>NC_060142.1:492163343-492803200 GCF_021461385.2 Schistocerca piceifrons
CAGAAGCTCTCCTGCGAACCATGCAGGACTGGCACTCCTGAAAGAAAGGCTGTTGCGGAGACATGGCTTAGCCACAGCCTAGGGGATGTTTCCAGAATGAGATTTTCACTCTGCAGCGGAGTGTGCACTGATATGAAACTTCCTGGCAGATTAAAACTGTGTGCTGGACCGAGACACACGAACTCGGGACCATTGCCTGCATGGTTCGCAGGAGAGATTCTGTAAAGTTTGGAAGGTAGGAGACGAGGTACTGGCGGAAGTGAAGCTGTGAGGGCGGATGTGTGTCGTGCTTGGGTAGCTCAGTTGGAAGAGCACTTGCCCGCGAAAGGCAAAGGTCCCGAGTTCGAGTCTCGGTCCGGCACACAGTTTTAATCTGCCAGGAAGTTTCATATCAGCGCACACTCCGCTGCAGAGTGAAAATCTCATTCTGAAGTAACTACTGTGTTTTGTTTTGTGCGCTTACCGAATGGCCATGCGGAGGATCTCGTTCTTGGAGAGCTTCTTGTCGGGCGGGTGCGTGGGCACGAGCTTGCGCAGCTCCGCGAAGGCGCCGCTGACGTTCTGCTGGCGCCAGCGCTCGCGGCTGTTGGTGAACATCTTGCGCACGGCGACGCCGCCGCCGCCGCCGCGCGCCGGCCCGCAGCCGCCCACGCCGCCCCCGAGCGCGGCCAGCCCGGCACCGCCCACCGCCGCCTCCTCGGACGCGTCCTCCGAATCGGCCAGCGACAACTCGTCGGACAGGGCGTCGTCCTCGGACGGGCAGCGGCGCGACCCCGACGCTGAGGCGGACGCCGACGCCTCGCCGCCCGGCGACGACGTCGTGCTGTGGTCGGTGGCGTCGCCGTCGCCGTCGCCGTCCCACTCCACCTCGAACAGGCAGGCACGCGGCAAGGTGATGGGCGGCTGCAACAACCGCCGACACGTCGCCCGGCGCAGGCTGGCGCGCTCGCATGTCAGCCGGCGCCGCCACCGCAGTCCGCTGACTTGCCGGTCGCGGCGCCCGTATATTGCTGACATGTCAGCCGAGGTATTGCACACTGCTGTTCTTCGTATTCATTGAGGTACCCACAGAGTGCAGACATGCTTGAGGTACCCACAAAAAGGTGACATTTGACTAAAGGACACCTGTATAAACAGTGTGTCCCACTTCCGTTAGGACTTTAGCTATGAAAAATAAAAGTCGTGGATTACACTGACGAGCCAAAAATATTATGACCACTCCCCACTGCGAGGTTGAATGCCTTCTGGTGTTGTTGCGGGCACGTAACGCGTTAACGAAAGAATGTCAGCGGAAGAGAGACGAATGGGCAATCATTATTGTGAAGATACGGGCCACAAATGCGGAAATCCACTGATACTACCGGTTTTGACATAGGGGACATTGTTACGAGGGTAATCCCAAAAGTAAGGTCTCCTATTATTTTATAAGTACATGTTGTTGTTGTTGTGGTCTTCAGTCCAGACATTGGTCTGATGCAGCTGTCCATGCTACTCCATCCTGTGAAGGTTCTTCATCTCCCAGTACCTTCTGCAACCAACAACCTTCTGAATCTGTTTAGTGTATTCATCTCTTGGTCTCCCTCTACGATTTTTACCCTCCACGCTGCCCTCCAATACTAAATTGGTGATCCCTTGATGTCTCAGAACATGTCATACCAACCGAGCCCTTCTTCTAGTCAAGTTGTGCCACGTATTTCTCTTCTCTCCAATTCTATTCAGTACCGCCTCATTAGTCATGTGATCTACGCATCTAATCTTCAGCATTCTTCTATAGCACTACATTTCTAAACCTTCTATTCTCTTCTTGTCCAAACTATTTATCGTCCACGTTTCACTTCCATACATGGCTACACTCCATACAAATACTTTCAGAAACGACTTCCTGACAAATCTAAACTCGATGTTGACAAATTTCTCTTCTTCAGAAACGCTTTC
This sequence comes from Schistocerca piceifrons, assembly GCF_021461385.2. Classification (NCBI taxonomy): domain Eukaryota; kingdom Metazoa; phylum Arthropoda; class Insecta; order Orthoptera; family Acrididae; genus Schistocerca; species Schistocerca piceifrons. The sequence goes on from NC_060142.1 coordinate 492,165,279, forward strand.
CTTGCCATTGCCAGTCTACATTTTATATCCTCTCTACTTCGACCGTCATCAGTTATTTTGCTCCCCAAATAGCAAAACCCGTTTACTATTTTAAGCGTCTGATTCCCTAATCTAATTCCCGCAGCATCACCCGATTTAATTCGTCGACATTCCATTATCCTCGTTTTGCTTTTGTTGATGTCCATCTTATATCCTCCTTTCAAGACACGTCCATTGCGTTCAGCTGCTCTTCCAGGTCCTTTGCTGTCTCTGACAAAATTACAATGTCATCGGCGAACCTCAAAGTTTTTATTTCTTCTCCATGGATTTTAATTCCAACACCGAATTTTTCTTTTGTTTCCTTTACTGCTTGCTCAATATACAGATTGAATAACATCGGGCGGAGGCTACAACCCTGTCTCACTCGCTTCCCAACCACTGCTTCCCTTTCATACCCCTCAACTCTTATAACTGCCGTCTGGTTTCTGTACAATTTGGAAATAGCCTCTCGCTCCATGTATTTTACCCCTGCTACCTTCAGAATTTAAAGAGAGTATTCCAGTTAACATTGTCAAAAGCTTTCTCTAAGTCTACAAATGTTAGAAACGTAAGTTTGCCTTTCCTTAATCTATTTTCTAAGATAAGTCGTAGGGTCAGTATTGCCTCACGTGTTCCAACATTTCTTCGGAATCCAAACTGATCTTCCCCGAGGTCGGCTTCTACCAGTTTTTCCAGTCGTCTGTAAAGAATTCGTGTTGGTATTTTGCAGCTGTGGCTTTTTAAACTGATAGTTCGATAATTTCACATCTTTCCACACCTGCTTGCTTTGGGGTTGGAATTATTGTAAGTACATAGACCTGTTTATTTCTACAATGGTTTACATTAGTTTACAGCTCGATCACTTAGCTATTTTTCGATATAATCACTATTTCTGTCGATTCAATTTGTAGACGCTGTGGCAGTTTTTGTACGCCCATGTCATTCCAGCTCGCCGCCATGCTGTTCAGAAAGTTATGAACCTCTTCTTTCACCTCGTCGTCTGAGCTGAATCGCTGGGACCACAATTATCGCTGACAGGTACTGTGAGTCTCTGAAAAAACTCAAACGGGAAATTCAGAACCGGAGAAGAGGAATGCTGAGCAAGGGAGTACACATTCTCCATGAGAACGCTCGAACACACTCCTCCCGGCAAACCGTTGTTCTCCTGCAACAGTTTCAGTGGAACATAATCACCCACCCACCCTATAGTCCTGGCTTGGCGCCCAGTGACCATCACCTGTTCCCTAGGTTAAAAGAACATTTGGCTGGAAAGCGATTCAGCTCCGACGACGAGATGAAAGAAGAGCTGTGGCGCGGGGCGTGGGTCGTGCTTGGGTGGCACGGATGGTGGAGCGCTTGCCCGTGAATGGTGGGGGTCCCGGGTTCGAGTCTCGGTCCGGCGCACAGTTTTGGTCTGCCAGGAAGTTTCATGTCAACGCACACTCCGCTGCAGAGTGAAAATCTCATTCTGAAAGAAGAGGTTCATAACTTTCTGAACAGCATGGCGGCGAGCTGGTATGACATGGGCATACAAAAATTGCCAAAGCGTCTACGAAAATGCATCGACAGAAATTGTGATTATGTCAAAAAAATAGCTAAATGTGCAAGCTGTAAACTGATGTAAACCATTGTAGAAATAAACAGGTCTATGTACTTACAAAAAAATAGGACACCTTACTTTTGGGATTACCCTCGTATGAGCCTATGGCTGGAAACGAGAATCTAATGGCGATGCTGGTCGACTGTTGGTGTACTACTGTCGTCAGCACCTGTGGAAAGTGGTTTCAGGATGATGAAATAACGAGTAAGCCGTACGGTATTCGACTACCTCGTCTCATCACAAAACGTAGAAGTCGGAGGATCCCACACTGTGTAATTCAGGATAGGTTCTGATCTGTGGCGGATCTGACGACAGAGTACAATGCTGGTGCAAACACTAGTGTTTTGCACTACACTGTTCAAAGGCCACTGTTGAACATTGAGCTCCTCAGCAGTCGACCCTTAAGTGTCCCTGTGTTGAGCCAACGACATCGTCAGTTATGATTGCAGTGGGCACAGCATCACTGAGTTTTCACCGTGGATCAATAGAAAAGTGTCGCCTGTCGAATGAATCTCGTTTCTTGTTGCACCACGTCGATGACTGGGTCCTTACACACTGTCTTCTAGGGCGAATGGCTGCACAAAACACGCGCAGCGCCACAGATGCAGGTAGGGAGGGCAGACATACGCTATGGGGTACATTGAATTGGGCTTACATGGGACGTGTGGTGGTAATCTAAGAAGACAGCAGTGAACCACGCTAACATTAGTGCGGGTCATCTGCATCGCTTCATTCTTGAAGTCTCCCATATTGCGATGGCATCTTCCAGCAGGCTAGCTGTCAGTGTTCCAAGGTCAGAACCGTGGTACAGTGGTTTGAGGGGCATTATAGTGAACTCACATTGATTTCTTGGCCAGCAAATGTGCCTGATCTGTACCAATTGGAACACATATCGGGCTCCAGCTGTATGCCCGTAAACCACCATCCCGTAATTTGATGGAATTGCCTCAACTGTGCGTCGACATCTCGTGTCACATACTTCTGGGATCCTTTCGAGGACTTGTAGAACCCATGCCAAGAAGAATTTCTGTCGTACTGTGTTTGAGATGTCAACAACACGCTATTAGACAGGTGGTCATAATGTTTTGGCTCATCAGTATACGTTAACAAAATAACTGTATTTATTTAAAACAGTTTCCCCTTTAAACTATACACACCTAAAATCGTTTTAAAAGCGTTTCGAAACAGACGCTATAGCCATTCCTGGGTTTTTTTTTGTGCCGTCGTTACAAGTACAAGAAAATATGTGTTTTTCTCACCAGATACGTTTAGTTTATCGAAGTAAAGCATCATCAGTGGTCTGTAATTAATGATAGTCACAATTTGATTTGTTTTCTTAGATCGAAAAAACAGTTCGTTAGCAATTTGTTTGTTTTTACTTACAGTGACTTCTGTTTGGTTTTTCGCCTGCATCAGGAAATGCCACACGTGTTTGGTTTCTTTCTTCATTAGACTCTGATGCTTGTGATACAATTTTTCACTGCTTTGAGAAACTATGCATTTTTTACGCTTTACTCAGCACACTTTTTCGTACACCATTGTTCACTGTTTCTCTGTGTACTTTTAAGTATGTACTGTGTTTTGTAGTGTTGTCACACTTCAAAGCACATCACAGAACTGAAACCAAAACCAGACAGATACCAACAATCTGGTATGTATTAGCTCAATTGCCGAGATTATGAAAAAATATGCATTGAGATGACTGGCAGAACATTTGACAAGATATGAAAAACACGTCAGAGCATTGAAATACAATATAAACCATTAAATATTTGCAGAAAATCTAAAACAGAAATACCATAGACCAAGTACTGTGGCAAAAGATATGAACATCATAAGAAGGAGTGAAGACAGACACGTCCTCCTTTTCCAAGAAAATTTTCACATACACAAAGCATTAACACAAAGTAAACAGTCGCACAATGACCAAACAAATATTGGAAACCAGACAGTATATAAAATAATTGAAGAAATAAAATGAGAAAGAAAAGGCTCTTTCTACCATTCACCATCTCCCATTCAACCCCCCCCCCCCCGCCCCCCCCTCCCCCCATTTCATTTCACTTCTAGCTCCTTACCTTTTAATCCAATTCATTCACCATCACACTACCATGCACTTATATCCAATCATCTTTGCTTCTCGCTCTTTCACCTATTCACCGACCATCACCATTATGAAGTATATAAAAACACAGCAACATAATTAAATAGAATAACACTTGTATAATTAATTATAGAGAAAAAGAAAAAAGTATAGATCAAAGACAGACTAGTGGCGACGTTGGCAGCACTACAAAACACAATACTCTCTTAGAAGTATACAAATATACAGTGAACAGTGGTGTACCGAAAAGTGTGCTGTATGAACGTAAAATATGCATAGTTCTGCAAGGCAGCGAAAAATTAGACCACAAGTATCATTGCCTAATGAAGAAAGAAGCCAAAGAGCAGATAGCATTCCCTCATGTAGGCGAAAAGCCAAGGACAAATTACCGTAAGTAAAATCAAGTGTTACGGAATTATTTTTCGACTTAAAAAACAAACCAGATTGTAAGTATCTTTAATTGCAGACCGCTGATGATGCTTTACTTCACTAAAGTGAAGCGCGTCTGGAGAGAAAAAAACGTATTTTGTTATAGTTGTAACGACGGAAGAAAAATCCTCAGGAGTTGTAAAGCAACTACAGACAATATGGCCACACAAATGAAGACCATAGCACTTTTTGGAGTTGCATTTAGTGTTGCAGTACAGTTTTCTTGGATGTACTCAACTGCATCGTAATTCTGTCCCTTATTGCCACATTCAGTTCGGGGAACGACCAGAAGTCGGCTGGGAGCCACTACAGCGAATAAAACGGGTGATCCTGGACTGTGATCCATTTGTTGGCCAAAAACTCCTACACAGTCTTCACTTTGCGGGCTGGGTCATTGTCGTGGAGGAGCGACCAGGAATCTGCCTCTCGGTACTCGGGTCGAATTCGATGAATTCTCGCCCAGAAAGAAGACTCAAAAAGTGGATGTTGCCTCACTGCTCCACCGCCGTTCTCCGATGTGTCAGACACGTACTGCTACATTCACGGTCAGGACGCCTACTGCTGTGACCCTCTACATGGTTGTTAAAACTTCGTAGATCGTAACGCCAAAACCTACCCCGAGATGGCATTGCAGTTCGGAATTTCATACAAGCAGTCCTAACGGAACTGGGACACACATTGTACTTCGGACATTCTCTTTATTTGGTCACCGCAGCCCTATACTAGCTGAAGGACATTGCAAATTTTCCATCTCACCTGTTGTTTAGCTTTATTTACCTGATTTAACCTCACACGATTGACCGATTTCAGCCATTCAGGCAATTCACAACTGCTTACAGCGCCTATTATGTCTAAGAACGACGTATTACATATATTATTCCAAGGTTTTGCTTCCATCGACACTTCATTAACTCCTGATATTTACATCACCACGAGCTCCATTGAACAACTTCTGTCATTTTCAAGTGATCCTGCAATAACAGTTAAACAAAAAAGTTCAAATGTGTGTGAATTCCTAAGGGACCAAACTGCTGAGGTCATTGGTATCTCGTCTTATACCTACTTAAACTAACTTATGCTAAGAGCAACACACACACACACATGCCCGAGGGAGGACTCGAACCTGTGGGGGAAGGGGCCGCAATAATAGTACTTTTTTATTATTATACGATAAAATTTTACTGAAACGTATGTGTTAGTAGTCGTTTGTCTACAATATGTGCCACAATACGTTGTGCTAGAAGAGTATACGGCTTATGTCTTTGTTAATGGTTGTTTCCTTTATATTTCAATATAATGTAATTTAGAAGTAAGTGGCTTACGTGTATGTTAGTAGTTGTCTGCTTTATGCCTCAAATGTTATGACGTAATTCAATATTGCATTCTGGAGCGTCTGCAGAAAAAAGCAGACAAAAATAGAAAATACAGAAAAATTCTACATGGGATACCCAAAGGACATACAGTGAATATCCTGGAAGAAATGGAAATTTACACACACACACACACACACACACACACACACACACACACACACACGGAGAGAGAGAGAGAGAGAGAGAGAGAGAGAGAAGGCAGAATTAACACGTAAAAAAAATAATCTAGAAAACTTGTTAATATCCTAAAATGAAAAGGATAAATTTTCAACAGTTCACGACATAAAAAACAATAGGATACTCACCTCTATTATCTTTGCACGAGGAACAAAAAATTACAGATATACTGTCTTTGTAATGTACTTCTTATCACTGATTTCCCACCAGTAAAATTCATTCTCAAGATATCAGCCCCACTGGACAAAGTCTACAAACATAAGCAAGTGCTATTGTAAATGTGATCACAAACAGTTATACGTGCTGTTGTGTTAAAGCTGATTACACGCAAATAGCACAAAAACTGACGCACAATTAAAAAAGAGACTCTAAGACGCAATATTGTAATACACATCCTAACTCCTGAGATGTAAAGCAGACAGCTACTAACGTATACGTAAACCATACGCTTTCAAATTATATTGAAACATAAACTTAACAACCATTAACATAGACAAAAAAAATGGTTCAAATGGTTCTGAGCACTATGCGACTTAACTTCTGAGGTCATCAGTCGCCTAGAACTTAGAACTAATTAAACCTAACTAACCTAAGGACATCACACACATCCATGCCCGAGGCAGAATTCCAACCTGCGACCGTAGCGGTCACTCGGCTCCAGACTGTAGCGCCTAGAACCGCACGGCCACTCTGCCGGCTAACATAGACATAAACCATATACTCTCATAGCTGAACATATTGTCGTATACATTGTAGAACAAAGAATTACCAACATAGACGTCAACAATATACCTTTATCGCCTAATATTACAAAAAATTGTACTACCATTGTAGATCTACCTGAAAATGAAAAAAAAAATATGCCGAAATGAGCTCGTAGTGGTCTAAATCTGATTAAGTGAAGTGTCAATTGCAGCAAAAACGTGGAAGAATATGCGAAACATGTCATTCTCAAGTGCTGTAGGTGTCAACACGTCTTAATATGTAAACGTATCCGATTATTTAGCGGCGGACAAGACGGTAGTTTTTTAAGAACGACAGTGAGTATTTATAACGTCTAGCAACGTGACAATAGTTTCTTTGATGGCTTACTGTGTTCAGTAAACATGCTGCCTTAAATTTGGCGCTTGTACGAATATGTGCTCGCTTTCAGAGTTGCCATATCCGCTGCTAAATAACCAGATGTATTGCGATAGGTTGTGACCTGCTAGCTGCCTAGCTAGCACTGCAGAACTGTGCTGGGGAAATACCCCCGAAGACAATCAATACGTGAGGGAGCATTACATCAGCATGCATGGGAGGCAAAGCAACAACTGCTGCGAACTCCATCACACATCGGAGGACAAGTTATCTCCGTGAAGATCCACGCGAAATAGGCTGTGCACCTATAGCACTTAAGAATAGCTTGTAAGAGCGAAATTGGCCAACCGTGTGAAATTAAAGGAAGTAAATACTTCTAAACAGCAACAGAGGTGGAGGCTTCACAGTGTCCTTATTTCCGACGTGTTAACAAAGATGCAAGCAAATCGTGACATGGTAAATGACTATCTGCACATTGTTGACAAGTTAACCATCGTATCTGCGTATTGCCGACATGTTAACTTGGGTGCAGATAGAAGCTGACAACTGGAGTATTCTCACAGTGTTGGTAAGATGGTTCAGATAGCTCTGAGCACTATGGGACTTAACTTCTAAGGTCATCAGTCCCCTAGAACTTAGAACTACTTAAACCTAACTAACCTAAGGACATCACACACATCCATGCCCGAGGCAGGATTCGAACCTGCGACCGTAGCGGCCGCGCGGTTCCAGACTGTAGCGCCTTTAACCGCTTGGCCACCATGGCCGGCGAGTGCTGGTAAGTTAGCTGGGATATATACAGAATGTTGCCGTATTAGCTGAGATACCTGCATATGTCTGACATATTAGCCATTATACATTTCTTCAGATTGCTGCTGTTTTGCCTGGGATATTTCTATATTCACTGAAAATTAATATGTCAACTTCGGTACGTGTGCATTACTGAATTTTTAAGTATAATTATCTGCATATTTCTAACATGTTAACTGAAGCATCTGCATATTGCAGACATGTTGGCCTAAATACCCAAAGAGTATGGCCTGTTAAACGAGGTACTGACATATTAACCATTACAATTGCATATTTCTGATATGTTAGCTGAGCTAACTGCAGAGTATTACGTTAATTGACATACACATATATTGCTGGCATGTTAGCTGAGGTGCACCTAAAGAGTTTACCCCTTAGTCGGGGCACACACCGAGTGCTGATATGTTAGGCACCTGAACGTAGGTGAAATGTTATGTGAGGTGTCTGCCCATAAATTGCACACCGAGCGAAGTGGCACTCAGGAAGACGGCAGTTCAAATCCCTGTCCAGCCTTACAAGTTTTGCTTATCTACTGTTGCCCGAAATAGATTAAGGCAAATGTCAGAATGCTTCCTTCGAGACGTGGTCGATTCCTTCTCTCTCCTTTCTGTGATCCATGTCTGTGCTCCCCTCGTCGACGATATGTTAAAGCCTAAGTTTCCTTCTTAATTAACGTGCTAACCACAGAGTCCTAACATGTTAGCCAAGCTACCAACACAGCACTGATACGTTGGCATGATACTGTATCAATGAAGCTTATTTGCACCCGACAATCAAGGTACTCTGAAAATTTAGGGTGGTGACCTGCCTGCTGGTAAATCCACACAGTGCTGACAGGTCAGCATCTACGGTAACATATTTTCCTGTATATTTTTCGCGCGAATTTCGTTCGCAAGCAGCGTGTTTTTGTCACCTACAAATAGAGATGATTTTTCGCAGCACCCAAATGAAATGTAATTTAGGTAATTTTTAAAAATTATGTAGAAAATACGGGACCAGTGGGGTTCAAATGTGAAGGAGCATATTTTAATTATTAAATATATAATTGTTCTCATCTTTTTAATAAATGGCAACAGGATTCTCCTAATTTTCTGTGGTTTAATGGCGGAGAAAATGTTGCGTTTTTTTCTGGAAAAACGAGAAAAGAGGTGTGTGAGCTTATGGAAAAGTATTTAGTTCTGAGATTATAAAAGGAAGTAGCATTGAGAACTGAAAAAAATGGTTCAAATGGCTCTGAGCACTATGGGACATAACATCTGAGGTCATCAGTCCCCTAGAACTTAGAACTACTTAAACCTAACTAACCTAAGGACATCGCACACATCCATGCCCGAGGCAGGATTCGAACCTGCGACCGTAGCGTTCGCGCGGATCCAGACTGAAGCGCCTAAAACCGCTCGGCCACTCCGGCCGGCCCATTGAGAACTGAAAAAGGTTTCAAGATAATGTAAATGTATTTCGTTCTAGACGGCAGTACAGTGTAAATTACTTGACATTCTGTCTCTTCATCATCCAAATTGTGGCCTGCTAATTTTTGCTGCGATAGAGGGAAAACAATCTGAAATCGAACCACACTGTAGTTTAAGTTACAGATAGGTGCGTAGCTCGGTGTCCTATACTCAAGTAAGTGAAAGTAAAATATCCATTTCTTGAGACTAGCTGACATGAGTATGACCTGTATTGCGGCAATGGCAATTCTTCTACGGTAATTCTGGCCTTCCAACATATGATGTGGCAGATGCAACAACTTTCTTCACAAATTTGAATACATTTTTTCTTTTTTTTTCTAACTACGTACTGCAGCTAGCTACACGACACAGGCGCCACTGCAGTTTTTAAATGCAAAAGCGTATATCTTTGACTCAGATGGGATCCTAGAGGTACGATACACGTTGGCCAGCTGTCTGTAAATTTAACATGCTAACTAATATGGTTGTCATTGGAAGAAAAGAAGACTGTGGGACTGGCAGCTCTCTTATCTGAAGTCTATGCAACCTCACTTGCAATTAATCAATAGAAATGTACGTAAGACGTATGTATGTATGTAGGTTCCCTATCTCCTCTGGACCGATTTCAACCAAACATGGTTCGCATATCATTTGCAGTTTGGTAAAATCACTGTGAGGGGTGGGGTGGGGGTAAAAAGCGATATATACCACGACACGAGGATACACGTACTTCAGCCATCCAGTATTTGAGAATGAGAGCCCTTAGAGACTTGCAACAAACTTTACACGCAATTTCAAATCTTTAAGAAATTTTTTCTCACCGATGAACCCCACAAAATGAATTGTCGCTTACTACGCTTTCGCTGTTCATACAGTGAAACTGCAGCATGAAGCATGACGTTTTAATTTGTTACATCTATATAGTTAACTGTAGTTGCGATACATTTTGCAGACAGTATTCGCATACGGCACTGAATGTACCAGCGAAAGTATATCATTGTATGACCCTTGGTTCAGGTGACGACGTCAGACAGTGAAAGCATGAAAAACTACCGCATCATGCACGACACATGAAATTTATTGCTTAATTGCTACTAACTCTTTTCGTAATACGTTTCGCCGACAGTATCCACATATGCCACGGAATGTACAAACCAAAATTATCATTGTCCGACACATAGTTCAGTAGATATGACATCATAAACACTGAGATGCGTGAGATGCTACCGCATCATGCACGACGTTTTAATTTACTACTTGTTTACTATTAACTGTTCACAACACATTGCGCAGACAGAAGGAACGTATACCACTGTATGTACCTATAAAATTATATCATTGTACAGGACTTAGTTCAGGAGATATGAAGTCAGGGGGGGGGGGGGGGGGGGGGAGAAAATGGACAGAGAGAAGGGTAGCAGAGAGAACGGTGTCGTGGGGTTTCCTACCGTGTGGTTTCCTACGAGCAGTGGCACACTAAACCTGTGAGAGGCCCGGGCCGGCAAAACAAATCGAGGCTCACCTTGCTGCTCCCTCCCACCGTTCCTCACCACCCAGGATTTCTCCGAGAGTTTCAAACGGAAGGAAGTCCCACATTGCCTATCATCTTCATTTTGTGTCGTGATAGTTTACAAGGTATAACGTTATTTCACGTAACACTGAAAGTTATTGCTTTCGTAATCTCGTTACTATTATTTAATAGCTATGTTGCCCCTTATACGACAGAAATCATTACATGATTTCTGCTGTTCGAATCTATTATTTATGTTTCGCAACTAAGTGGGCATGGAGCGAGCTTGGTGTATAAAAATGAATTCCTACTCCCAAACCAAGAGGAAGGTCACTATTTATTTTTTATTTATTTAGCGTATGGCAAGTACAAATCACGTATGAAAAATCTAAAAGTACATAACACACAAAACAGTTACAATATCACAAACAAACATCTAGGATAGAAATATAATCGAGTGCACTGTTAGTCGCATCCATGAAGTCCCTTGTTGGCCCAGGGTAGGCCCTCAGAGGGCATTCTACCACGATATGGTGAATTGTCTGCCTGTCAGCGCCGCAGTCGCACTGTGGTGATGGCACTATGCTCCATTTGTACAAGGAGTCCGCACAACGGCCGTGGCTCGTCCTGATCCTGTTAAGGGTAGACCAGATTTTGGGGGGCAAGTCAAAGCCCCGAGGTCTGTTAGATGTTCCCAATAAGGTCCTCAAGAATAAAAGCGTTCTTTACCAGATCTTTGGCACTTGCGAGAGGGGGGGTGTCTGGATTTCAATCTATTTTGCTCAATTCCATTACTCAGGGTGTGGATAGGAAGATCTGGGCTATTTTGGATTTTTCGACACTCCCTGACAAGTGCGTGTTCTCTGCGCAAATGTGGCGGCGGGATATGGCTCAATACAGGCAGCCATTGGACAGGAGTTGACCTGATCGTTCCAGAGATAATCCTCATCGTTTGGTTCAAGACTGCATCCACCTGTCTACATAAAACTTCGTTCAGTGCATGGTGGAGGGTACTTTACTTACGGATTTCAACAAAAGCCACAGGGTTACTCCGATGCTGATGAAATTTTGTACATTTCACCTTCAAAACATTTGGAACCTCACCGTCTACGTGAAATTTCATACTGTGTATGGCGGAGGGTGCCTTGCAACAGAATTACACACCATTTGACCGGTCAGCTTGGGAGTTGGCTCATGTATGTATGTTTTCGTGGTGAAGGCACTTACACAAGCCAACGTATGCTGGATGGCGGATGGTTGGCCTACCTTTAAATAAATTCAACATCGTCTCGTCAATCAGCATGAAAGTTGGCAGAGTTACGTATTTTTTCATAGACGGGGAAAGAGGAGATGGCATGACGGAGGCGGAGGAGGAGATATACGGAGAGAGGAGAACGTGATGGGGGCCGGGGAGGGGGGAAGAGGTGCATCCAGAGAAGTGAGAGAAGCGGATTAAAAGAGAGAGGGAGCAGCAGGTTAACAGAGAATGGGGGAAGGTGATGAATGACTAATGGAACACTGTAATAACTACATAAATTAGGGGTGTTATTGTGAATTTGATGTACTATTAGGAAAAGCGGAGGAGGAGGAGGTGGACGGAGACGGGAAGATGGATGGAGAAGGAGAGGAGGATGGACAGGAGGAGGAAGTGTTGTGAGAGAGGGGGGCAGATGGAGGAGATGGAAAGAGAGACGAATGGGCGGAAGGAAGAGGTGGATAGAGAGACGAGATAGGACTAGATGGACAAGAGAGATGAGGGAAGAGTGGATGAACTGACATAAAATTGGGATGAATAAATATCCGGGCAACGCCGGGTTTACAGTTAGTAATTAGATAAAGATTTACGCGACAATGGGCGTGTTCATCTGAAAGAAATTACAGAATATATCCCTATGGTTAGATGCGGAGTATAAGTATCGATAACTAGAGTGTTGTTCTTGATGTCTACAGATGATAAAATTCGTTGCTTAATATAGATGACTCCACCAAAGTTCATCTAGTTGGATTTTCATCTTTATAAAATGAACTACGTAATAATCAGCACAATAAAGGCAAATATTATCGAGTTTAATAGTCTCTGACAGAAAAGTGGGCAACCAGCTATCTGAGTCCTCATTCCGCCTTCCACATCAAAAATTCTGGAAGCATCACAGGACGAGTGACCATGTTATGTAAGAAATTTACCAAAGAAAAGTTCAGTTTTGTTGAGATAAAAATTCAATAAATAGCAGATTGTATATTAGAACTTTAGAAATACCGTTAAAAGCGTACTTTTGTGAATGAGATCCGCCAAATACAAATAATTAGTTTCATATGACATATATGACCAAACTCTAGAATCGGCAAGTTAACTTTGCGAAATTATTGATGCTAATCGACGACGACACTGTCTGAGAAACGGTGACAGCACCTGCACTGAGGGTGAGCGACTGGGGTAGACAAGCAGTGGGGAGGCTCAGTTCACAAACATCTCGTTAGGGAACAGGTTGCTCTGGACAGCTTCGCTACCTTGTAGGAAATCCCACGATAGGAAACCCCACGTAGCCGAGAGAATGGGGTCTGAGGAGTGGAGGAGGTAGCGAGAGGGGGGGGGGGGGGGTGCAGATGGACAGAGGGGGATGAAGGAGATGGACTAATAGAAGTTTGGAATAAATACATGCCCGAGCAATGTCGGGTACCCAGATAGTCCAGCATAAACCGCAGAATATCGCGCGATCGTCATGATGCGAACCTTTTCGCACTTGAGAAGGCGTTCAGGGGTGTAAGGTGTCTGTCCCAGCATTTAGGCAAGCTAGAAAGCAGCACGAAGCAGGTTAGCCACAAAGATTCCTCAGTAAGACAGAGGCAACCGGTTCGAATCCTAGTGGAGGAACAAGTGTTCAACTCAAGCATTTCGGTGCAAGAGAAGGCGAGGTAGTGGCGTCAGAATCCTGGTCATCAGACTTAGGGTCAGTGTTCTGAATTAAATTCTAATCTTCTTCAAAGTACCTCATAGAGTGGGGGCATGTGGCACTGCTGATAGGTCTCCAGCTGTCATAGAGAGACGTTCAGCTCGGCGGCTCTGTTATTGGTATTCGAGAGGAGTAGGCTATATGCTGGTACTGGGTTCCACCCTCTCGCTTCTCTTCATCCATAACGTCACGAATAGACCACCGCATTGCAGAAGCACCCATCTCGGTCATCCGCACGACAGTAACACACATTTAACATCTCATGCTAGGTTGACGGAAAGCAACGGCAAACCACCACCACTATGAAATCGCCTAGGCGATGCGGGAGCGACAGTTTAGGCCAGGGTGGCAGGATATGTCAGTAGTGGAGAAGTTACTGTTTGCAAGGGCGTTGTGTGCAGAGCCAATCACAGTGGTCTCGGTTCTGTAATTTAATCAAATCATCAAAGTTAATTTACTCAAGTCATCAAAGAGGTCTATTTCATTACAAAATCGGCCACTCAGTGTCGATTCTCATGTGCGTTTTGTTTGTGATTTCCTTTTTGTCAGCGTTTTGTGACTGCCTGATGTTGGGCTGTGTAATTGTAGATGGCGAAGCCATATCTATTGCTGATAGACATGGATTTTCCGAGGCCATGTTGTCTGCGTTTTTGTGTTATACAGGTTGTAACGAGTATAAATGTAAATATTTTTAATTATCGTCCGTATTATGTAGACACATCATTGTCTTGGTTGGTTTTTCTCTGCGTCTAACAGTCTTCTCACAAAGATTTCACATAATTTACTACCTCATATTCTCTGCACGGTCATAACTGCAACATTAAAAGGGCTACCACTGTCAGTATAGATTAATTGTTTTGCGTCCACATGTCCCACTTCAGCACCTCTCCGGGGCAAAATCCGCCAACAAGCCTACCATCTGTCTAGAGCGCTGCATAGATTTTTTCTCAAGGCTTATCTTGGAACAAAAAGTTTCCTTTAATTTACTTCAATGGTCACAAACTTTTTGTTAACAGATTACCGGTTTCGGTCTATAATGACCATCATCAGATCTGTTTTATAAAAAAGTCCTAATGTACAGCAGCCATAGTGGCATTAGTACATTAGGAAGTTTGTTTTTATAAAACAGATCTGATGAAGGTCATTATAGACCGAAACCGTGAAAGGTCTCTGTTGGATTCCTTTCATGTTGATTTCTTAAATCTGTCGTCATTTATGGCATAAATTTCACTTCTAAATTTACTGTGGTGTTTCTGACTATCTGGGAGGAGACAGGGCAGTGGAACGTGTTACTTTTACACATAAACAAGAACGATCTGTCACACTACCACACTTTAAAACACAGTTTATATGTAATTCATGTCACACAGTCTCATATGGAACATACATGCGCTTTCTTGTATATAGTGTATATGATAAGATACTGTCATCCCCCTTCCCTTCTGTGTGAGAACAGTAGGACCAACGTTGGAACAGGTAGCTACGCTTTCTAAAAGCAAAGAGGTTTCTATTCTTAGTATGGTCCTGCCCGTCCCTTTTCATGTTGGTATATGAAGCTGCCTCTATGGTCACTTCCATATGTATCTGTGAAGCACCCTCGGTAGGGGCCCACGCCAGTCTGTCTGCAGCGAGTGTCTGAAGTGGTAAGATCTCCGGCTAAGCGCGTCTCTGCTAAGTCCGTAGGACAATGGATTTCTTAAGTTCAGCCTAACTCAAAATTTAATCACCTTCATTTCATGTTTAGATCTAAAATATCTTATGTTATCTTAAATTGCAAAGCAGTGTAATTCGACTGTGAAGTTCAGAATATCTTCCAGTGGTTGCTTTGTCACTACATTGTGAGTAAAGTGGAACCACGTGTTGATGATCCGTTACTCTAACTAAGATCATCAGTCTTAAATTCAAATGTGCGTGAGATTATAACGTCTCGTCTTGACAATATTTTTCAATGTAGCAACCTTTCTTTATGTTCAACCCACATGGGGTGTACTTTGTGAGACCCGTACCACATGCCTATACAATTGTTTGACCCATCAGGTTAACAGTAAGATGACAGTAACCAGTTCGAGGTTTTTCCTTTGTAAATTGCGTTTCGATGTAATTTATTTTAATTATCAAAATTATTGTGGAGTTACACTCTTTGTGTAAACCAAGCATGTGGTGTAATCATCAAAGTAGCCCTCAGCTATTCTTTTCGGGAAGATTTCACAGAGAGTTAGTATGAATTTAATATACCAGTGTGTGGTAATTTCATGACGGACAGGACTGCGCTGTGAAGGTAACTTCTTTGGGTGAAAATTGAATTGGTTGGTTGTGGTTAATTTCCTCTTGCATATGTTTCAACGTTCTTCGCGTGTTATTTTATGAATGCAGTGTTGTATGCAGTCTCCCAATCTTGGCTCCATATTTGATGTGTTCCGTAAGATTAAAAACTCACATTTTCACAATCCTAAATAAGGCACCAGTTTAGTTATGATTCCAGTTTAATATGCTGAAATTTTAACGGAACAATGATCAATATTAAAATAAATGTCCAAATATAAACTGATTTATTTCTATTTATTTAAATTCTCTTTTTCTGTATATATATCACTGGTTGTCGTAAGATGAATATTAAAAGATTATAATTAATGTTAGTCTGGTTGGGAATTTAGTAAGCTAGACTGGATACCTGGTGAAACAGTTGCTCAGTAATGCAAGGTTAGCTTCCCCAGATAGCTCACAGCTTTTAACACGCTTTTATTGTCTTGAATATCAGCACCGCCTTCAGAACAACTTAATGCATCAACATTACAACCGGTAATCTGTTAACAAAACGTTTGCGACCATTGACGTAAATTAAAGGAAACTTATTGTATATACGGGTCACTGTTTTATTCGCGACAATGTCGCAGATTGTGTTAGCTTGGAACGTTTTCCTTCTGCCCTGTAAAGCTACCCTTGAAACATTTCTGTACACCATACTGGCGGAAAAAAAATGCGACGCCCTCAAGGACAAGGTCGTTTAATTGACAAGGAGGTGACTGGTAGTGTAACCCATTCTGGCGGCAACGCAGGCGTGTGTTCTCGCAAGCAGACGATCATAATGGTGCCGAATGGCATCCTGCAACAGACTGACCCAAGCATCTTGCGTCTTTTGTCGCAACTGGACAATGTCTCTTGCAGGCCCAGGACAACGAGTAAGTTCCCGCTCTATCATGCCCCATACGTATTCAACTGGCGAGAGATCTGGTGATCTCGCTGACCAGGGCAGTAGTTGTACGCTATGAAGAGCATGTTGCGTTGCAGGAGCTGTATGTGGACCTACACTATCCTGCTGAAAAAGCACATCACCCTCCTGTGTAAGAAATGATTGTAGCACTGGGATAAAACCCCGCGCAATGTAGCAGGCACTGGTTGCTTTGCCATGCATTAACATTAAACGTGACTGGGACGTGTGACTAATGCCCCCTCTCCCACCACCACCACCATCACCACCACACCATGAAGCCTGGGATGGGACCAGTGTATCATGGATGAATGCACTCACATAAGGGCAGAACCTATGGGCATCAATGAAGACAACAGGGCACCACTCCAGTCCACTGTCGACACTTTCACGACACCATTGTAGCTGCGCTTGGTCCTGTCATGGTGTCAGTGGTAGCCTGGCCAGAGGCACAAACAAATAAAAAAACCATCCGAACAGGTCTTGAAGGCCCAGTGGCACCGACCGGCCGCCGTGTCATCCTCAGCCCTTAGGTGTCACCAGATTCAGATAGTGAGGCCCATGCAGACAGTACACTGGTCTCCTGACCGTTGTCAGTTTTTGTGACCAGTGACAGTAATTCTCAGTCAAGTAGCACCACAGCTGGCCTCGCAAGGGCTGAGTGAACATCACTGGCCAATAGCACTCGGCAGACCTTGACGGTGACGCATCCAAGAGCTAGCCAAACCCGACAGTACTTAACTTCGGTGATCTGACAGGAACCGGTATTACCACTAAGGCAAGGCCGTTAGCTGGCCAGAGGCGCAGGTAGTCTTAATCCTGCTGCAAGCAGACGGTTTCCAACGGTTCCTGCCACAACAGGTGCTACATGTGTCCAGATTTCGTCCCTGGATGACGTTCAGTCAGTCACCGCTATTCTAACAATGTGTCGATCTTGTGCATTTGTACAGAAACTGCCGGCCGGGATGGCCGAGCGGTTCTAGGCGCTACAGTCTGGAATCGCGCGACCGCTATGGTTGCAGGTTCGAATCCTGCCTCGGGCATGGATGTGTGTGATGTCCTTACGTTAGTTAGGTTTAAGTAGTTCTAAGTTCTAGGGGACTGATGAGCTCAGATGTTAAGTCCCATAGTGCTCAGAGCCATTTGACCCATTTTGTACAGAAACTGATGTAAAGGTTAGGAATGTCCCACAAACGAATGTTGAAAGCAATGGCACACCACAGATACATTGTGCCCAACGTGTGCAGCATCTCGATCGTCCACCCAGCTGCTCGCAGACCCACAATAGGATCTCGTTCAACTGGCTCAAGCTGTTCAACAGTAGTACATGGTTGTCAGTGGAGCATGACTGTACCCTAGGATGAATGATGCATACACTGTCCACTACTAAACTGAGCACAGTTACTGCTTGCAAAGTCAGAACAGAGCATGCATAGACAGGTCTCCTGAGCATCATCTGATCGGCGATCACCGTGAGAAATGAATAGCTAATACTACATCCCTTTAGTATGGACATGCTATACCCTGGTGGCCCTGACCACAGTCCTTGACGGTGTCGCATTTTTTCCGAGCAGTATGTATCCCAGATGGGACCATATAATGGGTGATCACACTCATACCTGTGAACAACAGTAAAAATCGGCGTCTTATGAATTCCAAAATAGCAAAGTAGTCCTTTCCCAAAGGTGACAGAATGCTTGTGATGATCACCATGTAAGTGGGTGTGGAAGGGCTCGGACTCCATAGGTTGCAGAATCGACACGCACAAGCACTATACAACAACAGTATTTTCAGCCCATTGTGTACAACCATTACACGGTCTCAATGCTTAGAAGTCGATAATATGGCCCGTGATGACGGTAAAAGGATGGAGGAGGTAGTGGGCGGAGTGCATATAGAGGCAAATTAAGCTACGTTTCCCTAACCGCTCGAATTTCCCTCAACGTGCTGCATAAAACTCGTGCGAGATAGCCCTCCCCACTCGCACAATGGAAATATGCTAGACCGTTTTCCTAGGGTGCGGAAAACGCAGTGCCGTTGCAGGCGCTGCCTACGGGAAACGCTTGCATACTTCGCGAGGAGTCTGACCCACACGTTGCAGAGATTTGTTTGGTTGGACAAGTTGGGGAGGTCGAATTGAGCAGCTAGGCGACAGCTGCAGTAATTGAATCGCGCCCACGGGCAGCAAGAGGGTAGGTCAGTCTTCCGATGTATGAGGGGTGTTTTTTAAATTAAGTACCGTTTTGCCACACCGCAGACGCAGCGCACTGGGTACCTACATCTGTTGTCTACGCACTGATGCCATTACAGTCTGATAATTCCTTGTTTACGTTGTGTACTGAGTGTTTAAGATGCCTCCGATAATCGTGAGTCCCTCCGATTCTGAAGTACGGGCTGTTATAAGATTTCGTAGTACTAAAGGCCGAAAAGCGATCGATATTCATCGCGACATTTGTGCAGTCTACGGAGAAAACATGATAAGTGATGGAATGGTAAGAAAGTGGGTGAGAGCATTTAAAAATGGCAGCACAAATGTGCATGATGAACAACGGAGTGGGCCTCCTTCAGCCGTTAATGAAAGTTTTGGTGCAGGAAGTGGACAATAAGGTGAGAGAAAACAGACGCTTTATAATTTCCTCCTTGCGGGATGACTTTCCTAATGTTTCTCGTAGTGTTTTGTATGGCATTGTGACCGAACACTTGAATTACCGAAAATTGTGCGCACGTTGGGTACTGAAAATGTTGACGGATGTGCACAAAACCAAATGTTTAGACAGTGCATTGACTTTCCTTGAGTGGTACCACAACGGCGGTGATGATTTCTTAAGCCAAATTGTTTCGGGCGAGGAAACATGGGTGGCCTACGTCACACCAGAATCAAAGCAACAGTCCATGGAATGGCGGCATTCAGATTCACCCAGAAAAGCGAAGATTAAGAAAACAAATTCTGCCCGGAAAATCATGTGCACAGTTTTTTGGGACAGAAAAGGAGTATTGCTTCTGGATTTTCTGTCTCGTAATGAAACAATCAATACAGCAGCATACTGTAAGACATTGCACAATCTTCGCCGTTCAATTCAGAACAAAATACATGACAAGTTGAGCAAGGGCATCGTTTTGCTGCAAGACAATGCCCGTCCGCATGTGGCGAATCAGACCAAAGATCTCATAACATCTTTTCGATCGGAAACTCTAGATCATCCTCCGTACAGCCCCGATCTTGCGACCAGTGACTACCATCTGTTTCCGCAGTTGAAGAAACACCTGGGCGGTCAGCGTCTTAAGACGATGACGAAGTCAAAATAATGGTGATGCAGTGGTTAACAAGTCAGGCAGCAGACTTCTATGGGGAGGGTATTCAAAAACTGGTACAGCGTTATGACAAGTGCCACAATATTGACGGAAATTATGTAGAAAAGTAGATTAAGGTATAGACTTTGATGTAAAAATAAAATTATTGAGATATCTTAGTACGTCTTTTTTAAATTTCAAAACGGTACTTACTTTAAAAAAACACACCTCGTAATTACTGAAACAGTCACCAGAAGTGTCGGCTGATCGCTTCTCTGCCTCAGAGGTTGAGCAGCATATCGAGTAGGATCCGAAGAGCGTATTTTGTGGAACATGTCTGATGCCAAGTTGAGAAACCAAATGCGAAAGGAGTTAATTCGACAGAAGTCTGAAGAAAAATGAATGAAACAAGTAAAAAGAAATGTCTTTGCTTGTGCTGTGCCTTTAACCACAGTTATAATGAGTTGGATGTTGTTGTGGTTATTGCGATCAGCAATGCGAACGACGATTAAAATTCCGACCGTTTAGGTAATCGGTGAATCCGCTCCTCACAGTGAATCCCTCCACTTTGGCGTAACCGCCGGCACCTACCAAAGGTATCATTTTGTCCTCGGTCAGTTCATTAATTTCTGATAGTCTGCGTTATCAGGCAGTCGGATGTGGTCAGGGCCACCAGGGCATAATATGTCCATACTGAAGGGCTGTAGTATTCCTCCACATCGCCAAGCAACTGCTTTTGTTACTAAAATGTCGTATGCTTGTTCTTCTTCACGATGTACGAACATTTGCCTGATTGCTTTGCGCTTCCTGAGTACTCTTCCCAGTATTATACAGTCTTCTTCCTCTTTCCCAATTTTCTTCGGAACCCCAAAATTAACAAGTTTTTTAGACCGAACATAGCGCTGCATGTTTTACCTTTGCTGCCTCCGCTGCTACTGTCGCGTCGCACTGTACCGCGCTAATAATAACAAAATGTGCGTCGTAGTGTGCTCAAACTCGAATCGTGCCAAGGGATGTCACACGATACTGCTATAGGACCCACAGACTTCCAACAGACTCTAAAAATAAATTCGAACCTTTCCGAAACACTTTCTCGCTTTGACATCCTACAAAAAGTGTAAAGGGATGAAGTTTGTCACTTACTACATCTCGAATGTTGCTTTGCTAAAAGTTCCACGTAATAAGTGACATTTTAATTTATTACTTCACTGTTTCTGACTCTATTGGCCAGAAAGATTGCACACGATATCGGCATATATTACTGCAGCCAACCACAAAATTATGCTGATGTACGACATACACAGGGTGGTCCATTGATTGTGAGCGGGTCAAATATCTCACGAAATAAGCGTCAAACGAAAAAACTACAAAGAACGAAACTTGTCTAGCTTGAAGGGGGAAACCAGATGGCTCAATGGTTGGACCGCTAGATGGCGCTGCCATAGGGCAAACGGATATAAACTGCGTTTTTTTAAATAGTAACCCCAATTTTTTATTACATATTCGTGTAGTACGTAAAGAAATTTGAATATTTTAGTTGGACCACTTTTTTCGCTTTGTGATAGATGGCGCTGTAATAGTCACAAACATATGGCTCACAATTTTAGACGAAAAGTTGGTAACAGGTAGGTTTTTTAAATTAAAATACAGAACGTAGGTACGTTTGAACATTTTGTTTCGATTGTTAGAGTGTGATACATGTACCTTTGTGAACTTATAATTTCTGAGCGTGATTACCTGTAAATACCACACTAATGCAATAAATGCTCAAAATGATGTCCGTCAACCTCAATGCATTTGGCAATACGTGTAACGACATCCCTCTCAACAGCGAGTAGTTAGCCTTCCGTAATGTTCGCACATGCTTGACAAAGCGCTGACGCATGTTGTCAGGCGTTGTCGGTGGATCACGATGGCAATTATCCTTCAATTTTCCCCACAGAAAGAAATCCGGGGACGTCAGATCCGGTGAACGTGCGCGCCATGGTATGGTGCTTCGACAACCAATCCACCTGTCATGAAATATGTTATTAAATACCGCTTCAACCGCACGCGAGCTATATGCTGGCCATCCACAATGTTGGAAGTACATCGCCATTCTGTCATGCTGTGAAACATCTTGTAGTAACATCGGTAGAACGTTACGTAGGAAATAAACATTGCACCATTTAGATTGCCATCGATAAAATGGGGGCCAATTATCATTGCTCCCATACTGCCGCACCATACATTAACCAGCAAAGGTCGCTGATGTTCCACTTCTCGCAGACATCGTGGATTTTCCGTTGCTCAATAGTGCATATTATGCCGGTTTATGTTACCGCTGTTGGTGAATGACGCTTCGTCGCTAAATAGAACGCGTGCAAAAAATCTGTCATCGTCCGGTGATTTCTCTCTTGTGCCCAGTGAAAGAACTGTACACGATGTTCACAGTCGTCGCCATGCAATTCCTGGTGCATAGAAATATGGTACGGGCGCAATCGATGTTGATGTAGCATTCGCAACACCGACGTTTTTGATATTCCCGATTCTCGCGCAATTTGTCTGCTACTGACGTACGGATTAGCCGTGACAGCAGCTTAAACACCTACTTGGGCATCATCATTTGTTGCAGGTCGTGGTTGACGTTTCACATGTGGCTGAACACTTCCTGTTTCCTTAAATAGCGTAACTATCCGGCGAACGGTCCAGTCACTTGGTTGATAGAAGAGATAGAGAAGATCCAACGGAGAGCAGCGCGCTTCGTTACAGGATCATTTAGTTATCATGAAAGCGTTACGGAGATGATAGATAAACTCCAGTGGAAGACTCTGCAGGGGAGACGCTCAGTAGCTCGGTACGGGCTTTTGTTGAAGTTTCGAGAACATATCTTCACCGAAGAGTCAAGCAGTATATTGCTCCCTCCTACGTATATCTCGCGAAGAGACCATGAGGATAAAAGCAGAGAGATTATAGCCCACACAGAAGCATACCGACAATCCCTATTTCCACGAACAACACGAGACTGGAATAGAAGGGAGAACCGATAGAGGTACTCAAGGTACTCTCCACCACACACCGTCAAGTGGCTTGCGGAGCATGGATGTAGATGTAGATGTCGTCCAGGATACCGAGCAGCATACACAGCACACTCCCGTTGGGCATTTTGATCACAACAGTCACACATCAACACGATATGGACCTTTTCCGCAATTGGTAAACGGTCCATTTTAACACGGGTAATGTACCACGAAGCAAATACCGTCCGCACTGGCGGAATGTTACGTGATACCACGTAGTTATACGTTTGTGACTATTACAGCGCCATCTATCACAAAGCGAAAAAATGTTCCAACTAAAACATTCATATCTCTTTACGTACTACACGAATGTGTAATAAAAATTGGGGGTTGCTATTTAGAAAAGCACAGTTGATATCCGTTTGACCTATGGCAGCGCCATCTAGCGGGTCAACCATAGCGCCATCTGGTTTCCCCCCTTCAAGCTAGACAAGTTTCGTACTTTGTAGTTTTTTCGTTTGACGCTTATTTCGTGAGATATTTGGCCCCGACGCTATCAGTGGACGATCCTGTAGTTTAGGAGATACGGCGTGATAAATGTTGGATAGCGTGAAAAACCAGCTTTCCTTATAAGCGTAAATATTTCTCTATTTCAACAGCACAAAATTTTCAGTGAATTAAAGAAAAGTGTCGGAAGGCAGCTCTCGTATCACAGTCTTTTACAGTTGTCAAGTTATAAAAATCGCCACTTTCATTTTTTTACGTTCTAACCAGCACCGCCCCGTGCCTGAAGAAATCGTTTCACCACAGCGTCTGCGGCATCCATCGGACAGCGAAAGCAATGCTGGAGACTCACAAACAAAAGGGGAAAACTCTGCCAAAGCGCCGCGTCTATTTGAGGGCAGATAGGAGCCAGCGGGGGTGGAGGGGGGCGACCTTGCCTCTGTGGGCGCGCGCGCGCGGGCGGGCGACCTGGCTGCGATGTCCGGCGGAAGCGGGCCCGGCGGCCGGCATCTGGCGGAAGGCGCAGATAGGATAAGCACGGCGCGGCCGCGGGGCTGCGTGCCCAGCCGCGGACCACGTGCCAGATAGGCGCGCCGGCGCGCGACGAGCTGCCGGTGCGGGCGCGTGACCTGCGCACCTACCACCACCTACCGCAGCTGCGGCCGCCCTCCACCGCTGCCAAAGGTTCGTCTTCCCACTGCATCCACTGCCGGCCGCACCGAATAACCAAACTTGGCAGTCACCTGCGGTGCTGAAATTTGGGCGGCCATCCAAAAAACTAAAGAAAACTGGAATATCTGTACGTAAGGCAACGGCCTTGCCGCAGTGGATACACCGGTTCATCTACATCTACATTTCTACATTTATACTCCGCAACCCACCCAACGGTGTGTGGCGGAGGGCACTTTACGTGCCACTGTCATTACCTCCCTTTTCTGTTCCAGTCGCGTATGGTTCGCGGGAAGAACGACTGTCTGAAAGCCTCCGTGCGCGCTCGAATCCCTCTAATTTTACATTCATGATCTCCTCGGGAGGTATAAGCAGGGGGAAGCAATATATTCGATACCCCACCCAGAAACGCACCCTCTCGAAACCTGGCGAGCAAGCTACACCGCGATGCAGAGCCCCTCTCTTGCAGAGTCTGCCACTTGAGTTTGCTAAACATCTCCGTAACGCTATCACGGTAACCAAATAACCCTGTGACGAAACGCGCCGCTCTTCTTTGGATCTTCTCTATCTCTTCCGTCAACCCGATCTGGTACGGATCCCACACTCATGAGCAATACTCAAGTATAGGTCGAACGAGGGTTTTGTAAGCCACCTCCTTTGTTGATGGACTACATTTTCTAAGGACTCTCTCAATGAATCTCAACCTGGTACCTGCCTTACCAACAATTAATTTTATATGATCATTCCACTTCAAATCGTTCCGCACGCATACTCCCAGATATTTTACGGAAGTAACTGCTACCAGTGTTTGTTCCGCTATCGTATAATCATACAATTAAGGATCCTTCTTTCTATGTATTCGCAATACATTACATTTGTCTATGTTAAGGGTCAGTTGCCACTCCCTGCACCAAGTGCCTATCCGCTGCAGATCTTCCTGCATTTCGTTACAATTTTCTAATGCTGCAACTTCTCTGTATACTACAGCATCATCCGCGAAAAGCCGCATGGGACTTCCGACACTATCTACTAGGTCATTTATATATATTGTGAAAAGCAATGGTCCCATAACACTCCCCTGTTGCACGCCAGAGGTTACTTTAACGTCTGTAGACGTCTCTCCATTGAGAACAACATGCTGTGTTCTGTTTGCTAAAAACTCTTCAATCCAGCCACACAGCTGGTCTGATATTCCGTAGGCTCTTACTTTGTTTATCAGGCGACAGTGCGGAACTGTATCGAACGCCTTCCGGAAGTCAAGAAAAATAGCATCTACTTGGGAGCCTGTATCTAATATTTTCTGGGTCTCATGAACAAATAAAGCGAGTTGGGTCTCACACGATCGCTGTTCCCGGAATCCGTGTTCATTCCTACATAGTAGATTCTGGGTTTCCAAAAGCGACATGAAACGTGAGCAAAAAACATGTTCTAAAATTCTACAACAGATCGACGTCAGAGATATAGGTCTATAGTTTTGCCCATCTGCTCGACGGCCCTTCTTGAAGACTGGGAGTACCTGTGCTCTTTTCAAATCATCTGGAACCTTCCGTTCCTCTAGAGACTTGCGGTACACGGCTGTTAGAAGGGGGGCAAGTTCCTTCGCGTACTCTGTGTAGAATCGAATTGGTATCCCGTCAGGTCCAGTGGACTTTTCTCTGTTGAGTGATTCCAGTTGCTTTTCTATTCCTTGGACACTTATTTCGATGTCAGCCATTTTTTCGTTTGTGCGAGGATTTAGAGAAGGAAATGCAGTGCGGTCTTCCTCTGTGAAACAGCTTTGGAAAAAGGTGTTTAGTATTTCAGCTTTACGCGTGTCATCCTCTGTTTCAATGCCATCATCATCCCGGAGAGTCTGAATATGCTGTTTCGAGCCACTTACTGATTTAACGTAAGACCAGAACTTCCTAGGATTTTCTGTCGAGTCGGTACATAGAATTTTACTTTCGAATTCACTGAACGTTTCACGCATAGCCCTCGTTACGCTAACTTTGACATCGTTTAGCTTCTGTTTGTCTGAGAGGTTTTGGCTGTGTTTAAACTTGGAGTGAAGCTCTCTTTGCTTTCGCAGTAGTTTCCTAATTTGTTGTTGAACCACGGTGGGTTTTTCCCGTCCCTCACAGTTTTACTCGGCACGTACCTGTCTAAAACGCATTTTACGATTGCCTTGAACTTTTTCCACAAACACTCAACATTGTCAGTGTCGGAACAGAAATTTTCGTTTTGATCTGTTAGGTAGTCTGAAATCTGCCATCAATTACTCTTGCTAAACAGATAAACCTTCCTCCTTTTTTTATGTTCCTATTAACTTCCATATTCAGGGATGCTGCAACGGCCTTATGATCACTGATTCCCTGTTCTGCACTTACAGAGTCGAAAAGTTCGGGTCTGTTTGTTATCAGTAGGTCCAAGATGTTATCTCCACGAGTCGGTTCTCTGTTTAATTGCTCGAGGTAATTTTCGGATAGTGCACTCAGAATAATGTCACTCGATGCTCTGTCCCTACCACCCGTCCTAAACGTCTGAGTGTCCCAGTCTATATCTGGTAAATATCACCGAAGTTAAGCACTGTCGGGTGTGGTCGGCACTTGGATGGGTGACCAACCAGGCTGCCATGCACTGTTGCCATTTTTCGGGGTACACTCAGCCTCGTGATGCCAATTGCGGAGCTACTCGACCGAATAGTAGCGGCTTCGGTCAAGAATACCATCATAACGACCGGGAGAGAGGTGTGCTGACCCCACGCCCCTCCTACCCGCATCGTCCATGAGGATGACACGGCGGTCGGATGGTTCCGGTAGGCCACTCGTGGCCTGAAGACGGAGTGCTTTTGAAGCTGTTTGTGGTTTTTACCTCTTCAGTGTCTACTCTTGACCTACTCCCGCTACACGGGGCCGGCTTTTCAAATCTGAGATACCTGCTGGTTATAATTAAAGTGCAACCACTCGCGGAGGTCCAGTGTGGACTGCAATCATCGTACGGCAGCGAAACCTGGCAAATATGCTAATGCATCTTTACCGCATTAGCATACCTGCTGGAAAAAATTATTTCCAGTTTTGATCACCAGGTGTAAATCTGGCGCTGGACAGCATCTCCCCCACATCTCCACTACTCATACTGAACAAATTGTTTATGCAGCAGTTAATACTAAAATCACTTGTTTCGTCTTTGCTGGCCGGGGTGACCGAGCAGTTCTAGGCGCTACAGTCTGGAACCGCACGACCGCTACGGTCGCAGGTTCGAATCCTGCCTCGGGCATGGATGTGTGTGATGTCCTTAGGTTAATTAGGTTTAAGTAGTTCTAAGTTCTAGGGGCCTGATGACCTCAGAAGTTAAGTCCCATAGTGCTCAGAGCCATTTGAACCATTTGTTTCGTCTTTTCTGCCCACGGCCCGTTTCTAACGCATAATGTTTGAAAATATCTCTATATGTCTTTCTTACCATTACAGAGACAAGTTTCTGTCTGGTGGCCAACGTTAGAACTAATTTTTTTCGTGGTAAATCGGTTCCGCATTAACGCATTAGAACATTTGCCACGTTTAGCTACCATACGATAATTACAAGTAGCGAGTAGCTGCATTCCGATTATAATCACCTGATTCTTTTCGCATGCTTCTCGTTCGACGAGCTGGCAGCCAGGTGGTCAGAAGCGTCTCTCTGCCCCACTTATGAAAAGATTTTCTTCTCGATGTATAGGATTGGTCTGCGTAAGAAGTGCCCGTACCACCTCAGTCGGAATTTTCAGATCTTAGCTATAACTAGAGCTGTTTTCGAATTTTACACCTTACAAATCTTTCAAAAAGTGTCCACTGTTCTTACAAGACATAATACTGTTGAAATTAGAAAATACTTCGTTTAAACATGCACAGATGAGCCAGAGCATTATGACCACAGTCCTTCAACGAGACAGAACACCGTCAGGTGGTGTTGGGACGCGAGAGGCGGTAAGGAAAGTAGAGGGGTTGGACAAAAACATGGAACACCTCCAGAAATGCATGCTCGAACGTAAGTGTAGACGCCAGCCAAGCCGAAGGTTGCGCTGTTGTATTTTACCATACCGAGCGAGGTGGCGCAGTGGTTAGCACACTGAACTTGCGTTATGGAGGACGACAGTACGAACCCGCATCCTGCCATCTCGATTTAGGTTTTCCGTGATTCTCCTAAGTCGCTCCAGGCAAATGCCGGGTGCTTCCTCTGATAAGACTCGGCCAACTTCCATCCCCATCCTTGACACAATCCGATCTTGTGCTTTGTCTCTAATGACCTTGATGTCGTCGGGTGTCGTCGGGACGTTAAACCCAGTCTTCCTTCATTTTTTTTTTTTTTTTTTTTTTTTTTTTTTTTTTTTTTTTTTTTACCACGAACTGTAGCAGTAGAATATCGTCAATACTTTGCATGTGCCAGTCGTCCTCAGAATAGTGTTCTGTCTAGCTGAGAGTGCACTATATCGGAGCTAAGTAATTTCGAACGTGGTAGTGTTGTTGGCCGTCGTATGGTGGGTGCTTCTGTAATCACGGTAGCTGAAGTGTTCGGTGTTTCGAGAGGCACCGTATCTAAGATTTACATTCATACAGGAAAGCGGAAAAACCGGGCCTGTCAAGTCATAACACAAACGAAAGGTATGAATGGTGGGCTCCATGTGGTTCCCAAGTCATCTTGATGGTCGGTCATCGAAGCGTATTGTGACGAAAAGTAAGAGGACGGCAGATGGAAAAATCACTGCAGAGCTGAACGTCGCACTTGCGAACATCGTCGGCACCAGAACACCACGAAGGGAGCTCCAGAGGCAGGACATTGGAGGACGAGGTGGAAATCCAAAACCACACACCGGTGATGCGAATAAATGTAACAGGAAAACGCGCTGCCGAAACCATAAGATCTGGACTGTGTAACATGGGAATGAAGTCATTTGGTCGGATGAGTCTTGTTTGAAACAGTTTCCAACTTCTGGCCGATTTTACGTCCCAAGAGTGGAACATGGCGGGGCTTAGCTGACGATTTGGGCAGCATATCGTGGAATTCCATGGGCCCAATGGTTACCCTGAGACGTCGCATAACTGACAAGTATTATGTGCCCATTCTGGTTGATCAGGTCCATCCTATGATACAGTGTTTGCTCCCCAATGGTGATGGTGTGTACACGAACAACAGTGCCCTTGCTCAAATGGTTCAAATGGCTCTGAGCAGTATGGGACTTAACATCTGAGGTCTTCAGTCCCCTAGAACTTAGAACAAATTAAACCTAACTAACCTAAGGACAGCACACCCATCCATGCCCGAGTCAAGATACGAACCTTCGACCGGAGTGGTCGCGCAGTTCCAGACTGTAGCGCCTAGAACCACTCGGTCACCCTGGCCGGCGCCCGTGCTCACAGAGCTTCCGTCGTCCAGGATTGTTTTGTGAGCGTGAAGATGAATTGTGGCGTCTCCCTTGGCTACACCACTGTCACCAGACTTCAGTATTACTGAGCTTTTTAGGTCTGTTTTGGAGATAAGGGTACGGGATCGCTATCGACCTCTGTCATCTTTGCCTGAACTTTTGCAGGAAGATGGTATAAGAATCCTTTAAAAATCTTGCAAGATCTATATTTATCCATTCCGATACGGAAGGAACCTGCTTTGAATGCGAACGGATTTCCTATACCGTATTAGCCATGGTAATTTGTTGTGTTTTTTATGTTCCTGTCCATGCCCTGTGTATAAGCGGAGCAGAGACGAGTGGAAATCATTCTGGCAGCAATACGGCTTTAAAATGGAGAAATCCAGCCATAAATGATTCTGACAAAGGACAGACTCTTTTGGCCCTCCGACTGGGAAAGAGCATTTCGAAAACGGCGAAGCTGGTTGGCTGTTCACGTACTACAGTCGTGAGCATCTATGGTAAGTGGCCGGAGAACGGTGAAACCACCAGTAGGCGGTAAGACGCCCGAAGCCCACGTTTCATTACGAAAGGCTGCGATCGGTGGCGTATCTCGCGACAGCGTACAACACTGTTCCATATAGTTACCAGCATTTCGGAGCACACAGTTGAGTGGGCATTGTTGAACATGGGACATTGCAGCACACGACCCCTACGTCTTCCTAAGTTCATCCAACGACGTCGTTAATTACGACGGCAGTGGGCACAGGGTCACCGAGACTGGGCCGTGAATAAATGGAAACGCATCCACTGGTCGTTTCTTGTTACACCAGTTAGATCGAATCACGGGGCCCGTGAGAAATACGGATCACGCAACAAACCTGTGACGTCACACAGACCCTGGAGGTAAAAAGATATGGAAACTTAGGCGAATTGTGGATCATCTAAGTAAAGCATTTCTAAATGCTTTCCATAAAAAATTGTGCAATGACGAAAATTTAGTTCTCTACAAAAGACATGTCTCCTTCAAACAGTACATTCCATCCAAACGCCATAGATTTGGCGTAGGCCTAAGGCATTTCATGTTGTATGACTGCGAAATTGGATATATTCATGACTTGATTATTTATGTGGGTACTGCAACATATGTAAAAAAGAAACTGATTTTGGTGTAAATGTTGGAGCACCTGGAAGCATTGTTCTTACTTTACTAGAAAGCCACCTTGGTACAGATCATACACCGCATATTGACAGTTGGTACACTAACCCGTCGTTAATGCTAATGCTTGTGGAAGCTGTAAGGAAAACCGTAAAGGCATGTCTGCTTTATTAAAAGACCTAAAACGGGAGCGATCGAGTTTATATCAACAGATAAACTTCTTGCTTTCAAGTGACAGGACAAGCGGGAAGTGAGGATGCTTTCATTTCTTCATACTCGTACAAGCGAAATTATAGCTACTGGCAAAACTGACAGAAGCACAGATCAAGCAAAACGAAAACCAGCTTGCGTCGTCAGCTACATCGAAAATATAGGAGCCGTCGACAGAAGCTACATGATGTAGAATGTGTACGAAAAACTATAAAATGGTATGGTTCATTTGGTGGATCTCTCTCTGCTGAAGACGCACATGTTGTAGAAAACTCAAACGGGAGAGAATATTAAAAAAACTGATATTCAGTCGAAACTCACCTAGGAGATCCTAAAGATTCACCACCGACCGCAAAGCAGAGGTCGTCCTGGAAGGAGGTCGATTAATGGTGACAATCACTTACGCCTAACCGGGAGCCACCTTATCTCGCTAATCCCAGGAACATCAAAGATGAAGACCGGCCAGAGAAGGTGAATTGGATGTGCAAAACATGATAAACGAAACGATACTACATGCATTTTATACAAATGTAATGCACCTTTATGTTTGAAGTTTTGTTTCGAAAGATACCACACCAGTGCACTAGTGAATAAATTACGTTTCTTTTCCTTCTAATAAAATACCTTTTCAAAAAAAAAAAAAAAAAGGGATTGTCTCTATAATGATTGAAAAAAGAAACAATTTAACACGATAATACTGCATTTTGCGTCAAGATATTTTCTCAGTAATGACGATAGCCTGCAACAGTTGTATCTATATACACCACTTGAAAGTTACTCGCGCAAGTGGACGCACAGACTAAATGCGCAGTGAAAGGGTTAAGGTAAACGACATTTTTTATGTGCGTTCGTCGGAATGTCGTGATATCGTCGGTGAGAAGAGTCAAACTGAAACCGTGCGAATTGACACACAAAATCGTGATTAGTTTACTTATATGTGTCAAAAAATTAACGCTTTAATCAGTTTGTGACTTTTGGTATTGTGGTATAAAGTAATATAATGCGACTTATATTCAAGGCAATCTTCTACGACGATAATTTTGCTAGTTAATCAATACTAACCACAGTCACGCAAAGGCATTGACGACAAGGGAGAGACGAATCCTCAAAAGAAGAAGTACGTTGAACAGTCCGTGCTTATAGTGTCAAATATAAACGAAGCGAAATCAAATCAAATCACTCCGAGCACTATGGGACAACTTCTAAGGTCATCAGTCCCCTAGAACTCAGAATCACTTAAACCTAACTAACCTAAGGACATCACACACACCCATGCCCGAGGCAGGATTCGAACCTGCGACCGTAGCGGTCGCGTGGTTCCAGACTGTAGCCCCCAGAACCGCTCGGCCACCCCGGCCGGCGAAGCGAAATCGATTTCAAATTGAATAACATGAACAAAGGAAACACGCACAATCTGAAATAAAATGAAAATACATTGGCGATAAACAAGAAGCAAAAATGGAGAAGAAATGAAATCGCGGGTGAAAACTTTTTGACGAATTTGGATGTAATTGCTCCTCGTGCGACAGGTTGCGGTTAACTGAAGACCTGACAGGTGTGATGGAACAACAATCTATAAAATGATATCGTAAACTTATTTTAATCTTAAGAGTAGTGTGTGGAGAGGAAGTCCAATAATAAAAAAGGGATGACTGTCAAATATGAGCTGAGAATGAGAAGGAAGTGTACCAAAAGAAGTTTAATCTTATAAATCGAACGGTAGAGGAGCCATAAGACAGATAAAAACCATGCGTAATAGCTCTTTCTGTGATTCGAACACGCTAATCGTTTGCTCGTCAAAAACGAGGAAGAATTTTAATTTATTATATCTTATGCAGACGTACTCACACCCTCCGGGAGAAACACAGCCTGTAATGTTTTTGGGATGTTAACGATATTAGTGATTTGTTTTTCCTTGGGTGAATAGGGAAACAAATGGGAAAGAAAAATGGCTAACTCGTTTTCATAATCTCTTCCATAAATACATAACCACTTATTAACCCTCATAGACTTCTCAGTGACACAAACTCATTGATATAATTATTTCGTAACTCTAGTAAGAAATTTCGCGATAAATGGAATTTAGAAGGGTGATTTTCTAAAGGCACCACCACGAAGTTTATACTTCTCTCAGTAGTGCGGTAGGAGATATTTGGTTAACTGTCTCTTACATTTCGAGCGACTGGAACATAGGAACAGAACAAGCGTTCACGCAGATGAAATATGTGCTGAAGTCTTCTAAAACACAGTCTGCTGTCGTTAAAACAACTGAATCATCAAACAGATTTATATTGCAGCAGTTACAAGTATTTTAGTTTCTGCTACATCAGTGGTAACTTTCCGATTTCGAACGTGTTTTTTCTCCTCATAGTACTAATGAAGGTGTGATGAGTTTGACACGTTCCATACGAAAACTCTTCTGCCTGTGGATCTACTGCTCTCGATGCATGTCGCTGACAATGCCGTTATGTTCGCTATGCCGCAAGTGGACGTCGTAAGTTTCCCGATTAAGTTGATGTCACTTTCAGGAAGTTCACGAACCGACCAATTTACTTACAAATCATTGAAGATATTGTAATAAACCAGTATCAAAGGAAAGGTAAATTTGTTGCTCCAGTTTTCAGAGTTTCTCATTCTGGTCTACCACAACGCCAATAACAAATACATTGCACCGCAGGACAGACTGCATTACAAACGCCTATGCATGAGCATCGGAGCTCTACTTTCTTCCCCAGACACACCCTTCTACTGGAAGCAACATAAATGCCGCTACATGTTCGCAGACCGATGTTATGTGATCGTTACATTTTAGAAATAATGGCAGATACTGGTCACTGACTGATTAAAAATCAGGAATCACAGGAATGCGATTAAAAGACAGTTTCTTGTCCACAAAAGATAGGCTTCGATCGTTGAAAATATCTAGAAAATAAAATACACCGAAGTAAACACTTTCAAACGCTTGTATATGACTATCACAGCATCTATTAAAATATTTTTTAAAATATGTAGATTGTCTCCGCGGAAGAAAGAGGTAGTTTTCACCTATGTCGTACCTGGAAGAAAAGTACCAGCTTATACTCAAATATGTACAGGCGGATCAACAATGTATACGGAAAAAACACAATGACTGCGCTTTCTTCTGTCTAAAACATGAGATCCACGCAACACAGGTGAAAAAGGGTAACCTGTGCGTCAGTGGCAAGTGGTTGTGCCGCGACAAAAGTGTAAAAGTAAATCTGAAATATATTAGACAAGACCAACATGAGTGGACATGCCGTCAGTGCTCTGTAAGCACCGCGAAAAATAAAACAATGAACTTGTCAAAGTCAAAAGAAATTAAATAATATCTGTGCTAACAGATGGTCTATTGATAACCACTTTAAAATATCAAAATCTTGCATTCGTAAAATACACGTACCAAGCACTTCGTTTTCGTGAAGGATAAGCCTGGAGCCTCGTTAAATACAATGTTGGAAAATACTGCACCAGAGACAAGTCAACTAAAAACAGACGATGACTTCTTATTATAAGCGGCGGGAATGAGGTGTATAAAACCGAAAGCAAGCCAGCCTGCAATGTTCTCAAAACTTACTGCTGAAACCGTTTCATGTGAAATCAGCATCACAAACTCGCCAGTTAGACAAAAAGTTAGGTAATGGAATTCTGAGCTAAGAAAATTGTATGATAATATGTTTAAATAAGTACATTTGCTAGACGGTTGTAAAATGATCCGTGATGAACACATAAGCCATGGACTGCATATAAATAGAAAGGGAAAGGCCAAACTGGTTTCCAAGATGAGTGCGGAAAAACTAGTGAGGAGGAAGAATCAACAGCTTTACACTACAAGCAGGAATTTTTTTTTTTTTAGGATAAAATCCATCATAGGCCTCCTCGTGTGCAGGGATGTAGTTCAGACGTGCCTGATCGCTGTTCACTTGAAGAAAAGCCAGGCTGTGAAATAAATGACCAGCCACTGCGAAACAATAATAAAGACCCAGTTATTGCCACAGTTTATCTTTAAAAAAATTAAATAAATGTAATGGCTGAGAAGTGGTAAATCAGGAAGAAGGGATAACACTCTTAAAGAAGATTCACTTAAGTGTTCAGTATCTCATAAACAAAATAGACTTGTTGCTAACATTCGTGGAGGAGCACTGGACACATGTGTTAGTAACAACTGAGCATTTACTAAAATCCAGTGAAATAATACACTATGTGATCAAAAGTGTCCGGACACCTGGCTGAAAATGACTTTGAAGTTCGTGGCGCCTTCCATCGGTAATGCTGGAATTCAGTATGGTGTTGACCCACCATCAGCCTTCATGACAGCTTTCACTCTCGCAGGCACACGTTCAGTTAGATGCTGGAAGGTTTCTCGGGGAATAGTAGCCCATTCTTCACGGAGTGCTGCATTGAGGAGAGGTATCGATGTCGGTCGGTGAGGCATGGCACAATGTCGGCGTTCAAAAACATGCCAAAGGTGTTCTGTAGGATTCAGGCCAGGACTCTGTGCAGGCCAGTCCATTACAGGAACGTTACTGTCGTGTAACCACTCCGCTACAGGCCGTGCATTATGTACAGGTTCTCGATCGTGTTGAAAGATGCAATTGCCATCCCCGAATTGCACCTCAACAGTGGGAAGCAAGAAGGTTCTTGAAACATCAATGTAGGCCTGCCCTGTGATAGTGCCACGCACAACAACAAGGGGTGCAAGCCCCCTCCATGAAAAACACGACCACACCATAACACCACCGCCTCCGAATTTTACTGTTGGCACTACATACTCTGGCAGATGAAGCTCACCGGGCATTCGCCATACCCACACCCTGATATCGGATCGTAACACTGTGTACCGTGATTCGTCGCTCCACACAACGTTTTTCAACTGTTCAGTCGTCCAATGTTTACGCTCCTTACATCAAGCGAGGCGTCGTTTGGCATTTACCGGCGTGATGTGTGGCTTTTGAGCAGCCGCTCGACCATGAAATCAAAGTTTTCTCACCTCCCGCCGAAATGTCGTAGTACTTGCAGTAAATCCTGATGCAGTTTGCAATTCCTGTGTGATGGTCTGGATAGATGTCTGCTTATTAGAAATTACGACCCTCTTCAGCCGTCGGCGGTCTCTGTCAGTCAACAGACGAGGTCTGCCTGTACGCTTTTGTGCTGTACGTCTCCGATCAAGTTTCCACTTCACTATCGCATCGGAAACAGTGGACCTATCGATGTTTAGGAGTGTGAAATTCTCGCATACAGACGTATGACACAAGTGACACCCAGTCACCAGACCACGTTCGAAGTCCGTGAGTTTCGCGGAGCGCCCTATTCTTCTCCCTCACGATGTCTAATGGCTGCCGGTACTGAGGTCGTTGATATGGATTACCTGGCAGTAGGTGGCAGCACAATGCACCTAATATGAAAAACATTTGTTTTTGGGTGTGTCCGGATACTTTTGATAAGGTATTGTATGTTGTACACTAGAAGGTAACTTCTAACAGACCGTTACTGCAGATAATACTGGAAAGATGGTGGTATGGCAATTTATGTTAGTAACGATATATCAGTTAAACAAATTTCCTTTCTCGAACTCCTCGCCAATGAAGGATCTATCGGAATGTCAGGTGTTGTGATTTACAGTAATTATCTTAATTTAGTACAGCATAAAATGATTGGAGTATGTTGTCCGCCAAATGCTGACGTAGTGCGGCTTACGCATAGACTTAGCAGTGTGGTTGGTCAGACCGTTTCTAATAGCCTTACAATATTTGGCGACAAACATATATGCAAATTCAAATAGTGCAGTGAACTTGAAACTTACTGCTGCATTAAGGTCGCACAATCTTTTAAACATAGTAATCTCAAACGCCAGATTAACGGATACATACTCCACTAGAACCGATTATGTTGTAATCAACAAAAATAATCACAGAAAAGGTAAATTACAGTAGCCTAGATTGTCATTATTCTGGTCCTAGACGACCGTGTCGTCCTCTGCCTATGCCGTCATCGGATGCAGTATGGAGCGGCGGGGGCTCAGTACATCGTTCTCCCGTTCGTTGTCGGGTTTTGTTGACCTTGGATCAGCTTGTAATCGACCGAGTAGCTCCTCAGTCGGCCTCACGGGGCTGATTGAACCGTGCTCCAGTCCTTTACCAAGGAAAAATCCCTGACAGTACCGGGAATCGACCTCGGTCCTCCATATGGCAGTTAGCCGCGCTGACTACTCAGCTACGGGAGCGGAACTTGTCCTGTGACTGAGGATACAAATTCATTTGTACTAAAAATAACAAAATGTTGTTCTGCAGAAATGAACTTTGAATGAATTAGACTGCACCGCCAGTAAGTACAGACCAGCAGAGGAAAAATTGGACTCTGTGTACCAGCTGAAAGGGTCTGCCGACAAATTGAATGAGTTATATCCGAATCTGTTGAGTTGTCATTACCATTGCTGCGCTTTCAGAGAAATTCAGAAGGTTCTTAAAATTGGCAAGATGGAAGTAATCCTAGACTGAAACTCCCACCAAGTCTGATTACGCTCAGAAAGAGTATCCAATCAAGATCAAAACCTATACAAAGTTACTACGCAGATCAGGCAAAGAAAACTTTAAAACTGAAATTGCTAAACTCAGGAAGCAGACTAACCGCAAAGTAACACTGCAGTCCGATAATTAAGTACATCATCCAGGGACCTGGGAGCTGATTGACAAATACCGTAAAAGTCTGACGAAGATGAACACGGAACCATTCAGTAAGTATACAAAACATGATGGTAACATTGTGAAAACCCATTTACTACATGCAGAATTTTTAATAACTCTTTCACTTCTGCCATTGACCAATCAGTCCTTATTACAGACGCACAGATCGAGGTTCCATATTCCCGCATTCAGTGTACCGAGTTCTAATTTACGGAAACGACTGAGCAAGAAGAATGCTACGTAATACGCACATCTAAGAAAACAATTTAATCTGTGTGGGATGGCCTACCCAGTACAGTTACTAACGTGCGCTTAACAGGAATATTAAAACCTCTCACCTACCTTATTAACAGCAGTATTAGAGAAAACATATATCCAACAGTTCTAAAAATGAGTATTGTGAAACCAGTGTATAAAAAGGGAAGTAAGGAAAATATCTCCAACTATAGACCAATAAAATTAACTCCCACCTCTAATAAGATGTTCGAAAGTATTGTCCTGTCCCAGCTTATCGCCTTTTCCGCTACACACAAACTGCTTTCAGATTCTCTGCATGTGTTAGTACCGATTTAAGCACGAGCACAGCAATTACACAGTTCTTGTATGAAGTGTATTATCTGTTGGACCAGAGGATTCCGACAGAATCTATACTTTTAGATCTGACAAAAGATTTTGACGCAGTAAACTGTAAGTTACTTCTAAAAGGACGTGAAGTCATATCGTAGTGAGGATCCGTCCACGCGGCATATATCTGTTGAATTGTAAGCAATGCACCAAACTGACATATAGATTAGATGATAAAATTATAAACTTTCACTACACCACTGAAACAGTAATACAACTGAAATTCAGGGTTCAATCTTTGGTCTCTTCCTCATATACTGTATATTAACGACACTCCACGGACCATTAAATCTCATACAATAAGCTATGCAGGTGATACCTTAAACTTATTCTATGGTAGAGAATGTAAGGTGCCGGCATCTTTTGCTGCCAGTGGTGTAATATGAATGTAACATTTCGGAAACAGAAACTGCCAACTGTAAATTTCTGTGTGTGTACGTTGATTAAAATTTAAGGTGGACAGACCACATTAATATTCTTTGTGGGAGAGTCAGTATTTGACTTATAGCTCCTCAGTCAATTCACAGATATATAAGGGACAATCAAATGGAAACGACACATGGAAAAAAGTGAGTAAACTGTTTATTACTTCAAAAGCAGTCGCCGCAACTGTTAATACATTTACCCCACGATGAGACAGGACGGTCAGTGGCTTCATGGAAAACTGTTTGCAGTTGATATGGAAACATGATGGTGTCCAGCTGTGCACCTCTTCGTCCGAAGCGAATCCACAGCCACTAATGTCTTTCTTCAGGGTTCCAAAAATATGGAAATCGAATGGGGAGAGGATCTGTAAGGGCTTCCCAGCGAAACTTCTGCAGCGCAGTCGAAAAACCTTGGTAACATAATGAGCTCGTACTGTTTATATCCATATCGCCTGTTACTTGACCGCACTTCTCAATTTATTAACTGATTTACAGCGACTGCAGCTAATCGCAATTCTTTGTTATCCCGCATAAATTGTTTTATTTCTGCAAAATGTTTATGAATATGTCACCACTAGGCTAACACGATTTAAAAAAAATCTTAATGTAAATTAATTTTATTGTAGTGTCCGTCAGCCTCGGCATATGCTGTGCACCGCCCCTGCGAACAAAAGGAAGTTTAATATGCTTGGAAAGGCGCTTACTTAGTTTCTTGGTCCGTTATTGACATAAAAATGTAAATAATAACTCACTTTATTCATCAGAATCGGCTGTCATCTTGCGACATATTGTCTTACATCCGTCCCTGTGGGGTCTGGACTATGTTGTCCATAGTATATAATCTCGAGAGTAAAACTAACAACACGCTATTTACTGTGTATAACATTACCATTCACTAGACCAAGGAAGCGATTAAAACGACGCTTGGTTCGACTTCACTGTCGATGTATTCACGTTGATATTTGTAATGTCTTCTGCACACTTGAAGCTTCTTTGATGTTAGTAGGTGAATTGTGAGGCAATATTACTTCCAAAGATGAGCATCTAATTGCACTGGAATTGCGAAGACACATTTTGAAATTCATACATTTAATGATTATTACGGATTTTCTAATCTAACAGCACTGAATAAAAATTAATGACTAAACGATGAACACAGTGATTGAGTATTTATATTTTCATGTTGACTATAGAGCAACAAACGAAGTAACCATTGTTTCAAATTTCTCTCTCTCCGCCGGCTGTGACCTGCGTAAGCCGAGACCAGAAGTCACTACAGTAAAAAACTATGCATATTTAAATTTTTGCGTAGCGGTTTTGGCCTTATCAGGTCTCGAAACGCCGTACAGAAATAAATAATTTAAGCAGGAGAACAAAGAACTGTGACTGGTGGCAGTCTTTATGAAACCTGTTTGTGGAACATACTGACCTCCACTTCAAGGATTAGGCGTTTGCTTGTTACGGTGCCCATCTCTTACTTGGCTTTCCCCGACTTCTTCGGCCCAACGAATTATAAATTCAGACTCTGAAAGATAGTCTGGCTCATTTCATTCTGTCGCGATATTCGCTCCATTCTCTTCCGTTGTCTTCAAGTTTGTTGCTCACGTTATGTATTTAATTCGTTCGTAATGATGCTGTCACTTAATCTGTCTACTGCGATACAGCCTTTCACAGCCCAAAGGAGTCTCATTTCAACTGCCTGCATTTCACGTTCTTGCTGTTTGTAAATGACTCACGGATCACTTCCATAGATTAGTGTGGGACGGCCGTTACTTTATGAAACTTTATTCACATTATTTTTTTGTGTCTTGTTTCTAACGTACCTGTTTATTGTTCTACATATGTTTCCACATTTTGTTCCTTTCTTGTCTCTCTCTTTGCTACACCATACGAGTATGTGATATCATGTCCCAGATAATTAATAATGACTGAACTTTTCTGCGGCCGTAATGTTCACCACTAACTTTGTTTTTATGGTGATCTGTTTCATTTCAAACATTGCTTCTGTTGTCTATCTTCCATTCCTGAAGCCTCTGTTCTTCTTTTAATAAACATTCCACCCTCGTACTACTCGCGTACAAATTATCAACCTGTTTGTTGTCTACGTTCATCTCATCCTTTGTTGACTCGTAAGACGAGGGTTGTACCGGTATTTTCTGATAAGCTTTGTTGTTCATGTGAATTATGTTTCATACACACAGGAGAAAATGTAGTGTAATGCATTAGAATGCGGCGTCACCATTGCTCGTGTGTAAGTGATTATATAAAAATTTACTGCTTACAGCCAAACCAACATCAGAGTATCTCAGGACAATTCATAGATTTGTGCGGAGATGCAGATGTAATTTGGGCATAATGTGCACATTTCTGATTTACCAATAAGTAATGATCACTTGAGAACGACCAATGAGACCGAAATCTTCGTCGAAATCTTCTGACTGTGCGGGATACATAGGTGGTAGTATTATTATTACAGGTAAGTAAACGAACAGTGACTTGGCGCAAAAACCCAATTAGAACGCGCAGTGTCAAGCAACAGTTCGGGAAATGAGACAACTTGGAGACACTGGCAGGAAGGAAACTTGTTGCAGGAAATGAAGTTATCTGCAGTACCCCACTTTGTCATTAGACTGCCACTTCACTACGAAAGCACTACAACAATCAAATACTGAGAGAAATATCCATACATATTTCCAACTTAGCCATTATCTGCACTGTGTTATCGTCTTTCCTAATGTGACTGTGGAAAATCTTACACACTCACGTCATGATCAATTTTAAAGCACGAATATATTTGATCCGAATATTAAAATCTTCCCTCGTATAAGATTCAACAGCGACAACGTTGGAAAGAGAGTTTCTGTTTAGTTTGAGAAGATTGGGGGGAAGAACTGGCTTCAAATATCGCTGAAGAAAGTGTTCCCAAATAGGAAATCATGGAAAATTAAAAGGGTAACAACGAATGGTTAAGACTGTGGATCCACATTCGGAAAATGAGAGATAAATTTCACGTTCTGCTATCTCGCCGGAGATTTCTTGAGTCATCTCTAACGAGAGGTCTCCTTCGTGAAGATCTCGGCGGATTACTTTAGCAGTTCTTATTTAACTGCGGTTGTGGCTCCCTCTGCCAAAGTGAGCAGGATAGTCACAAGTCTCTAAATACAAAAATGCAAGCAATGTATATAATTAAATGTCATATCTTTTGAGTATTAGCGGTGTTTAATAATACATAAAAACGAAATGCCTCTCACTGCTCACGGCACGTAAGGGGAGCTTTAGAATGTCAGTCGGCAGTTGAGCATGGAGTAGTTTTCTTTTTTTTTTCAACTAATTCTAGATGTTCTTGGAAAACGCAGCCAAGTATTCGCAAAACCGCGACCGAATAAAATATTTCCCATTCTGCACTGAGGACTCGTGTTGGCAAGCTCAGGAAATTTACTAAATTTCTCAGTTCTCCGAGAATAACGTTGCAAAAAAAAAAGTGTAAAACAGGCATTATCTATACTTTAAATACGCGTGAACGCAGAAACGTAGAATTTATTTTAATAATGAAATTTTCTGAAGTTCTGACCTGCTTGTATGTATAGCGTAAGGCGCGCTAGCTTGCGAGAAGGAGCGGCGGATTAACGACCATGAGCTGGTACACCAGCCAGCCATAGTGCAGTTTTTAGGCGGTTTCCCACGCTCGTTTAGGCAAATACTCGGCTGGTCCCAAATTTCGCCTCAGGGAATATGACAGAGTGCCTCGGGGGAAGATGCTAAATGGGGTGTGGTGCCTCTCAGCTCGTGTTATTTCACTGTGTCACAAGACTCAGTGGCCCACTGCTTTCTTGAGTACAAGTCTCGAGCAGCAAGCGATAAGTGCAGGTGTAACGGATATTTTTCATCTTTTGGGATCCAAAAGCTGTGATATACACTAAAATTTACGCTGTAAAATAATTGCAGACTTTTTTTAAAACAATTATAGTGGTTTCTATACATTTACGCCAGTTCTGTCTGTGTGTTTGCCATTTACTCTATATCTTAAAGTACGTATGTGTCCAGTTACTTCCAGTTGAAACAAATATTACAACTTGCATCTCACTGCCGGCCGACGTGGCCGTGCGGTTAAAGGCGCTGCAGTCTGGAACCGCAAGACCGCTACGGTCGCAGGTTCGAATCCTGCCTCGGGCATGGATGTTTGTGATGTCCTTAGGTTAGTTAGGTTTAACTAGTTCTAAGTTCTAGGGGACTAATGACCTCAGAAGTTGAGTCCCATAGTGCTCAGAACCATTTGAACCATTTGCATCTCACTCAGATACCAGAGAAAGACACCAAATTTTCTTTGGGGTTAGATGTACACTCGTAACAACGTTTTTCATTTATTTATTTACAGACAATGCTTGGAAATTACGTAAAATAGTGGCAAAAATAGAGGCCAGTGGAATGAAAACAGTCTCCAGTAAGTAACGGAGGACGTAAAACCGATGGTATGAAGTGTTTTCGAACTTCTCAGGCGTATGGCATTCCATATCGGACATTTGTAACGGGTATACTGAAAACAGTAAATATCAACCATAGAACGGTCGGTACATACTTTGATTTTGTACTACTTCACAGTAAAATTTATAGTAAAATTCGTGGTGTTATCAAATTTATTTTGCCACATTATCACGATCTTAAGAGTGAGATACCTAGTCGTTCAATGTGTAAAAAATAAATAAATAAATAAAATGATTTTCTCATATAAATCGGTTTTCTGCTAGAAGAAACCTTGCCAAACACGCGTAGCTAGTCTCGTTTTAAAAATCTTGAAATTTCCCGTATAATTTCATTTAGAATCAAAACTCTACACAAGAAGTTAAATTACGATAACATACAGAATGAACTTTACTCGATTCACGACAGATGGCGCACACAACTTTCCTACCATAGGTTACCTTCATAGCACTGGATGCAGGAAGGGAATCCAGTCACTGCAATTAACAAAATTAAATTTGACAAATCGCAAAAAGCGGGCCCCGTACTAGATGGGAAAAGCTCAAGGGAAAGAAGAACAAGAAGAAAAAAACAATTGAAGGCAAATACTCGCATAAAATATTTCATTGTTTGATCCATTTACGACTTACCAGCCATTTTCAAGAATCCATGAATGATTCAGAGGCTACATCAAAATACCCAGTGGTGACAAAGTCATGGGACAGTGATCTGGACATATAGAGGTGATCGTAGTATCGCGAACACAAGGTATAAGAGGGCAGTGCATTGGCGGAGCTGTCGTTTGGTCTCAGGTGATTCTTGTTAATAGGTTTCCGAAGTGATTATGGCCGCACGACGGGAATTACCAGACTTTGAACGTGGAATGGTCGTTGAAGTAGACGCATGGGACATTCCAAATTGAAAATTTTTGGGAATTCCACATTCTGCGATCCACAGTGTCAAGAGTGTGCCGAGAGTACCACATTTCAGGCATTACCTCTCACCACGAACAACGCAGTGGCCGACGGCCTTCACTTAACTACCCAGAGCAGCGGCGTTTGCGTTGAGTTTTCTATGCTAACAGACGAGCAACACTGCGTGAATTAGCCACAGAAATCAATGGTGAACGTACGACGATCGTATTCGTTAGGTACGACGAAATTTGTCGTTGATGGGCTGTGGTAGCAGACGACCGACACGAGTGCCTTTGCTAACAGCACGACATCGCCTGCAGCGGCTCTCCTGGGCTCCCATATCGGTTGGACACCACAAGAATGGAAAACCGTGGCTTGGTCAGATAAATCCCGATTTCAGTGGGTGAGAGCTGATGGTAGGGTTCGAGTGTGGCGCAGACCCCACGAATTCAAGTTGTCAACAAGGCACTGTTACATGGAATGAACTGGGTCCTCTGGTCCAAGTGAAACGATCATTCGCTGTAAATGGTTATTTTCGACTATTTGGATGCCATTTGGAGCCGTTCATGGACTTCATGTTCGCAAGCAACGATGGAATTTTTGTGGACCGGGCCACTGTCGTTTGAAGAACGTTCCGGACAATCCGAACGAATGATTTGACCACCCAGATCGCCCGACACGGATCCCATCGATAATTTGTGGGAAATAATTGAAAGGTCAGTTCGCGCTCAGACTCCTGCAGCGGCAACACTTCCGCAATCATGGATGGCTCATAGATGACGATGATGATCTTTGGTTTGTGGGGCGCTCAATTGCGTGGTTATCAGCTCCCGTACAAATTCCCAACCGTTGCTCAGTCCAATCTCGCCCCTTTCATGAATGATGATGAAATGATGAGGACAACACAAACACCCAGTCA
Organism: Schistocerca piceifrons; assembly: GCF_021461385.2. Lineage (NCBI taxonomy): Eukaryota > Metazoa > Arthropoda > Insecta > Orthoptera > Acrididae > Schistocerca > Schistocerca piceifrons. Next base: position 492,210,216 of record NC_060142.1, read on the forward strand.
TCTCGACGCAGTTGAAAATCCCTGACGCGGCCGGGAATCGAACCCGGGACCCCCTGCTTGGACTGGCTCATAGAGGTAGCATGGCTCGTCATTTTTGAAGGGGACTTTCATCGAATTGTTGAGTCTATGTCACGTAGAGCTGGTGCCCTACACTGGGCACAAGGAGGTTCGACACGACATTGGGAGGTGTCCCGTGACTTTGCCTCCTGTGTGGGCTCGTCATTTTTGAAGGGGACTTTCATCGAATTGTTGAGTCTATGTCACGTAGAGCTGGTGCCCTACACTGGGCACAAGGAGGTTCGACACGACATTGGGAGGTGTCCCGTGACTTTGCCTCCTGTGTGCACCATGACGCTCCTACCATATTTTCACGTAGCGTGTAGACTACTCATTCATGGGCAAGTGAAAATAGCTGATACATCGAAAACTATTTTGCCACTGCTATATGCGACTATTTGACTCGAATAAATTTAAGTATTAAAATCGTTTCTCGCAGCTGCTCTCCACCAGAAAGGTGGCAAACATCCACAAAACATAGAATTTCGCTGCGAACTATTCTACCAACATTTAAAAAATTATTATGAAAATCAATAGAGGGCAAAAAATTTTAGAAAACACTTCTCGTTAAAAAGCAGAAGTTTTCCGATTACCTGGACAGTTCTGAGGTTCTCAAAAATTCCTTTCTCTTTAATGTGATATAAAAATTATACTCTTCATACATAAAAACGTGAATAAAATTGTAAATTTGAAATTAACATGAACTGCAGTCAGGCTAAGAGATAATTGGGCTGGGGGGGGGGGGTGGATATATAACGACAAATTTGCTATGCCGTGATAAGGGGAGACTTCGCTGAAACGTGACGTCACGATACCTTATTAAAACATTATAGTGTCTCCAATGTCTCACCATTTCAAATAACAATTGTAACACCAATTATTATCGAGAAGTCAGAGCAAAAATCTTTTATCGAATCGCAGCACAGGTTGCACCAAAACTTTTCTACGATTTGTTTCAACTGAGCACAGTGTGAGACGGGGTGTGTTCCTAATGTGTCCGGCGGCCTCCGCCTCGCACGATCGTTCCCGTTGCTCATGGGTTGGGTTGTTTGGGAAAGGAGACCTGACAGCGAGGTCATCGGTCTCATCGGATTAGGGAAGGATGGGGAAGGAAGTCGGCCGTGCCCTTTCAGAGGAACCATCCCGGCATTTGCCTGGAGTGATTTAGGGAAATCACGGAAAACCTAAATCAGGATGACCGGACGCGGGTGGAACCGTCGTCCTCCCGAATGCGAGTCCAGTGTCTAACCACTGCGCCACCTCGCTCGGTGTTCCCGTTGCTCAATCGTGGAAACTTAAAAGGGCCTAAGACTCGAAACCGGTCGTGGAGAAAATCTGGTGTAACTAGTGCTGCGGTTCGATGAAAAATATTACGGGTAGCTGCGGTTGCCGTGTATCCGAAGAAATATCTTGGATAAAATAACAATTCGATGATCACACGGATTAAAGAATCGATATGCTTCGTAGAGATCTGCTATTTCTAAAACGGTGCACGCAACATTTTCAATACCCCCCCCCCAAAAAAAAATTGTCCAGCAGAGGTGCAAAAGAAGATTCGTTCCTTGCGGCCCAGTGCAATGTCGCTAGGCGCCTTGTTTCCGGAATGCGCAGCTTTTGGAGTCCTGAGTAAACAATAGCTAATACTGGGAATTCGAGAAAGAGTAGCCCACTTGCAGAGTCTATGCAGCCACTCACAAACAAGAAATCGAGTTTAAAATAACTGCCACTAGAAACAGTTATTAATACTGTACATGCGCTTCTGTGTCTGAAATAAGTATACGGAAATCATTCTTTGAAAGGAAAGACGGTATCTCGAGACTGTATACTTTACGGTAATGCATTTTTCCAAAAGTTCAGTATGATATCGTGAATTTGTCGACATTTCTCAAAAATAGCTTGACTTAAATCACTGATGGACTCAAAATGGTTCTTATAATAATTAATTAGACTACTTCAAAAGTTAAGTGGCGCTTTACATATAGCGTATTTCTTAAATAATTTACTGTGCATAAATATATTAGTAAAAACACGTCTAGTAATTGAAAAATTATTCACCAAGGACGCGTCTAACTGAACTAGCAGAATTTCTCGGTTGCCGAATGTGAAGAGAGTCATCATTTATTGGAACTCTCAATTCTGCCCATCATTACGCTGGAAAATGTAGCGTAAGTGGCAGCAAGGTGACAAGAAAATTGCACTAAATTTCGTGTGGTTTCAAAATTAAAACGGAGTAATTTCATAACACTAGTTACGCAATTTTTGTTATTCCAGTTTTTTGCGAGTAATATTTGTAAACAGAGGAAGTGTCCAATGCAAACCGATCATCATTGGATACTCAAATAACAGCGCGACGTGCTGAAGTTACTACCTACTGGATGCCTCATTAAGAAGGCATACCACCAACATAAAAAGCGTAGGATCAATATGCGTAGTGGTACAATATTACTGCTTAATGTATCGCACTTACCGCGAGCCGCGTCACGACAGGTTTCAAACTTGCAGGCGTATAGTTTCAGTAAAACTCTTCTGGTTGTACGTCACGCTGAAATTGCCACGGAGCCACTGACTTTAGCAGGATGACGATATGTGCTTCCATTACACATGCGCAGTTCCCAGCCGTTCTTTCGTGCAAGAAGTATTACACTTGTAAGAAACGCGGCTGTATAGGTTACAGATACGGGAGAAGTAAAGTAAATATGTATAATTATTATTACACATGTAGTTATATTATTATAATATTACGCCGGCCGCGGTGGACGAGCGGTTCTAGGCGCTTCAGTCCGGAACCGCGCGACCGCTACTGTCGCAGGTTCGAATCCTGCCTCAGGCATGCATGTGTGTGATGTCCTTAGGTTAGTTAGGTTTAAGTAGTTCTAAGTTCTAGGGAACTGATGACCTCAGATGTTAAGTCCCATAGTGCTCAGAGCCATTTCAACCATTTTTATTTGACGTGAAAATTGTGGGAAGTATAAAATAATATTCAAGTACCAGCGCGCCTGATCTCAGAAATATAATCTCTGTACCTTAATAATACAAGGAAAAATCTGATTTTCGAAAAGTGGTATACTCTCTGCAAATATTAAGCAAGGAAGACCACAATAAACCACACTTTTGAATCTTTGCAATGAAAAAAAAGCTTATAAACAATGTCAGAAAACAATAAAAAGTACTTAATCAGTAAGAATGTTAAGTTCACAACTTTACTTCATTATTTGAAGAAGATCAGATCAACGCCGACAAGGATGAAGTCGCAGTCAAGATAGTGGTCAGTAAATAAGGTTGCCGATAATAAGGCACGATAATTTTAACAGTTAAAAATAAAGTGGTTTCGAGGATTTTTTTCTATTAAAACTAAGATCATTAAAAGTGGATACACATATTAATGACCAACGACGTAAATTTTGGCCATACAAAAAGTACGAGTATGTGGAAATGAAGCTCCAGGGACTTCAGCATTCCTGTGGTATGATGCTGCAAACACAGAAACGAAAAGTTCAAAAGAAATAACTTTGCCTAAATTGTGTAAGGTTATGGTCGATTCTTAATGCTAAATAGGTGCAAAAACTGAAGCCTTCCGTCTGGTCAACCAAAATAAACTGGATCCTTTGGTGTGAAATTCCTTCGTTAGACAGCACGATAATCACTCCTCAGCTACAACAACAATATTGAAACCAGACGAATACTTAGTCTAGAACCAGCTGCAGAAACTGTAAGGAAATACAGAAAAACTGTACAGATAATCCTACAGTACAACAGCAAAGAAAATCGGAATGAGTGACGTCCTTTAAAATGTTGGCTTGAATAATTTAGATGTGGAAGGAGACAGTAGATCTAACAATTCTATGTGATGCAGGCCTCCAGCAACTCGTAACGTCAGATCCTTTTCCATAAAGCGTGGTCGGTGCGTACGGAAAAGTCTAAGTTAGTAGAAGTATCTTGTGACACATTTTTCCAGTAGCGTCAGTATGGAACATAAGATGAATTCCACTCCGAAGGTGTTAAGGTTGAGCAATTGACTATTGTCATTCAGCGGTCCTTGCTCCGTGCACAGCCACTGTCCATCAGTATGGTTGGAGGTCTGAAGACTATCATTTGATGATCAAAATCGGCCACCTTTTAATAAACGTGTCTTGTGATAGGCTGTTTTATAATTAATTTAAAATATTACATTGTGATCGCTGCCTTTCTACAAAAATGTTTTCAAATACAACGTCAAGGTAGACATTCTCAGAGGAACATGAGGGGACAGATCTTCGCTAATTATCAGAAACGAAGAACGTAGGTATCTGGTGCAAAAGAAAACTAGTAAAGATGCAGCTTCAATATGTACCAATAAGGGGTACTTCCGATTTTGCATTTGTACAAACTGCAGAGGAGAGAATTTCGATGCGCTTAATTGTCATTAAAAATACAGCAAGGTTTTCACTGTATTTCTGTTGTGCCTGTATTTTATTTATTCGACCTGTAATGTAGTACTAAAAATCCTTCAGGCTTCTCCCATACTATGTATGATAATGAGTAGTACGCAGTTATTTTTCTTTTTTCACTTTCGGATACGGTGTCCTGTACAGGAGCAGTGTATCACCTGCGGTTATTGAGAGAGGCGATGTCATCATCAAGCCAGTTCTTCCCTCGTCCGTTTCCGCATTGCTATTGTCGCAGCTTGTCCTCTGCTGTATCTTGCAAGATGCACGTATGACACGAAGGTGAAAGACCGACATATTTCGAAGAGCTGTTTGTTGCAATCTGTCTATTTACAGCTTTGTAACACACGGCTCGTGGTTTCCAACCGACGAGTGGCTTGTATATATTGAGTCCGATTTATTTCCAGTTTTTTATGTTACTGTTACCTGCAGTCAGAAGATGCAGTTCTTCACCTTAGTCTATCCTGTGCAAGATCCTTCATTTATGAGTGACTATCCAACTTAACGCCCATACGGAATTGCTTACTGTACTGCGAGCCTTTATCTTCCTCTACAACTTACAGTCCCTCCTTTACTCTCTTTCTCTCTCTCTCTCTCTCGCTCACGCTTCCCTCCAAACTATTATCTGAAATCACCATGTGACATTACTGGCCGGAAGACTCCGTCTGAGGTTGTTCGGCCGCCAGTGCCAGTCTTTCTATTTGGCGAGAACTTTGAGGACGTGTAGGCCCTACGTCTGATGAAGATGAGATAAATGATTAGAGAAACAAAAACACCGAGGCCTAAGAAAATCCCAGATCCGGCGGGGAATCTAACTAGGGAACCGCATTCCAGAAGGACGGAAGGAAAATGCAGGTCCCGTCAAGAATGAGGCCATTGAAGGCTGAGCGCAAGTCGGATTAGCCAAGGGTGAGGAAGGAAATCGGCTGTGTCCTTGCAAAGAAACTACTCCGTTATACGCCTGGTGCGATTTAGAGAGCTCACGGAAAAGCTAAATCTAGATGTTCGGACAGGAATTTGAACCGTCGTCCTCCTGAATGCGAATCCAGTGTGTTAACTAAGATTCCTATAACCTGAGCTGAATTGTCCGTCACGTTTTATTCAAAGTACAGGATATTAATTCTTGTTTACATATGAGTCGAGATGCGAGAGGAGATTTCTAATTAAATGTATTGAAAAATTTTCTGTCAATTTTGGCTGCTCAGCTGTAATTACAATAACCATTGCAAAAATGTTTTTCGCACATGCAGATTTCCAAGTGAGCCCGAATAAAAAAAAAACGATTGGCCTTAAATTGCCGCAGAGCCAACAGGGAACCAGGACCTGGCGCTCAATTGTGTACTGTAAATGTTGTAGTTGTTGTGGTCTTTAGTCCAGAGACTGGTTTGATGCAGCGCTCCGTGTTATTCTATCCTGCGCAAGCTTCTTCAAGTAACTGCTGCAACCTACAGCCTACTGAATCTCTTGATCTCCCTCTATGATATTTACCCTCCATGCTGCCCTCCAATGCTAAATTTGTGATCCCTTGATGCCTCAGAATATGCCCTACCAACCGATCTCTTCTTCTAGTCGTGCCACAAATTCCTCTTCTCCCCAATTCTATTCAGTACCTCCTCATTAGTTATGCGGTCTACCTATCTAATCTCCAGCATTCTTCTGTAATACCACATTTCGAAAGCTTCTATTCTCTTTTTGTCTAAACTAGTTATCGTCCATGTTTCACTCCATACATGGCTAGTCTCCTTACAAATACTTTCAGAAACGACTTCGTGACACTTAAATCTATACTCGATGTTAACAAATTTCTCTTCTTCAGAAACGCTTTCCTTGCCATTGCCAGTCTACATTTTATATCCTCTCTACTTCGACCATCATCAGTTATTTTGCTACCCAAATAGTAAAACTCATCTACTACTTTAAGTGTCTCATTTCCTAATCTAACTCCCTCAGCTTCACCTGATTTAATTCGACTACATACCATTATCCTTGTTCTATTTTTGTTGATGTTCAACTTATATCCTCCTTTCAAGACACTGTCCATTGCGTTCAATTGCTCTTCCAGGTCCTTTGCTGTCTCTGACAGAATTACAATGTCATGGGCAAACCTCAAAGTTTTTATTTCTTCTGCACGAATTTTAATTCTGCTCCAAATTTTTATTTTGTTTCCTTTACTGCTTGCTCTATATACCTTATTGTAAATACATGTTACTAAAAGTAGTCAAAGATGAAATCACTTGTATGCAATTGCGTTTCTTCCCTCAGTTGGAAACTACACTGAAACAATTGGTCTCGAAATTTTTCAGTTCCTGAGACATTTTCACAATTGGCAGAGTAGAGATGAATATTTGTTGTCATACATTTATACGCCCTTATCATAAACATATGTGCACAAACTGAATAATACTTAACACCACTTCTTATATTGGTACTGCAGGGTATTTTTTATAGCGGATTGGTCATCATGAGGAAACCTGCACACTTAACGTAATAAAATATTGACAAATCAAAAAGGGATGGGACAGGGGCGGGGGAGTGGCTATTCAGACCGCCCTGCTGGGCAGGTGCTACTTTAATCTGATGAAGAAAATTGTTCACTGTAATACTGTAACATGAAACTATACTCCTTGCCCCCCCCCCCCCCCCCCCCCCACCTCCTGCATTTCTTGAAGTACCTATTTACGATTAAAAATAAACACCGCCACTTCTACATTTGCCTATATACTGACGAAAACTGATAAATAGGCACAGGTTGTTACTGCCTAACACCCACATTTGGAGACATTGTTTTGCGACTTCTTAACTCATTACATCTAATATTTACAAACTACCATGCAAATTCCGAGCTTACATTTCTATAGCTTTGTTATATCACATGTCATTTTTCTGTCAATAAAAAGTGCACATTAATTGCTAATTGATTACTATTTGGTACACATTAATTACTATTCGGTACACTTCATACACGCAGTATCAAATATTTTATAAGAAATACCGTAAAAAGTTGCGTGAATAGGTTAACCACCCACAAGGTAAACATTGCTCAATTCTCAGACTCGGGGAAACATCGCGGACGATTCAGCCTACTATATGTGATAGCCACTGCGCCACCTCGCTTGGTGCCACGATATAGAGGCATCGAATTTAGCCTCTAGACCACGAGCTGCTGACAATTCGTTGATCCCTCAAGGTGTGTCCTATCAACTGATCCCTTCTTTTAATCACTTCTCAATTCTGTGCAAGGCAACATCCCAAACAATTATCTTCAGAAAAAAGTCTTTATACTTGCATTTATATTCTATGTTAACAAATTTCTCTATTTCAGAAGTGCTTTTCTTCCCGTTTCTGATCTGCATTTTAGATTTTCTCTGCTTCATACGTCATCAGTTATTTTGCTACCCGAAGAACAAAACTCATGTACTTCTCTAATTCCTTCATCATCGCCTGATTTAATTTGACTACCCTCCTTTAGCCTTTTTTTACTTTTACTGACGTTCATTTCATAATTCAAGAGGCTACCCATCCCCTTCAACTGATCTTGAAATTTCTTTGGCGTCTCTAACAGAACTACAATGTCTTCAACAAACTAAATGGTTTTTATTTCTTCTCCCTGAACTTTAATTCACTTTCTAGTTTACTTTAGATTTCCCTCACAACTTGCTTTTGAACATATTGAATAAGTCTGGACATAGGTTAGAGCCCTATCTCACTTCCTTCTCAAATTCTGCTTTTCTGTCATTCCCTTCGACTCATATCTACAGTCCGGTTTCCGTGCAAGCTGTGTATAACCGTTCGCTCCCTGCGTATTTCCCCTGCTACCTTCAGAATTTCTCAGAACATGATACATTTATATGGGATCTGTCGTTGTATTGTATTGTGACTTTTTAGGATTCCGTACCTCCATCGGTAAGAACGAAACCATTATAGAATCACTCTGTTGTCTGTCTGTCTGTCTGTCCGACCCCTTGGTGGTGTAAAAGATTGAAGCGTCAAAGTTAGTGCAATCGAAACTGTCATTTATTTGGCAGGAAGCAAGGAAAAAACCCGAAAATGGTTAATTTGTCATTATGTCACACGAAACAAATTTTTTGTCGTCTGTCATCTGTCTGTCTGTCCATCTGTTAAGTTCCTTGGCGGTGTAAGAAATTTAAACTTCTACGTCAATGCAATCAGCAACTACGGCCATTTGGGTAATATTTTTGATATCTTGACAGTAACGATACCAATAACAGGCGAAAATGGCCGAAATTCTCGATGCCGGGATGGATGAACTATCTACAAGACATATTTATTAAGTTTATACGGAATCCTCGGTGCGCCAATCCCACTCGTACTTATTCGGATTTTTTTAGGCGGGATGTGGGAATAAGGACCATATTTTTGGAAAAGCTGTGCTAGTTTTGCATAGTACTTTTTCACAATAAGCAGATCTCTAAGTGCATATTGATTTATTAATTTTCACTTTCACTTGCACTTCTTTTAAACTTGCTCTCCACATTATACAGGAGGCATTTTGTAAATTGTCTGTGAATTCATTGTCAAAGGCTTTCGTGACATGACTGTATCCTATTCAGCAGTGCTGCGTCCTGTTGTAGGGCTCAAATATTTAATTTTCGACTTGCGAGAATTTACTGTTGCTACCATGGCCTTGGATGCATTTGAACAAGTACTGACTCGCTGTCGGATTTTTCTTACGCCGGTGTTTCTGGTGGTTATTATGTTTTCGTCGTCAGTGTATGAGCGCAGTATTAGTTTCTCTCCGCAAAATGGTGTTCCCCTGACTTCTTTATGGACTTCCGATAGCCGTAGCTCGACAACGCATTTCATTAACTCAGGACAATTTTAGAGAAAATAATTTTAGCTATTGGGCCACGTGATTGTAAACTACTAAAATAACTAGATTTTCACTCTGAAGAGGACAGCAGCAAGTTGTTCGAAACGTCAGCAATTTAGTTGTTTATTAGTTTACTACGATGCGGACCAGTAGCAAATATTACTTTATCCAAAATGACGCCGGCTGTGGAAGCCCACGAACGTGTATTCGGGCAATTTTGTCTGAGGAATCAAGTTATCTGGATTGTTCTGCTCAGTTTTCCTTTGATTAGGCTTCATGATGTAGTCTCATAAATCAAACCAAAGAAATCGCGACGTATTTCTGTCTTCAACAATACTATGTAGAAACTCAGATGGCAACACAGTCAAACACTTTTTGCGGGTGGACGTGTAAAATAAGGAACTATATTTGCACTTCCGCTGCGTCACTGACTACGATCGCGTCTCGAATGTCCAGGTAATGTTGCGACAAATGTCTGTTAGTTGTCCCTAAACCTGTGGACAATATGTATGAGTTTTCCCGTTACAAATCGAATTTCCATGTATAAACAAGCATCAAACGCATGCTTACTTTGCGAATGAGTTAACGTGCTTAATATTTGGTGTTAATCATGTAAAATCTTTATGGCTCAAGAGGTAAAACCCTAATTATTTTCCTTTTATCAGTTTAGGATTATCCACTGGATGAGTACAATCAAGGTAATTTGCGCTATTTTATACGAAAAGTTTGTTTTTCACGCATCTGAGTGCATATGGCGTCGTATTTTTTTAACTACGTGTTACATAATGATATAATTTTGCAGATATATTTGGTGGTATGTGTGGATACTATCGGCATAACGTGTTGCGAAATCAGCTAGTAGTGAAGACATAAGAAAACATCGTTCCTGATGCTGAATTTTCAGTCAATAAACAGTGAAAACGTAGTAAGCGATAAATTTTTTTCTTTCAGTATTTTGCTGATTGTGTCGGCGAGAAAAATGTTGGAAAAAGTTCCAAATTAAGTGTAAAGTTTGTTGGAAGTCGTCTGGTGTTCGCATTGTGAAATAATGTCCGAATATAGTCAGGGTAATTAGCAATTTGCTCGCTTGAGGTATACGCACAGATTATAACTTTAAAACTTGGCTTGTTGTTTTAATCCTTTAACGTAAGATTGTACCTGTTAATGGATAGATTATGACGCCATTTTAAGTTTTTAAATTGTGTCAATAATTGTGTAAAACTCAAATTTTTGTTGCCCCTAGAAGCCGTTAGATAGGCAACACTTTGCTGGGCCCGTGCACCATTTTAGCCGTTTATCAGGATACAGCTTGACAGCTAAGCAGGCTAACTTTTCGATGCTCGTTTTTCCAGGGTTTTTAGAAACATTATTAGTATCCCGCACTTTCATTATAGTGGATGTATTTTCATGCAGGGAGATTTTAGTGTATCTTCCCGTATTTTCGATTTTACCTTTCTAATTTCCTGGAAGCCTTTAGCAGTGAACTCAATTATAATTCGAACAAGAAAGAAATGAAGCATACAGCAACTGTTAGACCTGAAAAAAAAATTCCACACTTTGCTCTTCATAGCAGAGGACTTGGATATAGGCTGTTCAAGACTTATAACAGTGAATCAAGTATATTTTACGAATTAACGTCCATTGAATGGCAATATTTCGGTTTTTCTGTTTCATTTCCGATAAGTACTGGAAATAAAATCTAACTCAGAAATACAGAAGATAAACCGACTTTTATTCTCCCTAAGTGCCATACGGAACCGCTATGGATTCGCTAATAAAATGAACAAAATGTTTCATTTCTTGCATCTGTATTGCTACACCACTCAAACGACATATCCCACAAACATCTGCATTCTTTATATTTCATCAGAAACACTGGCTTTAAGGTTTCTCCCGCCTCGCGCCCTGTCATGTTTATTAGAACAGCATTTAATCCCGCACGCAATGACAAAAGACGAACTTTTCTCGGAGGCTGACCCGACAGTGCTACACAAGGTAGAGTTTGTTGGATGGAGCGGTGTGAGGGTCGGCTGTTGAGCGGTCCTATCCGTCCGACATCCCCATAAGGAATGTTCGTCGATCGGCCGGTCAAAACTCCAACACACGTCCAATTTTTAGGTCGGTTGGTGCGAGAGTATGGCCATTAATCTTTGCCTGTAAGCCACACGGGCATGCGCGGAGGCGCTAGCGTGATTAGCGTATGTCCGAACCGACGATCGGAGGAAGGGCTCGGCTAGACGCCAGGAAGTAAACACCAATATGAAGTGGAAACGCGGCGAGCCGGCACCAGCTGTTGTGGCGTGGCTGCGATCGCGAATTTTGGGCGGTTGGCCGCCCTGGATCGCAAATAGAATCACCTGCATGCTTACTATAAGACTTTTTATATTTTTAAAACATAGGGAATCGGAGATATCGATATTAATAAAAGCATAATTATAGACCTCGATATATCGATGCATCGTCGGAAGTATATCGAAGTGCAGGCCTATAAAAATATCGGACGCACATTGTAAGTATAATGCCGGTTTCAGATCTGTATATTTGAGTACTGATTTATTATTAGATATTCTGTACATCAACATGGTAGCAGCCTGCTTATCACCCTTAGAGCAAGAATTGAAAGGTAAGCGATACACCTTCACACTTGGTGATAACCACTTTCTAACAATGGCAACGATTTGCAACTGGCACAGCAAAAGATGTCGGGTCCGTCCTTCAGTTTCGACACATATCAGAATTCTCCGAAACATTTCAAGTCGATTTCCCTTTTTTTCGTATCTCCAAACGCCAGCGACCTAGCGGTTGTAGTGTCAGAACTGCGTGGTAGAGTTGAGCGTTGCGGTTTCTGTTGGTACCGCCGAGCGCGGATTACGTCAGATTTCCTGACGCGTCTGAGCCTACCGCAGAGACCAGTCTTGTCATTTAGATTTTTGTTCATCATTTTTAGCAACTGTTTTTGAAGAATACCGATGTAAAGAAATAAACAAACTGCATTAAAAATTTTTTAACGCAACTGATGTGCTACTTCTTCACCTCGGAAATCTTGTTATTTCGTTCAAACCGCCACCCCTCCGTGCAATCGAACTGCTTCTTTGTGCCACCTATACTTGCTTCACACAGTCAAAGGGGAAGCTTGGACGTGATGAACGTTCAAATACTAGTAAGACTCCTTCATACAGTGAAAGTAAAATTATGTTCTACTACAATACCACTAGAAAGGTTCAAACATTAAACGAAAATTGCGAAAAAAATTTGATATGAAATAAAAATATCGGCATTTGATATTGCCATTTAGATATCGATATATTGGGTAAAATGCAGCCGATATAAGTGGATATGTTTTAAAAAGCTATCGATATTTTATCAACAGCCCTAGGTTATTGGGACTTACCGTGTGGCCCTAGTCGGTGAACGCTTTGCTCTGAGTTTCATTCACCTTGATGTCAAATGCCTTTACCAGGAATATGAACGTATTAATCCACATGGTTATTTGTCAAGGCTAAATATTATATAGTGAACAATCTTGTTGCCTGTGTCATGGCGCTGTAGTTTTTATGTGCTTGCCGGGTTGTGACTCAAGTTTGGATTCACTGTAAAATCCGCAACAGAGGTCGTTCTGTTGTATCATAGGAGACAGCACAATATACTTGGTGGTTGGTTCCGGTACAATCCGTGTTCAGGGGGAAATTGTTTGTTCGGGTGAAGGCAACAGGAGGTATACGCATAGTAATCCTCGAGTATTTGGTACTTCGTATTTAATCTTTGAACGTCAAACCAGCTAAAACTGTTGAGCAACCTTTTTAGTGTTTCTATTCAGGTTTCGTTGCGCTTCGTAACAATAAGTAAAACATATTCTCTTGTACGACTGAGACCAAAGTGCCTTCGATCTTGATAACCGTAGTCTCAGGTATTATGCAACTTCTCGTATTGAGCAAACTGCTTGTAACTCTTTGTTGGTTAGAGAATTTATGTTACTTAAGTTGTAAAGCTGCTGCGCAGTCGGAATCACACAGTGGAGTCACTATAGCGCCTCGTGCAGAGGCGTGACCTCCTGTGTCATTCCGTAGTTTATTTCACAAACGACAGTTGCCGCTCAGGGGCCGTTCTACGCCCGTTTTCTTTTATTTTCATTCAGGTTAATCAAGTAAATATAAATTCCACACCGTAGCTAGCTGTGGCCGTTCTGAATTAAAAGGGAAAACTAACCTCAAGCACGAATCTGCCCATAAGTTAGCCGTTTTTGACTATTTCTAATACATTTCTTATGATCAGTGATATTGAAACATGAGGCCTCCTGGAAGCATTTTGGAATTTTCTTAAAGATGTCAAGGATTAAATTATTTCTGGCTGTTTATGCTCGGCTAAGTTCAGCATCCAAATGTTTTTTAAGTGCACATTGTATTGCTGCTGTGCCATGATTTAAGATTTTAAGGTAGTTTTCGTCAAAGACGAAAGAAGGGAATATTATTGCGGCTCTGTGTATATTTAAAGTGTAGTCCTTATTTTTAGTCTGTTGTAGTTATTGTAAAAACCTTTCTATCTCTATCTGTGGAGGCCTGTGTGTGATCCTGTTACGGTGACTGGACCGCCGGATATTCTGTCGCCGAAGTTCAAGTTTTATTTTCTTTAAACGGTTCACAATCAAGGTTTAAGTAATTTCATTATCAGCGATGTGTAAACTAATTATTTAAAAGAAATATTTGTTGAACTTTGTTATTCAACTGTAAATGATGTTTGAAATGTAATCTCAGATTACTTGTTGTGGCCTGCGCTCCCACCCAACAGCTGATTATTCTGACGTGAAGGTGGCATACTACATTTCATTTACCGTATTTTGCGGACTATGAGTCGCACTTTTTTCTTCGAAAAATTGATTCGAAAATTCAGGTGCTTCTTATACTCGAAACTACTATAAAATGTGCAGTGTTTGATTTAAAATTCTCACCAGTCTTAAAAATGACCATATATTCGATGCCGCAGGAAACCTATCTCTATCTGGAAGCACTGGATTCAACTGGCAGCAGCAATGCACCGACGCGACGAACATGAATTGCAGTGATTAACAAGGCTGCTATCACCGTCTCCCTGCCGCCCCACCATCACAAACCCATAACACTGTATAGCCTATGATGCGTCATTGCAGTCTGCAGTGCAAGGGAACTTGAACTGATAGTGATTTGTGTTATCGGTAACAGCACAATATTTGTGTTAGTAGTTAGTTTCGTAATGGATAAAAATGAAAGATAATCGTATGATGCAGTCTACAAATTGAAAGTAATAGCACATGCAGAAGAACATGAAAACAGAGCAGCTGGCCGGCATTTCAGCCCTCCATCAACATAATTTCCAAAGCTAGAAGATAACGTATTGAAGTGGATGCAAGAACCCTCAAAATGACACTGGAATTAATACAAAAATGATTCAAATACGCGCTCGTAAGCTAGCGCTACAGTGGAGCTTAACATAGGCCTACTTTAAGGATGGAATTAGTTGGTGCTGCAGGTTTATTAAGCGTCATGGACTTAGCTTGCGGACCAAAACCAAAATATCTCGAAAAATGCCACAAGAGTATGAAGAGAAAATATTATCTCTCCATCACTTTATTAGGCAACATCGAAAGAAGCAGTGTGTCACTAAGCCAAATAGCGAAAGTCGACGAAACTCCTCCTGACATCTTATGTGCCGAGTAACAGAACTTGCCATGAAAGGTGACAAATCTGTGACTAGAAAAACAAGTGGACATGAGAAAATGCACTACATTGATGTCCTTTCACGACGTGCTGTCGCTGCTACGCTTAATCCAATTATCACTTTCAAATTCAAAACAATGACAAACCTTCTGAAATACCACCGGGTGTTGTTGTTCACGTACATGACAGGAGTTGGATGGACGAGGTTGGTATGAAATTGTGGATTAGCAGGGTGTGGGAGAGAACGAAAAAGGTGCTTTATTGAAGAAGTTCTCTTCTTGTTCTAGATGAGTTTAGTAGCCATTTGAAAAATTCTGTGAAAGAGAAACTGATCCGGCCGAAGTGGCCGTGCGGTTAAAGGCGCTGCAGTCTGGAACCGCCAGACCGCTACGGTCGCCGGTTCGAATCCTGCCTCGGGCATGGATGTTTGTGATGTCCTTAGGTTAGTTAGGTTTAACTAGTTCTAAGTTCTAGGGGACTAATGACCTCAGCAGTTGAGTCCCATAGTGTTCAGAGCCATTTGAACCATTTTTTTGAAAGAGAAACTGAGACAGGGAAATACAGAGCTTGCTGTTATTGCTGGTGGACTTACTTCACAATGGCAACCTCTTGATGTCTCGATAAATAAACTATTTAAAATGTATATGAGAGAGGACTGGAACAAATGGATGGTTGAAACCCAACATGAATTCACGCCAGAGAAGGCTTTAATACGACCTACAGTCAAACATGTGTGTCGATGGATAAAACAGACGTGGTCTATAGTGAGAGAAGATATTATTGTTAAACCTTCCACGAAGTGCGGCATACGTAGCGCTCTCGATGGCAGTGAAGACCATCTTATTTATGAAGAGGACAACGATGACGACGACGAAGAAGAAGAAGAAGAAGAAGAAGAAAGTCCAAGCAACGATTTTCAGGGATTTTAAAGATCGGTTCGGTTTTACAAAGTTGGCACCCTTTTTCAGTCTGGCTTTGCAGTCTAATAATAAAACTGCCTCAAAATTAAGGAGCGTCTTATAGTCGGTAGCGTCTCACAGCTCGCAAAATAGCGTGTATTTTCTCGATCGTCATTTGGATGGTTTGTTTCTGTAAGTAGTTTTCACTGCTAGCATGTCGGGCTTGGTGATCTAACGGTGGCGCGTGTGCCTGGAGACAGAACACTGGTCGGACCACGAAAATTTTCTCTCTCTAATCTAGCCTTCATCTGTCACCGATGTGACGATACCACGTTAAAGTGTAGTTCTCCTTTCGCCCGTTAGTTAAAGGAGATAGGTCAGGGACAGGCAATTCGCCGAAATTCCAACTAAAAGACTTGAACGTGGCTATTGAACCGCAATAACTACTAGTGTATCTTGCGATGAAGTTAGTGTACTCCGTGGTGCCAATCACAGTGTTGATTTCATGGTCTTTGTGTTGTCCGGACCACAACGCCCACAAAAAGTAGATGGAAATTATGTTTCAAACACAAAAAAAAAAAAAAAAAAAAATGGTTCAAATGGCTCTGAGCACTATGGGACTTAACTTCTGAGGTCATCAGTCCCCTAGAACTTAGAACTAATTAAACCTAACTAACCTAAGGACATCACACACACATCCATGCCCGAGGCAGGATTCGAACCTGCGACCGTAGCGGTCGCGCGGTTCCAGACTGTAGCGCCTAGAACCGCTCGGCCACACCGGCCGGCTTCAAACACCACCATGCCTTCCTCCTTTCTTATGAATTTCCCATTATTTTCTAGTATTGCTTTCGGAGAAAAGTCGCGAGCTGGGATGGTTAGCGCGAAATTTCTATAGTCTCCTTCTTCATGCTTAGCCGAGAGTGATAATTACGGCCGAGCTAATTTAATGGCAGTACGGTGATTTTCTTATGGAAATATTCCACCTTAAAACGTTCAAACGAGTTGCACGGCGCACAAGTTTTCGGCTGTGCGCTACACATTACGAGAGCACTGTATCCTTCCAACGTTATGGAGGAGGGAGTGCGTGTATTCTGTGAGCCCTTGTATACTTTTTTATATTACAAATACGTCAGTCTCAGGACTATTAATAACAGAATGTTATTTAAGGCGGGAATAATTGTAAACAATTCTGTAAGAACTACATACTTTTCAAATTCGTCATCTGCAGCGAAAAGCATCCCCAGTCGCTATTCGTTGTTAGCATTTCGCACAGTATTTGAATATTCAAAAGACTGCTGGAATTTTGCATTTTGTTTAAGAATCATCCATGCAAATGTCTAATGATACAGCAGCTCGGCTACAAGCATTAAGTCATAAATCCAGACAAAATCAGAACTCGACGCATTAATTTGTGAGGATTGTGAGTGTGAAGTTACATGAGAAGTCGACACACACCAAACTATTTTCGACATAAGCGGTTGTTCTGAACCGTCAGGAAGCTATTGGTAGTTTCAAGCGAATTGCTGGAATTGATTTCATTGCGAAAATGTAGGAGTTACCCTTCTAGTATGTCGTCGACCTGAGCAGGAAGTAAAAGAATACAGTCTAAGCACATGAAGCAGTATTCTAACGTCCAGAAGTAAGAATAAAGGAGTTCGAAAGAAAAGGTGGGGAAAGCAGATTGGAAGTAGGCTGCTCCTTGGAATGTCAGACTAAACAGTAGTGTAAAATCTGTAAAGAAACTTAATAGACGAAGTATCAAATTAAGATACAGAATACGTAAGAAAGCTCAAGGAACAACTCAGTGGGAAACAATGTTTGTGAACGGAAAAAAACTGATAGAATGTACAGGGTGTTTTAAAATGAATATACGTGTTTTAAGGCTTTGTAGCACTTATTACGTTTTACTTACGATCACTAATAATACATCAAATGAAAGAGCAACTGAAACAGTTTTTCGAACAAGGTTCAATGTGAGCAGCATTCGTCACACATCGAGTGGATAGGCTATTTCTTCCCAAATCCTGTTCAATGTGTCCGGAGTAATTGTTGCAATAATGCTGTTTCTAAAGTCGAGTAACTCAGCTGGTAGCGGAGGCACATATACATGATCCTTTATCAACCCACGAAGGTAAAACTCGTATAGCGTCAGATCTTGTGCGAACGTGGAGGCCATACAAAACAAGCTCTCTCATCCGGCCCCTTGCGGCCAATCCAGCGGTCGGGTACAACATCGTTTAACCAATCGCGTACTGAGTTACATCAGTGAGGCGCCGCACCATCTTGCTGTCAAATAAAGTTCTGTGGTTCAGCTTCTTCCAGATGAGGAAGGAGCCATTGTTCTAGCGCATCAAGATAAGAAACATTAGTTACAGTCGCTTCACTGAAAAATAAAGGTCCATATACTTTCCGCCGGTATTTGGCACAAAAAAATTCAAGATAGTGGAGTCCCGATACATCTGTACCATCTCTTGGGGATTTTCTGACCGTCAGATGTGCACTTTAGGTGTGTTAACATTTCCACTTAGGTGAAATCATTTCATCATTGAAGACGACCGTTTAGAAAATCATCGTCACGCAGCAACATTTCGTTTGCAAAGTTGTCATGTAAACCTAATCTGTAGGCCTTAGAGCTTGTAACAACTGCAAACGAGAAGGACGTGGTTGCACGCGTGTCCTTAACTGTTTCCACACAGACGTCACTGGAATTGCTTATTCACTACTAGCCTTCCGAACTGATTTCTTGGGGCTACGCGTGAAAGACACTCATTCGTTCAACACGTTCTTTAGTCATTCTTGGTCGTTCCATACTCTTTTCTTTCAGAGCAGGTATCCAAACCGAACCGTTTGAGTTGCCCCTTCATTTGATATATTATTTATAACTGTAAATTAAATGTAACAAATGCTACAAAGCTTTAAAACACGCATTTTCATTTCGTAACATCATGTATAGTAAGGCTTCGAAGTCAAACTATCCGCTCAGTAACGGGAGAATTACACAAAAAATAACGTAGTAGCAGACATCAGATTATGAGTCTGGTGTTGCAGGGGTACAGGGTGACGAAAAGTTAAGGAAAGAACACGACGCATCAAAGCAGTTTAACGTCACGTGAAAGGATTATAGGATAAAAAGGTAATTGGGAAAGGACAGGAAGGTGGGAACGAGACGGTGGAACGACTGCTAATAACTAAATAATAAGTGGCAATAAAGTAAAGCTTAATGGGACTAGAAAAATAATGATTTCACATGACATGTGTCGGCATCTTCGGATACAACTAACTACATAAAGACAGGATATTGTTTAATGTTTTTACCAAAAATCATGAAAAGCTCTTGTTCCATATACTTAAAATTTTTACACTGTGCGCTAATAGGACTTAGCCTACGTTTTTTAAATAACAATGTACAAGTTTTCTGTTAAAGCTAACAGCGAAAAATAAAATGCTGTGTTGCACTGTGAATATGTGCGGTTTAGTTCCTATCTCTCAGTCAGTTTTGAATATGATAGCAGAGCTTTTAAACCACAGAACAAACTGATTGTCCCATATACTGTATATTTGTTCTGCTGACATACAAGTTTTAAAAAAAGTGGATACACAGCAATGCGTTGTTTTGTTTTCTTTCTCGTTGTCTGTTTTAATTGAAAACAGAAAAGTTGTCTTTATGGATTATCAATTTACACTTTGAATACTACTACGGAATCTGAATCGTATGAAACTTTGTAATGTTATCCTTTTCGCAGACTAACGCAGACTACGCGAAGTACTTTCATTGGAGCTACTATCCTCACAGATCCAGCCGCTGAAGTCTCTTTCATATCCCGTATACCAACGATCACAGCCAATTTGCTCACTCATTTTAAGAGACTTCGATTGTCAATCAAGGTTTTTGTTTGCAAAAACAGTAAACAAGGCTCAAGGTCAGAGAGACTGGGGAAGAGGAGGTGAACAGAGAGGGCGGCGGGAGGAGATATGGGCATGGTGGGCATGGAGAGGGGTAAGGAGGACATGGATAGCGCGCGAGAGAGAGAGAGAGAGAGAGAGAGAGAGAGAGAGAGAGGAGGTGGTAGGCGGCGGAGGGATCCAATACATATTTAGCAGTTTTCAACATAGCTGTTACTCAGCAACCGTACACTAGTTTCAACGTAGGATTATACAGCCAACCGGTTGCAAAAAGTGAAATCTGACTTGAGCATAGCTGCTCTAAATTCTGACAATTGCTTTTTAGCAACGTAATTTTACGATTTATCAAAATTTTATTCTGATGTAGACACCCTTAATATGTGCCGAAACCTAGGTCAATGAACGTAACAGTTATTTGCAACCAATGGGCTGTATAATCCTGTGTTGAAACATTTATAGCAGTTGCGAAGCTCTGCCGGGTTCGCTAGTTACGAATAAAAGTAACATAAGAATGAGAAGTTTTATATATACATTATTAGCTAGAAAAAGTAAAACTTTACCAAGATGGCAAAGACCAAAACATGAAAACAGGCAACGTGGGATAATATGATTAAAAAATTCGTAACAATGGAATTATTTATAGATATTATGATCGTGGTCAGAATTTTATTTGCTTTTAGTACCTTTATTAATAACCGGTTAATATAAATTATGTTGCTATATCGCTTCGCTGTGATCGTAAAAATTCAGAGTAGTTTATCACTCCAGCAAAGCTCGGAAGTACAGTCATAAATGGAATAAGTCAAGACTGAATAAAAACCTTTCTTTACTCGTGCTACAGCACTGTTTCTTCTGTATCTTTTGCAGAAATGTCGATGTTAATATCTCGTTGCGGAGCTCATTTGGCTCCACCACTGTGCTACGTCCCACAGATAAGAATCCTCAACTCTTAGCGACAAAATTCGCCTCGGTGGTTGCTTGGTAGACTCTGGGGAAGGACAATATAGACGCTGTCACTTTTAGCAGGTGACAACTACTCCGGGTGGTGATGGCGTAAATTTCCTTATCACCAATCTTTGCGCCAATGTATATTTCTGAAGTGCTTGTGTTGCATTACAAGCAACTGCATGCCACATTGGAATTGTTATCGCTACCTTACAAAGCAATGCACAATCGTCTTAAATGTATCCAGGATGAAGTTTACCACTGTTAATTATTCATGGATGTTTTTCGGTACAGTTATGATCAGTCAAACGTTTTAATCGTGACGGTTTTTAATCGTGACACAATACATGTTATTTCAACTTAAATAAGTAAGATAAAATAAGTAAAAATGGCCCACTCAAATACGAAACGTTTGTCAAGAAAGCAACAGAAGGAGATTACAGTCTTAATCTAGGCGCTGGACAGGGATTTGGACCCAATAAAGAGCAAATAACAACTTTCTTTCACTGTTAAGAGAAGTATTGATTAAATAAAACCGGTAAAAATGCTACTTGTTCTTAATGAACAGCATTGTTAAGAGTGACTGGTCCATGTTTTTACTTTTTTCTTAAGAACTACCACTACTGTAACACATTCACGCACTCACCGTGTCGATTTTGGAGAAGATAGCTAGCATATAAAAACAGCTGCAGCGAAATAAGCTACACACTTCAAGATTTGTTTTAGAGGCTGCAGGAGTAAGAAGTTACAGGGGGAAAAGTATGGGCAGGAAAGTTGCGCTGGCGGTTGCCTGGCTCACCATTTGGTGCAGGGTTCGCCGCAGCTGTGGTACTGGTCCGATGTCCTCTGGCCGCTGCTCTTACCGGCTGACCTCCCACGCGCAAACTCCGGCGACCCCCGCTGCACACGACACTGTGTGTTGCTTCCAGCCTCGTTGGGGGAGGGGTACGCGCATGCGCCAGCCGCGCGACGACCAATCCGGCACCAGGTTCCGCGCGGTAGTAGGCGGGGCCACGGCTGGTCCCGCCCCCTCTATTTCCTGTTGCATGCAACTGCTTCCGCCGATACCGAGTGTAGTGTCGAGCAGCGCACGAATTTGCGATCAATAGCGCTGCAGCACCCAACCCCCGAAAAATTGCAACCGAGCTGTAAACATGGATCGCGTCATGCCTAGAGCGACGAAACATTCGCTACGAACTTGTTGGATTTTCGGTGAACAACACCAAATCTGAGCGTGGAGTATCGCTTTGCAACTGACATTTCTGCAACGCACAACTAGTATACAGCTAGCACAATCCCACAACAGATTTTTTAAAGAATCTAACTCCCGTGCACTAAACGTCATTGCTCTCGAAATACATTTCGTACAATAATATAGCAGGTGCATTCAGTAATATATGTGGACAGCGTCTGCAATATGTAAAAAGAGTTAGTGGTAAAGAAGTAAGAAGTGCAGTTTTACTGCATGAACAACGAAAATCAGTGAGCGATAAACTTTTTTCCCTTTCTTCGTTTTGTGGGGATGTCAACGAGACAAAGTTTAGTAAAGTTTTGAAATTAGACACAAACTTTGCTGGAAGGTATCAGGCGCTCTTATTCTCAAAGTCTTGATGAATATAGATAGCTTGGTAATTTATTCCTCGAGACATAAACAGAGGTCGTAGTTGTAATACTAGACTTACTGCGTAAAAGATTTAAAATGAAATTATAGCTCTTAATGGGCAGATTATTCGTATGCCAGAATTCTAATATTTTAAATTCGGTCAATAGCTATATGAAGTACTGTGAATTAATATGTTGCCGCTGGTAGCAGTTACACAGGCAACCAGCAACTGAAATTGTGCCCCATGTTAGTCGTTTATTAAAATACTCGAAGATCCCGTAGGTAGTGATTTAAAGCTGTGCAACATTCGTTTACTAGCAGCGTCAACTGCCGTGGCCTTTTGTCCAATAATCCGTAATAAGAATGTAATAGCTCTGCAACATTTACTAGGTCTCTTGAGTTTCGAAAGCTCTCTTTCTGTGCTTTACTTAATAGTCGCACATCCATCCGCTTTTCAGACATGCTTTATTTTTAAATCGACACATTTTTTTCGTCTTTTGCGCCTTCTTTTAGTGAGCATCTCCGCTTCTGATAATG
The DNA here is from genome assembly GCF_021461385.2 of Schistocerca piceifrons. Classification (NCBI taxonomy): domain Eukaryota; kingdom Metazoa; phylum Arthropoda; class Insecta; order Orthoptera; family Acrididae; genus Schistocerca; species Schistocerca piceifrons. The sequence continues at coordinate 492,233,108 of NC_060142.1, forward strand.
GCACGTACACATGTAACGTGCAGACTTCAGATCATCGCGGAAAAAGAAACAACTTTCTTATCAAGTACACTATGTTCGGAACTTGTTGGCTACTTTACAAAAACATCGTACCTAGTCTTCTAATGTTTTGCCTTCAGTTCATGTGCAAAGCATTGTCTACTTTATTTAAAATTGCACGTCAACGAAAGGAAGTACCGATTCGACATTTCACGAAACCTAAAAAACTGTAAATAAAATATGAATTACAACAAACTAAATTTATATACAAGCTTGCACCGCTGGTGCACATGCAGCCTATTCGGCCACATACAAAAATTATTCGATCACGTAAGGTCAAAAGTAGATTAACTGCAAAGTCTTGAAATATCGGTCGAAACATACGCTTCCATTCCGCCGAATGAGATACTGTCGCAGGCGCACGCCTGTTTCATGCGAGTAAAGTAAGCGTTCTATTAGAGGAAGCAAACGGAAAATGTTTCTAGCATAGACTACAGAGTAACAAACACATTCTAATAGTTAATGGACTGACTCAGAACGCCTTTAGGCCGTCTACGCTGCAAATTGTTTCTCTTGCAAGTGCTGAATATTATTTTTTTGTGTTAAGTAGCATGGCACTTAGTTACTATCGCATGTTATAAATCATGCTCCTGCAAAGTATTCTTCTTTGGTGACGCTTTGGGCATTTGCATTAATACTCCGCAACTCAGTGGACACTGCGTGACAAAATGTACTTCCATGCACTGATGGAGAATGATTTGCTTTTACTTTACTCAGAGGCATATTTTTTGATGTCTCATACGCTTCTCATTTTGACGGTTGCGCTATCATCAATTCATCATCATTTAACTGTTCTTGGAGGAAAGCATTGCTGATTTCTTGAAGCAAAAAGCGTTTCGGCAATATCGTTACGATAAGACGTGCACAGGAAATACTGGCCTAAATTAGCCATAACAGTTATCGATATCACATTGTAAATAGTTTTACAGGTATAAAAAGAAATTTTTGTACCAAAAGTTCAGGATATGTGGTGCTTTCGGATATAAAAATCGCTTATGCTTTTCACTATATATTACACTGAAGAGCCAAAGAAACTGGTACACCTGCCTAATATCGTCTAGGGCCCCTGCAAGCACGAAGAAGTGCCGCTACACAACGTGGCATGAACTCGACTGTGTCTAAAGTATTGCTGGAGGGAATTGACACTATGAATCCTGCAGGGCTATCCATAAATCCGTGAGGACGAGGGGCTGGTAATCTCTTCTGAACAGCATTTTGCAAGGCATCCCAGATATGCTCAATAATGTTCGTATCTGGGGAGTCTGGCGGCCAGCGGAAGTTTTTAAACTCAGAAGAGCGTTCCTGGAACCACTCTGTAGCAATTCTGGACGTGTGGAGTGTCGCATTGTTCTACTGGAACTGCCTAAGTTTACCGTAATTGACAATGGACATTAATGGATGTAAGTGACCAGACAGGATACTTACATATGTGTCACCTGTCAGAGTCGTATCTAGATGTATCAGGGGCCCCACATCACTCCAACTGAACATGCCCCACACCATTACAGAGCCTCCACTATCTTGAACAGTCTCCTGTTGACATGCACGGCCCATGGATTCATGAGGCTGTCTCCATACCCATACACGTCCAACCACTCGATACAATTTCAAACGACACTCGTCAGACCAAGCAACATGTTTCCAGTCGTCAACATTGCCATGTTGGTATTGATGGGCCCAGGCGAGGTGTAAAGCTTTGTGTCGTGCAGTCATAAAGGGTACACGCTTGGGCATTCGGCTCCGAAAGCCCATATCGAAGATGTTTCGTTGAATGGTTCGCACGCTGACACTTGTTGATGGCCCACCATTCAAATGTGCAGCGATTTGCGGAAGACACTTCTGTCACGCTGAACGATTCTCTTCAGTCGCCGTTGGTCCCGTTCTTGCAGAATCTTTTTCCGGCCGGAGGGACGTCGGAGATCTGATGTTTTACCGGATTCATGATATTCACGGTACACTCGTGAAATAGTCGTACGGGAAAATCCCCCTTTTCATCGGTACCTGGGAGATGCTGTGCCCCATTGCTCGTGCGCCGACAATAACACCACGTTCAAACTCACTTAAATCTTGATAATCTGCCATTGTAGCAGCACTAACGGGTCTGACAACTGCGCCACACGCTTGTTTTCTTATATAGGCGTTGCCGACCGCAGCGTCATATTCTGCCTGTTTACATATCTCTGTACTTGAATACGCGTGCCTATGCCAGTTTCTTTGGCGCTTCAGTGTAAATAATAATGTACATTTATATAAAAGGGGCCTCCCACCTTCTTAACGGCAGTGAGTAAAATAAAAAGCTTATCGTAAAACGTAGAAACTGTAATACTTTCATTCGCATTAACATTCCCAATTTTCTCCGTACAGTCCACTCGTGCGAGACTCAGCTTGCCCTTTTCTCACATGATACACTACGAACTATGGTTGAAGTGCAACAAGCATATTCCGTATTTCTAGGTTTCCTGAAAGTATTTGTCATGGTGCCCCATTGCGGGCTGATAGTGGATGTACGAACATATGGAATAAGTTCACACGTATTGACGGGCTCGAAAACTTCTTAAGTAACAGCACCCAGTATGTTTTCCTCGATGGCGTATGTTCATCAGATACAAGGATATCGTCAGGTATGCCTCAAGGAAGTGTGACAGGACCACTGTTGTTCTGTATATACATAAATGATTTTCCGGGCAGGGTGAGCAGCAATCTGCATTTGTTTCGTGATTATGCTGTGGTGTACTGTAAGGTGTGACTGTAGGAAGATACAAGACGACTTAGACAAAATTTGTAGATCGTGTGATGTATGGCATGGCAGGTAGCTCTAAATGTGGAGAAAGAGTAACTTACTGTGGAAGAGTGGGAAGAACAAACTTGTAATGTTCGGTTACAGTATTAGTAGTGTTCTGTTTGACACAATCAAATCGTTTAAATATCTGCGCGTAACGCTGCAAAGCGATATGAAATGGAACGAGCATGGGAGTGCTGTGGCAGAACTACGGTTTATTTGGAGAACTTTAGAAAAGAGCCGTTCACCTGTAAAGAAGACTGCATATTAGACGCTGGTGCGACCTACTCTTCAGAACTGCTCGACTGTTTGGGACCCGTACCAGGTCGGATTGAAGGAAGACATCGAAGCAATTCTGAGTGGGCTGCTAGATTTGTTACCGGCAAGTTCAAACAAGTTAGAGTTACCGAGATCTCAAATGGGAATCCCTGGTGGGAAGGTGACGCTCTTTCCGAAAAACACAATTGAGGAAATTTAGAGAACTGGCATTTGAAGTTGAATGCCAAAGATTTGACTGCCGCCAACATACATTGCTCGTAAGGCCCATGAAGAGAAGATTCGAGAAATTAGGGCTGATATGGAGGCATCAGTCAGTCTTCCCCCGCTCTGTTTGCGAGTGAAACAGAAAAGGGAATGACTGGTAGTAATACAGGGTGCCCTACGCCACGCACCGTACTAAGGCTTGCGGAGTATCTGGGAAGATGTAAATACGAAGTATATATGTAGACGTAGATGTACATTTAGATGCAGATGTAGAATGTACCCAGCTGTTTATTCCCTTCAGTGGTTTCTACAGCTAGTCTAATTTCATGTTTCTGCGGATACAGCACATAAAAGACAAAATATATTTTTCCATGCCACTCTGACATTCGACTGATGTGAGTTCTGATCAGCTGAAGATGTAAAAACTTTGAACGAGTCCGTGATCATGTTTGGTATTTTATCGATAAATTCCCGTCTTGGTCGCACATTGCTAAAGATATCACAATGACCGGTTTTGGCTTATGGCACGGCACAGCGTTAAGAGTATTCCGATACCAGTATAAAAGCCAAATAATTTGTACACGCAGGTACATTAGCAAGTTAATCGTTTATTATATAATATTCCGTAAACTCGTTTATTGATCACTGAACGACTGTGCGTAAATGTATCGAATGTCTGGCAACAACTAGTCTACTTGCCGGCATGACAGCGCGTACTCAGTAGTGCAAACGGAATATATTTGTGTTCATGGGGCGATTTCTTCGCGGGTGATATAAAGAAGCACTAACAGTGGCTATCTGGCTGTTTCCTTCGAGGGACTTTAAGTCACGTTTGGCTCCTCGGATACGAGTAGGAAGAATTTTAACGGTGATTTAAAATGGCGATGTCATGAAGCATCGACTGTGGCCACCTGGTTGTTAACTCCCAGCTCTATGGGACTTTTAATGACGTTTGTCCGCCCCGGTAGCTGAGTGGTCAGCGTGACGGATTTCCGTCCTACGAGCCCGGGTTCGATTCCCGGCTGGGTTGGGGATTTTCTCCGCTCAGGGCCTGGGTGTTGTGCTGTCTTCGTCATCATTTCATCCCCATCCGGCGCACAGGATGCCCAATGTGGCGTCGAATGTAATGAGATCTGCACCAAGGCGGCCAGACCTGACCCGCAAGGGGCCTCCTGGCCAATGACGCCAAACGCTCATTTCATTTTTTTAAAATTACGTTTGACGCCACTGTTTTGACGCTAGTCCTGGCATCCGGATCTGTTATGGTGAATATTGTGGTATTGTTGCACAGTCGATACCACACAGGAGACCACCGTCATCAAAGACTCCAAAATCGGCAGCACAGGTGCAGCGGCCGTCCACCGGCTGTCGCTGCTGCAAGGGGCGTCGTCCAACCCCGAGCGGCGCCGGCCCACGCCCCCTATGCGGCAGCGTCGCCAGGGCTTACACTCGACGACTCATGGAGGCGCAGTCTGCATGGCAGGTCCAATTACTCCAATTACTCCTCAGTTAGTCTTCTGGGACCAGTCAGTCTAGTCCGTGACATCGCCAGCGGAGCCACTTAGCAGTACAGTAACGTACATCGCTGTTCAGTGTCTACTCGCCTCGAGACATCAGCTCATGGACAGGACAGTTAGTTTCGTGGAACTTTCAGTCAGGCGCAACAGAACTATTGTACAGAGATTTTCAATTGTGTCTGTTAACGGTATCTGTAGGCAAGGACTTTGTGCTGCACCACATGTAGATCTTCAAGGTTTCAGCTGAGTTTTCACAATGTATGTGTTTTACAGTGACTTTGTCTGTTCATTCCATGTTTGATTTATGCTTTAGAGTACCGCTGTAGCAACGAAGTGACTGAAAAAAGAGACGAAGCTCATCTTCGTTTTCAATCACGATCATCACACAGAAATAAGCCTATATCGACGACGTCAGTCTGACATAAGTTTATGGAAAACGATTTATGCTCCTCTAAAAATGTTTCTGAGCACTGTGGGACATCTGAGGTAATCAGTCCCCTAGAACTTAGAACTACTTAAACCTCACTAACCTAAGGACATCACACACATCCATGCCCGAGGCAGGATTCGAACCTGCGACCGTAGCGGTCGCGCGGTTCCAGACTGAAGCACCTAGGACCGCTCGACCACACCGGCCGGTTATGCTCCTCTGTCATGAATATTTTTGAGACCTAAAAATCTCCTTTGTATGAATCAACAAGGATGAAGAAAACGACGCACCATGAAGCAATTATGGGAATGGAACGTAAGTCGGTAGATGTGACTTACAATCACAGACAAACAAATGATTACAGTTCCAGAAAAATTGGACCATTTATTCAAGAGAAAGAGCTTCACAGCTTGCACAGGCCAACAACGAGTTGGTCCACCTCTGGCCCTTATGCAAGCAGTTATACAGCTTGAGACAATGATTCCTGGATATCAGATCGTATGGCTAGCGGCAGTCAGGTTGGTATCCCACCGCTGTCCTGGGAGTGCCTAGACACGTCTTCGACCTGGAATCTGATTGGCTGGAGTAAAAATGCCTTCAGTGATGAGACCCACTTCGAACTGAGCCCCAATGGCCAGCGAAGTGGTACCTGGAGACTCCCTCGTCAGATATACTTATATGGATATGGTGTCTGTTCTTTCGGACATGTCCGAAAGTACAGACACCATATCCATATAAGTATACAGTTCTGGCAATACCGGCCATGACCTTCTTCTGTGCGGATAAACACATATCCCCCGACTTGGTAAGGATGTCTTCCACGAGTAAAGAGTGTGTTGGGGTGGGACACTACGATATGTAGTGTGTGTACATACAAGGTGAGAATGTGGGTCTCGCGGGAGGCGTGCGCGAGATAGACTCTGCAGTCGCACTACCCTTTGTGCCCTCGGTGGCTCAGGTGCATAGAGCGTCTGCCATGTAAGCAGGAGATCCCGGCTTCGAGCCCCGATCGGGGCACACATTTTCACCTGTCCCCGTTGATATATATCAACGCCCATCAGCAGCTGAAGGTATTGATGTAATTCTAATTCCCTCGACAGAGGTGGGATACGAAACTGATCGTCTCTTTATATCAGTTTATTACGGCAAGGGTACATACCACCGATGTTGCGTGCCAGAAAGTGTTTTGTAGTGACGTAACGTTGAACAAAGAGGGGAAGGATTATACTGGAATTACAGTAAGTGGCTGCTGCTCATGCCGAACTAGTGCTGTAGTCGGACGGAGCAGGCGGACTGGGCGGGGCCGTAGCTTGCCGCGCCCATCATTGCCATCAGATGTCACTCCAAACAACACTTAAATATGGAACAGGTAACACCGTGCCTCCTGCGAATTTTCCTGGCTTGTGCTGCTTATCTCATCTAAGTTCGTGAAAGCGATGATATTCACTTACCCAACATTATTCGCTGAATTTTAATCATAACGCTACTCCATGGCCCATAAACAAAATTGGTGTTTAACGCCAGACAAATTATCTAGCAGTAGATGCTTAGTGCTAATCATGTGAAGGTTAGCGAACTGGAGTTGGTGTTTATGTACAGGGTGCTTCAAAAATGACCGGTATATTTGAAACGGCAATAAAAACTAAACGAGCAGCCATAGAAATACACCGTTTGTTGCAATATGCTTGGAACAACAGTACATTTTCAGGCAGACAAGCTTTAGAAATTACAGTAGTTACAATTTTCAACGACAGATGGCGCTGCGGTCTGGGAAACTCTATAGTACGATATTTTCCACATATCCACCATGCGTAGCAATAATATGGCGTAGTCTCTGAATGAAATTACCCGAAACCTTTGACAACGTGTCTGGCGGAAAGGCTTCACATGCAGATGAGATGTACTGCTTCAGCTGTTCAATTGTTTCTGGATTCTGGCGGTACACCTGGTCTTTCAAGTGTCCCCACAGAAAGAAGTCACAGGGGTTCATGTCTGGCGAATAGGGAGGCCAATCTACGCCGCCTCCTGTATGTTTCGGATAGCCCAAAGCAATCACACGATCATCGAAATATTCATTCAGGAAATTAAAGACGTCGGCCGTGCTATGTGGCCGTGCACCATCTTGCATAAACCACGAGGTGTTCGCAGTGTCGTCTAAGGCAGTTTGTACCGCCACAAATTCACGAAGAATGTCCAGATAGCGTGATGCAGTAATCGTTTCGGATCTGAAAAATGGGCCAATGATTCCTTTGGAAGAAATGGCGGCCCAGACCAGTACTTCCTGAGGATGCAGGGACGATGGGACTGCAACATGGGGCTTTTCGGTTCCCCATATGCGCCAGTTCTGTTTATTGACGAAGCCGTCCAGGTAAAAATAAGCTTAGTCAGTAAACCAAATGCTGCCCACATGCATATCGCCGTCATCAGTCCTGTGCACTATATCGTTAGCGAATGTCTCTCGTGCAGCAATGGTAGCGGCACTGAGGGGTTGCCACGTTTGAATTTTGTATGGATAGAGGTGTAAACTCTGGCGCATGAGACGATACGTGGACGTTGGTGTCATTTGGACCGCAGCTGCAACACGGCGAACGGAAACCCGAGGCCGCTGTTGGATCACCTGCTGCACTAGCTGCGCGTTGCCCTCTGTGGTTGCCGTACGCGGTCGCCCTACCTTTCCAGCACGTTCATCCGTCACGTTCCCAGTCCGTTGAAATTTTTCAAACAGATCCTTTATTGTATCGCTTTTCGGTCCTTTGGTTACATTAAGCCTCCGTTGAAAACTTCGTCTTGTTGCAACAACACTGTGTTCTAGGCGGTGGAATTCCAACACCAGAAAAATCCTCTGTCCTAAGGAATAAACCATGTTGTCTACAGCACACTTGTACGTTGTGAACAGCACACGCTTACAGCAGAAAGACGACGTACAGAATGGCGCACCCACAGACTGCGTTGTCTTCTATATCTTTCACATCACTTGCAGCGCCATCTGTTGTTGAAAATTATAACTACTGTAATTTCGAAAGTTTGTCTACCTGAAAATGTACTGTTGTCCCAAGCATATTGCAACAAACGGTGTATTTCTATCGCTGCTCGTTTAGTTTTTATTGCCGTTTCAAATATACCGGTCATTTTTGAAACACCCTGTATGTGTGCGTGTGCGTGCGTGTGTGTGTGTGTGTGTGTGTGTGTGTGTGTGTGTGTGTGTGTGTGTGCGTGAGAGAGAGAGAGAGAGAGAGAGAGAGATTGTGGAACATTTGGAGTAATGCTTGCTTACTTGAAGGTACAAGCATATGGAATAGGTTCCCAGATATGTGACTCAAAGACTTATTAAGTAATAGAACTCAGCATGTTGTCCGCGGTGGCGAGTGTTCATCAGAGACAAGGGTATCGCCAGGATCGCTCAGGAAGCGTAATAGGCCAGGGCATCTGTTATTTTCTGTATACGTAAATGATCTGGCGGAGAGGTTAAGGAGCAATCTGCGGCTCTTCACTGATGATGCTGTGGTGTGCGGGAAAGTGATGTCGTCGATAACTTTCTAGTTGGTGTGATGAATGGCGGCTAGCTCTAAATGTAGAAAAATGTAAATTAATGCAGATGAATAGAAAATCAGTTCAGTAATGTTCGAATACAGCATTACTGCTGCTTGACACAGTCATGCCAAATAACGTTGCACTGCAAAGCGCTATGTTACGTAACGAGCACCTCCAGTTTATTGGGATCTGCAAAGGAGACCACGTATGGGACACTAGTGCGACCAATTCTTGATTACTGTTCGAGTGTTTGGGACTCCCATCAGACCGGATTAAAGGAAGATATCGAAGCAATTTAGACGTTGACTGGTTGGTTTGAACAACACGAAAGTATTACGGAGACTCTTCGTGAAATGACATGGGAATCCCTGGAGGGAATGCAATGTTCTTTTCCAGGAGAAATATTAAGAAAATTTAGAGAACTGGCATCTGAAGCTAACTGCAGAATGATTCTACAGCGTCAGCGTCCATTTCACGAAATGACCACGAAGATACGATGAGAGAAATCAGGACTCGTACAAAGACATACAGATAATTGTTTTTCCCTCGCTCTATTTGCAAGTGGAACAGGAAAGAAAATGACTAGTAGTGGTAAAGGTATGCTCTGCCACGCAACATTCGGTGGTTTGCGCAGTATGTATGTAGATTTAGAATGCTCACCATGCAGTAGTAATAATTTTGTTGTTGAAACTGGACGTGTAATGAACTCAACTGCTGCATAATGTTCTGTTTGCGACTTTATACTTGCCTGAAGAGAACAACAGATGCTTTACATTTTCGACCGATTCTTTCTGACAGTCACGAAATTCTGCACAAAATCTGCCGCATTTATGCTTATTCTAAACACATGAGACTGAAGACGTCCATGTGTAAATCTTGACTACAAATAGCGGTGATGGTTCGTTTTCACAAACTGCGATGTTTAAACCAGGTCTCGGTCGGTATGGTAAGCTGCACCTTCGCGTAGCGCCTTTGCCAAATGAGATTTGACGTCATTTGCACTCAGGTGTTTCATGTGAAAATATTTACGACGTGATTACAGCCGTAAGACGGGACTTACCAGACTTTGAACTCGGAATAACAGCTGGAGCTAGACACGTGGAATATTCCATTTCGGAAATAGTTATCGAATTTAATATTCCTAGTCCACAGTGTCAAGAGTGTGCCGAATTATCTGTTACCAAGGACAACGCAGTGGCCGATGACCTTCACTCAACGACCCAGGGCAGCAGCGTTTGTGTAGAGTTGTCAGTGATAACAGACAAGCAATACTGCTGGAAATACCTACAGATATAAATGTGTGAACGTATCCACTAGGACAGTGCTGCGAAATTTGACGTTAACGGGCTATGGCAGAGCCTGCAGCGCCTCTCCTGAGCTCTTGACTTCGGTTAGACCCTAGACGACTGAAAAACCGTAACCTCCTCAGATGAGTCCCGATTTTAGTTGTAGGAGCTGACAGTAGGTTTCGAGTGTGATGCAGACTCCACGATGCCTCGGGCATGGATGTGTGTGATGCCCTTAGGTTAGTTAGGTTTAAGTAGTTCTAAGTTCTAGAGGACTGATGACCTCAGATGTTAAGTACCATAGTGCTCAGAGCCAAGACCCCACGAAGCCATGGACCGAAATTGTGAACAAGGCACAGTACAAGCTAATGGTGGCTACATAATGGTGTGAGCTGTGTTTCGATGGAATGGACAGGGCACTGTGGTCAGTATGAACCGAACATTGACCGGAAATGGTTATTTTTGGATACTTGGATACCATTTGCAGCAAACAACGATGGTATTTTTCATGGATAACGATTCGCCATGTCACGGCGCCACAACTGTTCACGATTGGTTTGAAGAACATTCTGGACAATGAGGTGGCCATCCAGATGGCCCAACATGAATTCCATCGAACATTTATGGGACATAATCGAGAGGTCAATTAGCGCACCAAACTGTGCACCGGCAACACTTTCACAATTATGAACGGCTGTAGGGGCAGCAGAGCTCAGTATTTCTGCAGGAGACTTCCAAAGACTTGTTGAGTCCATCCCACATCGAGTTGCTGCACTACACCAGGTCCGACACGATACTAAGAGGTAGCCCATGACTTTCGTCATCTCAGTGTATTACGATATTGCAGTGCCTCTGCTGTTAACAAGAACGATGCAGTGCTCGTTCTTCTTAAGGGGCTCCGGAAAGGCTCAAAATCAAGAAAAGCTCAATTTTTACTTTTTTGCGTTTTCTGAATCTGCAGACTATTACCTTTTAATAGATATATAATTTATTCAATTCCGAAGACTACAACTATTTTTAACTTTTTTTTGAAATGTGTTCTACATGGGCGTGACCCACTGTGGCGCTGTTAAACTGCTGTCAAATGGTGTTATTATTAACGTCCGTGATCATCAGGTACATTTTAGTGATGTGAGATAAAGTATGTGTTGTGGCTAGCCTGTGGTGGTTCAACATATATCGCTGGTGTGATTGTCGATTGTTTCATGTTTATTTACTCTGTCGTTATCTCGAAAATATTCGTAATTAATTCTGTTTCTTGAGTCTCTGTTTTGTTGAAGTATAATAATGAGTAAAAGTAAAGTTATTAGAAATCCTCTGAAGGCTTTTAAGAAAAGGAGAAATGTTGGAAAGCCAAATGTATGTGTTATTACTGTAAACAATAAAGACGATAACCAAGTGAGTGAACCTAACCTCTCAAGTACACCTGCCCATAGCAGTCAAAGTGGGAAAGAAAATACTTCACAGAAGAAGCTTGGTTCAATGAGTGAAAACTATGAATGTTTTATGGGCGAATCGGATGTGAATGAAATATTTGATATGTCGCTTCTCAAAGGAATTTTTTCAAACTGTGTAAGATGTATTCATTGTAGTGAAGTTGGTCTGGATCTCTCCATAATAAAGCACGTAGGACTTGCTAGTGAAATACAACTGAAATGTGATAAGTGTTCATACATGACCACCTTTTGGAACAGTGTTGCAGTAACTGCAACTGAAGAAAATGGTAGCAAAATCTACGAACACAACAACGAGCGATGCTTGCTTTAGACAAGGAACGCCTTCGGGCTGCAGACAGGGCTGTAAAGAGTCTAGAAATACAAGCAAGAGTAAGCAGGAGGAGGAACAAGAGGAAGCTGGAGGAGGAGTTTGCAGAGGATGAAGATAATCCATCCTATGGACCTGGAATGCACTAAAAAGTTAATCCAATCTTTGTCGCTCGATTCCCAAAACTTTTATTTTCTCATACTAATTACATGTTTTCTAAGGATCTTCCAAACATATTTGTTTCAAACTTTCAGTAAATGTTACACAGTACCTTCTGCATAATTTAACACAGCCTTTTTCCAAAAAACTGTATATTTTTGAATATATAAATAAAAAATTGCAAAAAATGTTGTGAATTTTCATTACAATTGAAAAAAATCATCTTTAATAACTGAACTAAAATTTTGTAAAATCCCTGTGTTAAGTTGTAGCCCATATTCCAATAAATAATCTGTAAAAAGTTCAACTTCCTACCTGAAATACTTTGTGAGGAAAGATGTAATTTATAAGCGTTATTTTAACATTGCAAGTATAGGGCGTTCCGGAGCCCCTTAAAAACACAGGCACAGAAATATCGTAATATAAGACTGGGGTAAATAAGAAACCGGACAACGCAGAATGCTCACGCAGTAAAACATAAACAAAGTAAAGAAGCCCAGTGAACGTGAACTGGAGGTCTTAGCTGCAGCTTTGATCAGCCTTCCCGTCGTCCCGGACTGCAGCGTCTGGGGTGGTGAGCAGGGCGTCCCTTGGGAATCGCGGCAGACTTCCCTGGGGACCGCCTGGTTTCCATGCCTGACAGACGACAGCCGTCGAGGGACTCTTGCTATCATACTGACTGACTGACGTTTTGACAGTAGCTGACAATGCGGAGAAAACAACGCCGGATGTGTTTCAGCTCTCGGCTTTTGCTATCCTCAGTGGCCTTCCAAAATTCTATCTTGACTGTAACGTGAAATTCTACTTTGTCGATAGCTGTCGTCCAACGCATATAAAAATTATGGGATTCCGTTGGCCTTACACGACTGTCCCGTCCGAGACTTTTGTGTAATGCATAGGAATATCAGTTAAGACTCTGAACGGACTAATTTTATCGTACCAACGACAGTTTTTTGCCAATAGTGTCAAAATGTTGTTTCGCGTTGAAAGTCAATTTTCTAGTCTTATTCGATCATAGTGTCAAACGAACTATTTCGACAACAGAACTCAATAACATATTGAGTGTTATTGTGGACTTCGTGTTATTAACATTGTGTAGAGGGAGATAGCATTTCATTTAGGGCCTAATCCATCCAGAAACCATCGAGACTAGATAAATAAAAAAAGACAAAAATTATGATGATGGTTTTAGATTTTCAAAGGTACTCCTCCACTTGAGTTCAAGCAACCTTGTGAAAGTGTCAGTGAAGTTCTACTTTGGGAAGTAGCTCGACTCGCTCGTCTCATTCGCATCTTTTTCGGCCTTGGCGAACCGTCAGAGGTTCGGCACTTAACTGTTTCGTGGTAGATTCGAATTGATAGCATCAAGTATTGTGACCCGTGATGAGTTTTTCCAAGAAAGAACTGTCCGCGTATTTCATTTCAATTGAGTCGTGACAGGCACCCAGTCGTGCTTGTTTTTTGATCGGGAGTGTGGGTATGCGGGATAAACTTTGCAGGCAGTTTTCTTTGCTTCTAAACATACGAAATAATGTCTTTAAGACTTTATTTAGAGATTTTGATCCGTTGCGATTTGTGATACCTTGACACACTACTACCGCCTGCTCACATGCACACCTGTTGTTTACTGTTGTCATTTCAAGGTGCCACCGTAGTTACTGTGCTCACGCAGAAGTAAAATCAGTCTCGAAACATTTTGGAAGGGCGGTGTATACATCCAAATATACGCTGTAATTTAAAATCTGCTTTTGCCTGATGATGATTAGTAAAAATCGAAATTAACAGCAATAACGAAGAGTTTCATAGCGGCTTACGGTCCGCAACATGATTTTCGACTAATAAGTGTGAGAAAAAGTGTTTTCTTGTGTTTTTATTCACAATGTTATACCAAGAAAAAGCTGTCAAGTCAGCTAAAATGACTTATCGTACTCCGTAACCGAGAGCTCGAAACATTAACTTGCATTTTCGTGTCAAAGTGGCATTGCTATTTCGCATTTAAACTGTCACATCTCCGCTGCACCCACCTGCTCTGCCATTGTTCAGTAAGTTCTCTGCTTTGCAAATTGCAGATCATGCTTTTTTTTCACTTTGTTATCTCTATGAACTGGGTGATCAAAAAGTCAGTATAAATTTGAAAACTTAATAAACCACGGAATAATGTAGATAGAGAGGTAAAAATTGACACACATGCTTGGAATGACATGGGGTTTTATTAGAACAAAAAAAAAAAAAAACACCCCATATTGCTAGACGCGTGAAAGATCTCTTGCGCGCGTCGTTTGGTGATGATAATGTGCTCAGCCGCCACTTTCGTCATGCTTGGCCTCCCAGGTCCCCAGACCTCAGTCCGTACGATTATTGGCTTTGGGGTTACCTGAAGTCGCAAGTGTATCGTGATCGACCGACATCTCTAGGGATGCTGAAAGACAACAACCGACGCCAATTCCTCAGCATAACTCCGGACATGCTTTACAGTGCTGTTCACAGCATTATTCCTCGACAACAGCTGTTGTTGAGGAATGATGGTGCACATATTGATCATTTCCTGTAAAGAACACCATCTTCTCTTTGTCTTACTTTGTTATGCTAATTATTACTATTCTGATCATATGAAGCGCCATCTGTCGGACATTTTTTGAGCGTTTGTATTTCTTTGGTTCTAATAAAACCCCATGTCATTCCAAACATGTGTGTCAATTTGTACCTCTCTATCTACATTGTTCCGTGATTTATTCAGTTTTCAAATTTATATTGACTTTTTGATCGCCCGGTATTACGATTTCGTAGTCAAAATCACATTTTATCTATGGCTATATTATCCCTTTTGCGCAGAATTAATTTGTTCTTAATATGTACGTTCGTCACACTGCAGCCTAGAAAATACCTTTCACTTTTACAAACTGAAATTAGCATCGTTATCATCATAGGAAACCGGCCGGCACGACACCGTACTGAATAATGTCTCTGACCTCTAATCAATGCATTCCATCTTAGCAGTTGCTTGAAGTAATAGCATTAGTAGTAGTAGCTGTTGCTGTTGTGTTGTTTTCTTCGGTCTAACGACTGATATGATTCATCTCTCCAAGATAGCCTATTCTGTGCATGTCTCTTCAAGTCTGCATGACTACTTCAGATCACATCCATTTGAACCTGGCTACTATAATGAGACCTTGGTACCTCTCTACCATTTTATCCCCCCCCCCCCCATATTTACCAAATTAACTATTACCAAATTAACCATTCCTTGATCTTTCAGGATGGGGCCTATCATAATATCCCTTCTTTTATTCAAGTTGTGCCGTAACTCTCTTTTCTCCCCTACCCCATTCAGTACCTCTTCTTTAATTATCCGACCCAACAATTTAATCTACTTCTCTAACCCAACACTTCAGAAGCTCTTTTCTGGATCATTTATCGTCCACATTTCAGTTTCGTACAGCGCTACACTTCAGACAAATACTTCCAGAAAATACATGAAATATATTCGCATTTGTGAATACGGAGGATCATCAACTGTATAACGTAACTACGAAAATGGAAATGTGTGCCGGACGGGAAGTCGAGCGATCGCTCGCCTTACCATTAGACTATGCGAGCATGACTCACGGACAGACCCAAACTTCCATATGTCGTCAACCATGTGTCTGCAGCCTGCGCTCGTACATTCATTATGTATATTCAGATACAGAGGACACATTTTAATTGAAAGTCGTTTGCCCAGTGTTGGCGGATAAATGCGATATTGCAGTGCCTGTGTTGTTCGTCTTTCCATTATACAGCTAATGGTTGCCATTATTCACAGCTGCGAGTATGTTCCATGTACTTCACAACGGATGTAGTCGCCACGTTGCCTGCTCATTTGGAATTATGGGCATATCCGACGGAACTCTGCATCGTACTTCCGAACGACACAGGCACTGTAACATCGTACCTTCAGAAAAGACGTCGTAACACTTAAGTTTATATTCAGTGTTAATAAACAGGCTCGTTCCCAATAGAAGCGCTTCTCAACAACTGTTTCCCTTTAATGTCCATTAATGTCCTGTAGAACTGAGACAAGTAATAGGATCAGGATTACCTTCCGTGTTACTGCGTTTCTCCGTAATCCAAACTGATCTATGGGTTCTTCCGACAGTCTTGTATTGTTCTGTTTATAATTCGATTTAATATTTTACTACTACTACTTACTAAATTGACTGTCTACAAGAAATGACTCTGAGCACTATGGGACTTAACATCTGAGGTCATCAGTCCCCTAGAACTTAGAACTACTTAAACCTAACTAACATAAGGACATCACACACTTCCATGCCAGCGGCAGGATTCGAACCTGCGACCGTAGCGGTCACGCGCTTCCGGACTGAATCGCTTAGAACCGCTCGGCCACAGCGACCGGCGACTGTCTACATTCTGAATAAAATTCATCATTAAAACTCCCGGAATGAGGATCTATCTACACTCCACCAACGGTGTCGTCGAAGAGGGCGTAGGAGTACATATTTTCATAGTACCTTCTTGTCCTTGCGGTCAGAAATTGTCCGGTAAGTTAGAAGAATCAGCACTGATCAATGACATGAAAATACGGAAGTTAATGGAAACCAATGTATTAAAGAAATAGTATGTTTATTCACAGGAAATGCGGCCTGTAACTGAAAAAAATTTCGTTTAGACCTGTCCGTTGGCAAAATATTATGTATTGGCTTCCATTCGTATTTCTTGGAGGGGACTACCAAGGGTGGCGTGATCATGAGAAAGAGATTGAAAAGCCAACGAAGGGGTCATATTCTACGTAATGGAGATTATAATGTTCGACGCAGCTAGAAAGACTGAAAAGGCAAATACAAAGGCTTAATCTAGGTACAGTTTGTGTTACGAAGTAAAATAGAATGAAGACAAGGATACAAAATCAGATGAATACAAGGTAATATCAAAAGAAGCAAAAGGGGAATAATGAGAATAGGATTCGTTATGATTTGGAAGATATGACAGAGACTGAGGAATTTGAAGAAACCGTATACCGTGCAGGATACGCCTCAAAATCTGCAGCTAGTGCTTGAAGTGTGTCACGGGATTGCTCTCTCCCCTGGTTAACAGTCCAAAAGATATTGCGGTGCATTTTACGCTGGTATCCCTACAAGATCCAGAATATCTACCAAATGTAGCCCGAAGATAGGCTACAATGCTGTGACTTTGCCCTTAGTTCTTTGGCACGCATGGAAACGAATGGCATGTGGCCGGGGAATATTCTTTGGACGGACGAGACACATTTTATTCTGCACGGTGCCGTGAATGGATACAACTGTCGCATATTGGGTTCTAGTCTGGCCCATGTTGTGCAGGAACTTCCACTGCACTCAGCTTATGTGACCGTGTGGTGTGGTTATATAAGCTCCTTCATTCTGGGTCCGTTTTTCTTCGAGGAGGAGGCACCTCGCGGGCCTGTTAGGTGTAGAGTGATATCTGCACGTTATAAAGACCTCCTTGTGCAACACGTGATTCCATCTTTGCAAGAACGCAACTGTGTCCAAGCTACTATTTTCAAGCAAGATGGGTCGCTTTCCAGGTGGAAGATTTGCTTCGATAAACCTTCGGTGATGACCGCATCATCTCTAGGCAATTTCATGATGTGCTCCCTTCCACATCCTCCAGACTAAATCCACGTGACTCCTGGTTGTGTTTATCAGGGATGTATGCGGCAATTCGTGATCTGAAAGATAGCTTGCGACGACACATCGCTCTGATTATAATGGATATGCTACGAGCACCTGTCGACCATGCCGTGATACGGATGCAGCGTGTTGTTGAGGCGGGAGACCATACTCAACATATGTTGTAACTTGTGAATATATCCTAATAAACGTGCCACAACCACCGCTATCATGTGTTTGATCGTTCTTCCCTTTCTTGCACCCAAATTACATTCTGACAGCTTACAGCATCACATTTTCACCTGGTACCAGTTTACTCTGCGAGCGCACTGTTTAATGAACTTACTTAAGATGTTTCAGCATTCTGCGCCGTATACAGCTCACACTGCAACACCCGGAACACCGTCAGTTTAATTCTAACCAGCCGACACCTGTCCCTCGCACTCACAAGCAGCAGTGGATCAAATCCGTAATAACGGAAGCGTTATAGGACAGTCCTGTTGTTCGTCTGTTGTCTGCCCGACTGTTAAGGATACTTTTCCTATGGAATGGGTTGACGAACCAAGTTCAAAGTTATGTCACATAATAATGTCTGTAGTCCTTTGGCGGAGTAAAAATCATAAGGTTTTAACTCAATGCAAACAAAAGACTTGGTCATTTATTTCACGTATTTTGATACTTGCAAACTCACTCATCAAAACCTAGTGCGTATTTCCAATTGACCTAGAATCAAGAAATTCGGCAAGAAGCTAGATTTCACAGTACAAGTAAAGTAAAAAAAATCAGGAATTTGCTAAATTACATCACATAAAAATACCTTTTGCCATGTGAACATACATTGCATTCATCATCCATCACACCCATAATAGACGAAGATTAACACATATAAACATAAAACGTAAGTTGTTTTAAGAAGTAAATAAAAAATGTTTTACCATACATTCTCTCTCTACAAATAGAAACTGAAGTTCCCTGATGGTTTCTTTTTGCATGTCCGGGCTAGTCTGAGGAATTATTGTAGATATTTTGATACGGCCTTGGAATTACCAGAACCAATATCTTGCCAGTGTCAATATCGATAACAGGCAAAAATTGTGGAGATTCTCGATTTCCATTGTGGATGAACTATACATATACATAAAAAAGTTTTGCGGAACCCATAGTGTGTGCGTCTTACTCGCAAACTGGCCAATTATTAAAATCAAAATTTCATATTTTTTTAGATAATGTTTGTTACTATGAAGTTAGTACACCGGTTTGAAATCCTTAAAGATTTCAGTTATTTCAGTTTTTGTAATCTCATGGGTCCGTTAAATCGTAAAGTGAACAGCAAATTTTTATACAGTTAAACAATAAACCTTAAATGCTGCGTTACAGGGTTTTTATTCGCAAAATGCTATTTTTGTGGGGTATTTTTCACAGAATGACTCCTAGTGCGACCCGCAACACAGATTTAGCCTAGGAGTTCGTAGATCCTGCATACGGCCATGCTGAACACACGAATAAAATTGGCAGTTGAACACCCTAAGCTGACTCTGTAGACATGTCCAATTTCTTTCGTGATATTTTGACGAAAACAAAATGAAGTTTACGGATCTGAGAAGTTTTATTAATCTTCAGTGATCAAATACTGTCCCATTATTCGCCCTTATTAAAGTAGCAGCAGCCAGTTAATATTGTTTTCACCATAAAATGTATGCTTGCTCTTAATACTATAGTTATTTCCAACCCACATAGGATCGACTCTTCGTCCCCTCTGCCACCCTTTTCCTAAGACATAGTAGTCCTTACCAGTACTAAAGTATCGCTTTTGGCCTATACATTCTTATACTTTTAATCTTTGAATATGAAGGAATATAAGATTTATCTGTGTATAGCGTCTTCTTAACCTTCATTACGCTTGTGTCTTTATGTAAACGTATAGTTGTTAAGTGTCACACATCTGCATAAAAACAATCTTTGTACGGCTATAAACTGTCGTTGATTCTGTATGGACTGTGTTTTTTAGCCTTAAGTTGTCTGAGAATGGCCTAGAAAGCGGAAAACTGGTTCATAATGAACTATAAAATAAATGTTATTGGGGAATATCATACTGTGTATTTAAGTATTTAATAATGTTCCTGCTATTTGTTGCGTGCACCTGGAGGACGTAAAGTGCTTCTTCAGACCTATCTGCTTTCTTTTTTAGCTTTAAGAATATCCTACTGTATTAGTTTCAAATGTCAATATGTTCTACCAGCAGTGACGAAAGGGTCCCATAGTATAATTTTTAAGATTCACGTTAGTGGCTCAAACAGAAATAATTTGTGACATATTTGTATTTCTGAAACTGTGTACCAGTTTTCATCCATTAGCTTGAATCAGCATGTAATATCGTTTACTAAATGCCGAAATATCATATGAATAACGTGCAGATATTTCTGAAAATGTATACCAGTTTTGATCCATAAGCTTGGACCAACATGTAATCTCGTTGAGTAAATGCCGAAATATGCTATGAATAACGTGGAGATTCGCTTCTCCAGAGGAGCCATTCTGTCTAAGACGAAACTGGCTTACGAAACTCCGCTTTAGAACTGCTTAATCCCATCACAGCGAGTGTAATTTGAGAGCGAGTCGGCCCACTCTAATACAGCTGCGATTAGCGCTAATGATACAATAACAGTCCTATAAGACATTCGCTAGTAAGGACCTTTGGTAGCGAACAGAGTGCCTCTGAGAAGACGGCTTTCCGCCAAAGCTGACGCCTTTAGTACTTAACGACACCTGTGCGTGTTAATCTCGAGTCTGTCGACTTCCTCGCTACGATGCAAACTATTGAACGCTACTTTCCCTAGTGTTTTCCATAACAGATCCAAATAACATTTCCCACCGAGCTACGTGCATAGGGAACTGCGTGGCTGTTTCGAAAACGGCTACTATCTTAAACCTCATTTCTTTACGTTGGACTCAGAGCCGAGTTAAGACTCTTAATCGTCAGGATTATAAAGTTGCAGAAGGGTTCCTCCGCTTCGGCGTTTAATTCTCAAGTCCAGTGGGATTAAATGCTTCTCGCTGAGCCAGAGAAAGATCGAACAATATTTGAGAACTAGGGGCAACAGAGACATTAAGAAAGAGGAGTAACTTCATCAAGAAGTTCCAGAATCACTGCCCTTTCCTCAGGGATTTAATGCAGTAAGTAGCGGAAAAGATTTTCCCGATTAATCGCAGCACTCGCTCGTCTAAAGAAGAAATTAAAGCAGCTTAACTGCCTTGTAAAATGGCAAGAGATCACTCTGTTACAAAAAAGAAATGTAAAGGAAACAAAGGAAACACCTTTCGCAGAGAAATGGTAACACAGTAACGATCCAGGAGGTTCAGTCGGGTGCTATGGGCCCTAAAGGATGGTTTCGACGCAGGAAAAAATTTGCATGGGGAATACTCATTTTGAGCAGAATAGCAGATATCAAGAACATTGAGAAGAGGAAACAGTCCCGATCAAGATGCAAGAGTGATGTAAAGTTTAACAGGGAAGCTAGCACAGTTGTTTCACAGACAGATAAAGGTGGATTTAATAAGCTCGTTTATACGCTACAATAAATTCTAATAGGCACAGGGCTGTTGAACCACAATTATCGAAAATTGTGGATCACATTTATGGGGTGGACCATCGAGCAATGCTGAACGTGGGGATAAACAATGTTCCTAAAACTTACACAAGAATTACCTGGAAGGCTCTCGTGTAAATAACACATTTATTACAAGCAATACATTATCTTTAGAAGTCTACACAATTTGCTCGAGGAAACTATCTATAAACATTTCATTTAATGAACAAGTGTGGACGCGAAGTTAAGTAGACTCTCTTTGCTGTAGGCACAGGAATGGTATGACGGGTTATTCCTACTAAGTACTTCTGTTACACACTATTTTTAAATTTTCCACTGGTTGTAACTAAAGTTACTTTTTACCGTATTTTACAGCAGCCAAGTTCCTGGGAACTATATCTTCACCAATTTTTTCATTCGTACTTTATTTTTGTTATTGCGAATAAACCCGCGTAGGATTACTTAAACTACTTAGAGACGACGGTTGGTCTCTCTTCGTGTCATTATTTTCATTTCCTGGAAAGGTGATTTATATATTGATTAATGCCAAGTTGCTCCAGGTGTTTTTATTCTGATTCACCTGCTTTTTCTGAACTGAAGATAAAGAGACGATTTATTCTGTTACCTTCTTTTGTGATCTCCGCCAATTTTGTTCCCACATACATTCAGTGAGGTCTGGTTCTGACCATTCCTGTTTCTGTAATATTCAAGAGTTTCCTTTGTCAGTTAACCAGGATCCAATCTCTTTATATCACAATAACATTTTAGTCTGTGATTTATAAAGTCGCTGTGCATCTCTGTGTACCGTCTGATATCCCTGTTGCATCTTGATCAGAACTGTTCACCTGTACATTACGCTCCAGGAGTTTCTGTGTAGTTTTACGTTTTCTCTTCTCAATGTTCTCGATATCCGCTATTCTGTTCAAAATGAGTATTCCCCATGCAAATTTTTACTTACTTAGTGATGAACTTGTAACGTTTCAGTTAAGTGTTTAGAGATGCTTTTCTCATTGTAGAGATTTTCTGTATGTTGGTATTTAATCTATTCGTTTAACTTTAAATTATCTTTTCTCCGGATTCCTTTTTTTCTTGAGTTGTTTAACTGAGAAACTTAAACGGCTAAATACGGTTGTGTATGTCATGTTTATATTTTATTATTATTATTACTGTTAGATTAAATCAACTAAGTGTTTCTCAAGAGACACTAATATAAATTTATTGGAGACTAGGTCAAAAGATATTTTAAAAATAAACGATGTATATTGGCTCAACGGACTGGTGCAAGTTTTTCAGTTGGAGACTACTTCGGCCACTTACGTGTCCCTAACCCACCGCAGTAGTCATTCCAGGAATTGGGAATCCTTGCACCATTGAGAGGTGAAGGTTGGAATAAAAACACACAAGGAACCCTGTGGGCCGACTGGTATTCAATCCAGCGACATTTCCGTTTCCAGGCTCATGCTTTACCACAAGATCACCAATAAGCAACTACTCTTTCTGATTTCCCTATTGTATAATTTCGATCAAAACTTGCAAATGCTCTGTCGTGCTATATCTACCTCTAAATCCGCCTCGTTGCTTTGCCTAATTGCAGTCTAATACTTTTTCTACGGGACTGGGGATAATTTTCTTGAATACCTTGCACCTTCAGGAAAGAATCATACTTTTTAATAGCTAATTTGTCTTCTTTCTTGCCAAATATAATAGGTACAGTCCTGCTCTTGTTATGGGAAATGGTCTTCCAATGTAGAAACTCTATAAAAAAATTTACAAGATTCTTCTTCTTTGAAGAATGTAAATGTCAGTGCTATAGTTTTCATTACACTTCATGACGATTGTGAGAAGATCAGAAGTGAAAGAGGAGTCAGGATAAGAAGATCCATATCACCAAATTACTTTCAGCAGCCCTAGAAATGTTCCTAGATGATGAAACGCCGAAAATGAAGATGGAAAACAAGTTAATGGAACATACCTTAAAATATTATCATTTCGCTGATGACGTTGTATATTTCCCCTCGAGTGGAGCTAAAATTTAGCAATGAATAGAACAAATTCAGAAATCATAGTTGAAAATGTGCCAGGAAATATATTAGAAGGCTAGTAAATTAATGTACTGTGTGTAAACTGGAAAGAAGTTTGTACACATTAACACTAAGTTATGGAACCAATTGATGGGTTTTTGTATGTAGGTTAGTTCAGCAAGATGACTGGATGAACAGCCAAAGAAGTAAACAGAAAAGTACAAATAAAACAGTTTCTGTGCCAGTCACTTGTTCATTTTGCTCCCGAGCGAGGTGGCGCAGTGGTTAGCACACTGGACTCGCATTCGGGAGGACCATCCTGATTTAGGTTTTCTGTAAGTCACTTCAGGCAAATGCCGGGATGGTTCCTTTGAAAGGGAACGGCCGACTTCCTTCCCCATCCTTCCCTAATTCGATGGGACCGATGACCTCGCTGTTTGGCCCCCTCCCCAAATCAACCAAACAACCTTTATTTTGCGACTACGCTTTTCGATGGTTCACAGCATCATCTTCAGGTGGAGAATTGTTTAGTTACGTGGCTGGTGTTGGCGAAGAGTTGCAGATCAAGGAAAGTGTAGGTTATTTCGCGTCTTGTGCTAATGATAAAAATTGTTTACCTAGAAAGGCACTTTAGAGGTTAAAAAAATGAATTTCTGACAGTGAATTGTACTTACATGGACGGTAGAGCTGTAAAACGTCTGCGTACAGTTGTCTGATGTATGTCCTCGTCATTGCACATTACAATTACACTGTCGTTTCAGAGATGATGTACATGTAACAGATATGTTTGCTTACATTGGATACAGAGATACAAAATCAAATGACTTCTACAAAAGTATGTTTTTCTTTTTTAATACATGAATGGACTGCTCCAGAATACTGACATGTGCACACTCAGTTATTATATTAGGTAGCTATATATACATTTGTTAATATATATTTTTATGTAATGTGGGCTTGCTGCAGCCCTGGATACAAAAATAATTATTAAATGGTTGTGCAAATAAATATGTTTTCCTTTTAAAAAATGTTAATGGACTGCTCTTCAATATAGATAAATGCACACTTCCATTATTATGTTACTTTCTTACATATAAGAAGATTAAAATAGATCATGCATATGCGTTGTAAGTTGAACTTATTGAGGTATGAATGGGAGTGATTACATTAATTTCTGTGCATTTAAACTGTTTTAAGTACTTTGTCAAAGCTTTTGAAAAAGTTGGTTGTGTCTGTTTCACTATTGTCATTGAGTAGATGTTCCCCAAGTTTCTTTCCCTGTTTGCAGATTTCTGGTTCTTCATATAGTCATTCTGTGTCCTTTGTTCAGTGTACGTAGTATTTTAAGGAAGGTTGCTTTTTATATTATCAGATGGATGTCCTGTATTTTTATATGGGAGGCTATTGCAGATTTGTGTGGAGCGTTGTATCGGAAGGCGATGATGTGTTATTTGAATCTGGTGTGGAAGTTACGGCCTGTTTCACTTACGTATTGATCCCGCATTTACAACATATGATTTCATACACTTAAGCGTCAAAGAAACTGGTATAGGCACGCTTATTTAAACACAGAGATATGTAAACAGGGGGAATACGACGCTGCGGTCGCAACGCCTATATAAGACAATAATTTTCTAGCGCAGTTGTTAGATCTGTTACTGCTGCTACAATGACAGGTTATCAAGACTCAAGTGAGATTAAACGTGGTGTTATTGTCGGCGCACGAGTGATGGGACACAGCAACTCCGAGGCAGTGATGAAGTGGGGATTTTCCCGCACGCCCATTTCACAACTGTACCGTCAATATCAGGAAACCGGTGACACATCAAATCTCCAACATAACCTCTCCCGAAAATAGATCCTGCAAGAACGGGACCAACGACGACTGAAGTGAATCGTTCAGCGTGACAGAAGTCCAACCCTTCCGCAAATTGCTGCAGATTTCAATGATGGGCCATCAACAAGTGGCAGAGTGCGAATCTCTCAACGAAACATCGATATGCACTTTCGGAGCCGAAGGCCCACTCGTGTACCCTTGATGACTGCACGACACGAAGCTTTACGCCTCGCCTGCGCCCGTCAACACCAACAATAGGATGTTAATGACTGGAAACATGTTGCCCGGTCGGACGAGTATCGTTTCAAATTGTATCGAGTGGATAGACGCGCACGAGTATGGAGACAACCTCATTAATCCGTAGACCCTGCATGTTAGCAGGGGCTCTCCAAGATGGTGGAGGCTCTTTAATGGCCTAAATACGACTCAGACAGATGACACGTACGTAAGCATCCTTTCTGGTCACCTGCATCCATTCGTGTCCGACGGACTTGGGCGATTCCAGCACGACAATGCAACACCCCACGCGTCCAGAATCGCTACAGAGTGAGTCCAGGAACACTCTTCTGAGTTTAAACACTTCCGCTGGCTACCAAACTCCCCTGACATGGACATTATTGACCATATATGAGATTGCTTGCAACGTGCTGTTCAGAAGAGCTCTCCGCCCCCTCGTACTCTTACGTATTTATGCGCAGCCCTGCAGGATTCATGGTCTTAATTTCCTCCTGCACTACTTTAGACGTTAGTCGAGTCCTTCTGCGTGTTCGTGGGGGCCTTACACAGTATTAAGCAGATGTACCAGTTTCTTTGGCTCTTCAGTGTGTATGGCAGAGGATGAAAATTTATTTCGACTGCTTTTTAAGTTTTGATGAAGTCTATGGCATACTAAACTGCCCTTGGTCTGCGACTGTGAAAAGACGTCTGTACTCTTCACAAACACCAGCCATGTAAATAAACAATTCTCCATCTGAAGGTGATGGTGTGAACCATCGAAACGCGTTGTGGCAAATAAACAAGTGACTGATACAGAAACTGTTTATCTGTTGTAGAAATAATTCAAAAGGCAAGATCGCTTAGATACTGTTTACTGGATAACCGGTTTCAACACACTAAAGGCGCCATCATCGAATCTGAATGTAGATTAACATTTATAAACCATTTGGATATAACGATACATGAGGCAGACCAGCTGATATAAGATCATTGTCACAAATCCAAATCGTTTATAAATGTTAATCTACATTCAAATCCGATGATGGCACCTTTAGTTTGTTGAAACCGGTTATCCAGTAAACAGTATTTAAGCGATCTTGGCTTTTGAATTATTTCTACAACAGAGTGATCGCCCCGCTACGCACTATGTGTTCACTGCAAGTGTTTTATCTGTATTAATCAACAGTCGCAATCCTCATAACCTTGTGGACGAAATATTCAAACGGGGAAGTGAAAATAGGTGCTAACGCATTTCTCTAAACTAAATAACGTTTCCGAAACTGTCTACCGACATGGCTAATTTTCTACAAAGAGATTCTGACTTCTAAAGGGAAAAAAATTAAAAGCCCAGGAGTTGTTCAACTAGCAATGAAGAAATGTGGGGTGGGAATTGCTCGGAGAGAAAAGGAAACGAGGAAATGGATAAGAACACAGACTGAAAAGGAGGACGTAATTACGACTATAATTAATATGAAATGGAGTTGGACTGGACATGTAGGTGTACGAAGGGTAGCAGATGGCTAAAGCAAGTCCCATGCTCGATTCAGGGGGCGGAACTAAGGGGGGAGGGAGGCAATGGGGGTCATGACACACCCAGCCCAAAAAAAGTAATTAGCAGGAGTATTTATATATTAAAATATATCAGTCTCCTAATTTCACTGCTAATTTTATGAAAATAAAATAGTTTGAGAGTCTCGTAGAAGACAAGGAACTCTAGAAGTTACAAGCAACAAGAGAATGGAAAACATGGTAGAAGCGACATCACGGAAGGTCAGATTGGATTCCGGAGAAATGCTGGAAAACAGACTAGTTGTCCCTATAAGATAGGCCGAAGAAAAGCAAACCTACGTTTAAAGCATCAGGAAATTTAGAAAAGGGTTTTGGTAATGTTGACTGGAGTACACTCTGAAATTTTGTAGGTATCACGGATAAAATACATGGATCTGACGGTTATTTACAATTCATACAGAAAACAGACTGGAGTCACACTGATCAGCCAGAACATTATGACCACCGACCTGCTATCGACACTAAGCCGTCCACGCAATAGTAGCGTCACCTGGTGAGGAATGACTGCTAGACACACGCACAGTGCATGTTGTATGAGGGAGTGTGCTGTCCGTGTGTAGAATGGGGAGTCTGACCGAGGGCAGATTGTGATGGCCTGAAGGCTAGCACAAGCATTTCTGAAGCTGCCGGACTGGTCGGGTGTTCGAGGAGTACTGTGGTGAGTCTCTTGAACAAGTGGTGAACCAAGGTGAAACCAAGTCCAGAGGTCCTGGGGTTGGGCGGCCATCCCTCATTACAGATGTCGGACGTCGCATGCTGGGCAGACTGGTAAAACAGGACAGGCGGCAAACTGTGGCGGAACTAACATCAGACTTTAATGCTGGGCAGGGCACAAGTGTTTGTGAACACACAGTGCACCGAACACTCCTGGCAAAGGGCCTCCACAGTCAAAGACCCATACACGTGCCAATGTTAACACCACGACATCGGCAACTACCGCTGAAATGATCACTCGACCATCGGGACTGGACGTTCGCGCAGTGGCCTAGCGTTGCCAGGTCCGACGAATCCCAATACTTTTTTGATGATGCCAGTCGGAGGGAGCGAATCCGTCGTCTTCCAGAGGAACAGCTTCTTGACACCTGTACTGCGGGGCAGACACAAGCTGGCGGCGGCTCCATTATGCTCTGGGTAGCATTCACGCGGGCACCCATGGGTCGAGTGCAGCACCTCCAAGGCACCATGACGGCCAGG
The DNA here is from genome assembly GCF_021461385.2 of Schistocerca piceifrons. Classification (NCBI taxonomy): domain Eukaryota; kingdom Metazoa; phylum Arthropoda; class Insecta; order Orthoptera; family Acrididae; genus Schistocerca; species Schistocerca piceifrons. Next base: position 492,261,186 of record NC_060142.1, read on the forward strand.
GAGTATAGTATATGGTTGTAGACCACGACACCCCTTCATGACGATCGTGTTACAGTGGCATTTTCAGAAAGATAAGTTCGAAGAACACAGTGGCGAGTTCCAATTGACGTGCTGACCCCCCCAACTTGCCTGAACACATCTGGGATGTGATGGAAGCTCATCGCCCCTGTCATCAGAATTTATGGGAATTAGGTGACTTGTGTGTGCAGATGTGGTGCCAACTCCCCCCCAGCGATCTACCAAGGCCCCATTGCTTCCATGCCACGACGCATCGCCGTTGTTATCTGTGCCAAAAGTGAACCTACCGGCTATTAGGTAAGTGGTTATAATGTTTTGGCTATCAGCGAGTAAGAGTCGAAGTGAAGCCGTTGCTGAAAAGGGGTGAGACGTGGTTGTAGTTATCCAATCTGTACAGTGAGCGAGCAATGAAGGAGACTGTTGTGTCCTCGCCAGTGGATGAAACCAGAGCTGGCTTGCTGAGGCAGTTTCGGTCTGGCGCCTCAGGCGACGCTTAGAAGTTCGCCGCCAACCATAAGCGTGGCACAATCAGCAAACTCCGCGCTGCCACCAATGACGTGGATTTCCGCGTTGTGATAAGCAGCGGCCGCAGGCAGCGACAGACGCATTATTTTCGGCATTGGCTTACGACAGTTCTAGTGCGGAATTCTGGAGCAACCTTATATGTGATTTAAAACCACAATGGTCTCCCCTCCAGTTCTAGAGAAACCTTATATGTAATTTAAAATCAGAATGGTCTCCCCTCCAGAACTCAGGAATCTATAAAATCAGTTGTGACACGTGTAAAGCCTATTATATAGGCCAAACAGGTAGTGCTTTCTGTCAGATACAAAGAGCATCTTTTAGGGAAAAATGGTTCTAATATTCATGACTTAACCTTGGCCAACCAACTGTTGATCACAGGCCACAAACCTATGGAAATTCATGACATCGGAATTTTGCACTGTGAAAGAAAATGTTTTAGACTAAACATTTTGGAAGAGTTACAGATCTTCAAACATTTTTCTCTGAAGGATGGCCTCATATTAAATGAACAACTGCAGTCGCGTAACAAATTTTTTTCAATGGCTTAAAGCCACTGCTTATCCGTTTCCCTGTAAGCCCTTAAACACTGTTTTCCTCTCCCTTGCTTGTATAATTCACATCTTATTAATGTGTTAATCACTATTATATTAATTTCGTGTAGATGTTGTTAAACTTTTATAAATTCTGCTACCAGATGGCGCGATCTGTATCATGTTCACGTCGTTATTTGGCACGACCTGTTCGCACAATTGCTGTTACTTACTCGTGGCCTACACCACTCTACTGCCCTTAGAGGCAAGTTTACCCATTGTTTTAAAATTATGACTATATCTGTTATGAATCGAGGTGCAAAACGTTTTAGTTGTGGTTTTAACGTCTTGACTAGAGCGATGTCGCTCAAACTTTCCTTTTTACCATATGTGAGTATTTTTATGCAATTTAACTTGTAAAAATTAACTATTTGTTCTATGCCTACCTGATATTAATGTACATTTCTGTGATATTGTTAAGTAAGGTAACAGTTTCTTCCGAAGAAGGCGCCCCTAGTTGGCGTTGAAAACTAGTTAAAGAATTTTAAATTCTGTTTGCAACCAGCCTTGGCTGGAAGCTTGTAACGTAATTTGCCACTATCTGAAGCGCTCCTGGTCGCTCATCAAATCCGTCGTACTGTCAAGCAGTCTTTTTTTCTGTCCACCGTTGGTGTCACCGTTTATCGCATTTGTACGAAGTTATTTTCTACCACAAGGCCAGCACTAGTTAGTGATGAGGGGCGCTTATTCAAGCATTGAACAAATATTACGATGATAAGGTCAATGTGGTGGCTGCCACATTTAAATTATTTAGGCTCAAGAAACAACCAGTTCAAACGTATAGGTAATGGGAGATACATCCGCAGCGGCTCACAAGACAGTGCAAATTTAAGTGTGAATTGTGGGTAACATTATAATGATTTGATGATTCGTGACTCTGTTATTCAAATCGTGTCAGACAGTAGAATCCGTGAACAAATCTTAAAATATCTTGACCCTACATTGCAACAGGTTTAGCAGATTATTGACTTTCAAGATTAGTGTGACAGTGCATATGATGATTTTCAAGCAGGGAACATTTGTGCCGTACCCCAAGAGATAACATTGCACAGCAACGTAAGCAAAATATGGTTCAAATGGCTCTGAGCACTATGGGACTTAACTTCTGAGGTCATCAATCCCCTAGAACTTAGAACTACTTAAACCTAACTAAGCTAAGGACAACATACACATGCATGCCCGAGGCAGGATTCGAACCTGCGACCGCAGAATTTGCGCGGTTCCAGACTGTAGGGCCTAGAGCCGCTCGGCCACTCCGGCCGGCCAACGCAAGCAGCCCACTTCGACGGCAAATACACAGCGACCCAGTCGGGTAGGCCACAGCTGGCCACGTAAACAACCTGACCGGAAATATAGTGGCGTGAAGTCTTACCTGCGCTGTTACAAATCTCACAAACATGAACGGTGCCCTTTGTGTTACGCGACTTGGTTTGCATGTGCTAAGAACGAGCACATTTAAGCTGTTGTCTGTAGGTGCCAAAGATGCACACATAACTCGAACTTTCAAGTGCATGGTGCCGGCCGAAGTGGCCGTGCGCTTAAAGGCGCTGCAGTCTGGAACCGCAAGACCGCTACGGTCGCAGGTTCGTATCCTGCCTCGGGCATGGATGTTTGTGATGTCCTTAGGTTAGTTAGGTTTAACTAGTTCTAAGTTCTAGGGGACTAATGACCTCAGCAGTTGAGTCCCATAGTGCTCAGAGCCATTTGAACCATTTTTTTTTTTTTCAAGTGCATGTTGTTCATTCTGAGTCGAGCTGTGAGACTAGTGTAGATCGTAACAGTAAAACTGTGCAATACAAAGAATCAGTAGTTTCTTCAGTACAACAACACTCCAACAAACTTTTTGTGGGCCTTATTATTGTTGGCCAAAGTGTTCAGTTTCAGCTAGACGCGGGTGCTTCAGTGTCATAGTTTAGACGTAATACTTATTATCTGCTTGGCAAACACAAGTTACAGATGTCAATAGCTACGCTGACACCGTGTAATGGGCAGGATATTCCAGCATTAGGATCTTGTAGCCTTCCTGTTGTCCATCAAAATTTGCAAAAGACTGTGTCGTTCAAGGTTTTGCATTCACGGTACAGTGCTAATATATTTTTTTACCTTGATTTGTTTGGCTTGGTTGGATTGCGTATTGTAGACAATGGGCTAGCAGTTACTTCGTTTGACTCTAGAGACAGTGTTGCTCAACTACGTGACAGATTCAAAGACTTGTTGCTGAGGGCTTGGGTAAAACTACAAATTCTGTTGCTCATGTGACGATGAAAGACAATGCGCAGCTCCGCTTTTGCAGAGCCCCCGCTGTACCATACGCGCTCGTTGATTTTGCTGCAAAAGAACCTGCACAGTGGCAGGAAATAGGCGTTATTGCTCCCATAACAGCCAGTTTGTCGGCATCCCCGCCAGTTTTCGTGAATAAACCATCAGGGAAACTGAGAATCTGCGCGACTTTTAGGCGACAGTGAATCCTCAGGCAGTAGTTGATTCATTCCAACTGCCGCGATCTGATTAGCTTATAGACTGCTTAGGAGCGGGTCGCTACTTCTTCAAGATTGATTTGCGCGATGTTTGCTTACAGATTCCATTAGATGAACAGTCACAGGAAGTGTTTGTGATTAATACACCCATGGGACTCAACAAGTTTATTCGCTTCTCTTTCGGCATCGCATCCGCACCAGCGATCTTTCAAAGATAGCTGGAACAATTAACTGCATCTATGCCTTCATGTACAAATTACTTGGATGACATTGTGGTATCAGGCCGCACAGCAGAAGAGCACCACAGTAAATTTCGCACTCTATTCGAAGTATTGTCAGTGGCGGGCTTCAAATGTAAGTGTGTGTTCTTCCGGACTGAAATTGAGTACTTAAGTCATGTGATCAATTCTTAAGGTGTTCATCCGAAGCAGTTGCACTTTCTGTCTAATCGTGGCCTCAAACTTCCAAGAAATCTCTCTGAGTTGCTATCAGTACTAGCGAATCTGACCTCCTGCATCTGCTTCATTCCTCACGCAGCTCAAATCACGGCATCCTTACATCATTTTCGAAGTGGTCCCACGAATGTGACATGGCATTGCAGAAATTAAAGACGCTTTGCTGAGATATCTTTGTCTGGTCCATTTCGATCCTGGAAAAACAGGCCACAGATGCATCATCATACCGCAGAGGCGCAGTACTTTCACACAGAATTTGTTCTACAGATAGACCTGTAGCTTTCGCCTCCGAACATCTCTACAGGGCGCAGACCAATCATTCACAGAAAGAGAACGAGGCTTTTGCAGTCATTTATGGAGTGACTAAATTTCACCGGTCCTTGTATGACAGGAAATGCTACTTAGCTACTGATCACAAATCACTGCAGTCACTTTTCAACCCAACCAAGTCTTACTACGGTATGTTGATGATTTTCACTTATGGACCGTCTGACAGCAACTGAATAAAACACAATTTTAGTGCCATACGCGTTTCGCCTTTATTTTCTGCAAGGCATCATCAGTGGCCTGTAATATGTACATATGTTAGCTATTTTATTTACATTTTTGTCAATGTGCCTATAGGTTATAAACAGTTCTGGTGGTTGGTATTTCCTATTAAGTAGTAATGTTTTGAACTGTACTTACAGGTTGCGTAGACAGTTTCTTACATATTACGCTCCTGTTGCATTTTTGGTCTTGTTCTTCTTCCTATGAGCGCCAATTTGCTGTTTTTTCTGCATTCCACAGCACTATGCACTGAACGCTTGTTTTAATGCAATGTTTTGGTTTCTGTTGCCGACTGTCAAATGTTTTTGCCAAAGATCGAATATTACTGCCAAACTTATGAGTGTAACTATCGAAGTATCTGTGGTCTGTTCGTGTATGCATTTGTGTGTGCGCTTGTGTGTGTGTGTGTGTGTGTGTGTGTGTGTGTGTGTGTGTTTTTTGGTGTCATATTAATTTAATTTAATTTATTGCATTTAATTATTTATTTTTGTTTATGTCCTGTGTATGTGTGTGTGTGTTTTGGTGCGATTTTTTTTTTGTGCTGTGTATGTGTGTGTGTGTGTGTGTATTTTGGTGTTATATACTTTTTTTATGTTATCATTTCCTTTATTAAGTGTAGTAAGGAGCCTGTGCTGATGTGTGTTTGGCACTAAAATTGTGTTTTATTCAGTTGCTGTCAGACGGTCCATAAGTGAAAATCATCAACATACCGTAGTATTACGCGCAACTGAGGAGGACAGGACCAAAAAATTGAAGATGTCAACCAAGTCTTTTCCAAACCACACTGCACAAAAATAGCAACAATGGGCTCTTATTTTCTTGTATAATCAGTACGAGATAATTTTCAGGCCCACATCCAAGCATGCTAATGCAGACACGCTCTCGGCCTTCCCGTATGACCGGATGCAGACTTTGATACATCAGAAGCATCATGTTGCCACATCGTCGCACAGGAGTTAGTAGACCAATTCCCCTTAGATCATCGGAAGGTTGCCCAGGCAGTGGTAGCAGGCCTGTACTTCAAGATTTTGTTGCATTTCATCTACTTTGGTTGGCCTCGCTCAGTGAAACAAATCATTAGCCTGGTGATGCGCCAATACTTTGCATGTTGGCACGACTTCTCAGTGCTTCAAGGTGCTATTTTGCTACGCACTGAATCAGAACACTCGTGTGTGGTTCTCCCAAAGGCTCTCTAGAGACATGGACGCTCGGACATGATTCGCACGAAACAATTAGCTCGCAGACACTGCACTCGGTTCTGCATGGATGCTCGAATAGAACAGATGATGACACAGCGTAATGCTTGTGCGGAACACCAGACAGCCCTTCCTCAACATTTCTTTGATTGGCCAAAACCAGAAGCACCTTGGCAGTGCATTCTTTTGGACTTTGCTGGACCCTACTGGAACATTCGCTGGGTAATAGTCAAAGTTCCCTTCTGTCGCCCCCATGAATTCAACTTTCACACTTTGCACACTCCAGTCTTTGCAGTCCATATTTTGCATTGAAGGTCTGTCAGAGTTGTTAGTGAGTGACAATGAACCTCAATTTGTGTCAGCAGAATTTGAGAAGTTTTGTGCAGCCAACGGTATTCGTCACATCACCAGTACTCCTCTTCACCAACAATCAAACGAGGAAGCGGAGTGCTTCGTGCGCACTTTCAAACAGCAGATGCACAAAGTCATCTTACCGCTCCCAGGCCCGCAACGGCCATTCACTGGCTGAGTTGCCCCATGAATGGCGCCACCACACACTGTTTAAGCCACTGCAGCGGTCACGGCGCCTTGCGACTGCTTCACTCACTCAGGCAATGTATGAAGCTAATTAACCATTTTTTTCCCAGGTCGTACGGCAGACCTGGGAGCGAGGCAGTATTGTAAAATCATCAGGAAGATCCATGTTTCTTGTACAGGGTTCAGGAGGTCTGCAGCGGCGGCCCTGGAACCAATGTAATTTGCGTGATCGTGCTGCCGAGTCTTTGCTTACAGATGGGTTCCTTCCCCGATGATGCAGCCTGCACTTCATCTGGCGGCCTGGAGTCCCGCATCACTGCTACCAGGCCCCGAACCCATGCACCTGTCCCACAACGCGTCAGCCAGCACTGAGTGAACAGCAGACGCATTCTGTGGATGGTCCACCCGCGGCCTACCAAGAGGCTGCCATTCCACATCACAATGTCGCTGTGGGTCAGCACCATCAAGATTGCGCTCCATTGTCGGATGCAGGAGTGTGCCTTCCGCCTCGTTTTTCGGCTGTCGTTCTGGGGTGGTCGCAAGGCAAATGCCGGGCCACAAGGAGGAGTCGGCACCAGTTACAGACTCGGCTCCCGTTCCCTAATTGGTTGCTGCATCCACACCTTCCCCTGCCGTTGTAGTAGCAGCAACCAACACGACGCGTCGACGTTGTGAAGGTGGAGTTAAAATGGTTAAAGCCTCGAAAAAGTACCTGCTAAATGACTCTGAGTGAACACCACATTTCTTATTTGCTGCTTGATTTTGTACAACCAGTGCTTTCTGAGCGACGAGTTATCTCAGAAAATTTTTCCATTTGACACTGAGGAGTGGAAATGTGTAAAATATATTAGGAGGCTGATACCTTTTCTTCCAAAGCTAGCAATCATACGAAGAGCAAAAGCAGCTGAAAGTAACTCTATCACTAGCTCAGTAGTATCTTTCTTACAGTTTTCATCAATATGCATACTCAAACATTTTGAACTTCGTACACCGTTTATTGGTTCCAGTTCACGTTCTGCGTCAGTTGTTGGTACGACTGTTTTACAGAACTCAATACCAGAGTGACATTTCACTGTGCGCGCTCATTTGAAACCTTTTGGCAGACAGAACTATATGCTCAACTGGGACTCGAACCACAGACCTTTGACTTGCGTCCTGAAGTGCTCTACGGACTGAGCTATCCATATATGACTCACGACTGACTTACACAGCTTCACATATACTGTGCTTTCTCAGAATTTAGGGACAGCCGCTTTTCAGAAACAGCTTAACAATCCTTTGAAAAAATCACTAAAAATATCTTCTGTTGCCTCTTCCCCAATGATATTTGTTATAACAATAATATCGTCTACAAAAGGTATCAATTCCGCTTGATGAATGTTAAGTGTCATTGACACATACAAGAAAAAGGAGTGGACCCAATATTGAACCCTGTGGGACTTAATTTGTGATTTCTCCCGAGTCACTGATAGGAACCTGATGTTCTTATAAGCGTTGTTATTATATATAGCAGCGGCAATAGCTCCGAGAAGAGAAGGGCAAATAGAGAGGATCGTTGAGAAAGAACCGACTCGACTACACCCCATGCTCTGTTGACAGTGAGTCGGCTAAAGCGTCCCTCATTACACACGCCCTCGCGGCTTTAAAGTCAACACAGCACAATGTGAAGCTGCGCCGCCCGCTGAGAGGTCGTGTGGAGGGGATTATGCAAAGTGTCCTGGGGTCGGGCGCCCCCTGGCTCTTGCAGTGGAACCGGCAGACCAGGGACTAGAGTCGTGTGGCGCAAGCGCTGCATTCGAAATCCCATCCAATCGTCTTGATGTAGGTTTTCTGTTGTTTCTATGAAACACTTCACTTACTCGTCTATACGAGGCATGGGCAACATTTAGTGACCTGCAGGACCTGATCCACATGCTTAAGCTCGCGGGCTGCCTTGTCACGTGACGCGACAGGAGCTCTCGTGTTTACATGTACTTATGCATTATAAACATTGTTTCTTTACTAAGAACGTTTTACAGTAGCTGTCTTAAAAAATTACGTTACAAAATTCTGCAACGCTGTTAGTAAGAAAACGATGTTTACAACACGTAAATAAATGTAAACATCTGAAGATGGGAAGTCAAGCATTTTCAAATGTAATCATGGGAAAATAAACAGATTTACTAGTAAAAGTAACTGGTTGCAGCTAATCTTTATACATAAAACGCAATGTCCTGACTGACTTACACATTCGCTGACTCATTATTGTCCAACCCAAACAGCTAAGGATAGAAACTTTAAATTTGGAGAGGATGTGGATCTTACACCGTAGATATCATTTTGGGATTGTTCGAAATCCCATTCTTAAAGGGGATAAAGCAGAGGATGAAAGCCTACGAAAATTGGTATTTGCTTTCTCAGACAGAAATTAAAAAACGCGTGTTTCAGCATTTTTTTAGAAATTCAACCATTGGGGTTGTACAATATTACATTAAAGTTTTTTGGAAACAATTCATTACTAAAGAACTACTAAAGCATTTTTAAAGCTACATGTATGAAAAATTGCTATTTGACTTAGAAATAAAAAAAAAAACATGTTTAAGTAGTTTTGGAAATGCAGCCCCCTAAGGCACTGAAATATGGGATGAAATGTTTTATGAAATTATTTTATTGTGAAGAAACATTTTCTATCTAAATCTATGGAAATTTATGTTTGGCTTCTCTGTTAGAAATTTAAAAAAATATGTGTTTTGCTGCTTTTGGAAATTCAGTCCCTTAGAGGGAGAAATTGAGGGTAAAAATTACTAAAGAAATATTTCGTTATGTTAAAAAAATTTGTAAGTTTACGATAATTGGTATTTCACTTCTCGGTTATATGTAAAGAAATATGTGTCAGGGGCTGAAAATGTTTTTATGGAAATATCACCACAAGAACGCAAAAGTCATGATTAACAAAAACCTTGGAATCAGCTACCAGACCCTTTTTTGCTCAGAAGTACATTCGGAAAAGACCATGGCCTTAAGTAGCTTGAAAAGTTTAGAAGGTGTTGTAATTTGTGAACAACATAAAAAATTGAATTAAGACAAAAAAACCAAGTTCATTACAAAGCAACTTCAATTTCCTCAATTGCAGTGCTCCAACGGTCAAAAATTAGTTACAGACAGTATCAGCCGGACAAAGGGTTCCTTGGTGCGCGTCTGATGCTGCTCTCAACTGTTTGGATGACATCTAATAGTGGCCGACAGCAGTTAACGGTATAAATCATTTCCTGTGCTTGTGCCAAAGAAAATGCTATGTGCACAATTTTTAAAGAATCAGTCATTATCTCCACAAGTAACGCCAAAAACCAGATACAAACTTTCACGAGTTCGATGACGATGGTGTCAGTGTCAGTGGCTCCACCCCAAAATTTCATTCCGTCTCGTATTAACAGTATTCCCAATCATTTTTCATAGCACACATAAAACCGGCCCCTGCGCTGGAAGGAATACGAATGAAGAAAATCAACGCACATCATCGCTTTCTTACATTTTCATTGTACAGTTTCATTATTAACTATGTAATTAACAGTTTAAGCAACAGATTTACTTTTATTAGTTTAATAAGCACATTTTAGGAAGGAATTTAAAGTCTGTGTTCAAAATGTTCTCCGCCAACATCCAAGCAAAGTTGTGCACGTCGAAGCATGTTAAGGAAAACACTTTTCAGTACTCTTTGAGGGATGTTCGAAATTTCTTGACATATGTTGTTTTCTAAGGTGTCAAGTGTTCTGGGATTGTTGCGGTAGACTCTAGCTTTTACAATCCCCAGAGGTAAAAGTCACATGGTGACAAGTCGGAAGAGCGGGATGGCCATAAGCCCTTACTAATAGTCATCTCCTCTGTAAAATCAGTATTTATACAAGCTAAGGACAAATCCGACGTATGAGAAGTTGCCCCATATTGCTGGAAATACGCGCAACATTTTTAGTTTGGAGTTAACACAGCCGAAAATTCATTGTAGAGTTGCAAGTAAACATGTGTGTTGACAGTTTCGTTGAAGAACAATGGCTCGATAATTCTGTTACCAGACACAGCACACCAAACACCAATTTTTAAATCGTGTAACGGCTTTTGCAGTATGCCATGGGGATTCTCTGTAGCCCAGTGTCTTGTGTTTTGTGAACTAACGTTACCCGACAGATGAAACCAAGCCTAATCCGTCGAAAAAAGGAGAAACTGATCAAGATGTCCCCCAGCGACATTTTCCAGCAACCAATTACAGTAATGTGTACGCTTACACTTGTCCGCTTCTTTTATTTGCTGAACAACACTCACACGGTAAGGTTTCATTTTTAAGCCACGACGGATGCATTGACATTACCTGCGAGATATTCTACATTGCTGTGATAATCGTCGTGTTGACTTGTAGGGACTTCTTTCAGTGTGTGCCGTCACGTTTGCCACAACTTCAGGTGTACGTACAGTCGGTGCCTTATTTCTCTTTGAATTAACAACACTGCCTGTCGAACGCCACTTTCTCACTAGATCCTGAATCGCTGGTTTTGTAGGAATACTATTTTTGGAAACTTTTCATGAAAAGTGTCACGAACAACTTTAATGGATTCAGATCGCGCATATTCTTCAACAATGAACACACGTTCTCCAATGGAGTAAGGCATGACAATGAAGTACACGGTTTATAACGACTCTTTCCGTATGAACTACTCACACGCTACTGCCGTTGAAGGGTGGCAAAGAAACTGACAAGGTAGCAATGCTACTCACGCACGTTCGCATTCCAGTTCGGGCCGGTTTTATGTGCCTCACTTTGTACAACGAAATACTATTTGTATAAAAAAAATTACAGACATCCAATTAGATCTTCATCAGCAAAAGACTTGGAAGAGCAGTTGAATGGAATGGACAGTGTCTTGAAAGGAGGATAGAAGATGAACATCAAAAAAAGCAAAACGAGGATAATGGAATGTAGTCGAATTAAGTCGGGTGATGCTGAGGGAATTAGATTAGGAAATTAGACACTTAAAGTAGTAAAGGAGTTTTTCTATTTGAGGAGCAAAATAACTGATGATGGTCGAAGTAGAGAGGATATAAAATGTAGACTGGCAATGGCAAGGAAAGCGTTTCTGAAGAAGAGAAATTTATTAACATCGAGTATAGATTTAAATGTCAGGAAGTCGTTTCTGAAAGTATTTGTATGGAGTGTAGCCATGTATGGAAGTGAAACATGGACGATAAATAGTTTGGACAAGAAGAGAATAGAAGCTTTCGAAATGTGGTGCTACAGAAGAATGTTGAAGATTAGGTGGGTAGATCACATAACTAATGAGGAGGTGTCGAATAGGATTGGGGAGAAGAGACGTTTGTGGCACAACTTGATTAGAAGATGGGATCGGTTGGTAGGACATGTCCTGAGGCATCAAGGGATCACAAATTTAGCATTGGAGGGCAGCGTGGAGGGTAGAAATCGTAGAGAGAGACCAAGAGATGAATACACTAAGCAGATTTACAAGGATGTAGGTTGCAGTAGGTACTGGGAGATGAAGGGGCTTGCACAGGATAGATTAGCATGGAGAGCTGCATCAAACCAGTCTCAGGACTGAAGACCACACAACAACAACAAGATTTAAAATTTGTGAAAATACTAGCAGTTGCTTTACAATCCAGAAATGTAAAACAATGCATTTCGGAAAACCCAAAATTGAGGTATGATTAAGATATCAATGATTCACAACTGGAAACAGTCAACTCATATAAAAACTCGGGTGTGACGTTTCTGGGGATACGAAACAGAGTTATCACGTAAGTTCTGTCGTAGATAAAGCATGTGACAGACTTCGCTTGGTTGCTAATTTACAAGAGGTAGCTTACAAACCACTCGGGCAACCCGTCGAGGAATATTGCTCAAGAGCGTGGGACCTATGCTAAATCGGTTTGCAGAAAAAGGCATCACAAACGGTCAGAGATTTGTTTAGTCGTGGAAGAGCATCACCGAAATGCAGAACAGCGTGAATAAAGACGTTCACCAGCCTCTGTTACGAATTACAAATTATGGAAACACCAAAAGCTGATGAATATTTATTAGCAGACAACCACTTTCGGTCAAGCAATCACCTTCAAATCATGGATTAACACGACGTAAGATGAATTAACGATCCAGTGCGTTGAATACATAACTAATTTTAGACACAGCATCTGTGCACATATACGAGGGTTGTGGGACCTATTTATAGTGGCACCTATTTATTTACAACTTACACAAAATAGACACATCTTTCAAAGTTCAAAATGGCTCTAAGCACTATGGGACTTAACGTCTTAAGTCATCAGTCCCCTAGACTTAGAACTAATTAAACCTAACTAACCTAAGGACATCACACACATCCTTCCCCGGGGCAGGATTCGAACCTGCGAACGAAGTAGCCGCGTGGTTCCGGACTGAAGCGCCTAGAACCGCTCGACCACAGCGGCCGGCATCTTTCAAAGATTTACAGTCCTTTAAAGTAATGACCAGGAATGTGTATGACGCACAGACAGCGATGTAGAAGTCGTAGTATATCGTCAGCAACGCCAGTTGTTTTGGTAGTTCTAGTGGAGCAGTCTATTGCCAACAAATTTCTGTAACAGTTCTGAAACGATTGCCATGAAGTGCTTCCTTCAATTTAGGTAGCAATTTGAAGTCACAAGGTCGTAAGTGTGCACAGTTTAAAGGATGGTACAGCGCTTCCTAGCCCCATCGAGCGACTAAATCATTTATTTACAACTTGCGCCATATGCGCGCGAGCAGTCTCCTTCAAGATGATTGGCGACTCCTGCAGAAAGTTTCGTCACCTCTTTCTCTGAGCTGTTCATTTTTGAAACACAACCTGCGTCCCACTTAGATTGAGAAAAGGCGACTCGTTCGACAGGATCTGCCCATCCATTCGCAGGGCAGTACTACGGTGCACAAGATGCAAGTTGTGACTGATTTGTTCGATCCTCCCCCTCTGTTTGTCCATCTGCTCCACTCCCTTCCGTCTGTCGATGTGCTCTCCCCATTTCATCTGTCTATCTCATCCTCCCCCTCTGTCTTTCCATCTCCTCCGTCCTCCTCTCTATGTCCATCTCCTCTTCCCACTCTCTCTGTCCATTTGCTCTTCTCCTGTGTCTCTGTCCACCTTCTCCTTCTCCCACACTCTACTCATGTCATCCAACCCACGTACACACTCCAACAATAAATAAGTATGTAGGTGTATTTCACGCCAAGTAACCTCCCTTAATCTTGATGTAGTGTTAACCCGTGAATTGGTGACTTCACTGAAACTAGTTATCCGTGAATAAATATTCGTTGCAATAGTTTTTGGTTGTCTACAGCACTGTCTACAGAAAATAGTCCTGCTTATAATACTACAAGAACCAGTATTCAGCAAGGAATCTAGGAGTACACCATAGTCCCCTATGTTGGGCTTCCAGCTGCTGAGATCGGATTATGCTGATTACTGAGCGTGCAGAGGTATTCAAGCAGTTCATTCTTCACTGCTTCTATATGTAAACGGGACGGATATAAGCATAAATACATCGTAGAGTGGCAAGTACCCTCTGTCATGAGCCTCACAGTGGTTTACAGAGTATGGATGTCGATGTAAATGTGATTTCCAACTGAGACAGAACTCTTATCGCTGATTGAGGTAGCGCAGTGGTTATATAAGGTGATTATAACTAAAGTTAAACTTTCAAACCGTCGTAGAAATAACACCACTGGTCGCAATGATGTCAAATTGGAACACAATATTATCGGAAAAGGAGGAAAACGTATGGCAGAAGAAAAATAAATAGTTACAAAACGTAGCAATACATGGCGCTGTAAGCATCACAGTTTAGTAGAGGTCGACTACAAATGACAAATAAATCATACAACAATGCCTAAGCTATATGTTCGACGTTAAACAAACTGTACTACTCAGTGTGCATGGGTGTACAGGTGTGATACTGTTAGTTACGTAAGCACATCCATCATGACAAGGTCATATCACATCCGATGAGAAAAATCAGTTTTTATTTGTCCTAAGGCCAAAAATCGCATAAAAAGCATAACTCACATCGGTTTTTGATTGTCTTGAGGCCAAAAACGGCATAAAAAGCATAATTCAAATCGGGTTTTAATGTTTTGAGCCCAAAAACCGCATAAAAAGCATCAATTAAATCGGTTTTAATTATCCTGCGGCCAAAAACTGCATAAAAAGCATCAATGAAAAACAAATCGGATTATCAATTTCCGAGTGACTTGCGAAAAATATGTTCAATATGCAGTCCTCCTTTTTCTGCAAAAAGTTGAAATCGTGAAACAGCATGTTCCACCTCTGATCGACGTGTTTCCGGGATAACGTTCAGAATGTGTTTCGCAATGCATGCCTTGAATGCAGCTAAGTTTGCAATCGGAACACATCCAGCAACTTTCAGATAGCCCCACAGCCAGAAGTCACACGGATTACGATCAGGTGATCGGAACAGCCAGGCTGTAGGATGTTCAAATGTGTGTGACTTCCAGAGGATCAAACCGCTAAGGTCATCGGTCCCTAGACTTACACACTACTTCAACTAACTTATGCTAAGAACAACACAACACCCATGCCCGAGGAAGGACTCGAACCTCCGGCGGGAGGGGCTGCGCAGTCCGTGACAGGACGCCTCAAACCACGCGGCCACTCCCCGCGGCCAGGCTGTGGGGAAACAGCGGCTGATAAACCTAGCATTTCCCAAATGGCGCTTCAGCGACTGCTTAACTAGATTTGCAATGTGCGGAGGTGCGCCATCTTGCATAAAAATGATTCCATCCACACATCCACGCTGTTGGAGAGCTGGAATGAGGTGGTTGCGCAAAAGACACTCATAGCGCTTACCAGCGACGGTACAGGTAACAGGACCGGAAGCACCTGTCTCTTCGAAAAAAATATGGCCTTATGGTAAATGATGCCGTAAACCCGCACCACACAGTGACCTTTTCAGGATGAACTGGTACTGGTTGATTTGCGTGTGGATTTTCCGTTGCCCGTATTCGACAATTCTGTTTATTGACATATCCTGTCAGATGGAAGTGGGCTTCGTCTGTCCACAAAATCTTCCACGGCCAATCATTATCCACTTCCATGCGTGCAAGAAGTTATAAAGCAAAGGTTTCTCTTACTGGCAGATCAACAGGAAGCAACTCGTGCACATGGGTAATTTTGAATGTAACGTTCGGGCAGTTCTCCGTGCTCTACAGGTTTGCGCACCACCACTCGTCTTCTCCTGCATTGCTGTGGCCCACTGCTTCCTCTGACGTCGAATCAACTCGTTTCTCCCCTTTGCCAGGTTGCACACCAAATGAACTAGCCTTTTCGAATTTCCGAAACATTTTCTCCAGACTCACGGCAGTCATCGGACCAACGTCTTTTTTTCAAACCCTCCAGTGTCGGGAACTTCTGCAGAGCAACGTGTGCAAGGTCATCATTCTTGTAATTCAGCTTTACAAGCATTTTGACAGTCATGGCGAACGTCGCAGACACGAAAGGAGGAAAAGCCATGTACTCGGCGTGTTTATGCTAACTTCAATGAGTCGTGCGCATGACAGGTGTTTTCATTTACGTAATCTGACGCATACAGCGCCATCTATTGACCAATTTTCGCACTATTTTTTTCTTCTGCCATCCGTTGCTCCCTTCACCGATAACATTCTGTTGCAGTTTCACATCATTCTGACCAGTGGTGTTATTTCTAAAGCATTTTTAAAGTTTAAATTTAATTATAATCACCCTGTACATCCGATGTTGTGACACAGGACTCGTATTCACAATTATGGCAATTCAAGTCTCCGCCCAGCCATCTACCTCAACCTTCTTAAGAACGAACCCGTCGTTGTCCATTGTCGACGGCATGACTTTAAAGCCTAATCTTCCATTTTCTCCACCTGCCGCCGTCACCCCCCGTCCACCTTCTCCAGTTTGCCGATGACACCGCCTTCCTTGCCCTTGCCCCCACCCTGCAGCGCTCCCAACACCTTCTCCAATCCCATCTTGACTGGTTCACCGCTTGGTGCAACCAGTGGTTGCTCAAGGTCAAACCCTCCAAAACCCAGGCGATCATTGTAGGCAAAACCACCCCTTCCTTCCGCCTCCTTGATTTCTATCTCAACATCTAAGGCCGTCCTATCGCCCTCACTCCCACCCTTAAGTACCTTGGCGTCACCCTCGACCGTCGCCTCTCCTGGACTCCCCATCTCCGGACAATCCAAGCCAAGGCACGCTCCCGACTCCATCTCCTCAAGCTCCTTTTCTGGCCTTACGTGGGGTCTGGACCCCTCCACCATCCTCCACACCTATAAATCCCTCATCCGCCCTATCCTTTGTTACGCCCATCTGGCCTGGATCTCCACCCCCCCCCCCCCACCTTTTATAAATCCCTTCAAATCCTTGAACGCCATGCTCTCCGCCTTGCCTATCGCATCCGTCTCCCCCTCCCCCACGCAGATCCTGTACGATCTCATTCTGTTCCCCCACCTCCTCCTTTTCCTTGAAAAGATACGGATACTGTACACCTCCCGCAAACTCGATCCTCCTCACCCGCTTGTCTCGCCCATCCTCTCCCACCCCCACCAGCTGCCGCGCCTGTATTTCCACGTCCCACCCGGTCTCCATCTCTCCACCCTCCTTACCCTCTCCCAAGGTGGCTTCCGCCAGCTCCCCCTCCCTGATGATGTCCCTCCTCCCCTCCATCTACCCCTCCTATCAACTTTGATTCTCCCCCCACTTCCTGTGTCCTTTCCTTTAGGCACCCTCCCTCCCTTCCCCTCCTTTCCCCTCCCTTCTCTTTCCTTTTCCCTCCATCCCCCTCCCTCCACCCCTCTTCCCCCCAGGCTTCCCCTCCCACTTCCTCCCTTCCCCCTATCTCCCCTGTCCATGGCATCTCTGCTATCCCCTCTCCCTCTCCCCCCCCCCCCTCCTCCTCTCTTGGCAGGTCCCCCGGACTCGTACACGCTCAGTGGACTTTCGCGGGCCGGAGATCATCGCCATCACTGTCTCGTGTCTGTGCCTTCGTTGTGTTTAGTGTTCTTACGCCGTCACGCATCCACTGTTCACGTGTGCCGTCGCAGTCATCCGTGTTATGTGCGCCGTCTCAACAAGTGTTAGTGTTCTTTTTTTTTTTTTCTCGTCCAGCGTGAACGGCTTCATGTTTATTGTTTTTAGTATCTACATTTTTTACCCCGCCGTTTTTATTGCATTGTCTGTGTCACCAATATGTCATATTATTGTACCATTTAAGGCTGAAGAGCAGCGTAATATGCTGCTGCCAGCCCGCCTGTATGAGGTGATTAAATTTACAATAAAGAAAAAAAAATTTCTCCACCTCTTAGAAGCTCGATTTTAAGACAGTTCAGTCAATAAGAGAAGGTTTACATTCGATGTAAAAATTTACACCCATAGCTACGTCGGTACTCCTCGAGCCACAGTATGGTTTGTGGCAGAGAGTACGTTATCGAGGTCTCGTCTCATTTTTTACCTTACTATTCCAGCTCCGAATAATGTGTGCGAAAGAAGACTGCCCCTATCCTTCTGAGTGCTAAATTAGTCGTTTTCTTTTCTTAGGTTCCTGGACTCACTATGGGGCATGTTGAAATTTAAAACTTTTACTCAAAATTAAAAAAAAAAATATATCGGCTTAATCGAGCATTGGTTGTTGCTCCTTACGTGGCTTTAACCTCAGCCACTGTTCCTCCTACTGAAATGTGATCTCCTTTGCCTCAGCATCGAGGTAATCGTATTAGGGAGTGGACACTTAACTGCTTCATATGTGAACTCATTTCCTTGAATTTCCAAGTGTTGTGGTACCCGGGAGAATGACATATCCCCGCTCTGTTTCTGTAGGCGGATAAATAAGTCCTAGAAAGTCGGCTGCTTACAAGCGCTGTGTAGACTGAAAGACACTTAGGAAGATAGAACAGATCTAGAATTGCATAGTATGAATGCATTATGTCCTCAAGAACGTGAACGGGTATGCACTCATGCTGAAAAGAAAAAAAAGAAAACAGAACACTTTGAATGACTAGACATAGGACATTCATATTCACAGGACATGTACATTAGTATGTTCTGCAGAAATGATTAGCGTTTGAACTTCGTCGATCCTCGGGTTCAAGGTCAACATCGATATCGCAGCGCAACATCATCTACTGGTAAAATGGCCTGCGTTTCTCGTTGTCGCTGTAAACCGCATGGAACTGACCAGTGTGACTTGAGCAAAGTGGTTCATATGGCTCTGGGCACTATGGGACTAAACTTCTATGGTCATCAGTCCCCTAGAACTTAAAACTACTTAAACCTAACTAACCTAAGGACATCACACAACACCCAGTCATCACGAGGCAGTGACTTGAGCAGACGTACAGGATGCCTCGCAGAGGTATGTGCGAACCGTACTGTCAAATCATTGAGTTTGAAAGAGGGTGCATTATTGGCACGAGAGAATGTGATGTATCCATCCGGAAAATTGCTGCTCGTATGGGACGAAGCGTTTCGGCAGTGCAACGGGTGTGTGCCGAATGGTTCACGGAAGGCAGTAGAATACGACGAGGTGGGTCAGGTCACACGAACCAGACCACCCCGCAAGAAGATCGACACCTCATCCGAATGGCATTGCAGGACAGATCTTCGTCCTCGTCTGCTCTGGCACAGTAATGCAACAGTGTAACACATCGTACACTATCTGGGCTGAGAGTCCTTCGCCGTTTATTGCGGCATGGGTTACGTGCGCGTCTTCCTCTTCTCCGCCTACCTTTGACAATTGTGCAGAAACGCTCTAGTTGGCAATGGTGTATGGAACGACGTCACTGTGGATAGGAATGGCATCAGACAGTGTTTTCGGACGAATCCAGGTTCTGTTTGTTTGGAAATGTTGGCTTCATTTTGGTTCGCCGCTGACAGGGGGAGCGGAATTACGATGACCGCATTCGCACAATACATACAGAGCCAACTCAAAGCCTTAGGGTGCGGGATGCTATCCGATACAACCACAAATCAGAGTTGGTGCGTCTCCAGCGTACTATGAACAGTGTGACCTACGTGAATGACATTCTGCGACCCGTAACCATACCCTTTCTGCACCCCAGACTCCATTTTTCATCAAGACAATGCATGAACACATACT
Source organism: Schistocerca piceifrons (assembly GCF_021461385.2). Lineage (NCBI taxonomy): Eukaryota > Metazoa > Arthropoda > Insecta > Orthoptera > Acrididae > Schistocerca > Schistocerca piceifrons. The sequence continues at coordinate 492,280,670 of NC_060142.1, forward strand.
GCGGTAAGAACACGTGCTTTCTTGGTGTCACAGGATGCCAGCCTTTTGGCCTGTCCCGCCAGATCACCAGACTTGTCACCAGTCGAAAATATGTCGTGTTTGGTGAAACGACAGATGCAACACTGTGACCCAGTGCCAACCAATACAGATGAACCTTGAAACCAGGTGAATGCAGTATGGATGGCTATACCACAGGACGCCATTATGCTGAACCGAGGTGACTGAAATGCTAATCATTTCTGCAGAAGATACTAATGTACACGTGCTGTGAATGTGATTGTCCTGTCTCTAGTCGTTCAAGATGTTCTGTTTTTTTTTTTGTTTTTTTTTCTGAACGTGAGGGCACAATGATGAGCCACTGTCTAGCACAAGAATTAGTGCCGCCACGTGGCGGCTTCTGACACTGAAAGGAAAGTATACAAGCGGGGAGAGACAAATGGCAGGTCATCCTATGTACGATACGGACCGCAAATGGGAAAATCAAATGACATAAGTAACTTTGACAAATGTCAGATTGATAAGGTCCAGCACCTGGGAACAAGCATCTCAGAAATTGCAAAGTTGTTTGGCTATTCGCATGCTACTGTCGTGAGCATCCATGGAAAGTGGTTGACGGGCAGTGAAACCACGAGTAAGCGACAATGTGTTGGGCGTCCACGCTTCATCACAGAACGTGGAAGTCGCAGGCTTCCCATCTCTGTAAAGAAGTATATGCCGCGGAGTGTCGTAGATCTGTTGAGAAAGTGTAATACTGGTGCGTGCAGAAGTGTTTCGGAGCAGACTATTCAGTGCCCACTGTTGAGCACGAGGCTCCACAGCTGATGACTCTACGTGTTCCCATGTTGGCCCAACGACATGGTTAGTCACGGTTGCAGTGGGCACGTAATCATCGAGTTCGGACGGTCGATCAATGGAAAAGGGTCTTCTTGTTCATTGAAGCACGTTTCTTGATACGCCAAGCCAATGATCGCATCCGAATACGCCGTCTACCAAGCGAGTGGCTGCTCGAAACATGACTGCACCACGGTGTGGGTCCAATGACAGACATTCCGTGGGCTTTCATGTGACCTATGGTAGTGATAGAAGGCACCGTGATAGCTGTCGGCTGTGCGAACATTAATGCGGGCTACAAGCATGCCTTCATATTTGACGTCTACCCAGACGGCAATGGCATTTCACAGCAGGATAATTTCCACGTCGTAAGGCTCAAATAGTGCTACAGCGGTCTGAGGAGCTTAACAGTGAACTGAGGTTCATGTCTTTGTTACCTAATTTACCTGATCTAAACCGATACCGTACACTGTTTTGTCAAAAGTATCCGGACACCCCCAAAAACATACGTTTTTCATATTAGGTGCGTTGTGCTACCACCTACTGTCAGCTACTCCATATTAGCGACCTCAGTAGTCATTAGACATCGTGAGAGAGCAGAATAGGGTGTTCCACGGAACTCACGGACTTCGAACGTGGTCAAGTGATTGGGTGTCACTTGTGTCATACGTCTGTACGCAAGACTTCCACACTCCTAAACATTCCTAGGTCCACTGTTTCCGATGTGATAGTGAAGTGGAAACGTGAAGGAACAAGTACAGCACAAAAGTCTTCTAGCCGACCTCGTCTGTTGACTGACAGAGACCACTGACAGTTGAAGAGGGTGGTAATATGTAATAGGCAGACATCTATCCAGACCATTACACAGGAATTCCAGACTGCATCAGGATACATTGCAAGTACTATGACAGTTAGGCGGGCGGTGAGAAAACTTGAATCTGGGTCGAGCGGCTGCTCATAAGCTACACATCACGCCGGTAAATGCCAAACGACGCCTCGCTTGTTGTAAGGAGCGTAAAAATTGGACGATTGAACTGTGGAAAAACGTTGTGTGGAGTGACGAATCACGGTACACAATGTGGCGATCCGATGGCAGTGTGTGGGTATGGCGAATGCCCGGTGAACGTCATCTGCCAGCGTGTGTAGTAACAACAGTAAAATTCGGAGGCGATGGTGTTATGGTGTGGTCATGTTTTTCTTGGAGGGCGCTTGCACCCCTTGTTGTTTTGCGTGACACTATCACAGCACAGGCCTACATTGATGTTTTAAGCACCTTCTTGCTTCCCACTGTTGAAGAGCAATTCGGGGATGGCGATTGCATCTTTCAACACGATCGACCATCACCTGTTCATAATGCAAGGACAGTGGCGGAGTGGATACACGACAATAACATCCCTGTAATGGACTGGCCTGCACAGAGTCCTGACCTGAATCCTACAGAACACCCTTGGGATGTTTTGGAACGCAGACTTTGTGCCAGGCCTCACCGAACAACATCGATACCTCTCCTCAGTGCAGCACTCCATGAAGAATCGGCCGTCATTCCTCAAGAAACCTTCCAGAACCTGATTGGACGTATGAGTGCGAAGGTGGAAGCCGTCATCACGGCTAAGGGTAGGCCAGCACCATGTTGAATTCAGGCATTACCGATGGAGGGCGCCCCGAACTGGTAAACCATTTTCAGTCAGGTGTCCGAATACTTTTGATCACATAGTGTATATCGGCTTCATTCCGTAATGTAGCGATGATATGGCTTGTCTTCAAACGTGCACAAATAAAAAAAGAACAGAACACGAACGATATTTAGTTTTATTCTGCATTAGCTTTTTGAATTTCCGTTGTGGTGGCAGAGTAATCTGTAGCACAGCCCGAGGTCTAGGTTTCTTTGGAAGTTGACAGTTCAGGTGTGTGTTGACGAAGCGGCATGGAACGCTTTTGTTAATTCGAACTGTTGTAGATAACTGGTGTTTCATACCTTCGGAAACTTACCTACAACTCCTCTGAACCATTCTATGTAGAATCGCTGCTATACTGCTTTCCAAAGCTACGGTCACAGGTTCGAATCCTGCCTCGGGCATGGATGTGTGTGATGCCCTTAGAGCCATTTGAACCATTCTGCTTTCCAAACGTGGAACAAACGATATCAGCAGATGGCGTAGTATCTTAGCCCATTGGTGTATCTCCACATAATAAAAGTATCTGATATGACAGTCTTTAGAACACATTTGGGGAATACCACAAAGTCCCAGATAAAGTACTCTGTTTATACCCCTCTATAATGAATGGTGTAGGATACATCGTACTAAGGCAGTCCATATCGTGTTCCACTCACATCAGAAATAAAGGGATATGGTGGTTACCCGTATTCTTCCATTCGCACTCTGGTGTCAGTTATATTATGTGGGATATATACAATAGGGACAGCGGAATCGTTATACAGCCTTCCTTGAATTTTAGTTTACCCAACGGTAATTTTACTAACAGGGTTACTCGAGAACGATGTCGCCATTCTTCCCTCGATTCCCACTTATGTTCCTCGAGCATCTAACAGGCCTGCATAGCCCGAACAAAAATTTGTTAGGGCTATGCAGATCTCTTAGATTACAGCAGCATGTGTCTGAACAAGTTCCATGTCTGTTATCGTGAATGGTTGACAAGAACTCTAATCACTGAAGCAGTAAATACTGAAGCAGTACTACGGAACAGATCGCACTAGATTTTTATGAGCTATTTAAATAGTATTACAAGCTGCAAAATTTGATCACATGCGGTAAACTTTATTATATTTTTCTTGTTCGTACGAATCATCTTGCCTGTTGTCCATATTTGAGGTGAACTTCTGTTCAGTGGGCTTGCTGGAAACGGTATCTAGGTCAGGATTTGCAAGAATCTCCTGATGCAAAGTGTAAAATAACTCTGAATAAACTTGTGGATACTGAGAATCCTCCAGTGATGATAATTCGTGGGGTTAGTTGAACCTTCATATATTAGGCGACTGCTTTGACCGGTGGAGTAATGACGTTGTGGAGTATGACAGCATACGCGCGCTAACACAGATAGAACAGAACACTGATAATAATTATTGTGCCTTTCGCTATATAAACCGTGGCGAGAGACTGATCTGTAGCGTAGCCCAAGGTATAGTTCAGGTTCGCATATGCTGATTTGGTTGACTTAGTGAATACAACAATGCCAGGTCATGAAAATATCTATGATTATCGTCACGGCTGCTATTTTACGTACAATATTTTGTATTTTGATGAGTGTTTTATCTTCGCCATACTGATGTCGTTATTCGCATCACTATATTCCATAAAATAGAGAGTTTTGTAGTCGGAAATCCAAGAATGGTGGTGAACTTGTCTGACAAATTATACAAAGGGTGTACCAGGACACTTGGTCAATATTTAGAGGTATGACAGAGATGGTCATTCCAAGCAAAAAATTCTAGTAAATTTGAGCTCTAAAATGCATACTCTAAGAGCTACGAGGACTTCTTTGTCTTCGATACCGTGAAACATATCTCTTCTATACAAGTTCTCAAATGTTCAAATGCGTGTGAATTCCTAAGGGACTCAACTGCTTAGGTCATCTGTCCCCTAGAGTTACACACTGCTTAAACTAGGTTACACTAACTTATGCTAAGAACAACACACACACCCATGCCCGGGGGAGGACTCGAACCTCCGGCGAGAGGGGCCACGCAATCCGTGACATGGCGCCTCTAATGGTTGGTTGGTTGTTTGGGGAAGGAGACCAGACAGCGTGGTCATCGGTCTCATCGGATTAGGGAAGGATGGGGAAGGAAGTCGGCCGTGCCTTTTCAGAGGAACCATCCCGGCATTTGCCTGGAGTGATTTAGGGAAATCACAGAAAACCTAAATCAGGATGGCCGGACGCGGGATTGAACCGTCGTCCTCCCGAATGCGAGTCCAGTGTCTAACCACTGCGCCACCTTGCTCGGTATGGCGCCTCTAATCGCGCGTCCACTTCTCACGGCTGCAAGCTCTTTGGTTACCAAGTTTTAAGAGGTGGCGGTATAGAACTTTTGTTAAAAAAAAAGTCCCGTAACATGGGCCCTAAATTTCGCACCATGAGAGTTACGAACACTCTTTTATCTTCACTATTGTCTAACGGCTTTCCTACCGAAAATCTGCCCATGGCTCTTATTGTATGCAGTTTAGAGCTTATGTCCATTACACATTTTTTGCTTTTTCCATACTGCCACCTCTTAAAACATGAAAACCTAAGAAATAACAGAAGAGACTTGTGTCACAGTATCGAAGACAAAGAAGTGCTAATAGTTCTTAAGTTACGCATTTTAGAGCCCATGTTTACTAGACTTTTTTGCTTTGAATGATGTTTCCTGTCGTATCCCTGAATACTGACCATTCCTCGTGATACGACCTGTTCACGTATTAAAACGTAAGGAGTCCGGTTGCGCAAAATGGCTATGCAGGGATGGCTAGAGGACAAATGTAAGGATGTAGAGGCTTATCTCACTTGGGGTAAGATATTTACTGCCTACAGGAAAATTAAAGAGATCTTTGGAAAAAAGAGCCACTTGTATGAATATCAAGAGCTCAGATGGAAACCCGGTTCTAAGCAAAGAAGGGATAGCAGAAAGGTGGAAGGAGTATATAGAGGGTCTATACAAGGGCAATGTACTTGAGGACAAAGCCCCGGGAGTAGACAACATTCCATAAGAACTACCGACAGCCTTGGGAGAGCCAGTCCTGACAAAACTTTACCATCTGGTGAGCAAGATGTATGAGACAGGCGAAATACCCTCAGACTTCAAGAAGAATATAATAATTCCAATCCCAAGGAAAGCAGGTGTTGACAGATGTGAAAATTACCGAACTATCTGTTTAATAAGTCACAGCTGCAAAATAATAACGCGAATTCTTTACAGACGAATGGAAAAACTGGTAGAAGCCGACCGCGGGGAAGATCAGTTTGGATTCCGTAGAAATATTGGAACACATGAGGCAATACTGACCCTACGACTTATCTTAGAAGCTAGATTAAGGAAAGGCAAACCTACGTTTCTAACATTTGTAGACTTAGGAGAAGGTTTTGACAATGTTGACTAGACTACTCTCTTTCAAATTCTGAAGGTGGCAGGGATAAAATACAGGGAGCGAAAGGCTATATACAATTTGTATAGAAACCAGAAGACAGTTATAAGAGTCGAGGGACATGAAAGGGAAGCAGTGGTTGGGAAGGTAGTGAGACAGGGTTTTAGTCCCTCGCCGATGTTATTCAATCTCTATATTGAGCAAGCAATAAAGGAAACAAAAGAAAAATTCGGAGTAGGTATTAAAATCCATGGAGAAGAAATAAAAACTTTGAGGCTCGCCGATGACATTGTAATTCTGCTAGTGACAGCAAAGGACTTGGAAGAGCAGCTGAGCGGGATGGACAGTGTCTTGAGAGGAGGATATAAAATGGCAAAAGTAAAAAAAAAGTAAAACAAGTAAAAAGTAAAACAAGGATAATGGAATTTAGTCGAATTAAATCAGGTGATGCTGAGGGAATTAGATTAGGAATGAGGCACTTTAAGTATTAAAGGAGTTTTGCTATTTGGGGAGCAAAATAACTGATGATGGTCGAAGTAGAGAGGATATAAAATGTAGACTGGCAATGGCAAGGAAAGCGTTTCTGAAGAAGAGAAATTTGTTAACATCGAGTATAGATTTAAGTGTTAGGAAGTCGTTTCTGAAAGTATTAGTATGGAGTGTAGCCATGTATGGAAGTGAAACATGGGCGATAAATAGTTTGGACAAGAAGAGAATAGAAGCTTTCGAAATGTGGTGCTACAGAAGAATGCTGAAGATTAGTTGGGTAGATCACATAGCTAATGAGGAGGTATTGAATAGGATTGGGGAGAAGAGAAGTTTCTGGCACAACTTGAGTAGAAGAAGGGATCGATTGGTAGGACATGTTCTTAGGCATCAAGGGATCACAAATTTAGTATTGGAGGGCAGCGCGAAGGGTAAAAATTGTAGAGGGAGACCAAGAGATGAATACACTAAGCAGATTCAGAAGGATGTAGGTTGGAGTAGGTACTGGGAGATGAAGAAGCTTGCACAGGATAGAGTTGCATGGAGAGCTGCATCAAACCAGTCTCAGGACTGAAGACCACAACAACAACAACCTGTTGTGCATCTTTGGAACTCTTTCGTTTTCGTTGAAACTTTCGTTCTGAGGTTGCTTCAGGCTCTCGATGGATAAATACGTTACGAGCGTTGACCACACAGTGAAATACCGTTTGTCAGAACACTTGAGCGATGTTATGAAATATTTAACAGTTTGAGAGATTCACCTTGTAAATTTACGAGGTGGAGCAGAGTACTGTCTACTAGGAAAACATTACTGTTTTCGTATTAACTGCGCCGTTTCCGAGGGTGTGAGAAAGCGCCGATTGCCGCTGGAGAACCGTGGTTGGTTCCGTCTGCCCCGCTGGGGTGGCGCTGGCCAGCGCATGCGCAGTGGCCACGTGGCTGGCGGCGTGCGATAAGCGGGCCGACCAACCCCCGCAAATTGATTCCACAGCGCGGCGCCCCCCCCCCCCCCCCCCCCCCCACCAACACACCGCGCCCACTTGCACTGTATAATCCCCTTCCGTCGCGCTACTCACCGCTCCTCGCCGCTATTCGCGATTTGAGACCCCTGCTTGTGTCGACGGACGTCCACATCAAATAATGCGCTGTTAATCGTGATGCGCAATGAGACTCCAGGCTACCAGGCGAAGGCGTGACAGTTATAACCTCCAAGGAAGGACCATGTAGAACACAGTCCAACCGGCATATAGAGTGTGTTTCAGAAATACTTTTACAGAGGACAGGTTCATTACACCAAAACAAGAAAAAAGTCAATATAAAGATATGTCCGAAAACTCTTCGTATTCGAGTTATCAATGTAGTTGACATTCAACGGCTTTCCCTTTACAACCCAAAAACTTCACTTATCTGTGCACCAGTTTAGCTCGTTCTATCGTTGATAGCATTGTGTTGCCAGGGAAATTTGTTTACATTTATTATTCGCCTGTCTTCAATGTGTCCATTGTGTACATGTTATACAGCTAGTGAGTTAGCTGAAAGTGTTCCGTTCAAACGTAGCAGGACAGTCATTTCGTGAGCAGACAACATGATTTTTCTATATACGACTGCGGGAATAGTAATGGCCAGGACGCTGTACGGCTGTATCAGACGGCACTGCCATATGGAAGACAGCAGACTGTTGGCGCAGGAAAACCAAGTGTTGCTCGTACTCCTGATTAAGAAGAGCACGTTCTACGTGGCGTTGAAAAGAGCCATGTATAAGAGCAAGACAAATGGCCCTGCCATGAGGTACATTGCCAAGTTCAGCACGAAGGATACGAGGTGTGTGAGAAAAGTAATGAGACTGACATGCGATTTGCCATCGCTGTGTTGTTCTACTTGTGTATACCGGTGTCTTCATTCCTTCCAGATGCTCAATCCGAGTTTCAGATCTGTACGACGGTCAGGTGATTTTTGAGAACGCCCTCAATGAAGCCGTGTTTTTGTTGTGTGGTACGAAAATGGAAAGCGATATTTAGAGCAACCTTTTGGCATCAAGTTTTGCGTTGATCCTCGTGAATCTGCGAGTGTGACCTTTGAAAAGTTGAAACAGGCCTATGGGAAACATTTCTCATCAAGAGCACAAGTTCTGCGCTGGTAAAAATCATTTTTGGAAGACCGGGAACACGTTGAATATGAGCCCTGCTCAGGGAGACCTTCAACTTCACAAACCGACGAAAAGGTCGAACTAGTGTGTGCTCTTGTGAGATCAGGTCGACGTTTAACAATATGGTTAATGGGTGATCTGTTAAACTTAATCCCTTTCACCGTACATGAAATTTTGACTGAAGATTTGCACATTGCAGACAAGAGGATGCTGCATCACGACAACACCCCGTGTCACACAGCCACTTCCATAACGGAATTTATGAAACCAAGATGCATTCCTGCTGTTCCATTAACTTCCTATTCAACTGAACTGAGTCCTTGTGACTTTATTTTCCTAAACTGAAACATGTCTTAAAAGGACGTAATTTTGGGACTGTGGAGTGCATGCGAAATATCGTGATCAACATATTAAAGGCCCCACCAGATGAAGCCTTTCAGTGCTGATACCAAGACTGCGAACAACGACTACGCTGGTGTTTAGCTACTGAATGGAACTATCTTGAGGGGGAAAATATTGTTGTTTGAAGAAATAAAAACTTCCGTACATAAAAATTCAGTGTCATTACTTATCTCACACACTCTGTACTTCACGAGCAACTCATTCGTCCCTATCATCTTCAATACGTGCAGTGCCTCCCACCACAGGAGAAATTTTGGCGATGGTTTGTTGCACAGATTACCCGTCAGTTCCCAGAACGAAATTTTCACTCTGCAGTGGAGTGTGCGTTGATATGAAACTTCCTGGCAGATTAAAACTGTGAGCCGGACCGAGACTCGAACTCGGGACCTTTGAATTTCGCGGGCAAGTGCTCAACCATCTGAGCTACCCAAGCACGACTCATGTCCCGTCCTCACAACTTTGCTACCACCAGTTGAGCACTTGCACGCGAAAGGCAAAGATCCCGAGTTCGAGTCTCGGCCCGGCACACAGTTTCAATCTGCCAGCAAGTTTCATACCCGTCCGTTGTTTGCCCCTGCAGTTTTCTTTACAGACGATGCAACGTTTGGAAGAGTTGGAATGACACGTACGACCTGATCCCAGTCCTCATGCTACTGTACAGGCTACACATCAGCTTCAGTTTACGGTTAATGTGTGGGCAGGAGTTGTAGATGACTGTCTCGTAGGGCCATACGTTCACCCAGCACGTCTTAAACGAGCAGCCTACAGAACATTCAAATTTTTAGTAGTAGATGTGGTCCTGTAAATTCGAAGAAACACGTGGTTTACGTATCACGCAACTCCAGCACATTTCAGTGTCAGTGTTCGAGATACGCTGGTCATTTCTACCATTACAGATGGGTAGGACAAAAGGACTAGTTTCATGGCCTGCACGTTCCCCCTATCGCAATCATTTGGAATTTTATCTACGGTGACATCTTAAACAGATGGTCTACACAGCAGTCAACCCGGATGCAGAAGCTCTACATCGGCGTGTCGTGGAAGCCTCCGAAACCATTCGAAATGGTCAGTGAGTATTTGAAAGGGTGCGACAGTCCATGATTCTACGAGCTCATACATGTTTAGAAGCAAAAGGAGTAAATTTAGAGCATTTATTAAGAGTATTGACGAGCTCCATCACTACATTGTAAACTGTCATTAATAACTCAAAAACGAAGGATTTTAGGATGTATGTTTGTACACACATAAAAATTTTTTTTGCATCATCCCGGTTCCCAGAACTCCTGAAGACATGTTGACTGTGGATTTTAGGACGTATGTTTGTACACACACACACACACACACACACACACACACACAAAATATTGCATCATTCCGGTTCTCAGAACTACTGAAACATGTTGACTGTGGATATTGTATCACAGACACGGTCCCTTTGACTGTTCAGAGATGTCAGTAAACCAGGTCATAGGATGTAAACAACCATTAATGAGCAGCGCCTATTACACGGAGGGGGTCTGACAGTCTGTCAGTTCTAGTCATTCCACCAGGAACGAGGTACACGGCTCGTGTTGTCTGGATTTCAACCATGCCTAGACGGTCAGTACTGCGGTTCGATCGCGTCCGCATTGTTACTTTGTGCCAGGAAGGGCTTTCAAGAAGCGAAGTGTTCAGGCGTCTCGGAGTGAACCAAAGCGACGTTGTTCGGACATGGAGGCGATACAGAGACAGGAACTGTCGATGACATGCCTCGCTCAGGCTGCCCAAGGGCTACTACTGCAGTGAATGACCACTAACTACGGATTATAGCTCGGAGGAACTCTGAAAGCAACGCCACCACGTTGAATAATGCTTTTCATGCAGCCACAGGACGTCATGTTACTACTCAAACTGTGCGCAATAGCCATTTAATCCCTAATTTATTATTGTGCCAAATTTCCACACCTGCGACTTTGAATCACACGACTGTAAGCATTTTGATGACTCCTGCCTAGTATTTGTTAATCTGTGATTTACTGATCCCACAGTTAAGACCTATGAAACTTAAAATTTGACAAAAGGACTTGGGTAGATACTTCAAACACTGGTAAATTTACTAGATTTAAAATATAATTTTTAGTGTTGGCACATAACCATTTGTGTATTCTTTTCCGTGAGGAAAAGTTGGTATTATCCGTCATTGTTTAGCTGCAAACCATCATTGAACTTTTGGAGGAGATTTTATTCATTTTGTCTATGTTTTAGGTAGGGATAGAATCTCACTGTGTAGGCAAATACTGAGAAATTTTGCTGTAGGTTAGTTAGTTTTGTCTTGAATGTCAGGTGTCTTTAAATCTAAACAATTTTGGTAGTGAATCTCAGGGTTTACTGGGGTGAGGCAAGAAGTTTAGCACGAATGAACAATGCAGAGAAGGAAATTTCAAGTATCTTAGAAGCACTAAACCGTGGTTCAAATGTGGAGGTGGCACCAGAAAATGATCGGGAAGAAGATACGAGTGAGCAGTGTGAAGTAGTATCTCTGAATGAAACTAACATAATTAACGAACAAGATCTCTGAATGAAACTAACATAAGTAACGAACAAGATGAGGAACAAAGTAGTGGCGAAATATGAGGTAGAAATTAGGAGAGAAGAGGAACGTGAAACATCACATGCAGCGGCAAACTCAGAATCACGAAAATGCTGCACAGACTGACACCCAACGCCATCCCCACACGGAACTACTAAACAAAAGCGAAAAAAATGAAGTAAAATTCCAAAAATTAGGGGCACGACTCGAGAAAAGTGAAAGCCTATCAGAGAATAGCGAAGAAAGCAAGAACCCATAATTTTAGGAAAATAAGCAACAACTGAAAAACTTAAACGGGAAGTTATATGAACAAATAGTTTTCATTAACCGGAAACTAGAAGACCACAGAAAGAAATGCGAAGTGCTGTAAAAACTTTAAACAAGAAAATTGAAGACAAGACGCAAGACGTAAATTGAAAACGCAGAGCACTAAAAGCAGGACAAATGCATTAAGGACGGGAGTCGATACCAGTCCGAATAAGACTAATACAAAGAATACTGAGACCTATGCAAAAAATACTGACAGCAGTACTAAAGATAGTGAAGAAAATCATGGAAGAAGGAGTACATAAACTCAAAAAATACGGAGAAGGCGAAAGTCGAAGTACTCCACTGCATTGGAGCAGCTATCGAATCGTAATGACAGGACGGTAACAACAAACATAGGAGAACACACCAGAATAAGAAATTTACTGCCATTTAAGAATGCACAGGAAACTGTAAGCCACAGGAACAGAGAGACGTTACACACACTCATGAGCCAGGAGAGTAGTAGACTTTTGATGAGTAATAGCAGGAGAGAGTTTGACAGTTCAAAGTGTAGGAGACGGCAACAGAAAGAAGCAACTGTTGCGAAATCTGACCAAAAGATTATGCCGCATCAAGAGAAATCCGTCACCTTCAGACCCGTCAGTAATTACTACCATAGCCGCCGATTGGTATCGTGTGACATGGATGAGGAAGAAATTAGGAAGCAGTCCTTGTGAGTACAAAAATTTTCACTGTTTCAGGGCATTGCAAAGCACCTACGCTGAAAGCTATGAATCGAAGAATTTCCGAAATCTTGGTCATATGTTTTAAAAATTAGATACGCATGTGCTCACTTAAGGGAGTAGCAGCGACAAAATGCGAAAAATGTCCGGGCAGTGCAAGACGTATGACGGATTTACGCGAGCCTTTTTCAAAGAATATTCGTGGAATGGAAAACAAAAACAGATAATCATGATGACTGAAAATTATGTAGTGTTGAAAAGGCTGGACCCACTGTAGTTTCTCAAAGGTATGGCATCGAGGAACTAGATTTTAGATGTGCCACATTGATTATCGGAACTCAAACAAATTTGCTCAAGCAAAGAGACTCCCACATTGATTTCAGGAGAAGATAAGAGTCCCTGGCAGAAACATGCATGACATTAAAGGTTTCCAGAAGCTACTACAAAAATTATGGTACGACAGGAGTGGAGAAACGACGGCACCAGTTCATTTCACTCAAACTAAATTTCCACCAAAAAACCAGCAAGTAAAGAATCGGAAGTGGGGAATGAAATATCCACCAAGAAGGAACGGAAATGGATGGGATAGAGGAAACATAACCGTCATTGGGGATCTCACTATCGAACGACTGATACGAGAAGTAATTAGAGATGTGGCGACAAACCAAATAATGATAGAAGAGATGACAGCAAGAAGAAAGAGAAAAGACTACTGAAGTTAGAGGACTTGAATACTGGCAACACCCCGGGAGAGCGGAGCAGAGGAACGATTCACGAAATTGACGGAAATACCCGCTCGAGAACGGACAGCTACAGGATTGTACATAGATTTTGAAGAACTTAGAAATATATTATTCGGAGAAGAGGATGAGGCTGAAGTTTTTATGTACCCTGTTGCATACGTAGATTTTAATGGCAAATTAGTACAGTGTGTACTTCATTCAGCTAAGCAGATTTCGATTTTAGATAAAAGAGTGTATGAAGTTATTGATAAGGAAAAGAGAGGGCCATTGTTGAATATATCAAAAGTAAAGGTTAGAGGAGTCGTAAATGCCAAGAGTGCAGAAGCAAAGGAGCAAGTGCGTATTGATTTCAAGTGTCAAACTGATGATTTTTTCATGTACATACAGGGCTTGACAGTAGAGGCAATCTTGGGAATTGATTTCTTAAAAAAGTACGACATGGTTCCGCACTTAGAGAGAATTTCGTTGCTGCAATAATAGTAGATAAAATTGTGATTCTGCATTTCAATCAATATGTGAAAAAAGATGAAGAATAAGGAGTTGTGGTATTAAGATTAGCAGAAACCCATGAGGACCAAATGTATGCAATTTAAGAAAAATAGAGTCAAAACTAAGACGCATTGAATCTGAAGACGCAAGAGGAGCACGAGAACATCTTTTAAAATCATCAGAGAACTGACATGCACCAGGGACCTTGATATATAAATTCAAAGTAAGGAACATCAATCTTTTTTTTATTTTGAGCCTCACCAACTGCCATTCATTTATAAGGAAAAGGTACAGAACGAAATCAAGACTATGTTGAAGAAAGGAGTCGCAGAAGAGGAAGTCGGCTCATACAACACACTGTGGTGTGTCAGGAAAAATGACGGATCTATTAGACTTGCACTTGATTCCCGGCAAATACACACAACAAACCCAGAGACAGATAGGCGAGAGACGTTGGAAGAATTGTTGCAGCGATTCGATTGTTGTCTTGATGTAGATTGATTTGCACGCTAGCTACTGGCAAATAGAACATGACCCACACTGTAGCCAGCATACAGGATTTTTGTGTTACGGACATTGTTTCCACTTTAAGATATTACCGTTTGGGTTGAACATTTTATTGTCTACTTATATTAGAGGAATAGGATCCATAGCCCTGGAGCCAATGAAGAACAAGATCATGTTATATGTTGCTCGTAGCTGTTGAGAAATACGGAGTTACCATTAGCCTGCAAATGTCGGAATTTGGATACAAGGAAGTAGACTCCTTAGGTCATGTAATATCCGCTTATGGAATCCACTCAGACCCAAAGAAATTAGAGGCCTTCGACAATTAGTCAGTACCTTAAATGAATCGTCAAGTATGTGCTTTTTAAGGTTAACAGATACCTACAACTGAGTCATAACGTACACTGTAATCACACCGAATTTGTACCCCTTGGCAGGAATGGCAATCACCTGGAAGTGGACTGAAATAGAAAAATGGGAATTTGAAGATTTGATGGGAGCATTACTGAGATCGCCGATTTTGTTTCATCCCGGTGTGAGCAAGGCATTCTGTATGAGCACTGATGTGTCAAGATGAGGTCTCAGCGAGCATCTATTCCAGGAGACAGAACAGAATGGAAGGACAGTAAAGAGAACCATCACATTTGGAAGCCACGTTCTGGGTTAAGCGGAGAAGAATTAGTCCGTGACTGAGAAGCCTAACCGTTGTTTGGGGACATAGTAAATCTAGATACTTGCCTGCCCGGACGGCCGTGCGGTCTAACGCACGTCTTCCCGGGCGGGAAGGAGCGCCCGGTCCCCGGCACCAATCCGCCCGGCGGATTTGTGTCAAGGTCCGGTGAACCGGCCAGTCAGTGGATGGTTTTTAGGTGGTTTTTCATGTGCCTCGGCGAATGCAGGCTGGTTCCCCTTATTCCGCCTCAATTACACTATGTCGGTGATTGTTGCGCAAACAAGTTCTCCATGTACGCGTACAAAAAAATGGTTCAAATGGCTCTGAGCACTATGGGACTTAACTGCTGAGGTCATCAGTGCCCTAGAACTTAGAACTACTTAAACCTAACTAACCTAAGGACATCACACACATCCATGCCCGAGGCAGGATTCGAACCTGCGACCGTAGCGGTCGCGCGGTTCCAGACTGTAACTCCTAGAACCGCTCAGCCACTCCGGCCGGCTACGAGTACACCACCATTTACTCTACATACATAGGGGCTACACTCGTCTGGTGTGAGACGTTCCCTGGGGGGTCCACCGGGGGCCGAACCGCACAATAACCCTGGGTTCGGTGTGGGGCGGCGGAGGGGTGAAGTGGACTGCGGTAGTCGTCTTCGAGTTGTGGGCCACTGCGGCTGCGGCGGGGTGGAGCCTCTCCGTCGTTTCTAGGTCCCCGGTTAACATACAATGCAACACAAATCTAGATACTTTCCGACAGTAGAAATGAGGGAAGTGCATACCGAACATAAGGTTTTAGAAATTTTAATGACATCTGACCTGCTCTCGCGATGGGCAACTTATTTTGGAGAGTTTCGATTTTATGTAGTGCATATTTCCGGGAAAGAGAAGGTCGAAGCGAGTGCATTGCCACGAGCACCCACGGGAATGACATGAGAGAGTGTAAACAAGATTAAGGATGCAAATTTTAAAGTAGTTTATCTGGACGATAAATAGTTTGGACAAGAAGAGAATAGAAGCTTTCGAAATGTCGTGCTACAGAAGAATGCTGAAGATTAGATGGGTAGATCACATAACTAATGAGGAGGTATAGAATAGAATTGGGGAGAAGAGGAACTTGTGGCACAACTAGACTAGAAGAAGTGATCGGTTGGTAGGACATGTTCTGAGACATCGAGGGATCACCAATTTAGTATTGGAGGGCAGCGTGGAGGGTAAAAATCGTAGAGGGAGACCAAGAGATGAATACACTAAGCAGATTCAAAAGGATGTAGACTGCAGTAGGTACAGGGAGATAAAGAAGCTTGCACTGTATAGAGTAGCATGGAGAGCTGCATCAAACCAGTCTCAGGACTGAAGACCACAACAACAACAACCTGAGAATGTGACATCAAAAAAATTTGTGGGGACGATGTCTATCAACAACGGAAAAGAACGAGACAGACATCCAGCCTTACGAACAGTAAACGAGGAACGACAATATCGATTGTTCGCAAACATTTAACAGTTTTACTTGATCAGGAATGATATTTTGTTTAGGTGCACTAACGTAATGGAAGGTAGAATGGTTAGTGTCTATCCTGGAGAAACACATAAAGAAGCTGATTTGGTACTCCTGCCCTAGTCATGCACACTCTGGACCCCGCAAATGCTTTACTAAGCTGAGAGAGTCTCTACGCTTCAAGAGAATGGACAAATGCATAAGAAACATACTGAGCAAATGCGCATGGTGTTGGAAAGCTAAACCAACCACAGTTTAGGTGCACTAACGTAATGGAAGGTAGAATGGTTAGTGTCTATCCTGGAGAAACACATAAAGAAGCTGATTTGGTACTCCTGCCCTAGTCATGCACACTCTGGACCCCGCAAATGCTTTACTAAGCTGAGAGAGTCTCTACGCTTCAAGAGAATGGACAGATGCATGAGAAACATACTGAGCAAATGCGCATGGTGTTGCAAAGCTAAACCAACCACAGTTACGCATGGAGCGTCCATGTTTCCCATCGTGACAGAATGAGAGACGTTATAGCTACGGATCTAAGTTTTTAGCAGTTTGATTTTTTTTTTTTTTTTTTTTTTTTTTTTTGGGGTGGAACCATGGCAGTGATTAACCAAATCCTAAGTCCAGTCTCATTCACTGTGCAATAATAACACCACTGATCCCTATACTGCGACGTCATTGCGAAACATTTTGTGCTGTCAAGTATTAGTGTGTAAACAGGGTGTAAACAGATACTTTTATTTGTAAGACATAGGTCAACTAAAAACGAAACTTCACTTTCGGTGCACATCGTTTTGTAACAGTTTCTAATTCCATTCTTCGTCGTAGCAAACTGTACGGGGGAGGGGGAGGGGGGGGGGGAGAGTGGCAGAGGGAACATTATCTCGCTCTTATAATACATATACGCCTTAGAGTGAATATCAGTTTATTTCAAAGATTTTTGGCCTCTCAGTTTCCTGAATATGGCACTGTGAGAGCAGCAGAGCCTACGGCGAGCCTTTTGAATGCTAGAGGGCAGGGCACACGTATTGATCAGTCGCCCGGGAGTCTTTTCGCTGTGACAGGCTGTAGCACATTGGTAGCAAGCAAAAAATGGCGTCTATCAAACATGTAAGTCACCATTGTAGATAAGTGTGGCACGCTGACTTGTAAAACTAGCAGATGAAGTGCAATAAAAAGGAAGGCGAATGTACCTGGAACAAGAAAATAGTTTTCATCACAAGTACTGCAGTACTACCTTTGCGTATGTGAACATATTTACTCACAAGAAAAAGGCTTGGATAAACTTTTCTTGGTTCTGTTGCCACGTTTGGTTAAATTGATAACTTAAATTTTCGATGACATCCTGCGTTGTCGTCGTCACCAAGTGACTGCCTTAAATAGTGATGTGGTGCTGATTCAGACCGCGTTGCGTGGTCGGCATATAGGCGGGGTTCTGGGGAAACAGTGCAGTCAACCTACACTCCC
Source organism: Schistocerca piceifrons (assembly GCF_021461385.2). Classification (NCBI taxonomy): domain Eukaryota; kingdom Metazoa; phylum Arthropoda; class Insecta; order Orthoptera; family Acrididae; genus Schistocerca; species Schistocerca piceifrons. Next base: position 492,298,559 of record NC_060142.1, read on the forward strand.
GCCACTCAAGAAGACAAAGGTTGTATTGCACTCAATAAATTATTTATAACATTTCTTTGTGAGTGCAGCTACTCTTGTGCTGGTCAGTCCATGCGCACTGTGTCGGAACGTATTTATTATTGGCTTCTAGCATACATTCTTACTACCCGGCACAAGTTAAAAGGTTTATAAATACAGAAAAGTAGCATTTGACCACGTTAATACGTAAATTACAGAGCACACATTCCTAAACTCGAAGTCTGGTTGAAATTATTACAGAAAAACAACTAGAATATAAATTGTTTGTATTACCAATATTTAGTGCAGTCAATTCATTAAAGGACAGTATATTTCTAATAATATCAACCTGACATCAAATTTAAGAATGTGCGCTGCATATCGTGTGTATGAAGATGGTCAAACACCTTTCCGTTTAGATTTTTATGTTCTCTCATATTATAAACAAAATACAGCAGCGATTATACGTAGTGGGGACACTAGAAGTAGTTGCTTGGTTTGCGGAGGTTTGTGGCACCAGATGCCTAGGCACAGGTCATGCGGCTTCTGTTACTTACGGTCCATTGGGTGGTTCGTGGGCACAGATAGCTTGCCAGACGTGTTCCATCGGGTTCATATCAGACGAATTTGGCGGTCAAGACAGCCACGTGAGTTCAGTATCATGGTTTTCAAACAACTGTACCACTATTATGGCCTTGTGACACGGACAGTTATCCCGTTTTGATTGCATCAGCGTCGTATGAGATATAAAGTGTGAAGGATTGCAGGTGGTCGGCAGTAATGTTCACGCCTTCTATAGGTGCCATGGTGCCTTCGATTACCGCCACAGGTCCCGTGGAAGTTCAGGTTAAAGTCCCCCACAGAACGACACTGCCTCAACCGGCTCCATCTTTTACATTTTCATATACTAGGCGATTACACGCGATTCATAGGCTTTTGGATGAATGATATCACAAAACATTACATAAAATGTTGTGGATGGCACATTGTCTGAAAAACCACTTTTAAAGTTTCTTCGACGTCATTACCAATGTTCCTTGAACTCTCCTCGTGTTACAGGACAAACATCTGTGCGGAAGGCAACATCGATCCACACACGTTGGAGTATGTTCCTATCAATATTCACAAACGCTGCAGATATGAGATGTTAGAATTCAGTCAATGTTGTCGGCGAAGGTGGTCGTAAACATCGTCTTTCATGTATACCCAAAGCAAAAATCGCAAGCTGTAAGGTCAGGAGACGGTGGGGGCCACCGAAACAGTGGCACCTCATCCTGAGCGCAGCACCCAATCTACTGATTTGGAAGTTCCTTGTACTGTGCCCGTGTGGGTGACACGAACTTAGCGAGTGACACATGGAACGTCAACTAACCAAACCACTGTTTAAGTCGTGACTGTTTTATCAAGCAAGCCACGTACGTACTGCAATCGGTACCAATACCAAAGATTTGAGGATTAATGTAACCGATATCACTTGAGAATCCAAACCAAATTGTTGTTGTTGTTGTGGTCTTCAGTCCTGAGACTGGTTTGATGCAGCTCTCCATGCTACTCTATCCTGTGCAAGCTTTTTCATCTCCCAGTACCTACTGCAACCTACATCCTTCTGAATCTGCTTAGTGTATTCATCTCTTGGTCTCCCTCTACGATTTTTACCCTCCACGCTGCCCTCCAATACTAAATTGGTGATCCCTTGATGCCTCAGAACATGTCCTACCAACCGATCCCTTCTTCTGGTCAAGTTGTGCCACAAACTTCTCTTCTCCCCAATCCTATTCAATACTTCCTCATTAGTTATGTGATCTACCCATCTAATCTTCAGCATTCTTCTATAGCACCACATTTCGAAAGCTTCTATTCTCTTCTTGTCCAAACTATTTATCGTCCATGTTACACTCCATACGAATACTTTCAGAAATGACTTCCTGACACTTAAATCAATACTGGATGTTAACAAATTTCTCTTCTTCAGGAACGCTTTCCTTGCCATTGCCAGCCTACACTTTATATCCTCTCTACTTCGACCATCATCAGTTATTCTGCTCCCCAAATAGCAGAACTCCTTAACTACTTTAAGTGCCTCATTTCCTAATCTAATTCCCTCAGCATCACCCGACTTAATTAGACTACATTCCATTATCCTTGTTTTGCTTTTGTTGACGTTCATCTTATATCCTCCTTTCAAGACACTGTCCATTCCATTCAACTGCTCTTCCAAGTCCTTTGCTGTCTCTGACAGAATTACAATGTCATCGGCGAACCTCAAAGTTTTTATTTCTTCTCCATGAATTTTAATACCTACTCCGAATTTTTCTTTTGTTTCCTTTACTGCTTGCTCAATATACAGATTGAACAACATCGGGGAGAGGCTACAACCCTGTCTTACTCCCTTCCCAACCACTGCTTCCCTTTCATGTCCCTCGACTCTTATAACTGCCATCTGGTTTCTGTACAAATTGTAAATAGCCTTTCGCTCCCTGTATTTTACCCCTGCCACCTTTAGAATTTGAAAGAGAGTATTCCAGTCAACATTGTCAAAAGCTTTCTCTAAGTCTACAAATGCTAGAAACGTAGATTTGCCTTTCCTTAATCTTTCTTCTAAGATAAGTCGTAAGGTCAGTATTGCCTCACGTGTTCCAGTGTTTCTACGGAATCCAAACTGATCTTCCCCGAGGTTGGCTTCTACTAGTTTTTCCATTCGTCTGTAAAGAATTCGTGTTAGTATTTTGCAGCTGTGACTTATTAAGCTGATAGTTCGGTAATTTTCACATCTGTCAACACCTGCTTTCTTTGGGATTGGAATTATTATATTCTTCTTGAAGTCTGAGGGTATTTCGCCTGTTTCATACATCTTGCTCACCAGCTGGTAGAGTTTTGTCAGGACTGGCTCTCCCACGGCCGTCAGTAGTTCCAATGGAATATTGTCTACTCCGGGGGCCTTGTTTCGACTCAGGTCTTTCAGTGCTGTGTCAAACTCTTCACGCAGTATCGTATCTCCCATTTCATCTTCATCTACATCCTCTTCCATTTCCATAATATTGTCCTCAAGTACATCGCCCTTGTATAGACCCTCTATATACTCCTTCCACCTTTCTGCTTTCCCTTCTTTGCTTAGAACTGGGTTTCCATCCGAGCTCTTGATATTCATACAAGTCGTTCTCTTATCTCCAAAGGTCTCTTTAATTTTCCTGTAGGCAGTATCTATCTTACCCCTAGTGAGATACGCCTCTACATCCTTACATTTGTCCTCTAGCCATCCCTGCTTAGCCATTTTGCACTTCCTGTCGATCTCATTTTTGAGACGTTTGTATTCCTTTTTGCCTGTTTCACTTACTGCATTTTTATATTTTCTCCTTTCATCAATTAAATTCAATATTTCTTCTGTTACCCAAGGATTTCTACTAGCCCTCGTCTTTTTACCTACTTGATCCTCTGCTGCCTTCACTACTTCATCCCTCAAAGCTACCCATTCTTCTTCTACTGTATATATTTCCCCCATTCCTGTCAATTGCTCCCTTATGCTCTCCCTGAATCTCTGTACAACCTCTGGTTCTTTTAGTTTATCCAGGTCCCATCTCCTTAAATTCCCACCTTTTTCCAGTTTCTTCAGTTTTAATCTACAGGTCATAACCAACAGATTGTGGTCAGAGTCCACATCTGCCCCTGGAAATGTCTTACAATTTAAAACCTGGTTCCTAAATCTCTGTCTTACCATTATATAATCTATCTGATACCTTTTAGTATCTCCAGGGTTCTTCCATGTATACAACCTTCTTTCATGATTCTTAAACCAAGTGTTAGTTATGATTATGTTGTGCTCTGTGCAAAATTCTACCAGGCGGCTTCCTCTTTCATTTCTGTCCCCCAATCCATATTCACCTACTATGTTTCCTTCTCTCCCTTTTCCTACACTCGAATTCCAGTCACCCATGACTATTAAATTTTCGTCTCCCTTCACAATCTGAATAATTTCTTTTATTTCATCATACATTTCTTCAATTTCTTCGTCATCTGCAGAGCTAGTTGGCATATAAACTTGTACTACTGTAGTAGGTGAGGGCTTCGTATCTATCTTGGCCACAATAATGCGTTCACTATGCTGTTTGTAGTAGCTTACCCGCATTCCTATTTTCCTATTCATTATTAAACCTACTCCGGCATTACCCCTATTTGATTTTGTGTTTATAACCCTGTAGTCACCTGACCAGAAGTCTTGTTCCTCCCGCCACCGAACTTCACTAATTCCCACTATATCTAACTTCAACCTATCCATTTCCCTTTTTAAATTTTCTAACCTACCTGCCCGATTAAGGGATCTGACATTCCACGCTCCGATCCGTAGAACGCCAGTTTTCTTTCTCCTGATAACGACATCCTCTTGAGTAGTCCCCGCCCGGAGATCCGAATGGGGGACTATTTTACCTCCGGAATATTTTACCCAAGAGGACGCCATCATCATGTAATCATACAGTAAAGCTGCATGCCCTCGGGAAAAATTACGGCTGTAGTTTCCCCTTGCTTTCAGCCGTTCGCAGTACCAGCAAGGCCGTTTTGGTTATTGTTACAAGGCCAGATCAGTCAATCATCCAGACTGTTGCCCTTGCAACTACTGAAAAGGCTGCTGCCCCTCTTCAGGAACCACACGTTTGTCTGGCCTCTCAACAGATACCCCTCCGTTGTGGTTGCACCTACGGTACGGCTATCTGTATCGCTGAGGCACGCAAGCCTCCCCACCAACGGCAAGGTCCATGGTTCATGGGGGGGCAAACCAAATTAGGTATCATATATACGACGTCTCGCCCAGATTAACATCAACTGATATCTCTCACCGTTCATCAAATTTTTTGTTCGAGGTTTCACTAGACTTCAGGTTGGATTAGGTAGCTAGGCGTTATTACTTCCCCTTGTGAGGTAGCGGGCGAGTTGCGGCGCCTTGAAAATATTCAAAGTTCAGAGTTGACGCTCACCTCTCGGGCCGCTCGGCAAGCTGCGGCTCGTTAGCAACCGCGTGATGCTGCACTACGGCCGAACCACGTGGTCCAGGGACCGCGTTGCAGGGAATTCCATGGTGACGCTGTGTCGATGAAGGGGACATGCCGGGAGTGCCAAGGATGGCGGACTTTGTGAAACCTTAATGGCAGACATTTAACAGTTCATATAGAAATTAATGGTAGCCAGAGGAATCATGATACCTCAAAAAGAAACATATACATTACCATTATTTGCACGGCGATTCTGATGGCGTAATCAGTTTTTCAATATCTGTATTAGTTTAAAGTTTAGTATCTGACGATAAATTATACAAGTAACACCCAGCAACGAATTTCCAAAATACGAGGTGCATTCAAGTTCTAAGGCCTCCGATTTTTTTTTATAATTAACTACTCACCCGAAATCGATGAAACTGGCGTTACTTCTCGACGTAATCGCCCTGCAGACGTACACATTTTTCACAACGCTGACGCCATGATTCCATGGCAGCGGCGAAGGCTTCTTTAGGAGTCTCTTTTGACCACTGGAAAATCGCTGAGGCAATAGCAGCACGGCTGGTGAATGTGCGGCCACGGGGAGTGTCTTTCACTGTCGGAAAAAGCCAAAAGTCACTAGGAGCCAGGTCAGGTGAGTAGGGAGCATGAGGAATCACTTCAAAGTTGTTATCACGAAGAAACTGTTGCGTAACGTTAGCTCGATGTGCGGGTGCGTTGTCTTGGTGAAACAGCACACGCGAAGCCCTTCCCGGACGTTTTTGTTGCAGTGCAGGAAGGAATTTGTTCTTCAAAACATTTTCGTAGGATGCACCTGTTACCGTAGTGCCCTTTGGAACGCAATGGGTAAGGATTACGCCCTCGCTGTCCCAGAACATGGACACCATCATTTTTTCAGCACTGGCGGTTACCCGAAATTTTTTTCGTGGCGGTGAATCTGTGTGCTTCCATTCAGCCGACTGGCGCTTTGTTTCTGGATTGAAAAATGGCATCCACATCTCATCCATTGTCACAACCGACGAAAAGAAAGTCCCATTCATGCTGTCATTGCGTGGCAACATGCCACACGGGCAGCCATGTGGTCGTCCGTCAGCATTCGTGGCACGCACCTGGATGACAGTTTTCGCATTTTCAGGTCGTCATGCAGGATTGTGTGCACAGAACCCACAGAAATGCCAACTCTGGAGGCGATCTGTTCAACAGTCATTCGCCGATCCCCCAAAACAATTCTCTCCACTTTCTCGATCATGTCGTCAGACCGGCTTGTGCGAGCCCGAGGTTGTTTCGGTTTGTTGTCACACCATGTTCTGCCTTCATTAAACTGTCGCACCCACGAACGCACTTTCGACACATCCATAACTCCATTACCACATGTCTCCTTCAACTGTCGATGAATTTCAATTGGTTTCACACTATGAAAATTCAGAAAACGAATGATTGCACGCTGTTCAAGTAAGGAAAACGTCGCCATTTTAAGTATTTAAAACAGTTCTCATTCTCGCCGCTGGCGGTAAAATTCCATCTGTCGTACGGTGCTGCGATCTCTGGGAAATATTGACAATGAACGCGGCCTCATTTTAAAACAATGCGCATGTTTCTATCTCTTTCCAGTCCGGAGAAAAAAAATCGGAGGCCTTAGAACTTGAATGCACCTCGTATAAACGGTTCATCCGATTTTGTCGATCGACGTGTCTTTAGAAACCTAAATTGGTATAAATTACAGGCATGTGACTTGAATAGTACATGAGTCATTGGAAGTCAAAGTGGCCGATTACTAGGGATCGCTACAGGCCATAAGTACCCTACAGTTACACGAAAAAACGGTAGCAGCATGCTTATAAATATATTTATTCATCTATGTCTTTGTTTGCGTCCGATATATACTATTAACGAAGAAATAGGTCTATTATTTGCTGTGTTTTGGAAAGCACAAAGACATTAGGCTGCTGGCTAACTTCTGTTCTATTCCTTTCATATATGTTTATTTAATTTGTTTATGTATTTAATAATGTGTGTTGGAGCTTGTTTATGGTCCAGCCGTAGGAATATTTATTTAATTTAACGTTATTTAAATGTAAATCCAGCATTTCGAATGTGTTTCAATATGTTTGTGAGTGTGCGTTGGCTTGGAGACAGGGCGGGAGCGCTCAAGCCAGTCACAGCGATCGTTCCAAAATGGACACGTGGAGAGACTGTATGGAAGTCGGGGAGGAGCATCGTTTCGAGAGAGGACAGCGGAGTTCAGGACAGTACGGGAGAGGACGCGGGAGAGTCCTGGATAGTACGGCGCGACGGACGGCGAGTCGCGGGAGATAGAAATATTTCGTAGTGCCGACTTGTGCACTTGTGAGACTTTCGTGACTTCTGCAATGGAGACATAGTACGCTTTTAGAAGTGAGTATCTCGCGAGCTATGCTGTTGTTCATAACTAATTACGTGAGGTAGGAATCTATTGTTTCCCTGTTATTCAACTTATATTTAATTTAATTGCTGGACCATCGATTTAAATAAGTGTTTTACAGTAATAAAGGGCATTCTTAAAGGTACTTCTGCTATCGTACTCATAATTAAAAGTCGTTAAAATAGTACCTGCAGAATTTATCTAATTGCAATCTTTCATTTATAAATGTCTATGTTACGTTGAAAATTCGCAATTGCCGAGTGATGGGAACCTTCGACCATTCGATTCATGTGTATATTCATACTGTATACTGTAGACTCAGCAGTATTTGGTTTGTAATGCGGCAACTACGTATCCTCAGCCCCTGGACAACGAAACCACTTTTAATATTTCAGCTCTGAGTCGGAGGGTACGTAGTGGAGGGCCACTCATTTCACTTTTATATTTGAAAGCCCGTACCATCGAATATAGACTGGTAGGTTGTTGTTGCTGACAGCCCACAGGTTACACTGATGCAAGCGCCGGTAATGCTGAATGTCAGTCGTCAAAATAGATACCTAATTGACAACAGACATCAAATAAATATTCGTACCCTGCAGTAAAGCGCACCTTGATCACTCTACACTACACACTACAAGCGATATAGACCTACAGCAGCATCATTAAACGTAACGTGGCTACGATGAGGTCATTCTTTCTGAGAAGACAAGGTTCGGATAAGGTACTGAAATTACCCATTATTTACTCATAAGGGGAAAGATCCTTACTACAATTGCTTGGGGTTATTGTTTACGGAATTACTATATACTTTTAAGATACCACTAAGTAATCAACACTAGCAAGACCTACGGTTCAATACGTCACAGTGGCTTCCCTAAAACATTTTCTACTAAGTTTGTCACACGTGGTCTATCGAATCTTCAAGATTACAGACAATGGTATGCAGCTAACAACGAGTGACTCACACCCCAAAAAGCAGTACGCAGAAGTCTAACCAAATTCAGTTAAAAATTGACGTAAAAGAAATCACTAAGTCACCACTGACACTTTATGCCTTAACCTTAATCCGTGATTCACACAGCTAGACCTCTTCAGGCGTTGGCTTCTAAGTACCACGACTCTTTTTCCCAAATTAATTCCGATGGTCACTCGTTGAACAATTACTTTAATCAGTGGCTAACTCTGTTCACTTATCGTCGCAATGGTTCTAAATAAAATTATCAATCGCTACACGGCAAATGAGCTTGTAGCGCCCTATGCGTCAGCCTACACGCCCTCGCGCGAAGTGCAGTGCTGCGCAGTATCGCACGTGCGTGCCTAGTTAATCGCTATCGAGTAGTTCGGCGCGTAGCCACCATCAGCATTGCGTTACACGTGCGATTCGTTTCTCCTTGTCCACGTTTACTCTTTGATTTAAATTTATTTTCTGTTCAAATGGCTCTGAGCACTATGGGACTTAACATCTACGGTCATCAGTCCCATAGAACTTAGAACTACTTACACCTAACTAACCTAAGGACATCACACAACACCCAGTCATCACGAGGCAGAGAAAATCCCTTACCCCGCCGGGAATCGAACCCGGGAACCCGGGTGCGGGAAGCGAGAACGTTACCGCACGACCACGAGCTGCGGACATTTATTTTCTGCTGTTTTTCTTTTCGACTATTCTCTGACATCGTTCAGCAAAGTTTTCCATAGTTTTTTGTGATAAAAAACTATAATTCTGCAAAGAGACTAACACTGCAGCTGAGTTTGTATTTCCTCTACTTATAGAACACCTCCAACAAGACTAGGACAGCATTTCCCCTTCAAGAACCGACGAGTGGTGACCCCGATGTAATCGGGACGAACAGTACTGAGTCACACTCTCAGTGAATCGCGCAATGGTCGAAGAGTACGCCGTTTCAATTTTAGCAGTTCATCTAACGCCTTTCTGGCCAGACAGCCCTGTCCTTTGGTTTGCGCAAGCAGAGGCAAGTTTCTGCTGCGCGGGAATAACGGCCGACGAGACTAAATTCGCCCTTATCGTATGTCAGCTGGACCACAGATCTGCAGCCGAGGTACGAGACATCATTACCGCGCCAACCGAGGCGAAATCGTACACTAAACTCAAGACAGAATTGATACGACTTTTGCTGCCTCCCACGAAGATCGCATTAGGCAAGTGTTAACACAGGAAGAGATCGGCGATAGGAAGCCATCGCAGTAGTTGCGTCATCTGCGCAGTAAAGTTTACACAGGAACAGTACGTTGCTACCCATATTATGGAGTAGCCGCTTGCCACCACAGATCAAGGAAATCGTCGCCTCGCAGACTGATATGCTGCTGGGCGCCGTTTGCAGGGTTAGCTGACCGCATTCAAGATGGACAAGAACCGCGTCAATGGTAGCACGGCAAGAGCTTGACTCGATTGTAGCGAAAGTCGAAATGTTCTGCGTCCAAGACGGCGCACAGTTATCACGCGACGGCGCCGAAAACAGTAGAGGATACCGACGACGTTCGAGTGGGTCCGCTGGTCGCCCCACGACTCAGTCGAACGACACACAGATATGTTAGAACCACCACTGGTTTGATGATCAGGTGACGAAGAATTCAGTACCTTGTTCGTTCCCAAATGCTGCTGGAAGTCTGTAGTAGGCGCAGCTGACTGCCAAACATCCTCTAAGCGCCTGTTTGTAACCGATCAAGGGTCCGGCAGAAAATTACCAGGAGACCTTAGTACACTACTGGCCATTAAAATTTCTACACCACGAAGATGAGGTGCTACAGGCGCGAAATTTAACCGACAGGAAGAAGATGCTGTGACATGCAAATGATTAGCTTTTCAGAGCATTCACACAAGGTTGGCGCCGGTGGCGACACCTACAACGTGCTGACATGAGGAAAGTTTCCAACCGATTTCTCATACACAAACAGCAATTGACCGGCGTTGCCTGGTGAAACGCTGTTGTGATGCCTCGTGTAAGGAGGAGAAATGCGTACCACCACGTTTCAGACTTTGATAAAGGCCGGATTGTAGCCTATCGCGATTGTGGTTTATCGTATCGCGACATTGCTGCTCGCGTTGATCGAGATCCAATGACTGTTAGCATAATATGGAATCGGTGGGTTCAGGAGGGTAATACAGAACGCCGTGCTGGTTCCCAACGGCCGCGTATCACTAGCAGTCGAGATGAAAGGCATCTTATCCGCATGGCTGTAACGGATCGTGCAGCCACGTCTCGATCCCTGAGTCAACAGATGGGGACGTTTGCAAGACAACAACCATCTGCACGAACAATTCGACGACGTTTGCAGCAGCATGGACTATCAGCTTGGAGACCATGGCTGCGGTTACCCTCGACGCTGCATCACAGACAGGAGGCCTGCGGTGGTGTACTCAACGACGAACCTGGGTGCACGAATGTCAAAACGTCATTTTTTCGGATGAATCCAGGTTCTGTTTACAGCATCATGATGGTAGCATCCATGTTCGGCGACATTGGAAGCGTGTATTCGTCATCGCCATACTGGCGTATCATCCGGCGTGATGGTATTGGGTGCCATTGGTTACACGTCTCGGTCACCTCTTGTTCACATTGACGGCACTTTGAATAGTGGAAGTTACATTTCAGATGTGTTACGACCCGTGGCTCTACCCTTCATTCGATCCCTGCAAAACCCTACATTTCAGCAGGATAATGCACGACCGCATGTTGCAGGTCCTTTCTGGATACAGAAAATGTTCGACTGCTGCCCTGGCCAGCACATTCTCCAGATCTCTCTCCAATTGAAAACATCTGGTCAATGGTGGCCGAACAACTGGCTCGTCGCAATATGCCAGTCACTACTCTTGATGAACTGTGGTATCGTGTTGAAGCTGCATGGGCGGCTGAACCTGTACACGCCATGCAAGCTCTGTTTGACTCAATGGCCAGGCGTATCAAGGCCGTTATTACGGCCAGAGGTGGTTGTTCTGGGTACTGATTTCTCAGGATCTATGCACCCAAATTGCGTGAAAATGTAATCACATGTCAGTTCTAGTATAATATATTTGTCCAATGAATACCTGTCTATCATCTGCATTTCTTCTTGGTGTAGCAATTTTGATGGGCAGTAGTGTATATTGCGTCGAACGTCTATGCATCGTCGTCGGCGGCTAACCGATTTTCTTCTGACACCTGCTAACAACTCTTGAATAGCAACGTACGGCACTTGTGGTTGAAGCTTAACCTTGGACTGCGCCGTCCTTACACGTGGCATTTCACCGTCGCGGAGGTCACAGATGCCATCGGTGGAGGAGATGTCCTGGCGCACTATCGCTTACTGCCCGAGGTTGGGAATGCACGCTTGGTGGACATCGTCGTCTGCCTCGCCGTCACCGTATTCCACCGCAGTGCAGCAGTTCACAGGCTTCCGGCGGTGAAGACGCTACATTGCTGAGTCACTACCCGAATTTGACCAGGTTACCCGGTGCCCCGAGACGTATACCACGCGATACAGTGCACCATATTAGAACAGCGGACGGACCCAGCTGTATCTGCGGTAGCAGAGACAAAACGCTGACGATATTCCTCAATTTGTTTTTATTGGAAAAAATCAAATAAACTAGAACATTGCTGATGTCGACAAAATAGTAAAAAAAAAAAAAAACACACACAATTTAAGCAATAAACCAAGTATGGATCTCACTTCGGATCTTATAATAGATGAATACAAAATAAAATGTTTTACTCACAGTTTTCTCTCCCGAGAAAGTCCACCGAACAACAAACGGAAACAAAGCTACTAGAGAGTGGTTGGCACAGCATTACCACAAAGCTGTCCAGTGAGACCAGACCAACGTTGCATTCCGTATCTGTCACTACTGACGATCCGGGACTACCGGCAGACAGGGTGTCTGCATCTATATCTACATCTACATGGATACTCTGCAAATCACATTCAAGTGCCTGGCAGAGGGTTAATCGAACCACCTTCACAATTCTCTATTATTCCAATCTCGTATCGCGCGCGGAAACAATGAACACCTATATCTTTCTGTACGAGCTCTGATTTCCCTTATTTTATCGTGGTGATCGTTCCGCCCTATGTAGGTCGGTGTCAACAAAATATTTTCGCATTCGGAGGAGAAAGTTGGTGATTGGAATTTCGTGAGAAGATTCCGTCGCAACGAAAACCGCCTTTCTTTTAATGATATCCAACCCAAATCCTGTATCATTTCTGTGACACTCTCTCCCAGATTTCGCGATAGTACAAAACGTACTGCCTTTCTTTGAACTTTTTCGATGTACTCCGTCAGTCCTATCTGGTAAGGATCCCACACCGCGCAGCAGTATACTAAAAGAGAACGGACAAGCGTAGTGTAGGCAGTCTCCTTAGTAGGTCTGTTACATTTTCTGCGTGTCCTGCCAATAAAACGATAAAACGCAGTCTTTGGTTAGCCTCCCCACAACATTTTCTGTGTGTTCCTTCCAATTTAAGTTGTTCGTAATTGTAATACCTAGGTATTTAGCTGAATTTACGGCTTTTAAATTAGACTGATTTATCGTGTAACCGAGATTTAACGAGTTCCTTTTAATACTCTTGTCGACGACCTCACACGTTTTGTTATTCAGGGTCAACTGCCACTTTTCGCACCATTCAGATATCTTTTCTAAATCGTTTTGCAGTTTGTTTTGATCTTCTGGTGACTTTATTAGTCGATAAAAGACAGCGTCATTTGCAAACAACCGAAGACGGCTGCTCAGATTGTCTCCCAAATCGTTTATATAGATAAAGAACAACAAAGAGCCTATAACACTATCTCGGGGAGCGCCAGAAATGACTTCTGTTTTACTCAATGACTTTCCGTCAATTACAACGAACTGTGAGCTCAATGACAGGAAATCACAAATCCAGTCACATAACTGAGACGATATTCCATAAGCACGCAATTTCACTACGAGCCGCTTGTGTGGTACGTAGATGTTGCGTGGATGTTGCGGCCAGGGTGTCAGATCCCTACAAACTCGGGCGGAGTGTCGAACTGCCTTTTGGGTAGAGGTGCGCGGGCTTATAAGGCCGGTTGGCGGATGGATCTTCTCGGACTATTTTCGATCACGTGAGTGGCGTAGGAAAACAGTTCGCTTGTTGATCGCGATCTCTGGCGCTGCTGTCGATCCGCGGTGCTCGCGTAGCGTGCCCTGACGATCGTTGGCTGAGACACGAGGCTGTGTATTCGTCTCCAGCAGCGGTCTCGGTCGTACCATAAAAAAACTTTCTTTGGTTTCACTCGCCGTGATGAAGGCACCCCGCATCTCTGTTCTGTCATGCGGGATGCCGATGTCGCAGGCCGATGGGACAGACGCTGCAGACACCCTGTGGCGTGCAGGCTCCAAATCGTTCAGCAATTGCGAAGGCCGAATTTGATTCAACATTACGGGAAGGCATAATAGGGCCATCTAAAAGCCCCTGGTCCTCGGCATTGCACATCGTGTCAAAGGAAGTTGGAGCCTGGCGTCCATGCGGCGCACTTACCACTCGAACAGTTCCTGACAGATATCCTGTACTGCTGTTAAGGGACTTTACTTACACGCTACCTGCTCCCACCATTATTACCATCTTGGACTGCACAAAAGCTCACACAAAATACCTGTAGCTGCAGAAGACATTCCGATGACCACCGTAATCACGCCTTTTGGTTTATACGAAAGCATATTTATGACCCTCGGCTTACGCAACCCAACTCAGACGAGGCAGAAATTTATAGATTTCCTTCTTCAGGAACTACCGTTCTGCTTCCATACCTCGACGATGTCCTGGTGCTCTCCGCCAAATCAGAACATCAACAGCGCCTGTTTAAGGTCTTCAGATGATTAGAACAATACGGATTCGTACTGAATGTAGCCAAGTGTGTTTATGAGCACCTAGAAGTGACGTTTCTTAGTCATAATATCTCAGCTGGAGGTCCCTTCCTCTAACTGAGAAGGTAGAGGCAATACTACACCTACACAGACCAGCTACAGTCAAGGAATTACGCTGTTTCTTGGGTATGCTTAATTCTGCAGGCTGCACATTCTCGTGCGGCAGAGTTACAGGAACTTTTGAAGGCAGCATTTACGGCTACTAATGTTAATAGCAAATCCTTTGTTCATTGGGCAGATGAGATGTGCTCTGCATTCCAGGCTGCAAAGAAGAGCACGGCTTACTCAGCCCTTTTAGTCTGATGTACCTCTAACTATTGTCGTGGATGCGAGCCAGACAGCCATCGATGTGGCACTCCAACAGTTGGTGGGGAAAGCCTGACAGCCAATGGCCTATTACTCTCACAAAATGTCGCCTTCACAAAGGAAATGTAGTACATACGACCGCGTGCCAGGCAGTCAGATATTTTCTTCCGCAAGTCGAAGTGTGAGTTTCTACAATCTATACAGACCACAAGCCATTGACATTTGCATTCAAGCAGAATAGTGCGAACTACTTACCCAGGCAATTTAATCAACTCGAATTTGAGACCCAGTTCGTGACAGACATTAGACACATATCCAGAATTAACAATGTCGTTGCGGACTGTCTGTCGCGGGTCAGCAGTGTCTCGAGTCCAATAGATTTTTTCGAACTTACATAAGCGCAGTAGGAAGACAAGCAGATCACTGCGTATGTCAACGACCTTGCATCAGCACTGAAGTTACAGCTCATGAATGTCCCAGGAGAAGATACACGTCTGTTCTGTGATGTCTCGTCTTCAGTCTGGAACCGCGCGACCGCTACGGTCGCAGGTTCGAATCCTGCCTCTGGCATGGATGTATGTGATGTCCTTAGGTGAAGTCGAAGTAGATACTCCGTGCGAATTGATATGGGTGGAGGTTATACTTAACAGCCGAACTAAGTTAATAATTGGCTCCTTCTACCGACCCTAAGAATCCGATGATATAGTTGCGGAACAGTTCAGAGAAAATTTGAGTCTCGTAACAAATAAATACCCCACTCATACGGTTATAGTTGGTGGGGACTTCAACCTTCCCTCGATATGTTGGCAAAAATACCTGTTCAAAACCGGTGGTAGGCAGAAAACATCTTCCAAGATTGTCCTAAATGCTTTCTCCGAAAATTATTTCGAGCAGTTAGTCCACGAACCCACGCGAATTGTAAAAGGTTGCGAAAACACTCTTGACCTCATAGCCACAAACAATCCAGAGCTGATAGAGAGCATCGTGACTGATACAGGGATTAGTGATCACAAGGTCGTTATAGCTAGGCTCAATACCGTTTCTTCCAAATCCACCAGAAACAAACGCAAAATAATTTTATTTAAAAAAGCGGATAAAGTGTCACTAGAAGCCTTCCTAAGAGACAATCTCCATTCCTTCCGAACTGAGTATGCAAATGTAGACGAGATGTGGCTCAAAATCAAAGATATAGTAGCAACAGCAATAGAGAGATTCATACCTCATAAATTGGTAAGAGATGGAACTGATCCCACGTGGTACACAAAACAGGTCCGAACTCTGTTGCAGAGGCAACGGAAAAAGCATGCGAAGTTCAGAAGAACGCGAAATCCCGAAGATTGGCTAAAATTTACAGACGCGCGAAATTTGGCACGGCCTTCAATGCGAGATGCCTTTAATAGGTTCCACAACGAAACGTTGTCTCGAAATTTGGTAGAAAATCCGAAGAAATTCTGGTCGTATGTAAAGTACACAAGCGGCAAGACGCAGTCAATACCTTCACTGCGCAGTGCCGATGGTACTGTTACAGGCGACTGTGCCGCTAAAGCGGAGTTATTGAACGCAGTTTTCCGAAATTCCTTCACCAGGGAAGATGAATGGAATATTCCAGAATTTGAAACACGAACAGCTGCTAGCATGAGTTTCTTAGAAGTAGATACTTTAGGGGTTGCGAAGCAACTCAAATCGCTTGATACGGGCAAGTCTTCAGGTCCAGATTGTATACCGATTAGGTTCCTTTCAGATTACGCTGATACAATAGCTCCCTACTTAGCACTCATATACAACCGCTCGCTCACCGATAGATCTGTACCTACAGATTGGAAAATTGCGCAGGTCGCACCAGTGTTTAAGAAGGGTAGTAGGAGTAAGCCATCTAACTACAGACCTATATCATTGACGTCGGTTTGCAGTAGGGTTTTGGAGCATATACTGTATTCAGACATTATGAATCACCTCGAAGGGAACGATCTATTGATACGTAATCAGCATGGTTTCAGAAAACATCGTTCTTGTGCAACGCAGCTAGCTCTTTATTCGCACGAAGTAATGGCCGCTGTCGACAGGGGATCTCAAGTTGATTCCGTATTTCTACATTTCCGGAAAGCTTTTGACACCGTTCCTCACAAGCGACTTCTAATCAGGCTGCGGGCCTATGGGGTATCGTCTCAGTTGTGCGACTCAATTCGTGATTTCCTGTCAGGAAGGTCGCAGTTCGTAGTAATAGACGGCAAATCATCGAGTAAAACTGAAGTGATATCAGGTGTTCCCCAGGGAAGTGTCCTGGGACCTCTGCTGTTCCTGATCTATATAAATGACCTGGGTGAAAATCTGAGCAGTTCTCTTAGGTTGTTCGTAGATGATGCTGTAATTTACCGTCTAGTAAGGTCATCCGAAGACCAGTATCAGTTGCAAAGCGATTTAGAAAAGATTGCTGTATGGTGTGGCAGGTGGCAGTTGACGCTAAATAACGAAAAGTGTGGGGTGATCCACATGAGTTCCAAAAGAAATCCGTTGGAATTCGATTACTCGATAAATAGTACAATTCTCAAGGCTGTCAATTCAACTAAGTACCTGGGTGTTAAAATTACGAACAACTTCAGTTGGAAAGACCACATAGATAATATTGTGGGGAAGGCGAGCCAAAGGTTGCGTTTCATTGGCAGAACACTTAGAAGATGCAACAAGTCCACTAAAGAGACAGCTTACACTACACTCGTTCGTCCTCTGTTAGAATATTGCTGCGCGGTGTGGGATCCTTACCAGCTGGGATTGACGGAGGACATCGAAAGGGTACAAAAAAGGGCAGCTCGTTTTGTATTATCACGTAGTAGGGGAGAGAGTGTGGCAGATATGATACGCGAGTTGGGATGGAAGTCATTACAGCAAAGACGTTTTTCGTCGCGGCGAGATCTATTTACGAAATTTCAGTCACCAACTTTCTCTTCCGAATGCGAAAATATTTTGTTGAGCCCAACCTACATAGGTAGGAATGATCATCAAAATAAAATAAGAGAAATCAGAGCTCGAACAGAAAGGTTTAGGCGTTCGTTTTTCCCGCGCGCTGTTCGGGAGTGGAATGGTAGAGAAAAAGTATGATTGTGGTTCGACGAACCCTCTGCCAAGCACTTAAATGTGAATTGCAGGGTAGTCATGTAGATGTAGATGTAGATGTGGATGTAGATGTAGATGTAGATGTAGGTTTAAGTAGTTCTAAGTTCTAGGGGACTCATGACCTCAGATGTTAAGTCCCATAGTGCTCAGAGCCATTTGAACCATTTTTTTGGTGATGTCTCGTGTGGTCAGCCTCTTCCTTTCCTGCTGCTAGCGTTCAGAAGGCAAGCTTGTAACATAATACATGAGTTGTCCCATCCAGGTATGGGACAACCTTCAGCCGGGTCTCTCAGCGCTACGTGTTCCCAGCGTGCAGAAAGACTCCTGTGAGTGGAACAGGTCTCAAGTGACAGTGTTGCAGGATTTCTCCACAAGTACGTGCCCCAACTGGCAATTTTCCGGATACCACCACAAGTTTCGCCTAGGTGCTTTTGGACGTGGTTGGCCCAGTTCCCCCGTCAGACATTTAGTTGTATTTCCTGACCATGATTCATCGTGATACCTAGTCGCCTGAAGCTGTATCGACGGACAAAATCACAGCCGAAACGTTAGCTTCTACTTTCGCAAGATTTGTGTGCCCACTGCATATCACTACCGACCACAGGCGCCAGTTTGAATCAATCGTGTTCACCCAGCTGGCCAAGTTTTGTGGAAATACACTTCACAGGACCACGAGCCAACACCGCCTGCAACGGGATGATAGAGTGTTAGCACCATTGTCTGAAAGCAGTGTTAATATGCCATGACGAATCTTGGACGTCGGCACTCCCCGTGGTATTACCCGGTTTACGGACAGCTTTCAAGTTGGACGTCAACGTATCAGCAGCAGAATTAGTATACGGCGGAACATTGAAACTGCCTGGTGACTTTGTTGACACGGAAATAACCGTGAACGGTCGGTTCAATATCAACCAAATTTTGTACGACAATTAAGACAGCGTGTGCGACATCGTACATCGCAATACTTTATGACAGCGTGTGCGACATCGTACAGCGCAATACTTTATGAACGAAGACCTCGAGCATTGTACTCATGTGATGCTCTACATCTACATATCTACATATATACTCCGCTAGCCACCAAGTGGTGTGTGGGTGAGGGCACAATTCGCGCCAAAATCATATTTCCCCCCTCTGTTCCACTTGCGGATCGCGCGAGGGAAAAACGACTGTCAGAACGCATCAGTACGAGCTCTTATTTCCCTTATCTTTGAATGGTGATCATTGCACGATTTGAAAGTTGGTGGTAATAATGTATGCTCTACATCCTCGGTGAAGATCGGATTTCGGAATTTAGTGAGCAGCCCCTTCTGTTTAGCGCGCCGTCTATCTGCAAGTGTGTCCCACCTCAAACTTTCTATGAGATTTGTAACGCTCTCGCGATGGCTAAATGTACCAGTCATGAATCTTGCCGCTCTTCTTTGGACCTTCTCAATCTCTTGAATCAGACCCAACTGGTAAGGGTCCCATGCAGACGAACAATACTCTAAGACTGGACGAACTAACGTATTGTAAGCTATTTCCTTTGTTGAAGGACTGCAATCGCTTCAGAATTCTACCAATAAACCGCAATCAGAGTTCGCCTTAGCCGTTATTTGTGTGATCTGATCATTCCATTTGAGTTCATTTCGAATAGTCACACCCAGATACTTGACGGACGTTACCGCTTCCAAAGACTGGGCATTTATTTTGTACTCGTGTATTAATGGGAATTTTCGCCTTGTTATAAGCAGTAGGTTACACTTACTAATATTGAGAGATAACTGCCAGTCATTATACCACGCATTTATTTTCTGCAAATCCTCATTGATTTGTTCACAATTTTCGTGTGATACTACTTTCCTGTAGACTACAGCATCATCAACAAACAGTCTCAGGCCGCTGTCAATACCATCAACCAGAGCGTTTATGTAAATCGTAAAAAGCAGCGGACCTATTACACTGCCCTGGGGCACACCGGAAGTTACGCTTGTTTCTCCGCGCAGAGGGCGTTAAGCCTCCGCTTCAAGCCCCATATTCTGTTCCGAACAAGGTTGTCCAGAGACATGCATAGCAAGTGAATCGCTATCGAATCGTTCAGCGCGTGGCCACTAGGAGCGCTGCGTTTCATGTGAGATTAGTTTCTTTTTGTGCACGTTTACTCTTGGATTTAAATCTATTTTCTGTTTTTGTTCTATCCGACTACTCCCTGGCACCATGCCACGAAGTTTTCCAGCGTATTTTCTGATAAAAAAATTTGTAATTCTCTAAGGAGGCTAATGTTTCAAGTGAGTTGTCATTGAGTTACAATTGGAGAGTAACCTTACATGTTTGAATTAATAAAATCTGTTCTTCCGCTCCTGAGTTTATCCTTCCGGCACATAGAATACTTCGAACAAGGTCGCTCAGCATTTCCCCTGTAAGAAGTGACAATCTCATCACAAAGGGGATCTGTGTCACAATTCGGATAATTAATCGGAAGTCCGATATCATTCACCTCGACTCTGTTATATCAAACCGAAAACTCTGTTAGTGACATCGTGCCCCAGACAGCATCTCACCCTAATACCAAACGACACCTCTAACCTAACTAGTGCGTCGAACACAAGTCAATTGCAAACCTGGACCGGCCAGACATCTCACCAACTATGCTTCAATGATTCTCTACAATGTGCTTCACTTAAAGCTATTCATAATTACCCATGCTCTTTGTACAAAATGCCAATTTCTTCTTCTATAAGCATAATGAGCTCAGTTGCTCAGCAGCTTACAACCAATGTTAAACAACTTCCGTAACATTCGACTTTACGACTAGTTAAGTCAGTAATCCAAACTGTCTATATCAGTTCAAAAAATGGTTCAAATGGCTCTAAGCACTATGGAACATCTGAGGTCATCAGTCCGCTAGACTTAGAACTTCTTACACCTAACTAACCTAAGGACATCACACACATCCATGCCCGTGGCAGGAATCGAACCTGCGACCGCAGCAGCGGTTTGGTTCCGGACTGAAGCGCTTAGAACCGCTCGGACACAGTGGCCGGCGTCAATGTCAGTTGTTGTTGTTGTTGTTGTTGTTGTGGTCTTCAGTCCTGAGACTGGTTTGATGCAGCTCTCCATGCTACTCTATCCTGTGCAATCTTTTTCATCTACCAGTACCTACTGCAACCTACATCCTTCTGAATCTGCTTAGTGTATTCATCTCTTGGTCTCCCTCTGCGATTTTTACCCTCCACGCTGCCCTCCAATACTAACTTGGTGATCCCTTGATGCCTCAGAACATGTCCTACCAACCGATCCCTTCTTCTGGTCAAGTTGTGCCACAAACTTCTCTTCTCCCCAATCCTATTCAATACTTCCTCATTAGTTATGTGATCTACCCATCTAATCTTCAGCATTCTTCTGTAGCACCACATTTCGAAAGCTTCTATTCTCTTCTTGTCCAAACTATTTATCGTCCATGTTTCACTTCCATACATGGCTACACTCCATACGAATACTTTCAGAAATGACTTCCTGACACTTAAATCAATACTGGATGTTAACAAATTTCTCTTCTTCAGAAACGCTTTCCTTGCCATTGCCAGCCTACATTTTATATCCTCTCTACTTCGACCATCATCAGTTATTTTGCTCCCCAAATAGCAAAACTCCTTTACTACTTTAAGTGCCTCATTTCCTAATCTAATTCCCTCAGCATCACCCGACTTAATTAGACTACATTCCATTATCCTTGTTTTGCTTTTGTTGATGTTCATCTTATATCCTCCTTTCAAGACACTGTCCATTCCATTCAACTGCTCTTCCAAGTCCTTTGCTGTCTCTGACAGAATTACAATGTCATCGGCGAACCTCAAAGTTTTTATTTCTTCTCCATGAATTTTAATACCTACTCCTAATTTTTCTTTTGTTTCCTTTACTGCTTGCTCAATATACAGATTGAACAACATCGGGGAGAGGCTACAACCTTGTCTTACTCCCTTCCCGACCACTGCTTCCCTTTCATGTCCCTCGACTCTTATAACTGCCATCTGGTTTCTGTACAAATTGTAAATAGCCTTTCGCTCCCTGTATTTTACCCCTGCCACCTTTAGAATTTGAAAGAGAGTATTCCAGTCAACATTGTCAAAAGCTTTCTCTAAGTCTACAAATGATAGAAACGTAGGTTTGCCTTTCCTTAATCTTTCTTCTAAGATAAGTCGTAAGGTCAGTATTGCCTCACGTGTTCCAGTGTTTCTACGGAATCCAAACTGATCTTCCCCGAGGTTGGCTTCTACTACTTTTTCCATTCGTCTGTAAAGAATTCGTGTTAGTATTTTGCAGCTGTGATTTATTAAGCTGATAGTTCGGTAATTTTCACATCTGTCAACACCTGCTTTCTTTGGGATTGGAATTATTATATTCTTCTTAAAGTCTGAGGGTATTTCGCCTGTTTCATACATCTTGCTCACCAGATGGTAGAGTTTTGTCAGGACTGGCTCTCCCACGGCCGTCAGTAGTTCCAATGGAATATTGTCTACTCCGGGGGCCTTGTTTCGACTCAGGTCTTTCAGTGCTCTGTCAAACTCTTCACGCAGTATCATATCTCCCATTTCATCTTCATCTACATCCTCTTCCATTTCCATAATATTGTCCTCAAGTACATCGCCCTTGTATAGACCCTCTATATACTCCTTCCACCTTTCTGCTTTCCCTTCTTTGCTTAGAACTGGGTTTCCATCTGAGCTCTTGATATTCATACAAGTCGTTCTCTTATCTCCAAAGGTCTCTTTAATTTTCCTGTAGGCGGTATCTATCTTACCCCTAGTGAGATAGGCCTCTACATCCTTACATTTGTCCTCTAGCCATCCCTGCTTAGCCATT
This sequence comes from Schistocerca piceifrons, assembly GCF_021461385.2. Taxonomy (NCBI): domain Eukaryota; kingdom Metazoa; phylum Arthropoda; class Insecta; order Orthoptera; family Acrididae; genus Schistocerca; species Schistocerca piceifrons. Next base: position 492,321,088 of record NC_060142.1, read on the forward strand.
TTGCACTTCCTGTCGATCTCATTTTTGAGACGTTTGTATTCCTTTTTGCCTGTTTCAGTTACTGCATTTTTATATTTTCTCCTTTCATCAATTAAATTCAGTATTTCTTCTGTTACCCAAGGATTTCTACTAGCCCTCGTCTTTTTACCTACTTGATCCTCTGCTGGCTTCACTACTTCATCCCTCAAAGCTACCCATTCTTCTTCTACTGTATTTATTTCCCCCATTCCTGTCAATTGCTCCCTTATGCTCTCCCTGAATCTCTGTACAACCTCTGGTTCTTTTAGTTTATCCAGGTCCCATCTCCTTAAATTCCCACCTTTTTCCAGTTTCTTCAGTTTTAATCTACAGGTCATAACCAATAGATTGTGGTCAGAGTCCACATCTGCCCCTGGAAATGTCTTACAATTTAAAACCTGGTTCCTAAATCTCTGTCTTACCATTATATAATCTATCTGATACCTTTTAGTATCTCCAGGGTTCTTCCATGTATACAACCTTCTTTCATGATTCTTAAACCAAGTGTTAGTTATGATTAAGTTGTGCTCTGTGCAAAATTCTACAAGGCGGCTTCCTCTTTCATTTCTGTCCCCCAGTCCATATTCACCTACTATGTTTCCTTCTCTCCCTTTTCCTACACTCGAATTCCAGTCACCCATGACTATTAAATTTTCGTCTCCCTTCACAATCTGAATAATTTCTTTTATTTCATCATACATTTCTTCAATTTCTTCGTCATCTGCAGAGCTAGTTGGCATATAAACTTGTACTACTGTAGTAGGTGTGGGCTTCGTATCTATCTTGGCCACAATAATGCGTTACTATGCTGTTTGTAGTAGCTTACCCGCATTCCTATTTTCCTATTCATTATTAAACCTACTCCTGCATTACCCCTATTTGATTTTGTGTTTATAACCCTGTAGTCACCTGACGAGAAGTCTTGTTCCTCCTGCCACCGAACTTCACTAATTCCCACTATATCTAACTTCAACCTATCCATTTCCCTTTTTAAATTTTCTAACCTACCTGCCCGATTAAGGGATCTGACATTCCACGCTCCGATCCGTAGAACGCCAGTTTTCTTTCTCCTGGTAACGACATCCTCTTGAGTAGTCCCCGCCCGGAGATCCGAATGGGGGACTATTTTACCTCCGGAATATTTTACCCAAGAGGACGCCATCATCATGTAATCATACAGTAAAGCTGCATGCCCTCGGGAAAAATTACGGCTGTAGTTTCCCCTTGCTTTCAGCCGTCAGTTATCAAACCAAATTGTGACGACCGAAAATCCAAATTCTCTCCAAACATGAACATCCAATAATTTCCTCCCGCAAATCTGCTTCAAATTAGCCTACCTAAGGATTCTACACCACAGCTGTACCGAGCGAGGTAGCGCAGAGGTTAGCACACTGGACTCGCATTCGGCAGGACGACGGTTCAAACCCACGTCCGGCCATCTTGATTTAGGATTCCCGTGATTTCCCTAAATCGCTTCAGGCAAATGCCGGGATGGCTCCTTTGAAATGGCACGGCCGATTTCCTTCCCCATCCTTCCCTAATCCGAGCTTGCGCTCTGTCTCTAATGACCTCGTTGTCGACGGGATGTTAAACCCTAATCTCCTTCTCCACCACAGCCTTAACCTTACTCACGGTAGCAGTGGCTCCTATTCGTGCCGTAATTAAAAAACCAGAGTATATGTAATACATATGACACCATTTGGAATCTTTAACACTAGTAAATGAGCAGCGTTAACGACACTTTCAACAATTAGTATATTTTCGCTCGTGGCCATTTCGTCGTCGGATAGCGGCCAGCTCGTCGACTGCTCCTCTGCATTTTTCCCACACGGCAGCGCGGCGTGTGATCATCCCTGGTCTCGCCCACTACCGTGACGTAGTATCTCACAACTTATACTTTCTACAATATCGTAAATACAACAAACATATACTCACATTAAGACTTACCACTTAGTAATGAAACATTATAAAAGCTGCTTTGTCACACCATAATGAGCTGAAGCGAAATAAATCCGTACTCCACCTTGATTTCCAAACTGACACATTGCATCTTCTGTCTGATGGCGACGCACTATTGTACGCCAATGAGGCGGAACTCCGTCTTATTGCAACATGAAGTCTGATATGTCGGCTATATGATTAGCAAACAAACAATCTTGCAATTTGGGTAGGTACATTTTTACGTCAGTTTTCCGAGGAAAAAAGTAGAGCCCGTACCCTTTACTAAGTGAAACCGTATAGAAGACAAGCATCTTTGAAGAATCTCTTTCATATCCACTGTAACACCAGGATTTTTTGTGCCCCATATGCGAATATTGTCACGCTTTACTTGGCCTCACTGTACGTGTCAACTAACAACGAATATGAAGATCTCCTTATCTTCCTCAAAGAAAAGGCGATCGAACATTATACGTACAGGACTGCTGAAGAACGAACACAGCAGTACTTGGTAAAGGGAGTGGACCCCAGTACCTCAAACACTACAGTACAAGCGGCGCTCAACTTCCTAGGATTCGACTACAAAAGTGCTTCGAGGGTGACGGGCTTCCGCTCCCACCATAGTCTACCACACTACCTGGTCGAGATGGCCGACACGGGCGTCTCCCGCGGCCTTCTGCAGATAAAAAGCCTTCTGCGGATGGACATAAGGGTAGAGATATACGAACCGCCACAAGTCCCCCAACAATGCAACAACTGCCAGCGGTTCGGTCATTCGGCCCTCCGCTGCGGCCTGGCACCCTGTTGCCGCGGATGCGCTGGCAAACACGCATCCAACGCATGTACACTAATCCACGAAAACATACGCCGTTGCGCCAACTGTGGCCAAGGCCATGCGGCCAACTACAGGGGCTGCGACGTGTACAAAGAGGCGCAGAGGCGCAAAAATCAAAAATCGAAGCCACCCAACGTCATAACACGTCCGAGTACCGCACCAAACCCTGTCAGGAACGGAGCATCGTTCGCCATGGCTACACGCCCTGGAGGAGCGGAGCAGGCCGCGGAACCTCTGCGCCCAGCACACGCACCTAACAACCGCTGCGACAACAACACAGTCGTCTCAGCCAACACGCAACACTCCAACCACACCGGTACCAACACCAGCCCCCAAAAACAACACAACCCCACCCCCTGAAGCCACTGCCTGCGAACCTACACACGACACACAGGAAGACACACTTACACAAGGACCCTCAGAACCAAAAACCCAGAGAAGTCGTAGGCGACCACGCGGTAACAGGAGCGGGAACACACGTGCACCACATCAAAGTACCCAACAACAACAAAACTCTGACACACAGACACACAGTCAGCAAGCCAGTGATACCAGCACACACACTACTCCACCCCTCACCACATCTGACACACAGGCGCCTCAAAATGTTCCACATAACAACAACACAAGTGCCAGACCACACATAACGCCAACACCCGCACCAGCGGTCGCCAACACCACACCGAGCCACAGGCCGACACACACAACACCAACACAACACATGAGGGTTTATTGGCAACAATATTCCCCCTTCACACGACCGCTCAGATCTTTAACAAGTTCGCGGCGGGCGTCACCACACTCGTCACACGGCTCATGACTGCTCAACCTGGGCAGTACTGGGCCGCCATACAAACAGCGCTCACCACACTGTTTACACCCATACATGGATAACACGCCACACCCGGCCCCCATCGCAAACAACCAGACACTGACACAGATCCTGTTCTGGAATGCAGACGGGATCAACAACAAAAGGGCGGAATTTACCGCGCTCATGGAGCGTAAGGGTATCCTTATCGCACTACTGAGCGAAACTAAGCTCAAACCACGCAACCAACTAAACTTCACCGGCTACTGCGTCTATCGTACCGACCGACCGGACGGCTCCGGTCATGGCGGAACAGCCATCATCATACACAAAGACATAGAACACACAAACATAGTGCTCCCTGAACTTGAAAAACTAGAGGCAACCGCCGTCAGGGTCATGTTCAACGGAGCCTACACTACACTGGTGTCAGTATACAACAGCCCTAAAAACATCAAAACACGCGACATCAGCACAATACTCAACATATCACCGCGCGTAATCGCCGCTGGAGATCTTAACGCAAAACACCCGGACTGGAACTCACGAATACGAAACTCCAACGGCAAGAAACGATACGAACACGCACTAGGACGAAACTACATCACAATAGCGCCGACCGAACCGACGCACATTCCCTACCGGAGGGGACACAGGCCAGACGTGTTAGACATGGCCCTCAACAACGACTCTCAACGTTGCCGTTGAAAGCGATCTGCCCTCAAATCACCAACCTGTAATACTGTACATTGAAGAAACACTGCAGCACATGGAACAACGCAGGATGTTAGACTACAGGCGCGCGAGTTGGACCCAGTTCAAGGAAACGCTTGACAGTCGCATCCCACCCACCCACGCGATTAACGAGACAGCCCAAATTGACGAGGCAGTCGAAACCCTCACCGGCGCCGTCCAGGACGCAACAGCCGACACCATACCAATCCGCACACCACAACAACACAGTGCTGCCCTGCCCCAGGAGATCCTGGGCCTTATCTCAATGAGGAACCGCCTCAGGAGACATTGGCAGCGTACCAGGCGCCAGCACTTCAAACAGCACATTAACAGGCTCCAGGGTATAATCCGAGAAAAAATACAAACATTTAAGACACAACAGTGGGACCAGAAACTCGAAGGGCTGGACACCACGCGACCTGGCGTGTGGCATCTGGCCCGACACTTCACCAGGGAGAAACTGTACACCCCCACGTTACAAGGGCCCGAAGGACCAGCATATTCAGAAAAAGCGGAACTTATGGCCCTCACACTCGCAGCGTCATTCACACCGAACCTGGATCCCTCAGACCCAGCGTTCACACTTGCTAAGGAACAGGAGGTCACACGCATCTTGGCCCAGTCAGCGCGCAACATCTTCCGACAAGCTAGTACAGCAGAAGTCAAATGGGCCATCATGCATACCACCGCTAGGAAGGCCCTTGGTCACGATGGCATTCAAAACCGTGTCCTCCAGAAGTTCACGGACAAAGCAGTAGACTACCTAACACACATCACGAATGCCATACTCAAGCACCAACACTTCCCCGCCTTTTGGAAGACGGCGAAGGTCCTGATGTTGAGGAAGCCGGGGAAAGACCACTCCCTCCCACAAAATTACCGACCCATCAGTCTGCTGAGCGCGCTCAGCAAGATCGTTGAGAAGGTAATATTAAAACGACTCACCAGACACTGTATCACAAACGACACCCTGAGACCGGAGCAGTTCGGTTTCAGGAATCACCACTCAACAACACAACAACTCCTCCGCGTCGTTGAATACATAACACACGGATACAACACAAACAAATCAACTGGGGCGCTGTTCCTGGACATCGAAAAGGCTTTAGATCGTCTATGGCACAACGGGCCCGTACGTCTCATACACTCATATCTCACGGACAGGAGTTTCAACACCGACGTGCAGGGCAAAGAATCGACACGACATGATATCCAGACAGGAGTACCCCAAGGAAGCATCCTAGCGCCCTTACTGTTTAACGTCTACATTTACGTCCTCCCAGCTACACACAACACGACGGTAGCAATCTACGCGGATGACACCGCCATCCTTGCAAAGGATTGGAAGCCGTCTAACATTAATTCACGACTACAGACTGCACTCAGAACGGCGGAGCCTTGGCTGGTGAAATGGCGTGTTAGAGTAAACGTCGACAAGTGCGAGGCCGTTCTGTTCACTAGGAGACCGAAGCAACTGCGCAAACATCAGCACTGCAACCCAACAACACTACACACACGGCGAATACGTTTCCGTGAGAAGGTCAAATACCTCGGTGTCTGGCTGGACAGGAAACTACTCTGGGGGGACCACATTCAACACGTGACCAACAAAGCTAACGCGAGGCTCAAACAACTCTACCCTATGCTTAACAGGCGTAGCACACTGAACAGGAGGATGTCTAGGTCCATGTACATGACACTTATTCGACCCCTGATGACGTACACAGCCCCTGTCTGGGGATACGCTGCGCCAACTCGCCTGCACCGTCTGCAGCTCATACAGAACAAAGTACTCAAAATCATAAGCAACGCTCCGCGCTACACACGCATCGCGGAACTTCACCGGGAATGCCGGCTAGATACTATCTTGCAGGTATTCCAAAAACTCTCCACACGACTGTACAATAACACGAGACACTCGCGCAACCCGTTTATCCTTTCTCTGGGTAACTACGACCACAACCATAGATGGAAGCATAACAGACCAAAGACACTACTGGCTAGGAACCAAACATCTATGGTCCATAGAACGCTAACACGACAGTACTGGCGAGCCCCTGCAACACAGCTATTACTGGCAACCCCAGATGTTCGACCAGACGAAAAACAAACAACCGCAGGGAAACCGTACTGTACACAGCACGCAAACCAGCCACAAAAGCCCCCTACACCGTCTGTGAGCCGATCTATGACCGATCGCCCACTAATGTACAACGACCTTGAACTGTTGCAGGGACGCAGCAACTGCAGCAAGCCCCGCAACGAGCTCCAGCAATGACAAAGGTAACGATGCACGATACCTCGAACTAACATAACCACACCTTGCATGCACTGTCGCAGATAGCAAGCCGCTACTGCCCTTACTACCCGTCCTACTGTCGCAGAGGTCTTTTTCCCTTGGCGCTTGCCTTGGCACTTTTTTTCCTCTGCCCTTACAACCGCTACCCTTCGATCGCTTTCGTCCACTTTCTATCTCCTGATGGACCATTTTAATGTGTAATCTTACCCAGACGCATGGATAACATCACAGCCCGCATCCTGTGACTCCTGATTCAAAAACTAACACGTTATACGGAGGTGACGGTAGAACTTTTGGTTTGGTCACCACGTTGGTGTGGGCGTGGAGGGGCCCCATCCTATGTAGCTTTACTTGGCCGTTTAAGGATGCGCGTTCCATGGAACAGTCGCTTGGACGTAAACGTTACATCAGTTATGTGCGGTATGGTTTCTGATGTAAACACTTTCGGACTATCTTCCAGACAGTTCGCTACTTAAACGACTTTTAGATTTGTCTGGGTTCAAATGGTTCAAATAGCTCTGAGCGCTATGGGACTCAACATCTTAGGTCATAAGTCCCCTAGAACTTAGAACTACTTAAACCTAACTAAGGACATCACACACACCCATGCCCGAGGCAGGATTCGAACCTGCGACCGTAGCAGTCCCGCGGTTCCGGACTGCAGCGCCAGAACCGCTAGACCACCGCGGCCGGCATGTGTCTGGGCTGCGAAAGACCGGTTCTCGGACACTCTCCACTGCTTCAGCTGCAATAATTGGACATTTGAAACGTTCTTCTTCGCGGAGGAAATCTGTGCTCTTGAACTATCTATACCGTCGCAGAGTTCTTTGGTGAGCTGGTGGTTGTATGCTGTATTGTCTTTGGGACGCAAGCTGCGTGGTTTTGGCGGATTTACTCTTCTCATTACGCAACACATACAATGCTTTCTATTGATTAGTCACCTTGGCGAAGTGTTATCACGCAGCCACCTGGCGAATCACAAAGAAACCGGAAATGGCATAAGAAATTTTTGAAATTTTCTGTTTTCATTGCTTGTTTGAAATTATGCTTCAAGTCGCTAAATCTGTAATTACGGAATAATGGATCAATACAGTTTGGGTAATTTGCTTCTATTTTCAGCAAAAGCAAGTTTTTACGCATATCAATGTTTTATGACGTCATATTTCTTTAACTATGTGTCGTACAATGATATAATTTGCAGATAGCTTCAGCGGTATACGTCGATACGGTCCGCAAACTCTGTTTCGAATAGAGTTGGCAGTAAAGGCACAATAAATTAAAGCGTCATGTCTGATGATGAATTTTTGCTGTATGAACGGCGAAACTGTAGTAAGTGATAAACTTTTTTGTTTTCATCATTTGTGTGGGTTGTCAGCGAGAAGAAGTTTCTTAAAGGTTTGAAACTATGTGTTACGATTGTTGGAAGCGCTCTTGTATTGTATTGTATGTTTACCGGGGACCTAGAAACGACGGAGAGGCTCCGCCCCGCCGCAGCCGCAGTGGTCCGCAACCCCACGACGACTACCGCAGTCCACTTCAACCCTCCGCCGCCCTACACCGAACCACTCTTTCAGGATTATTGTGCGGTTCGGCTCCCGGAGAACCTCCCAAGGGAACGTCTCACACCAGACGAGTGTAACCCCTATGTTTGTGTGGTAGAGTAATGGTGATGTACGAGTACATGGAGAACTTGTTTGCACAGCAATTGTCGACATAGTGCAGCTGAGGCGGAATAAGGGAAACCAGCTCGCATTCGCCGAGGCAGATGGAAAACCGCCTAAAAACCATCCACAGACTGGCCGGCTCACCGGACCTCGACCAAGTCCGCCGGGTGGATTCGTGCCGGGGACCAGGCGCTCCTTCCCTCTCCGGAAAGCAGCGCGTTAGACCACACGTATAACAGGGGCAAGCTAAGCCGCTCTTTCTCAAGTACCGGATGCATAATGTCCAGGTACTTCCGCGCCATCAGTTAACGGCGCCGCAAGACAAAAACGGTTTATAGCTGTAATACTTGTCTTTTAACGTAAGATTGTATCGCTTAATGAGTAAATTATGACTACATTTAAAAATTTTAAATTCGGCCAGTATCTACACAAAATACAGACAGCCAAGTTTTTGTTGGCCTTGTAATCCGTTAGATAGGGAACCTGCAACTGGTATTGGGTCTGGTTTAGTAGCTTACTAATATACGAGGGGCATTCAGTAAGTAATGAAACACTTTTTTTTCTGAAAGCAGGCTGGATTTATTCGGCGTTATAATACGCAATATTACGCCACACTCGTTTGGCTACAAAACTCTATTTTTCAACATATTCTCGTTCAATGCGACGGCCTTACGCCACCTTACTGGGATGGTCTGTATGCCGCATGGAACCACTCTTCTGGTCGACGTCAGGCATGAATAACCTCCTCATCATCCATCGCATTGCTGCACGCAGAGTACACCTATCCTTCATTGGGCCAAAACAGATGGTAGTTGGAAGGTGTGAGATCCGGGCCGCAGGGTGGGCGAGGAAGAACAGTCACATGAAGTTTTGTGAACTTCTCTCGAGTGCACAGACTCGTGTGAGGCCCTGTGTTGTCATCGAGAAGCAGAAGTTCTTTTGCATTTTTGTGGCTACGAACACGCTGAAATCGTTTCTCCAGTTTCCTGAGGGTAACACAGTACACTTCAGATTTGATTGTTCCATCGCGAGGAACAACATCAAGTAGAATAACTCCTACAGAGTCCAAGAAGACCGTCGTCATCACTTTACCGGCTGAGGGTGCAGTTTTGAACTTTTTCTTGGGAGGAGAGATGGTGTGACACCACTTCATGGATTGCCGTTTTGTTTCCAGTTCGAACTGATGAACCTATGTCTCATAGCCAGTGACAACATTCGACACAAAATTGTCACGATCAGTCTCGTAACGTGCACACAGTTCCACACAGATGACCTTCGTTGATCTTCATGATCTTCTGCTTCGCGGCGATGAACCTAGAAGGCACAGACCTTTCAGTAGCTCAGCTGATGGACGAATGCGTCAACACTAGTAATAAAGATGCCCTGTTGGGCAGCGAGGTGTTGGGCTACGATCCATAGATCACCACGAATGAGTGTGTCCGCACGTTCCAGCACTGCAAAAGTCACAGCTGTGTGCAGCCGACCGGCGGGAGGGAGATCGGACTGGTTTGCGAAACTTTGTTGTGATGGTGAAAGACGCCTCGACAACCAGCTCACGCTGCTTTTGTACACTGCCAAGTCTCCGCGGACGTTCTGCAAGCGCCTATGAATATTTGCGATGCTCTCGTTTTCCTTCAAAAGAAACTGAGTGACAGCTCTCTGCTTGGAATGCACCTCCGTTCCAGACGACGTTTTGAAGGAAACGTATAGCGCCTCCACAAATCGGAATTTCATGAAACTGCAGTGGCAGAAGCTGCAATACTCCACCTTGTCGTATAACAAATTCCGCATTATTTCGACAGAAAATTGTTAAGATAAAACATGTTGCATTACTTGTTGAACGCGCCTGGTACGTGTGTGGGCATTATATAGGGGGAATCGTTTACAACATGCACCGCAAATATTGCGGAAATGGGAAGTAATATTGATGGGCGATTCTCACAGAATGGACTGGTAGTCAGTGCCTCGTATTGTTATTGTAAAAATAAATAGAAAGCGTAAAAAAAGGCTCTGAGCACTATGGGACTTAACATCTGAGGTCACCAGGATTCGAACCTCCGACCGTAGCGGTCACGCAGTTCCAGACTGAAGCGCCTAGAACCGCTCGGCTACACCGGCCGGCCTAGAAAGTGTATTTTTTGTGCAAACATCAACTTCTTCAAACTAAATAGTGGCTACTGACATTAACAAACTAAAATTAGGGTAAATTACAATGTCAGTGGTGTTTTTAGCAGGTTTCTAGCGCGAGTCGTTCACGACATATCGTACTGTGGGAAGTTTCCACACCGAAGCTTGTTCGCGCCATTCAACCTACGTAGTTGCTAGGTACGTTTTTGTAATGTTTCCTTACAGTGTTCTTGTCTGTTCCTCGAGTGCATTGCGACTTGCTAGTCAATAAGTGCGAGACAGTCCAGCAGTAGATCGTCAGTTGATGATGAGATTTACCAAAGAAGAATAAGCCGACATATTCATGGAGAATGTAGGAATAATGCAATTCGTTTTCGTACGTTGTATGAGGCAAGGATTCCCAATAAACATCAAACATTGAAACTTCCCTTTTGAAAATTAAGAGTGGCAGTGCAGGAAAAACTCGTTCGTTATTTGATTTTCAAACAGCTGAGCAAAACTGAACATATTCAGACATTTCTCCCTTTACTCATTCTGATCATCACTAAACTGACACACAATATTTTTTTTAACACAACGCAATCTGACTTTTAATAATCCCTACAAAAGAATGGCCCCGACCAACAATAATCTATACCTTTCATGAATCATTTACCTCACAAAAATCTTCGTTACTCGAACTACTGCAATACAGCGAGCGCCAATACTGCCAACTAAATAAAAGATTCTAACTACTAATAGGCATAGTTAGTAAATGAAAGATTTTGATAGAGAACAAACAATGTATTTACCTTAATAGTGTTCAAAAGTCATAATATATATATATCAGTTCATGACATCTAGTCTTACAAATTTCCTTTTTCTGACGGACACACGTCCAGATCGTCCGCTCTGAAAGCTCTGGCATCTCTCTCCCCATATCCACCACTGCTGGTGGCTCACCTCCAACTGCACAACGCTACGCGCTGTTCACATCCAACTGCCCAACACTACAATGGCGAATATTCCAACAATGCCAACCATCCACAGACTGCACACAGCGCAGTCAGCGATTTTCATAAAGAGCACTACGTTGCGTTACCAACATAAAAACCTAAACAGCCTACTTACAACATCTCGGTAATTATTTATAAATTTCTTGAATCAGTTACGCGAAAGTGGTAGTGTATCAGCTAAACAACGTAACAGAAGGAAACGCGAAGGCAGAATAGGGGGAAATTAATGTTCTTGCTGGTGTTACAGTTGATCCGCACGTTAGCTCCCACGCAATCACACGAGGAAGTGACATGAATCAGGCAAGTGTCCTACGTATTCTCCGTCCTCCATTGCTGTATCATGTCTTTCCATCAAGAGCTGCGTGGAAACGATTATGAGAATCGTGTTAACCTCTGTACACGGGCGCTAAGGCAGGGTATTTCAGATATATCATGTATCTTGTGTAGTGATGAAGCCACATTTACCAATCATGGCCAGGTGAACAGTTGAAATGTATACTATTGGTCTGTAGACAATCCCCGTTGGCTTCGTCAGGTGGAACGCCAGCATCTATTAAGTATAAACGTGTAGTGTGGGATAGTGAACCACCAGGTCATAGGCTAATTTTTCATAGACGGAACACTGAACGCGTACAAGTATCGCAGCCTCCTAACATATTGGGGGGGGGGGGGGGGGGAGGAGGTTCATCTGCAGACAAGGGGAACCAACAGTGTCAACATGATGACTGTCCAACTGATAGAGCGCGAAGTACTACTGCATATCTCCACGAGTTGTTTCTAAATCGTTGGAATGGACATACCTTGTCAGGCCCTTTCCCCGGGTTTGATGCGTATAGACTTATTTTTTCTGTGGCGAAGGCTGAAACATGTTGTCTTCAAGGACATACCAACTACATCCAATGATATGCAACTATGTATTGCTGCAGCCTGATCGGACATCTCCGCTGAATTGGAAGCATGTATTGCCACTGTCGGTGGTCAGTTTTAACACAACCTGTGATGGTTAGTCGTCTCGTTACTTGTCAGAATCCACATAAGTATTGTATACACTTGTGTTGTTCTTGTTGTTCTTTACTGTGTGCTACTACAAGTATTGTATACGCGTCGGTGTGGGAACTTTTAAACATTATACACCTCGTAAACGACTCACACTAGAATCCCGCAACAAACACCACTGGCATTCTAATTTGCCCTACTTTTAGTTTGTTAATGTCAATAAGCATTATTACATTTAAAATGTGTATGTTTGCAAAAAAATACGCTTTATAAGTATAATTACAATCCATTTACTGGTTAACAATACGAGCCTCTGACTACTAATTCATACTGTGAAAAACATATATCAATAATACTTTTCATTCACACAATATTTGCTGTGCTAGTTTTAGGCGATTCACCTCGTATAGATACTGTCTGCAAAGTGTGTCGCGAATAGAGTTTTAGTAAAGAAGTAATAAATTAAAACATGGTGCCTGCTGCTGGAGTTTCAACGCGGTCCATTTTAAGCATAATTTTCACGGATCTAAGTGTGTGTGACGTAATATCATCTAAACTTTATGTCGTACAGTAATACAATTCTGCAGATACATTCAGTGGAACATGTGGATATTGTCTGCAAACCGTGTTGCGAACAGAGTCGATGGCAAAGGAGTATTACAAGGATGATGACTGTGCACACATCGCTCTGCAGAAGTTTTGGACACTGAAAGATTTGAAAAAAGGCGTTGGTCCGATGACTGCCGTGGGTCTACAGAAAATGAATCGGAAATTCAAAAAGACGGGTTCTTTTGGTGTGCAAATTGGTAGAGGGAGGAAGCGAATTGATTCGACGTCATTGGAAGCAGTGGCCACATCAGTGCAGGAGGAGACGAGTGGTGGTGTACAAACGTGTAGTGCACGGAGAATTGCCCGAACATTGAACATGCACGTGAGTACGGTGCCTAAAATACTACGAAATACCCTTCTTTGCTATCCATTCAAAATTACCCATATGGGCAACGGAAAAGGCCACTGTGTGGTGCGGGTTTACGGCATCATTTATCATACGGCCATATTTTTTCGAAGAGACAGGTGGTTCCGGTACTGTACCGTCGCTGGTAAGCGCTGTGAGTGTCTTTTGTGCAACCACGTCATTTCAGCTCTCCAACAGCATGGATGTGTGGATGGGATCACTTTTATGCAAGTTGGCGCACCTCCGCACATTGCAAATCCAGTTAAGCAGCTCCTGAAACGCCATTTCAAAAATTGTAGAATTATCAGTCGTTATGTCCCTACAGCCTGGCCGTCCCGGTCACCTGATCTTAATCCGTGTGAGTTTTGGCTGTGAGACTATCTAAAAGATGTTGTGTTCAGTGTTCCGATTGCAAACTTAGCTGCATGCAAGGCACGTATTGCTCAATACATTCTGAACCTTACCCCGGAAACACTACGATAAGTTGTGGAAAATGATGTTTCTCGATTTCAACTCGTTGCACAAAACAGTGGACAGCATATTGATCATGTTTTACGCCAGTCACACAGAAATTGATAATCTGACTTGATTTTGATTGATGCTTTCTATGCGGCTCTTGGCCTCAGGGCAATTAAAAACCGATGTGACTGATGCTTTTTATGCGGTTTTTGGCCTCAGGGCAATTAAAAACCGATGTGAGTATCGCTTTTCATGCGGTTTGTGGCCTCAGGACAGTTAGAAACCGATTTTTCCTATCCTATGTGATATGCTGTGGTGAGTGGGCTTACGTAACTAACAGTATCACACCTGTACACGCATAGGCACATGAGTAGTATAGTATGTTAACGTCAAGCGTACATCTTAGGCATTTGTCATTTGTAGTCGACCACTATTAAATTTTGATGCTTATAGCACCATCTATTGCTACATTTGTAACAAGTTATTTTCGTTCTACAATACATTCTGCCCCTTATCCGATAATATTGCATTGCAATTTGACGTCAGTCTGACCAGTGGTGTTATTTGGTGTTATTTCTACAGCGGTTTGGAAGTTTAATTATAATCACCCTGTATATCTGAAACTGTACGACGTCAAAACCCAAAGAATCATTTGCAGAAGATTGAGTGTGAACAAAAGTCTGGTCGTGTTTCGCGCTCTCCTACCTGAATGTGAAATGCTTACTTTCTCTTTCTTGTGAGGGTTCCGTACCTCAATCTGTAAAAATAAATCACCAATATGATCGCTATGTCGTCCTTCTGCCTGTCTGTCTGCCTGTCCGACTGTTAAGAATCTTTTTGTCTGGAATGAGTGAACGTATCAAGTCCAAATTTGTGACAGATACGAAGGTTTGTAGTCCCTTGGCGGCGGAGAAATTTTAAGCTTCTAAGGCAATCCAGTCAAGAGATACGACCACTTATGTTTGTATACATTGATACTCAAACCCTATAGGGTTCTTCGAGCTGACCTACGTAGAATAATGAACTTTGACGGGAAGTAAGGTTTCACAGTACAAGCAAAGGAAAAAATCCGAAATTGTTAATATGTAACTACATCATACGAAAAAATATTTCTTTTGTCATTTGTTATCCGACTTCAGACTTGAAACTTAAATATTCTGGGAAGTTTTGGAATTCCTGCCAGTACCAATATCGATAAGGCAAAAACGTCAACGCCTCGATTCTCGAAATGGATGTGCTGTCTACAGGGTGAAAAGTATTTAAACCGACAAACTCTGGGAGGTTGTAGGGGACATCAAAGCAAATATTTTTCCCCAATGTCATTTTTTCCTATGGGGAGTATTTAAACCGGTAGAGGAAGATTTCTCTGGCGGCAAATTAATTAAACCAACAAACACTTTTCCATTTTTTATGACCAAAAGACAACACATTAACACAAGCCAATTTCAATTACAGTAGATTTTCAAAACTACCTCCATTGACACGTAAACAAAGGTTACGCCGTCGGATCATGTTCTGTCTGACATGGGCAAAAACCCCAGGAGTATCCTGAATTGTTCGTGCTGCTGCTACTATCTGGGCAACCAGATGCTTTTCTGATACAACAGGAGTTGCGTAAACAAGGTTGCGCATCTCTCCCCACACAAAAAGTCCAGAGGGGACATATCTGGGGATCGATCAGGCCATGGTAGAGGACCACCTATGCCTATCCACGTTTCTGGGAACCGTCGGTCCAGGAATCGACGCACACGACGACTGAAATGTGCCGGCGCCCCGTCATGTTGGAACCACATGCGTTGTCTTGTAGGGAGCAGGACGTCATCCAGGAATTCTGGCAATGCTCTGGCGAGAAAATTGTAATAGTGCCTGCCATTTAATGGCATAGGTAGCAGATACGGCACAATTAAACAGTCCCCAACAACACCGACCCACACGTTAACGAAAAACCGCACTTGATGAGCGCTAGTAACTGTGGCGTGTGGGTTATCCTTACTCCAAACATGCGAATTGTACATGTTGAAGACTCCATCACGCCCGAACGTTGCTTCATCGGTAAACAACGCAGAGGATGGAAATGTTGGATGCATTTCACACTATTCCAGGTACGACTGCGAAAACTGTGCTCTGGGTGGATAATCAACTGGTTCCAGGTTGTGGACACACTGTAAGGGAGATGGAGGTAACAATTGCTCTCGAAGGACTGTTCTTACATTCGTCTGATTCGTCGGTATGTTACGTGCAATTGCACGAGTGCTGATTGAAGGACCCCGCTTCACATGCTGCAAGACAGCTTCCTCAAATTGCAGCGTTCTTACCGTGCGACGGCGTCCCTGTCCAGATAATCTGCTAAATGACCCGGTCTCACGCAGACGTTGGTACACAGCAGCAAAGGTCGTATGATGCGGGATACGGCGATTATGATATTGTTGTTGATAAACCCGCTGTGTAGCTAGTCCGTTGTTGTGCGCTATGTAGTACGTACCAACCATATCAGTGTACTCACTCCAGGTATATCGCTCCATTAGTAAACAGAGACAATGCACTACTACAACTGAAGATCGTAATACGGCCTCTAACAACTGAAGAGGGTAATACGGCCCCCACCGGTTTAAGTAATCCTCATAGGAAAAAATGACATCAGGGAAAAATATTTGTTTTGATGTCCCCTAAAACTTCCCAGAGTTTGTCGGTTTAAATACTTTTCACCCTGTATATACATAATTAAGTTAGTACGAAACGCTCAATGCGCGTGTCCTACTCGCACCTGACCAATTTTCTCCCCTGATGTTTGTTTCACGTCGCGTCAGTAAATAGATTGTGCGCATCCGCATAGCTCCTCGCGTTGCGCCCTTGCCGTTATGAATATTTCAGACGGGACGCGGGGCACGTGTCTAGGGTGGCGCTACGCCCCCCCCCCCCCCCCTGCAGCTGTTTTTTACGGGGTCAGCGATTAGTAAAGAAACGAGTAATTGAGAGGCGCCGACGGCGCGTGCGAACGGGCGCCTCCTGAAGAGCGGAGGCAGCCGGCCGGCCCGTGGCAGAGCCGGTAGCTGGCGTGAGAACGCGCAGCGGGGCGTGCTCCAGGACCACGCGGGCTGGATTAGCGGCACGCGGCCACGCAGGGCTGCGGTCGGCCGCAGCTGCTGCCCACCTACTGTACGGGGACGTAGCGGAGCTGGTGTTATCGGAACCACAATCCGAGTCACAGGCTGCGCAACTGCTATGTCAGGGTCACTAGCGGCGCCAGAACGAGGGCTACTCTCCTTCCTCTCCTTCTTCTTCTTCTTCTTCTTGTGGTGGCTATCCATTTCGGATGCTCGTTGTAATGTTATGTTTGCCTCACCGCCCTTTTTTTAACTAATTTGTGGCTGATTTTATTCTGAGAAGCTCAGTAATGTATGTAAATACCGTAAATGTAAATTTGATTCAAAAAGTACTTGAAGTGTGGCTGAGCGGTTCTAGGCGCTTCAGTCCGGAACCGTGCTGCTGCTACGGTCGCAGGTTCGAATCCGGCCTCGGGCATGGATGTGTGTGACGTCCTTAGGTTAGTTAGGGTTAAGTAGTTTAGTAGTTCTAGGGGACTGATGACCTCTGACCTCTGACGTTAAGTTCCATAGTGCTCTGAGCCATTTGAACCGTTTTTTTAAAGTGAAGCGTAGCTGGACAGCAACAAACTCTTTAGCGCGCAATCCCCGCAACCATAGTGGTTGTGAATCTTTGAGTATGGACTAAAAAAAAGACAATTGATTTATTAAAAAAAAAGACAAGACTGTTAATCTGTGTCGTGTAGAAAGAGGACGTGTTGGTAGGAAGTCGCTCAGAACGTATTGTTACATTTACTGAAAATTGCTATTTCAGTGATAAAACCGTGTAAAGTATTTGTAATAGTTGCGAAACATTTATGTATACAAATTTTCTGGAAGTGAAGAATAAAAAATCTTGTTTTTTGGAAAAGGAGGTGAACTTTAGTGTCGTCGCCGGCTATCAATCGACAGAACTGTAAGTGTACAGAGGTCACTAAAATACAGGAAAGAAAATGCATTTTCCATAGTTTTCATTCAATAAGTAACAACCTTTCATAATTTCTTAATTGCAATAATTGGATTATGTTCTTGTATAATAGTATGGTGCCGAACTCCACTGACCAATTTTGATGCAGCAGGACGTGTAGTTTGAAGGAAGTTTGTGTGCTAAGCAATCTCCTTTTCTCACGAAAAGCAGATTGCTGTTTGATCTTATTTACTTAGAATAGTGGTCCCTTAGGTATGAAAAGCTACGAAAACTTGGGCTCAAAGCTATCCGCAATACGGCCAAGTAACTAACAGAGTCGTATTTTAAACCTTAAAGAACAATAACTTCCTTCAAATTATAATACGATACCAACTGGTGCTGAAGCTGATCATTCAAGGAGGCAGTACTCAAAATTCAGGCACCAGTTACGACTTAAAGTAAAAATGTCAATCAAAAATTTCTCTCTCTCCAAACACATATATAAACATTCATGTTATTATTATAGAAGTCATTTTATATGGTGACCATCCTACCAATATCACGTTTGTTTACGTAAGGATGTCTCACCCACTTCTTCTCAAACTAAGAAAATTATATTGAGAATGAAAAAATCCTCGTATCAAGACACAGAAATAGTATCTCCTGGGCAGAGCTAGGAATGTAAAATAATTGAAAGAGCTTTTCGACTTGGCTGCTGCTGGAGGCTCGTATATTTCCCACGTGATACCACGATCGTAAACTGTATCACGTGAGAAACCGAGGAGCCGCCAGAACCCGCCATATGGGGCCCAAAAATTCAGCGTAAGCCGAAACTGGTCAATAAACAAATGTTATTGCACCCTCTACTGTTGATTTTATCGTAATAGTATCTTAGTAAATCACAGTTCAGGTTTCATAAGAGTTGCTCAATTAACAATGCCATTTACATATTCACTCACCAAATTTTACAAGCATTAAATAACAAAACAGTGCCAGCTGGTATTTTCTGTGGCCTGTCTAAGGCATTTGCTGAGTGAATCGCAATATTTTCCTCAATAAACTGAGGTTTAGTGGAACTGATGGTATAGCACACCAAACGTTAATATCATACCTAACCAAAGGAATGGAGGTGTAATTAATGTTGTTGTAGTTGTTTTTTGGGGGAAGAGACCAAACATCGAGGTCATCGGTCTCATCGGAGTAGGGAAGGACAGGGAAGGAAGTCGGCCGTGCCCTTTCAAAGGAACCATCCCGGCATTTGTCTGGAGCGATTTAGGGAAATCACGGGAAACCTAAATCAGGATGGCCGGAAGCGGGATTGAACCGTCGTCCTCCGGAATGCGGGTCCAGTGTGCTAACCAATGCGCCACCTCGCTCGGTGTGTAATTAATAGTTCAGCCAATGTAAGCGGGGGAGATTCTCCTGACTGGAGAGGTATCACTTACTAGGTTTCACAAGGCTCAGTCTTAGGTCCAGTATTGTTTCTGATATATGTAAACGACTTTCTGTCTAACATACAACAAGTAGAATTATTTCGGTTTGCGGGTGGCACTGGCATTGTAATAAATTCAAACTTGCATAGAGCAACAGAAGAATTTGTAAACCGCTAATGGTCTCACTCTCACCTTAGGAAAGTTCTGAAGGCTTAGAAGTATTACACCAATGCTAAATGTTACAAACGTTTAGCAAATAATAACTAAAGTAGAAAAATCAAATGTTTAAGTGTCCTTTTTAATGAGAATTTAAAATGGAAATACCACATTTCGGAATTCCTATATCAACTTTGTGCAGCCAAATTTTCATTTATAATAACTGCTGATCTTGAGGAAAGAAAAATCAGCAATCTGACGTATTTCGTGTATTTTTATTCAGTAATATCATGGGGAGAAATTTTCTGCAGTAGTTTACTGGGGTAATTCAATTTCAGGTAAGAAAATGTTTATTGCTCAAGAAAATGCTGTAAGAATAATATGCAGCGTTCATACGCAATCATCTTGTACGCATCTGTTTAAGGAGTCAGGCATTCTGACTACTGTTTCAAATTATACTTATTCCCTCATGAAGTTATTTGTAAATAATATACTGCAGTTCAAATGCAGTCCTTAGCACAAAAAGGGGTGTACCAGAAATTTTGATCAGTTACACATTGATGTACAAAAACTGAAAGTTAGGAAAGTATAATTTGAAAAAAAACTGAAAGTTTCTCCTTGAACAATTCTTGTACTACGTAGAAGAATTTTTGATTTTGTAATGATTAAAATGTGATGGGTAGAAGTTCGTAACTCATAGCATTACTGAAAAAGACTGTAGAGATCAACATGTAGCCATATTGGAATATGAATATGCAATGTAAATGTGAATAATGGTGTTCGACATCAATATTATTAATCATACATGAAACTAACTAATTAATTAAATGACTAGCTTGTTCATTAAAGTTCCTGCCTCATGAGTGAAGTCCATGTCCGTGAATTTCCAACCCAAAATCTCTTCTTTTACCAGATATCATTAACTAAAGTATGTTCTACAGCAATTTACATCGGTTTCCATTCCTAATTGCAAGGGCGAGATATAGTACTTTTCTGTATTTTACTTTGTTTGGAGCTTCTTTCTCTTTTCTTTTTTTTTTCATTTTGTGGTGAACATCATCCTGTCATATCTCAAAAGTCTCAAGCCTCGTACAAAGTCCACATCTCATCTCCTACAAACAGAGCACACCTTGCAGACAGGAGTATCCTGGGTTCTTCCTTCTTAAACAGAAAGTTTTTATAAACTGCACTATGCAGTAGGATGTGATGGAACAACATCCCTTGTCAGAACTTTCACTAGCATCTCATCTGAACCAATACCTGAATGGTTAGAAATTTAAGTTCACTTAAGCGCCATCCAATGTACGTTTCCACAGTACTGCAATTTAAGTTTAATTATGATAAACAGTAGCCTTGTGCCAGTGTACTTATTGCCACTTTCGTTGATAAGAATGTACTATGTGAAGAATTTTTCTCTGCCTTGGAGGAGGTTAGCGGAAACAGTGGGCAGGCACTGCAAACTTTGTCAGCACAAATGGATTTTTTTATTGTGAAGATCAGCCACGCAACCCTTCGGGTGTGCGCAGGAAGAAAGTGAGCTACCTTTGCATAAAATATCCCCCTTTTTATCTCCTGACGCAGCACACAATGACAGTCAGCTGGCAGTGCCGATAGGCGAGGCCCCGCGCCAGGGGGAGAGCTACAATGAACGGGACATTCTTTGCCCATTTTTGGTGAACCTGTAGGAGACGCACTCTGGTGACAAAATCTAGACGCACGCACTTCAATCTTTTTCAAACGATTTTACAAAAATTAATCGGTAAAAAAACTGATTTTCACATTAGTTAAGGCCTTATATCTCAGCTTCATGGTGAAGTGTCTAAAATATCGATAATGGTCATACTTAATATAATATTTGCATCAATGTCCAACACGGGGTGAAATTCGAAAAGTTTGCAATAAAATATAGAGGTCGCTATGATTTTGCATTTCGTGCATATTACATCAATGTTGCTGCAAATGAAATTTAGCTAAGATATTAAATTTTTCTTTAGACTTGGGAGGCGTTCTCTATGTGTCTCTAATCCTGAGAAAATGGAGTTTGAGGTATGTTCACTTTTTATCGCACGTACACGAGAATAAAATATTCATTACATCCCTCATATGTCCAAAATTGTTCGAGATATCGACATGAGATTTTGGCAAGTGATAGCACGCAAAGAGAATAATATTTTGTTATATGGAGAGCTCAGAAGCCAATGTTTAAGTCATCGTTTTTCTGCAAGTGACTTATACGTTGTAAAAGATACCTGAATATTCAGTCGTTCAGTTGCCGAGTCACAATTTGATATTTCTTACGCTAGATGGCAGTACATGTACTGACCACACAGTACATGAGCCTAAATGTTCCGAAGTAATTTAGTGTAAATAAGTTTGCAACACTGGTTTGTTTGTCTTGGCGTACTGTTAGACATAATAATCTGCTACTGTTACACAATACGTGATTTTTAGATCAGGATGTCTTCTCCACTCGTTGGAAATACGCTGTTTTCAGATAGCGGTTCTGAATATGTATCAGACAATGATAATAATTCGTCCGATTCACGTATGTACATTCTAACCTCTAAAATGTGTCATAATTTCATGTGACCACTCAGAAAAGGCTTCTTTCTCAAAATTAGTCTATTGTTTATCTTTGCACTGATATTGTAACCTTCCAACCGGAATGTTACATTACAAGCATTGCTGAACACGTGTTTTGGAATTTTTTTTTTTTTGAACTGTGAACTGTTTAGTGGGTTATGTTGAATGACTTCCTAAGTATTTTACTTATTTGTAGATGTCACTGACGAAGACATGATCATACAGAAAGGAAGAAAACGTAAGAGGAAGCAATATTCATGGACAAGGGTAGTCAGTTCTGCCAAAAGATGTTCTGGGAAAGCTTATGTGAACAGAAGTGGGAAAAATATGCCTACCAAATCCTTTAAAAATGTGATCTGTAAATGTAAACGAAAGTGTTTTGATTCAGTAAATCCTGCAGAACGGCGATCATTGTTCAAATCCTTTTATAAATTGAGCTATAATGCAAAGCAGAATGTCTATCTTCGGACTGATCCACAACACGAAGATGAAGCAACGTCGTCCAAGAAACTCATCGAAGGCACCAAAATCGAAAAGTTCGACATATTATTTGACAACAACACAGACGTCAGTTCGTGTGTGTAAAAAGTTTTTTATGGACACACATCAAGTTAGTGATGCTCGTCTTTATAAAATATCGGGTAGTACGGAATCATCAGTATGTGTTGATAAAAGAGGCCATCGGCCACCAAGAAGTAAAATCAATGTGAGTAAAAGTGAAACAACACATCGAATCGGTTCCCTCTCATAAGTCATTATACCCTCTCTGATACACCAAATCGGAGATACACTCCTGGAAATTGAAATAAGAACACCGTGAATTCATTGTCCCAGGAAGGGGAAACTTTATTGACACATTCCTGGGGTCACATACATCACATGATCACACTGACAGAACCACAGCCACATAGACACAGGCAACAGAGCATGCACAATTTCGGCACTAGTACAGTGTATATCCACCTTTCGCAGCAATGCAGGCTGCTATTCTCCCATGGAGACGATCGTAGAGATGCTGGATGTAGTCCTGTGGAATGGCTTGCCATGCCATTTCCACCTGGCGCCCCAGTTGGACCAGCGTTCGTGCTGGACGTGCAGACCGCGTGAGACGACGCTTCATCCAGTCCCAAACATGCTCAATGGGGGACAGATCCGGAGATCTTGCTGGCCAGGGTAGTTGACTTACACCTTCTAGAGCACGTTGGGTGGCACGGGATACATGCGGACGTGCATTGTCCTGTTGGAACAGCAAGTTCCCTTGCCGGTCTAGGAATGGTAGAACGATGGGTTCGATGACGGTTTGGATGTACCGTGCACTATTCAGTGTCCCCTCGACGATCACCAGTGGTGTACGGCCAGTGTAGGAGATCGCTCCCCACACCATGATGCCGGGTGTTGGCCCTGTGTGCCTCGGTCGTATGCAGTCCTGATTGTGGCGCTCACCTGCACGGCGCCAAACACGCATACGACCATCATTGGCACCAAGGCAGAAGCGACTCTCATCGCTGAAGACGACACGTCTCCATTCGTCCCTCCATTCACGCCTGTCGCGACACCACTGGAGGCGGGCTGCACGATGTTGGGGCGTGAGCGGAAGACGGCCTAACGGTGTGCGGGACCGTAGCCCAGCTTCATGGAGACGGTTGCGAATGGTCCTCGCCGATACCCCAGGAGCAACAGTGTCCCTAATTTGCTGGGAAGTGGCGGTGCGGTCCCCTACGGCACTGCGTAGGATCCTACGGTCTTGGCGTGCATCCGTGCGTCGCTGCGGTCCGGTCCCAGGTCGACGGGCACGTGCACCTTCCGCCGACCACCGGCGACAACATCGATGTACTGTGGAGACCTCACGCCCCACGTGTTGAGCAATTCGGCGGTACGTCCACCCGGCCTCCCGCATGCCCACTATACGCCCTCGCTCAAAGTCCGTCAACTGCACATACGGTTCACGTCCACGCTGTCGCGGCATGCTACCAGTGTTAAAGACTGCGATGGAGCTCCGTATGCCACGGCAAACTGGCTGACACTGACGGCGGCGGTGCACAAATGTTGCGCAGCTAGCGCCATTCGACGGCCAACACCGCGGTTCCTGGTGTGTCCGCTGTGCCGTGCGTGTGATCATTGCTTGTACAGCCCTCTCGCAGTGTCCGGAGCAAGTATGGTGGGTCTGACACACCGGTGTCAATGTGTTCTTTTTTCCATTTCCAGGAGTGTATTTGCAGTTTGATCTGAATATCAGAAAGATGTACAACCTTTACGTGGAGAAATGTGCACAGGGTGTTACCGAACCTGTCAATGAAAAGACGTATTATCACGTGTTTTCTACTAATTCCAATTTACATTTTAAACCACCTTCCAAAGATACAAGCCAGCTGTGCGATTCCCTGCAGAACATTCTTACTTTTGAGAATGATGATGCAAAAAAGGACGAGGCAAAGATTTCAAAAGAACTTCATCTTCGGCGAGCACAAGAAGCAAGAGATTCTTTGAATTCAGAAAAGTTGCTTTCAGGGGAAGATATTTACGTTTTTAATTTTGTTCTGGAAAAAGCTTTACCTTTACCAAAACTTCCCACATCTGTTGCCTATTAGAAACTAAATATATATGTATATAATCAAGGAGTGCACAGGTTTAAAGGCTATAAATGTTACATGTACATGTGGGATGAGACAGAAGGATCTCGAGGATCACAGGAAATTGGAGAATGTCTTATTAAACATCTCAAACAACATGCCTCATCTCATCGCTATATTATCATGTATTCAAATTTTTGCACAGGTCAAAACAGGAATATCAAATAAGCTTATCGTTGTAAAAACTTTTACAAGACCCAGGGATGGCAGCTGATTACTTTGACCACAAATGTCAAATGTATGGTATCAGGACACAGTTACCTCCCAGATGATGCAGATTTTGGCGTTACCAAATCCAAAGCAAAAAAGAAAGAATTTATTTTTGGTCCAAGAGATTGGATTGATTGGGTAACGATAGCCAAACGCAAAAATCCGTTTCTGCTAACAGAGATGAAGCGAGAAGAGTTTCTTTCAACGAAAAACTTGGAAGTTTCAATTTCCAATAGGAAAAACAAGTGTAAAGTAAACTGGTTGAAAATGAAATGGCTAAGATACTGCAAAGACCAAGAAAATTCTATTTTCTACAAATAAATATTGCTCGAAGGTATTGCGTTTTATGAGATTAACATTACATCTAATTCAAAAGGAAGGCGTCCTCATTTGATCAATATTGTTCAAGATCCCCTGTATCCAGATCGTCGATGTCGGAACTTTTGCAATATATTTCTCCACATTACCACTCATTTTATCGATGGTTTCCTTCAATAACCCAAGCACACGTGCATCAACCTCAAAAACAAAAGAAATCAAGAATCCTGCGAGTATGGCAGCGATAACGATGAATATATAGATTAAATTCATTAAAAAGTGCAGTGAGCCACAGTTTTTGTGTTAAATTGTAGCTATGTTGTAAATTATTTATGTTCGTCCTTCTGTATCCTCACAATAGGTGAGTTCTTGTATTAGTTTTCAATAAAAAATAGTCTTATCGTTGTATGAATCATCTGTATTTTTCTGTATTACATTTTGAAAACATCTAATTATCTTCAGTTGTATTGTGGACTGACTTACACTGATTGGCATATGAACCCTCTATATTATTAACACAAGGAACTTTCTTATTACGGCGACACAGCAGAACCTATGTCTTGTTTCTTTTCTTTCTTTTTTTCTCTAATCCAGTACTGTAATTTTCTGAGAGTCTTCTTCAGATATGGCAAAGAGAATTTGCTATAATGAAAACAAACATTAAATTTCTTCTCTTATGTCACTGCAGACTGAAACAGTGAGGTATTCTGTAAGCTACTGACCTCTATGGTCGCCAGAACTACTCGTATTTCAGAATTATGTCGCAACAGTTACTATAGGACGACTTTGTCTAAATTATACTGCATTTTGGAAAAAGAAGCCAAATTAAACCTGACAGGAGAAATGTAGCCATTGCTCATAACAGAAGACGCTTTTTAAAATAAGAAACGGTAATCTTTTCAGACAAAAGTAAATTGCCAATTCTTCTGTCATTTTGACACAGTCCCACAACCCATCGTATTTTTAATAGTGAACTACTGGAATGGAAACTTACCAAAGGACTTCTGAGAAATATGAAATTAATTAGCAGGAAATAGTGTACTACCGTTTTTTCCCTATCGACATTCAGAGTGAAGTGCTAATTTTCTTCACTTTAATTTTTTTTTTTTTGATGCGTTAAAGATTACATATATTTGTAATCTATTACAATCTTAATGAATAATCGTAAGCGGTTCATAAAGTAGAGACTATCATGTTTTTGTAATCTTGTTCTTCCCAGTTAAACAGGCATCAGATACGTTATTTCTAACAGAATAATGCCGAATATTTATTGCAGAGTAGAACTGACCCAATAAAACTCTTTCGTAACTCCGTAGCTGTGAACACACTGTCGGCATGTAGAACCTCGCCTACTATTAGTCAAAGTCAATTTCACTGATGAATTAACAGATATTCTTGTTAAGAAGTTTCACTCTCTAACACTGTACAGGGATAGGACTGGACAGATGGTGTACTATTTGCTGTAGTTTTTCATGTGTCAAATACAACTGAGACGTAGTTTCAGCTCCAGCTGTTCATTATTAAAGGTACGCTGGGTTACGGGATTCCCTTGAAACTGCAACAGAATATACGGTTTATTTTCATGTGGGTTGTTAAACATGTTTTCTTCAGAGAAATGTAATCAGTGACGAGTTTTGAGTAACGCATACATTTATCTAATTTTTCACGTTTATTTTAGATTTTTTGCCAAAACACGTTACAAATTGCGCAAACTCACTTTATAACAAAATCTTGAAACAGAGGGCGTTATTTAACAAGACACAGCCTACCAGAGAGGTCAACACCTTATGGAAAACCTCATTGTGTCGGTTTGCTGTAACATGAGAGGAGAAATTTCACATTTATTTTCCTAGTAGCAAATTTTCTTTTCACCAGCCATAAATGACTTTTTAAAAATTGCGATGTTAGGTTGAAAAAAATTAGATAAAAGCTGTAGCTGCGGCTATGTCGACGTAGATATGTTTCACGAAATGTGTTCGCAGTAGCCCATATGAATAACCATCAGCTGCATAATGGAATAACGACAACAAAAATTTGTGCTGGACTGGGACCCTAACCTGATCTTGCAGCTTATCGCGAATGGTCGCCTTACCACTAGGCTATCTGAGCGTGAGTCACGGCCAGACCCAAACTTAAGAAAGAAAAAAAACGTGTTCATATGTGTGTGAAAACTTATGGGACTTAACTGCTAAGGTCATCAGTCCCTAAGCTTACACACTACTTAACCTAAATTATCCTAAGGACAAACACAGACACTGAAAGGTGGCTACACTGAGCCACAGCGCCAGAGATTGCGCCAACGAGTATTATTCCGCCGCCTCCACTGGCAGTGCTTGCTGAGATGTCGTAGTGAAGAGTTCTTGTCGAGAAGTCGTGGTGGAGAGTGCTTATCGAGATGTGGTAGTAGTGAGTCGGTGTTGAGATGTTGTAGTAGGGAGTGCTTGTTCCATGTTTTATGCAGTTGTTTGATGGGCTAGACAGCAGATGTTGTTCGAATGGAAATATTGTAATGATCAGAGTGCTTTTCGTCAATACATATGAAGGTAAAAAAAATTCCCTTTTCTTTCTATTATTTCAATGTCTTAAATAATGCGTCATTACAGGTTCAGTCAACAAAGCATCTGGCTTGTGTTCTTGTATTAGAGTGCAATTCTGGTTTCCTTACGCAATTACAGTATTTATATTTTTTTAATTACTTCAGTATAAATGGTATTTAAAATTTCTTGCCTTATTGAAGAAGAACCGTGCCAGATGTGTACGTTGAATCACACTTCCACACACAGAACAATTACACTTGTGTTTTGGTTTCGTAGGTTTTATAGTTGCTGGGGACTTAATTAATTAATTAATTGTGTTAACGAAAATTTTCTTTCATTCCTTGTTGTTATTCTATGCAGTCAGATTGCATACTAAAACTAGTCAGGGCCAACCGTTTACGAGACCTCGTAATCGGTCAGACAGCTACTAAAATAATAAAAAGTATTTGCATTTCATATTTATATAATTAAGCCCCCATGCAACACCCATGCCCGAGGGAGGACTCGAACCTCCGCCGGCACCAGCCGCTCAGTCCATGACTGCAGCGCCTAAGACCACTCGGCTAATCCCGCGCGGCCTCAAACTTCCGTATGTCGTCAGCCATGTGTCTACAACCTGCACTCGCACACCCATTATATACATTCTCTTATAGGCGAGATATTTTTTACTTGAAAGTCGCTTGCCCGGTGTGGGCGGATAAATGCGATATTGCAGTGCCCCTGTTATTCCGAATCCGATGCAATATTCCTTTGGAATAACACAGGCCGCTGCAATATCGTAGATAAGTTCCATATCTCAACCATATGGTAAAGTACTCTCCTCACTGTGCGTTATCATTTCCGAAAATCTCGTTTCGATGTCTCGAACGGCTTAGGAGATGTCAGGTGTGTTATGAATATTTCATTCTTTCGCGTATATGGTTGGATCAAACGTCCTGAAGGATATGTTACTTTAGGCCTTGATAGTTTTGCGTCCACCACTCCAGAACTTTAGTCCGCATGACATCGGAAGGCGAGAACGGCTGACACAACTATGTGAAGACGTCAAGTACAATTTAATTATAATGGGAATGTCTAACGACAAGGACATCGAAACTTTTTAAATAACTGTCATTTACTGCGATTTGGACTGCATTATAAGTAAAACTGTAATACACAACAAAATTACTTCAAACACAAACCGAAACCGTTTTATTTGCTTAACTGGTGCTTCCACTCCACATAATTTTTAAAAATGTCTATAATGCATGTACATGGGTATCTTTACTGTAGTAGAAAAGAATTACTGGCAGAAAAGAGAAATGGCAAATATCGTTGTAAAATGGTCAGTATGTAGTCGTATTTTTCTCTGCCAATGGGCATTACGAGTGTAAACTAACTCGTTCTATATTACAATGAGAAAACGCAATTACAATACTTTGAACAAGCAAACAAATGACCACTTTCTGCGAATAACTCGAGGGACTGCTGATCGATAACGCCGAAAACCACCGATATCTCGACAGGTCATTTTAAGGTATTTTCCAGTTAGTGCCTTGAAAATGAAAGGGGTTCACCTATGGAAATATAGGAGTTTTTGATAAATTTATACGGCCGCATTCTCACGAAATAGTACAGCATACAAGAAGCTGTGAAAAGATTAACATCTTGGGCAATAGAAAGAAAATTATAGTGTGCATGCCTCGTACTATACAAATTCCTGATCAATAAAGGCTAGGAAATTCTCATATACTCTGTATTCAATTGATACATTGACAAACGCATACGTGAACCACGAGCCTTTAAAATCAAGCAGTATTATTTCTGTAGTTGCTTCCGAAGTCTAAATCGTAATACCATTATCACTAGCGTTTGAATCTGTGTGCGAACTATCTGATTGTAAATGTACGATATTGGTTCAAGGCTTATATTCATCTTCACCTTCCTATGAAAGTTTTGTTCCTCAAGCGCTTCATCATGTCACACAGACCGTGCCTACACTGAAAGGGTGGGAGGGTGTTCTCTATTGCTACATGCTCAACCATCTCCGGAGATCCTGCTTCCAGTGTGTGTATGTGTGTGCGTGTGTGTGTGTGTGTGTGTGTGTGTGTGTGTGTGTGTTGGAGTTTATGGGCGCTCAACGTCGAGGTCATCAGCGCCCTGACACACATTAAAAGGAACGAATATGGACAGACCTAATAAAACTGAAGCACACATGCAAAGAAAGCAAGAAATGAAGGTAAATGCTACATAAGAAAGAAAAACGTAAGGAAAGGGAAAACATGGCAAGAAGAATGCCACAGGAAATTGTCATTGGCTGGCCACTTACATAAAATATGGCCGAGCTTGTCACAAAGTGAGCGAATTAAGATCCTCTCCCTAAAATCTTTGTAAATACACTCCTGGAAATTGAAATAAGAACACCGTGAATTCATTGTCCCAGGAAGGGGAAACTTTATTGACACATTCCTGGGGTCAGATACATCACATGATCACACTGACAGAACCACAGGCACATAGACACAGGCAACAGAGCATGCACAATGTCGGCACTAGTACAGTGTATATCCACCTTTCGCAGCAATGCAGGCTGCTATTCTCCCATGGAGACGATTGTAGAGATGCTGGATGTAGTCTTGTGGAACGGCTTGCCATGCCATTTCCACCTGGCGCCTCAGTTGGACCAGCGTTCGTGCTGGACGTGCAGACCGCGTGAGACGACGCTTCATCCAGTCCCAAACATGCTCAATGGGGGACAGATCCGGAGATCTTGCTGGCCAGGGTAGTTGACTTACACCTTCTAGAGCACGTTTGGTGGCACGGGATACATGCGGACGTGCATTGTCCTGTTGGAACAGCAAGTTCCCTTGCCGGTCTAGGAATGGTAGAACGATGGGTTCGATGACGGTTTGGATGTACCGTGCACTATTCAGTGTCCCCTCGACGATCACCAGTGGTGTACGGCCAGTGTAGGAGATCGCTCCCCACACCATGATGCCGGGTGTTGGCCCTGTGTGCCTCGGTCGTATGCAGTCCTGATTGTGGCGCTCACCTGCACGGCGCCAAACACGCATACGACCATCATTGGCACCAAGGCAGAAGCGACTCTCATCGCTGAAGACGACACGTCTCCATTCGTCCCTCCATTCACGCCTGTCGCGACACCACTGGAGGCGGGCTGCACGATGTTGGGGCGTGAGCGGAAGACGGCCTAACGGTGTGCGGGACCGTAGCCCAGCTTCATGGAGACGGTTGCGAATGGTCCTCGCCGATACCCCAGGAGCAACAGTGTCCCTAATTTGCTGGGAAGTGGCGGTGCGGTCCCCTACGGCACTGCGTAGGATCCTACGGTCTTGGCGTGCATCCGTGCGTCGCTGCGGTCCGGTCCCAGGTCGACGGGCACGTGCACCTTCCGCCGACCACTGGCGACAACATCGATGTACTGTGGAGACCTCACGCCCCACGTGTTGAGCAATTCGGCGGTACGTCCACCCGGCCTCCCGCATGCCCACTATACGCCCTCGCTCAAAGTCCGTCAACTGCACATACGGTTCACGTCCACGCTGTCGCGGCATGCTACCAGTGTTAAAGACTGCGATGGAGCTCCGTATGCCACGGCAAACTGGCTGACACTGACGGCGGCGGTGCACAAATGCTGCGCAGCTAGTGCCATTCGACGGCCAACACCGCGGTTCCTGGTGTGTCCGCTGTGCCGTGCGTGTGATCATTGCTTGTACAGCCCTCTCGCAGTGTCCGGAGCAAGTATGGTGGGTCTGACACACCGGTGTCAATGTGTTCTTTTTTCCATTTCCTGGAGTGTACATTTGACATGGCACAGAACTTTAAAACTTTAACCACATTCGTCTGAGTGTTGCCTAAAAGAGATGGCAGGTCCGCTGGCAAGTCAGCCGTGGCCCTCTGGTCAGAAAATAAAATACAATCCAGTAAAACGTGGAGCACAGTGACCTGAACTCCACAAGCACCACGCATTGGAGGGTCCTCCCGCCGGAGCAGGAAGCCATGCGTCATAGGGCTGTGGCCTATCCGAAGCCGAGTGAGGAGAATCTAGTCCCGTCGACGGGGCTACACACACGCGTTGTGGGCTTGACTATACGGAGCTTATTGTCAGTCACTTCCAGCCACTCATCCTCCCACCGACGCATGACTCGTGAGCTCAACAGCGAGGTGAGTGCGTGCAGGGGTATAGCACACTGAGATATTTGTGGATCGAGACACGTCTCCTTGGCTGCGAGATCTGCCCTTTCATTCCCAGCAATGCCGACATGCCCCGGAACCCAGCAGAAAGCCACCACCTTCCCCAATCGCTCTAGTTGAAGGAGGGCATCCTGGATGGTCTGGACTATTTTATCTGCTGGATACAAAGGTTGCAATGAGTGAAGGGCACTTAGTGAATCGGAACAGACAAGAAATTTAGGACAGGAAGAATGTTTCATCTGCTCCAGTTCCCGCAAGATCGCAGACAATTCTGCATCAAAGACAGTAAAAGTCTTAGGCAGTCGGACCTTGAGGACACGATCCGGAAAAACAACAGAGCAACCAACGGAATCTCCTTGTTTCGACCCATCCGTAAAAACGGCTACATAGTCGTGGTGCTCAGATAAAATGGCAAAAAATGCTGCATTAAAAACGGTGGCAGGAGGGCAATCTCTCTTGTACTGCAATAAATCTAAAATCACTCCGGGCCTCTTCAGTAACCAGGCTGGCAGGCGGTTAAAACCCAGGATTTGGGGTTGTACAGACTCCACACCGAGGGACTCTAGCACACGTTGCACTCGGATCCCAAACGACAACGTAGCCTGGGGACAGTGGGAAAAAAGGCGCTCCAGAGGTGGATGAGCAACAAGATGGTGAGCAGGCGAGGCGGGAGCTGCAAGAAACTTACAAGCCTGGCGCATCAGCAGGAGCTGCCGCCGGATGGTAAGTGGCGTTTCCCCGGCCTCAGCACAGAGGCTGGGTACGGGACTGGTCCGATAAGCACCCGTGGCCAGTCGAATCCCAGCATGGTGGACAGTGTCAAGGATCTGCAAATAAGACGGCCTCCCTGACCCATACACTATGCACCCATAGTCCAGCCGTGAACGCACAAAAGCTCCATAAAACTGAAGGAGACGCGCCCTGTCCGCTCCCCAAGACCTGTGGCTGAGGCACTTGAGGATGTTCAGTGCCTTCAGGGTTCTGGCTTTCAAGTCGCGTAGGTGCGACAGCCATGACAACCTGGCGTCAAAAATTAGGCCCAGAAGCCGCACTGTGTCCCCTAAAATGTAGGACAGTATCCCCCATATGCAAAGCAGGCAAAGTAAAAAGACGATGAGAACGATTAAAATGAACACAAACACACTTATTGGCAGAAAACCGAAAACCCGTCTTTGCAGCCCACTCCTCTAACCGCCGCACTGTTAGCTGCAACTGACAGCTCACGGTTGCAACACTGGAGGAGGAACAGAAAACAGCAAAGTCGTCCACAAATAAGGAGCACTGTACTGGACTCCTCACTGTAGACGTTATACTGTTGATGACTATGGCAAAGAGGGTAACGCTTAAAACACTGCCCTGGGGGACACCGTTCTCTTGCTCAAAGCGATCAGATAGTGTTACCAACTCGGGTCCGCAAAAAACGCTGAGAGAGGAAAGACCGAATGAAAATGGGGAGACAGCCACGATAGCCCCATTGATGCAGTTGTGCAAGAATACAGTGTCTCCAAGTAGTATCATATGCCTTACTGATATCAAAGAAGATACCGATACAGTGATGCTGACGGAGGAAAGCCTGCTGAATAGCCGCCTCTAGGAGGGTCAGGTTGTCAACCGTGGACCGAAATTTTCGGAATCCACACTGAGAGCGGCTAAGGAGCTGTCTGGTTTCTAACAGCCAGACCAGACGACGGTTAACCATCCGTTCCAGGGTCTTTCCGACACAGGTCATCAAGGCGATACTACGATAACTGCTGGGACATGTGCGGTCCTTTCCTGGTTTGAGGAGAGGAATGAGGATTGCCTCCTTCCACGAGGTGGGGAACACCCCTGTCTGCCATATGAGATTAAAACATTCCAGGAGGATTTCCTTTGACGCCGCTGGCAGATGACGAAGCATGGAGTACTGGATGCGGTCGTGACCTGGTGCAGTATCAGAAGTCTCAGTAAGTACCGATTCAAGTTCGCACAGGGAGAAAGGGGAGTTGTAGGCCTCAGACCTGTTCGACCGAAAGTCCAAGTTTGGTCTCTCGACAGTCGCACGATAGAGACGAAACGCTGGATCCTGATTTGCAGTGGCAGTACTTCGTGCAAAATGCTCTGCCAGCGTCTGAGCAATGGCTCTGGGTGTCGTTTGGAGGCATCCCTGGTTCAGGACTGCAGCTATTGGTAAACGACTGCGTTGACCGGAAATCCTCCGGATGGCTTCCCATACTTTTGTGGAACAAGTGGAACGGTTGCAGGAGTCCAGGAACTCCTGCCATGACCTATTCTTGCTCTCCTTAATGACACGGCGTGCCCTGGCTCTCGCGATTCGAAAGGCGCTAAGATTGACAACTGTCGGGCGGCATTTAAATCGTTGAAGAGCCGCACGCCTGTCCAGGATGGCTGAATGGCACTCTTCTGTTCACCAAGGCACAAGGCGCCGCTTAAGAGGGCCAGAAGACTGTGGTATGGACAGGTCAGCAGCATGATGGATCACAATTGTGATGTGATCCACCCATTCCTGTACGCTGTCGTGGCGTTCAAACACAGCCAACCGACTGAGCAGTGGCCAGTTAGCCCTGCCAATCATCCACGAGATGAATGCGGATGGGGAAGTGATCGCTGGAATGAAGGTCGTCAATGACCTTCCAGTGAACAGAGTCAGTGAGTGTTGGAGAGCAGAAAGATAGGTCAATGGCTGAGAATGACCCTGTAGCAGCAGAGAAATGAGTCGGAGTACCAGTGTTGAGGATGCACAACACTTGAGACGTTAGGAGGCTCTCCAAAACTCGTCCGCGAGCGCAAAGAGAAGTGGAGCCCCGCAGGACATGATGGGCATTGAAGTCGCCCAGGAGGAGAAATGGACGGGGGAGTTGTGCGATAAGATCTGCGAGAGCCTCTAAGTTCAGTGCATCCAGAGGAGGTAAATAAAGGGAGCAAACGGTAAGCTGCCGACATGAATGAATTTCAACTGTAACTGCTTGTAGGTCAGTATCCAGGGGGAGAGCAGAGGAGAGGTGGTCATTATTGGCAAACACGGCAACTCCGCCTTTGGCCCTTTCTCCAGTCAGGTCATCTTCGCGATCTAACGTATCGCCCCTTAGTACAGGAGTATCAGATGGTTTGAAATGCGTTTCCTGTAAACACAAGCACAGGGGTCGTTGCCGTGCTAGGATGGTTCAGTTCCTCCACATGTGCCCGGAATCCATTCATGTTCCACTGTATAATGGGAGCCATCTATCAGGGTGGGAGTACTTTCATTCTCACTTTCTGTCGGGGAAGGAGAGGCCACAACAGGTGGATGCTCAGTTTTGGGTCGAGATGATTGCCCCAGTCTGACATCAACCTTCATCGCCTCGGAAGAGGAATTGAGAGAGACGTCATAGAGAATGACATCAACATCAGCAGACTGTACAACTTCAGTCTCCTTCAGTGGGCGCGTCTTTACCTTTGGCTTTGGTTTAGATTTTCTGGCCTGAGGTGGCATTGGAGCCAAAACCTCAGAAGCAGTAGGGGGTGTAGCAGCGCTGGGCAGTGCACAAGACTGGATCCGGGAAGAGGCAGGAAGTTCCATGATGTCAGCTACCACGGACTGGTCAGAAGACGGGGGGGGGGGGGGGGAACAGCAGGCTTCACAGGAATGGCAGCAGCAGCACACGTACATTGACAAACGCAGGTGCTAGTACTGACAGTAGCAACCTCCGTTTGTGTAGCAGCATCGGTTTTCAAGACTGGCTGTTTCAGAACGGAAGAAAAGGAGGCAGCGAACGTGGGCGGCTGCATGGACTTGTAGATTTTCTTTGCCTCACCATACGGGATGCGTTTGATGGTTTTAAGTTCTTGGATCTTCCTCAAGGAAAACTCTGCATTCCCTACTCCACACAGGGTGATCCCCAGAGCAGTTGACACACTTGGGAGAAGAGGAGCAACCAACTCCCTCATGGGTGGTTTTACCACATTTCCCGCAAGTGGCTTCCCCTTTACAGCCAAGAGTAGTGTGTCCAAAGTGTTGGCATTTAAAACACCACATGGGGTTGGCGTAATAAGGCCATACACTGAGACGTAGGAATCCTGCCTTCACATACTCTGGCAATTTGGTGCTGTTAAACGTAAGGATAAAAGAGTCAGATTTCATGAGAGCACCATCCATCCGTTTCATAACGTGTTGCACGTCGACAATTCCTTCCCGGGACCATTGAGCCTTCAGTTCGTCTTGGGGAATGTCAATGAGATCTCTGCAAGTCACAACATCTTTGCTGTAGTCCAAGGTGTTGTGAAATTCAGTCTCTATCGCAAACTCCCCAAGAAATTTTGCCTTCTGAAGATTCTGGACTTGCTGGAAGTTAGATGTTTCAACCAACAAGGTGCCATTTCGGAAGCGCTTTACAGATTTTAATGTGCCAGCAATACCTTCTAAGCCCTTCTGTATATAAAATGGTGAAACTTTATCAAAACTCCCATCTTTCCTTTTAATTATAAAAAAAAAACATTCTGCGAAGCAGCATGCGTTCTGTTACTACTAACGGGTTCAGGACTAGTTACACGAGCCCTCTTGTTAGATTGGGTGTTAGAACCTACCAGCGGCCCACCCTTTCCGCTGGGAGGAGAAGAAGAAAAGTTCGAGGGTTCCATCTCGGTCCCACGAGCAGCTAGGGAACTAGAAGTCCACCTAGACAGAGCCCCGCGTGCCTAGGTAAGCCTTATACAACTGAGATGCGGCAGGTTCGCCAGAGGTTCCGTTAACGACTGTTCCACCTCAACAGCCATGCGTCTCATCAGCGCGCAGC
Source organism: Schistocerca piceifrons (assembly GCF_021461385.2). Lineage (NCBI taxonomy): Eukaryota > Metazoa > Arthropoda > Insecta > Orthoptera > Acrididae > Schistocerca > Schistocerca piceifrons. The sequence goes on from NC_060142.1 coordinate 492,357,740, forward strand.
ACACCTTGAGATTGAGGGGTTGTTTATAGAGGTTTATTCCATCCTCGCGATCCTGGCGGTTAAGCCAAGATCCCCATTCCCTGAGACACACAACGTTCCCCGCCGCGCCGCACGGTGGTCGCTGAAGTATGACCAGAGCTTACAGTGAGAGGGGACTGGCGGCGCTTACCAGTCCCCAGCTCAGGAACCCCGGGGTAGCCAAGCCCGTACTCAGCAAATGAATACTGAGCCCCTGGGGGCTCCTGCTTCCACTACTGTTGCTATGTTTGGGTTCACCCAAACTTATTGGAAGGTGAGGCATGAAGACAGAATCTTTCACAAATATAATCAGCAGCCCACACTCCTCCGTTTAAAAATCACTTACTGTGAGATCAAGGGACCTTCTACATCTACATCTATATACATACTCCGAAAGCCACAGTATGGTGCCTAGCGGAGGGTTCCTTGTACGAGTTCTAGTTACTTCCTTTCCTGTTCCACTCGCAAATAGATCGAGGGAAAAGCAACTATCTAAATATATCCATACGAACCCGAATTACTGCTATTTTATAGCCGTGGGCTTTCTGCGTAATGTACATTGGCTGCAGTGGAATCGTTCCACGATCAGCTTCTCATGTCGGTTCTCTAAATTTCCTCAATCCCCTCCAGCGAATCACATCTGAGTTCACGAAACATCTCCGTAATACTCGAGTGTTAATCGAACCCACCGGCGACAAATCTAGCATCACGCCTCTGAACTACTTCGATGTTTTCCTTCAGTACGACCTGGTGGGGATCCCAAACACTGGAACAGTACTCAAGAATGAATCGCGTTAGTGTTCTATGCATGGTATTCTTTACATATGGTTTCCTTAAATTCTTGCAGCAAACCAAAGTCATTTACTAGTCTTCCCTACTACAGTCCTTACGTGCTCGTTCCATTTCACATCGATTTACAACGTTACGCCTAGATATTTAATAGACCTCTAATGCTGTATTCGAACATTACGGTACCGGTATTGTTTTTCCTACTCATCTGCATTAATTAACATTTTTTTTTTTTTTACATTCAGAGGAAGCTGCCACTCATCACAAGAACTAAAAATTGTGTTAATTCTTCTTGTGCCCTCCTGCATTCAGTCAACGGCGACACCTTGCTGTACACCGCAGCATCCTCTGCAAACAGTTACAGATTCCCATTCACCCTGTCCGTAACATTATTTATGTGGGTAGAGAAAAAGAGCGGTCCTGTCACACTTGCCTGGAGCTCAGTTGACGACACCCTTCTCTCTGGTGAACAATCGCCGTCGAGGACAACGTACTGGGTTCTATTACTTAAGAATTTTTCAATCCACTCACAAATAAGGAAACTATTGCGTATGCTCGTACATTCGTTAACAGTCTGCAGTTGGATACTGAGTCGAACGCTTTCCGGAAATCTAGGAATATCGAACCTGCCTGTTTCTCTTCATGACGGCTCTCAGGATCTCAAATGAGAGAAGGGTAAGCTGAATTTCACACGAGTGATGCTTTTTGAAATCGTGCTAACATGTGGAAAGAAGCTTTTCTGTGTCAAGAAATTTAGTTTATTCGAACTAAGACCTTACATGACGGTGTAAATGAATTGCACCAGATGAAACGGATAACGCAAAACGCTTTTTGTTGCTGTGTTATCACTACCTTGACTCGACGCAAGTTGTGTAATGAATGACCGAGCGAGCGAAGTAGCTGCATCAGGCACGTCCCTACGGCAACCACATCAACCAGCCACCTACAACTGCCATCAAGGTAAGCTTTTTATATCCATATGTACGTTAAAATTCATCCCAAGTTCCCACATTTTTCCGTTTTGGCTTTGGTTTATGGAAACAAACTGGCAGTATCATGATCCAACTACAAAAACATCTACACAGAGAAATAAGCAGATAAAGATTTTGAACAATGACTTACTGCTTATATATATACAGAATCATGACATGGTACCAACTATAAACGAAATGGAATATGAAAAAGTAACTCAGTATAGACTGGGAAGCATTCACGTGGAGATTAAAGTGTTGGTGTAACTACTGACAGCAAACAAAATACCATAAAATGGTTCAAATGGCTCTACGCACTTGAGACTTCACATCTAAGGGCATCAGTCCCCTAGACTTAGAACTACTTAAACATAAGTAAACTAAGGACATCACATACGTCCATGACCGAGGCAGGATTCGAACCTGCGAACGTAGCAGCAGCGCTGCTCCGGACTGAAGCGTCTAGAATCTCTCGGCCACAGCGGCCGGCTCAAATATCATAAAACACGTCACTATATCGTATAAAATCAAAAAGGGCTGTGTATATTACACTATCTTCGTGACATGCACAACCAGAGCCTTTGTCGGAGGGGGCACCTTAGTTTTGCAGTAAGCAGCTTTTCTGTGCCTCGAAGAAACTGCAGGAAAACAGCAAGTGGTACACGTGTCGTTCCTCATTCATACGCACGCACTAAATGTTGTCTTTGCTGCCTGCCCGATGTAGGTGGTAAAATGTAGACCAATGTCTGTAGGCATTCGCATCAGGGTAGTTACCACCTTGGAACTCGTTATGTTCAGAACCGAACGGAGTTTCTAATGTCTAGAAATTGGGTGATAGTAGACTCAAGTCCTGCGAGAGCCAGAAAAACGTCGCCGGCCGAAGTGGCCGTGCGGTTCTAGGCCCTACAGTCTGGAACCGAGCGACCGCTACGGTCGCAGGTTCGAATCCTACCTCGGGCATGAATGTGTGTGATGTCCTTAGGTTAGTTAGGTTTAATTAGTTCTAAGTTCTAGGCTACTGATGACCTCAGAAGTTAAGTCGCATAGTGCTCAGAGCCATTTGAACCAGAAAACGTCAAATCCTAATCTTCCTTCCTTCCTTGCCTTGTGTTTATCAGATGATCTTCTGTTTCTGTATCATACGTGGACATAAACATCCCAGTAACCTGAACTGACGGCACCAATAAGTGGGCGGTGCAGAACTGCAGGAGGAGAACTAGTTCGCTGTTGCAGTGGGTGACTCTTGAGGTCACAGGTGGAACTGTTTGTGTTTTGCAGTGGGCTGACGACCGTCTTAAGGCCGGTTCCCACTAGGACTGCCGCGCGTCAAAACCGCGCGTCAGCGGCGTGGTTGCCATGGAAACGGCGTCAGCGGCAAGGCGCGGCGGGCTCTGCGTCGCGGCTTAAGGCCGGTTCCCACTAGGGCTGCCGCGCGTCAAAACGGCGCTTCAGCGGCGTGGTTGCCATGGAAATGGCGTCAGCGGCAAGGCGCGGCGGGCTCTGCGTCGCGGTTTGACCATGTCGAACCGCTTCCGCTGCCGCGTGCCGCGCTCCAGGTGCGCGCCGCCAATCACAGAACGCGATGAGCGTGACGTCAGGTGCGGAATCCCGGGCAACACGAACTTTCGCCGAACCGCTGGCGCAGTCGCGGCGGCAGCTGTGAAATACTTATCATCCTATCTCAAGGAAACTATTCGGTGAAAAAATTTGATACTTTCGCATCTTACAGTCTGATATCTTCGCCCGGTAAAGGACTGAATTTCGTTTTGTTTCTCGTTATGGTTACTTGCTGTATCGCTTCCAAGTAAACCACTACACGGAATTTTGTGCAGTGTGCAGAGGTAAAAACGCATTGCGTAGACTTTGCGTATAGTTCATTTTAGGTAATACATTATTGCAAATGAAATTTAGCCAACATATTGAAATTGTTTTTAAAGTTGAGAGCAGACCGATAGCTGTCACCGTTCTTGAGATATTGAATAACATATCGGCGGACGGGCCGCCCGGTGACCAAGCTTGGGTCGCCCTGCTCGTCGTAATCATGTCATTGTAGCAGCATCAAATTTCGCAAACGGTTCGAGATATCGAAACGTGGTTTTTTGCAAATGATAACTCGCAAAGAGTTGCGTAATTTGTCGTACGGTAAATAAGCGAAACTCTTATCTATTGAGGTATGGAACTAACTATAGGTTCTTACAATTGATCGATGTACTTTTTAAACGCTATTCAACAGCATGTGAAATGAGAAGCACGGAGTGCGTTAATATTTACAATGATGTATGTGGACCTACTCAGTTCAAACAGAAACCAATTTGCTGGTACGTCATAAGATATAATTGCTACATATAAACAAGTATTAATTATTTCATTTTCCCTCAAGAAACTTTCTTTGTCTATAACATTTAGAATAATTTAGCAATACATGTAATAACACCAGCTGGCCAAATAGTCTTTAAAGCAATGCTAAAACAATCTTCGCAGGTGGATATATATCCTCTGATAAGTCACTTCCTTTTACCAAAAGACTGTACATCCCTGATCGCCTCCTGGCGAAACATCTAGGCATAAAGTACCATATACAATATTGTGTGCACTGTCCTTAGTATCTACAGACTCTGGAACTTATTTCCTAGTATAAGACTGTTTACAGTAACAGGACAATATACACAAATACTTCACAAGTGGACAAGTGATACGTACTAGTTGCTATATTACAAAACATTCTCTGGAAGTAAATGCACAACTGAGCTAGTTAATCAAAAGTGCTGCTAGCTGCTGCTGGTTGGCGTTAACAGTAATACAGTTCCTTTCTTTGTTCGCTCTGGTCTTCAGCTCGAAGACTGTGTTGATACAGCGTTGCACTGTAGTCTATTCTACGTAACCCTCTTCATCTTTGCCTAACTACTGCATCCTACATCCATTTGAGTGTGCTTACCGTTGTCTGTACAATATTGGTTCCGGTACCAAACTGATGATTCCTCGATGGCTCAGAATATGTCCTGTCAACCAACCGCATTTTAGACAAGTTGTGCTATTATTTTATTTTTCTACTGTCTATTTTCCTATTGCCTATTTGATTTACTCCTTTTTTATATTTGCTTCTGTTGTCAATTCAAGTCAATACGTCATGTGTTATGTAAGGCTTTCTACTGCACCTTTTTCCTGTTTTTATCTTCTGCTGCTGTCAATACCTGTTCTATCAAAGGTACCGATTCGTCTTGTAGTGTTATCCTTCCTCTCTTTCAATCATTCGTTGGCTAATGTTCCCTTTAAGAATATCGACAAGCTATGGTCTTAACTTATTCAGATTTCATCTCTTAATTCGCTACATTTAGCTGTCTCTTTCATTGCCATCTGCAATAAATTATCTTCAGTCTGCATCTCCACCTGGAAATGTGTTAGAATTTAAAATCTTGTTTTGAAAAGTCTACTGTCTTCATGTACTTCTTTCATGATTCTTGAACAAAGATGTAGCGATGATTAACTTACGCTCTGCGAGAAATTTTATCAGGCAGCTCACCGTTTCATTTCTTCCCCCTAGCCCATCTTCTCCTACTATTTCATCTTCCTGTCTCTGTTATCGAAATCCAGTCTTTCATTGTATTTCAAATTTTTGTCTACTTTAACAATCTGAATAATTTTCTTTATTTTATCGTACATCTTTCCAAAGTGTTCACCATCTGTAGTGTTGGTAGACATGAAAACTTGTCTATGGTGGATGGGTGTCCGTTTTATGTCTATATTTGATATGGTAATGTTAAAGGCAGTTTAGGATGGAAGTGACTATTATAAAATTATTTCATTTATCGTTTCACTAACAAATACTTGAAGAGTGGATGAAATACGTGATCTTAATGGAGAAAATACTGAGGATCAACTTACAGACATATTCAGTTACAAATAACTGCGTACCATACCAATAGTAATTTACTATCATTGTAAACCTAAAATAGGTACTGGAAACTGCAATGTTAAAAAATTGTTACAAGAGTCATGAGAAGTTGTTATTTTGGACTGATCACATTCCTAAATGTTGTCACCTACATTAGGGAACAATCATTGAATGTGTCTGAGTTTGACGTGAGGTGTGACCTTCGGAGCTATGAGAATTTTCGACGAAGTGGTCTAGCGGACACGCCCGCTGTTAGGAAATACTTATCATCCGATTGTAACAAAATATCCCATGAAAAAAAAAATACTGTTTTCCATCTTAGGGCCTGATATTCTCGCTCGATAAAGGGCTGCATTTCTTTTCGCTATTCGTAATTTTACTGTGCTGCACGAAATCAAGTAGAAGACTGCACGAAATTTTAAATAAATTCCAGAGATAAAAGCGCATTGGGAACACATTGCAATTTGGTTCGTTTTAGGCAACGTATCGAAATTATATTTAGGCAACGTATCGAAATTATATTAAAGCTGAGAGAAGAGCAATACATCTTTTCGTTCTTGAGATACTGGTTGTTCAATAGATGGGTCGCACGTGGGGCGCCCACTTTCGTATGTTACAACGGAAGTAGGCGAGGTTGTCAATTAGAAGCTGAAGGGTCTCTACCTGAGCCTCTTCATCATTTTGTTTTCTAACCTAATGTACCCACCTCTGCCACGTCAATTCTGGGTGCAAACTGTAAACTAAAAAAAGGCGCTCACCTTACATTTTCCTAAGATTTTGGTAATTATCGGCGCCCCGCACACCAGTTCAATCCATCTCTGTGCAGTACGTCAGTATATACATGGTTTGCTCCTCTCTCCTGATGAATGAAAATCATGAATAAGAGAGTACACGGTAAATTTTAGTATCTAGATCTGTTGGAGTAAAAGTAGTCTGTTACTGTGGCAGAATAGTCAACCCTATAAACCACGTACCAGGTAGGAAACAGGTTTTTGTTCGCCTCGGACGAAGCTCTTGTACATGATGGCACCACACAATAGGGAGCTCTCTGGGTATTTCCGGAAGAGCGGAAACCGTGTGTCCCAAAAGACTCGCTCGGCAGTGTTCCGGTAGACGCGAGACGGCCGACACCAAGTGTAAGTGTGCCTATTCGTAGTTGACCCATTATATTATTTTTGTAGATTTCAGCTCAAGTTAAAATTAGCGTATTTCTCTCTTTGCTCATCGCTTGTTCAGCGGGGTACAGAATTTTTCTTGCTAATTGCGGAGCATTTTGAGCATTTGCATGTAGCCGCACTTACAAGCCATTGTTCCGCTCTACCTCTGTTCAAACGTGTGGACTCGTGATGTATCTTCTCAGTTCACTCCGATGTAGTTCGTTTTTGATCTCATGAGTGTAGTATAACTGAACAGATTTCTGAAACTTCGCTAATTTAGACTTCAGTTCGTAATCTAGTTCCCACGTGTCTTTGTCGTCTCAGCACGTTTTAAGTACGGATCTGAGAGCCTTAAGTTCGCAGGTTGTATCTCACAGTAATATATCCTGTCCAATTTGATTAGCTATTCTGAATTTTAGCACACATTTAATCCAGAATTTCTGTTTGTGACGACCACGCATTTGCGGATTGCGAGAGTCGTTAAATGTCACAGTTACTGATTCTCGGGGTAAAACTTCCATATTAGTTTTAGAACCTCTTCTACGGTGCAACTATTAACAGTCTATTCTTATCGGTGAATTCTTGATCACTTGCTTCGAGACCTTAGCAATTTGATCCCATGGGAACTTAACATCACCAGTTGCTTCGTGCACTCAAGACAAGGGAACGACCGTCTGCCAACCACGTGCACACTGATAAAGTTTTTCTTCGTTCTTATATTTGTCCTGAATTTCTGTAATATGTGTATATGTGCGAGAATGTCGCGATTTAAAGATTCCCCTTACGTTTCCATAATTAATAACTGATGATAAATCGTGCTAGGGGTCTCCAAGACGCAGTTGTAGATGTGAATTTGTAATTCAGCCGAGAGTGCTACGAAGAACAGCAACCATCACTCATTTATTAGCTGTTTAGCTTATTTTGTTCAGCTATCCTAGAATAAACGTGATATTTTTACCAGAGTGCATAATTACGTATTCCCACGCAGAGGTCCAGTTTACGTCCTACTGATATCCGTTGTGCTACGGTTATATATGGCCAAGTTATTTATTTAATATTTATTGAACTATCAGGAGTGTGGCAGATCTGTCACCGATAAATACCCTTCAAAGCAAGATGTCAGACAACACAGAAGTCTTTATTAATGAACTCCGCCGTTATCCGTGGCTCTACGACCATCGTCGCCCAGAATATAAGGATCTGCAGCGGAAAAATAATGGATGGAGGACATTCTCCAATACTGTTGGGATGACAGGTATGTATTTAATAAGCTGATAGAATGCTATCCATTAATATAAAATCCCGTCACCGTAGATGCTTAATTTTATTCGTGGCTAATAAAATGGAAAATATTTCTGGCCACCAAATTAGTTTAGTGTAGTATGAGCTTAAGAATTCGTACTTACGCACAAATACACAGAGAAAACAGTTGTTAAAGTTAATTGTTAGGAAATCGAGGCGTTGTTACTAGTCACTGATATTCAGGTACGACTTAGGAAGTAATAATATTCAAATTATTATCTGCCAGAAACATTTGTCTTGAACTATATTATTTTTGTTGCCGCAAAAAGTGAAAACGAAAAATGTTTTAGTACCTCGATAGTAAAAATGTCTTCGTAATTTATGCAGTTAAGGACTGCGTAGTAAGATATACGTTACTGCAATACATTTTGGAATTGCCTTCTTTTATCGAAAGCTGCGAAAATCTACTATACAGTATGTCCAAGGAGGAATTGTCAGTATTCAAGGATATGACAAACGATTTTCGAAGCAAAACGTCTAGTAAATATGGGATCTGAAATGCTTGCCCTAAAAGTTATGACTTGTTCAGCAGAAGACGAGTTTCTCACATTAATGTTGATGAAGTGTTCATATCTATGAAGGTACGCACTTTGGAGCCCATGTTTACTAGACTGTTTTCTTTCGAACGATCGTTCGTGACATGCCTGAATATTGACAATTCCTCCTGAGACATCCTGTACATCGTATGGACACGAGTTCTGTAAATAAATCGATTCGAAAATAGTGTTACGTCTATTTGTTAAATTGCAGCCTGTATAGTTGTGAAACTTTCCTGTATGTTATTCAACATAACTGTCATTTTATATATTACCTCATTTTATACCAGCCTAGTTAATTACGCGGGGCAACTTGGTTGATCAAAAACTTGTCACTGTTTGATCACATAACTTATGCTGTTCGCTAACATTCATTGTTTCAAATATCCCTGCAGAGCTGTTAGTATTACTCGCTAGATCGTTGAAATTATATAGTGTGTGAACTTCAATTTGGCACCAGGGTTAGAACACGTAAGAAGAAAGTTCTGCCCACATCTTGACTCACACATGAAGAGCGGCAGTGTAGAGTTGGGGAAACAGTAGCTACCTCCCTCGCACTAAATGTGTGCTATGTATCGAGCATCTACGTACATGATTATGCACGCAAATAAAATGTACCTAATAGACATATTCATGTCAGAGATGGCGTTAATGGAGATAGTTCCGTGTCAGGACTCAAAGGACTTCTACCTGTTCAGGAGCACTCAGGTCGAAATTAAAGTTAAGAAATAGTACGTATACCGTATCTTGTAGGAACAGAGTTATAGCATATACCAATAAATTGACGACAAATAACAGTGGCTTAACTAAGGTTCAGGGGGTCCTCTGCAAATGAATTTCGGGGGCCTTGTTTACTAATAAACTTTCTAAGAACGGAAACGAATCGTTTGACTTTTAAAAACAAATTTTACGTGCAACGTCATCGAAGTTAATCTAATAACATGTTTTATGTGTATTACGTAGAACTATCGAAGCATATACTCTGGAGCCGGGCATTGAGTTTCTGAGGAACGTTATGATTAGTTTTAATTTAGAAAATTAGAAGTAACTGGCAGAGTAAAGTAGAAAAAAGTTGTGTATATACCAGAGAGACAACGTCCATATATACCAGAGAGGATACGTCCAAGAAAAATAATTTCAACGAACAAAAATTCCGCGAAACTTTTCACTGACTTTTTCCTTCCTTTCCAAACTCCTTCGACATAAGTGTTTTTATGTAGACAATGCCATGTGAAAGATGCGCGGCAGTTTCTTGCCAGCTTTCCGGCTCTTTTCTGAATAGTTGTGAACTATAGTTGCAGATGCAAAAACTAAATGGAAGTGTTTACGCGATCGGTATTGCAAAGAAGTGCGTAAGGAGCAGCATCCCAGTGGATCTGGTACAGACATTATAAGCACATGGCCCCGGATGAAGCAAATGGAGTTTATGAGAGGAGTCATACGCCATAAACCGTAAGATGAAAGTAGCGTGTTATTTAGCATTTAACTGCAAGGTCAATACTTCTACACCTGAGATACCAAGTAAACGATTTTTATTTTCAGAACCATTGGCAACTGCTGGGCCTCCACGTCCACTGCATGCAAATCAGAAGCCAACAATTCTGGATTGACAGTATCAGGTTAATACTAGCGTTTCAGTAAATTGCAGTTATTGAACTGGTGCTTTATAACTTATATGTTTTCTTGTTAAATTAAAGATACCGTGGACAGCGAAGCTTCCAGTCTTGGTGAAGTAGATCAGGAATCAGGAGTTCTAAATAGTAGTGCTTCTGAAGACCAGGCATTACTTTTCCCGATGTGCGAAGAATCAGAGGAGATGGCCCTAGCTTTCTCTAAAATATCAGATTTAGAAAATCCAACACCTGCAACAGCAGGCAGCGGAACTCTTCGAGCTCCAGGTAACGATCACAGAACGTCATCTCGAAAAAATAGTGGTACATGGCCTTCCTAAATGTTACTTTAGAATGATCGACACTGAACGTTAATTTAATAGCTGTGCACATTTCTTTCTAATTTCTAGATGCAGTGAAAACCCCCAAAAGTAAAATGAACATCAAAACTGGTAGTAATCTCGATAGCATGCTGCAAGCATTCAATGAGAGCTTGTATAAAACGTCAAACACAGAAGATGCAGAATACTATTACTGCATGAATGTTGCTGCTGCCTTACGCCGGCTAGACCCACGGTCCCGCGCAAAGGCAAAAATTGAAATTGACAAGCTGCTATACGACTTAGAATTCCCTACTGAAACTAATGAGACAACGTAAAACTAGTGGAAGGCCTATAATATGTTGTTTCAGTGAAAGAAAAAATAAAAGTTATTTCTTTCTTTTCCATTAAGTGTCATAGGCAATGTTTTTTATTTCATTTAAAGTGTTAACAATCAGTACAAGCCTTGCCTTGCAACAATGTTTTTCCTTGCAACAATGTTTTTCCTTGCAACAATGTTTTTAAGTCACCAATACTACAGTCTGCACAATAATGTGTGCCTTCTCGTTGCTAAAGTGCAGTAATATATTTCCTTTTCTTACCCAAGATTGCACCCTAGACTGTAATCTCGGAACCATCAAATTGGTTTCTGGGACAAAAATTAACAATGTAGATATACGCAGAAATAGCAATAACTCAGTTTTCAAAAAGGAACCAGAACAGTGCAGTTGCGTAAATATGCCATGAAATTACAAATTACTGTAGGCAGCAGAAATCTTACTACAGAGTCACAATTATTCGTAATAATTACAACGATATTCTATGTAGGCCTACTGAGCTTTAACTGAAAAGAAGTTTACTACTATGTCACAGGATATGGATGCTAAATAATTACTGGTTTTACTTATTTCATTTTGTTTATTTTTAAATGTTACACTCCTTTACAGCCACGAGTAACAACACCTGCTTGCCAGCTGGTCTTCCCAGCATCGCTATTAAAGTAGTCTCTGTAGGCAGTGCGTACAGCTTCTGATACTCTGGTGTAATTTCTTTTCCCAAAAGATCGAACATCTCTAATTGCATCCTCTTGCGATATACCTTGACGCCAGGTGCCATGTATAATTTCTTCAACGCCATTTTCACTATCTACAAGTCCAGGTGAACAGTACAATCCGCTGGATGAACGTTCCAATTGGTCGCAGTCTTTCAAGTAATTGTGTAGGGCCACGGTTGCCATAATAATTAGTTTCACTGTTTCTACGTCAGCCGTTATAGCACGGCGGAATATTCGCCATTTCGTTGTCAAAATGCCGAACGTATTTTCAATTAACCTGCGTGCCCGGCACAGACGGTAGTTAAAAATTGCCTCACAAGGTGATAAGGCGTCCTTCGATCGGCCTGCATATGGTCGCATGATGTTTGGTGTCAGAGGGAAAGCCTCGTCTGCAACAAATACATGTGGCAGGACGACGTCAGTACCAGGCAGCACAGATGGCGGAGGCAAGTTTAATGTTTGCTTCATGAGGCGATTTCCAAATTCTGTGTAACCAAAAATGCCCCTATCACTGTCTCTTCCTGCAGCTCCAATGTCCACCCACGTAAACTTGTAATTGGCATCACATGCCGCCATTAACACCACACTGTGGGTCCCTTTATAATTAAAGTATTCTGATCCAGAATTTGCGGGGCACTGCATTACGACATGTTTGCCGTCGATAGCCCCTACACAGTTTGGGAACTGCCACTTTGTATGAAAATCGTAAGCAATGCTTAACCAATCGTCCGTTGTTGGTTTTGGAAGAAACTTAGGCTGGAGGACATTCCATAGTGTTTGGCAGGTCCTACGAATAATCCTGCATGCAGTTGATCGTCCAACACGGTAACTCAATGCAATCATTTGCTGCGTGTCTCCATGAGCGAGATATCTGTAAGTAAATAAAATACATCTTCAGTTGACACGAACAAGACTGTTCCAGATTATTATATCATATGAGTGCATGGAAAAGTAATGGTAACCCAACTACGATTTCGATGAAACGCAGAACTTATTTGTACAATATGTTATCAGCACCAACTAGTAATTACACAGCGTTCCATGATCGTTAAAAGCAAAATTAATTTAAGCTGCTGACATGTACTCAACACTGCGTGAGACAGTAGTAACTTATATGCTTCTGCAATTAACTCAGCGTGTATCTTTTGATTTGCAAAATTCATTGCAGGATGAACGCAGCGAGTAAAAATGGTGTTCATGTCGCATAACTGATCAGACTTATTATTAGTTTCAGCTAGACGTAGTAACATGAAAGAAAATTCGTCTCACAAACACATTTTAAGAATGCAGTAGAGTAGTACACTACATTACTTAACTGAGCTCTAACACATACGCAACTGCATACAAAAATAACGAACAGCAATTTCAGCAAACTCTATTTAAAACAGCTTCAAATATTGAAATTTCCTGTACCTGAGTGTCATGGCAAGTTGTTCCTCTGGAGTGACTGGTTTTCTAAATTTTGTCGTCTGTTTCGTGATGTGCGGAGCAATCATTGACAGTAATTCATCGTATCTATTAATACAAGACAAAAAATTTTATGAAGTGCATGAAAGAATATTACGTAAATAAGAAAATAACTAAAGAGCTTTAAAAATTGGTACGTCTTCACCTAGCCTTGTCTTTCACATAATACAATATAATTTATGTGGTTTAGCTGTTCTACAGACTTATCCTTTAATTTTTTTAAATATTGTTGTCTCTTGCATCTTTATCATGGCATACTACAGCTTAACAGTTCAATTATGAATATCAAATGTGACATATATTTACCTCTGCGGTGTCATTCGAAAATATATACAGAACTTCTGTATGTCCTTTTCCCTCATATCCCGTACGAGGGTGTGAAACTCTCCTTCTTCACCTCTACTACGAAGGAGTGGGCATATCCAGTATCTGCGCCTGGACTTGTCACTGTGGTATGTTTCCAGAGCCTTGCACAGAATGTAGATGCACCACACTATGTGTTTCATTCTTCTTGTATTATGCGTGGCAACAGCAGATGTAAGTTCAGTCACTGCTGCTGTAAATGACACACGCGAAGCACGGGCCACAGTTTTGTTGTGTACACCATACCGCATATTATGGTACTCTGTCACATCAAACCATTCCTCACGTTTCCTTTTTGTTCCTCTTTCGAATAATTTTAGAGTTTCGTTAATCATCTGCACTGCCGTATTTGCAGCAGATTTCATCTCATTTCCGGACTGCATGCACACACAAAAAAGCACTGCAACTGCACATTCCAAGTCACCGTTACGAGCCATGTTAGCGAATGAACCTGTCTCCAAGGTGAAAGTTGAAGCGCCTTTCAGTGGGCCCCCCACCCGTACCTCAGTGGCTGTCCGTCATTGGCTACCGCTAGCGTCTGCCGCTTCCAGGTGGGAACGCCAATTCCGCGAGCCGCCGCGTCAAAGCGGAAAACGCTTGTCGCTGCCGCTGCCGCACGCCGCGCTGCCGCGCTCTAGTGGGAACCGGCCTTTAGGCCGGTTCCCACTAGGGCTGCCGCGCGTCAAAACGGCGCGTCAGCGGCGTGGTTGCCATGGAAATGGCGTCAGCGGCAAGGCGCGGCGGGCTCTGCGTCGCGGTTTGACCATGTCGAACCGCTTCCGCTGCCGCGTGCCGCGCTCCAGGTGCGCGCCGCCAATCACAGAACGCGCTGAGCGTGACGTCAGGTACGGACTCCCGGGCCACACGAACTTTCGCCGAACCGCTGGCGCGGACGCGGCGGCAGCTATGAAATACTTATCATCCGATTCCAAGGAAACTATTCGGTAGAAAAATTTGATTCTTGGGCATGTTACAGACTGATATCTTCTCTCGATAAAGGACCAAATTTCTTTTCGTTATTCGTCGTGGTTACTTGCTGAATCGGATTTACGTAAACCTTTATACGAAATTTTAATGAGTGTGCAGAGGCAAAAACGCATTGCGTGGACTTTGCGTACAGTTCATTTTAGGTAATACATTATTGCGTATGAAATTTAGTCAACATATCGAAATTGTTTTTAAAGCTGAGAGCAGGACGATAGCTATCACCGTTCTCGAGATATTGAATGATAAGTCGGCGGACGGGCTGTGCGGTGACCGCTCGGGGGTCGCTCGCTACGCGACCGATACTTTCGTCCTGCTCGTCGTAAACCATGTGGTTGTATCAACCGCAAATTTCGTAAACGGTTCAAGAAATCGAAACATGTTTTTTTGCAAACGATAACTTGTAAAACGTCATGTATTTTGTCGCATGATAAATATCCAAAATCTGTTTATCTACCGAGATATAAAAGAAACTACAGTTTTTCGGAAGGGATAGATGAATTTTTTTAAACGCCATTTAATAGCATGTGGAATGAGAGGTTAAACCGAGACTAATTTGCTGGTATGTCATAAGATGTAATTTGCTAAGTATCCACGGCTATTGATTATTTCCTTTGGAAGTAGCAAACGTTTTTTTCTATATCCAGTGTACTTTATTGGTTCAAGACGCTTTTTGCCTTTTACTTTAAGGCATCTTCGGTGGAATCTAGAATGATTCAGTTTTGTTTTGATATGTGATGCTTGCAGATTATAAAACAGTTCACTTTTTTTTTACATGAATAACTGATTACTTACAGTGAATCGAGTTTTTGGCGGACATCTGCGTTTCTCCTCACCTGGTCACATGCTGGAGGTTGAACTAAAACTACGTTTGTGAAACATAAGCTCTTTTTTCTTCTGTCACTAGCTGTAGACATTTTACCGAAAACACTGAATTGAAGTCATAACTAGTGTGTTCACCTTATGTCCCTTACTGTTTAGTTTGTTTATGTACATGTTGACAACCTAAAGAATTATATGCTGAAAACTAATGTTTGTTTATTTCTGTTCTCCTTATATCTGTATGTGTGTGTGGCTAGCCAGTGATGGTTATAGAAAGTTGAAAGTGAATGCAGTAGTTGTCAGACAGTGGTTGAAAGATTCGGTGTTCAGCTGATTTCAGTTTTGGTTTAAATGTTTTGTGGAGGAGTGCATGGAAGAGTAAATTCACTGCTTACATTAGTAGATAAAATAATAGAACAGCATTTCAACAGATGATTATTATCAGAATACTATCACCCAACCCCTTTGTCCCCATTCGTTGACGCCTCATATGATGTCCTGTCAACTTACCCCTCTTGTAGTCAAAGTTGTGCCGTAATTTCCTCTTCCTCCTCTATTTAATTCCGTTCCTCTTCTTTAGTTACACGATCCTCATATCTAATCTTCAGCATTCTTATTGATCACCACGTTTTGAAAGTGTCCATTGTCTTCTTGACAGAACTGTTCATCGCCCACATTTCACTTACATACAAATACCTTTGTAAAATAGTACCCAATCATTAGAATTTATATTCGATGTGAACAAATTTTCTGTTTCAGAACGCTTTTCTTGCTATTCACTGACTTCATTTTATATCCTCTCTACTTCTTCCTTCTCAATTACTGCTTCCCTTTCAAGTCATTGAAGTCTTAGAAATGCAGTTTGGTTTCGGTACAAGTTGTAGATAATCTTGTGGCCCTGTGTTTTATCGATGACATCTCCAGAGCTTCAAAGAATGTTTTAATGAAGATTGTCAAAATCTCTCTCTTAACATGCAAATGCTATAAACACAGTTTCGCAGTTCTTCAGTGTGTCTACTTAGCTAAGTGATAGGATCAGTATTGCCTTGCGTGTTCAGACATCTCTCAGGAATCTGACATTGTGCTTATGTTAGTTTGTACAACCCCTCCCCCTCTCCTCTCTACATATTCCTTCCACTTTCTAGCCTTCTCTTATTTGCTTAGTTCTGGCTTGCCAAATGAGTTCTTGACAGTTGCTTCTGCTTTGAGCAAAGTTTTCTTTGTTCTTTCTCATTTTCATTCCCTTATGTTTTCCAAGTGCAAAATCGCGTTGCAATTTTGGACTTTCTGTCAACGTCATGTTTAGACATTTCTATTTCCTATGGCCTACTTTATTTGCTGCATTTTTATATTTTTCCCTCGTGTCAAATTTTATATATCACGTTTTATCTAGCGATTTCTACCATACCTTCTTCCCGTTCACATACTCTGCTGCACTGACCACTTCTTCTCTCAAAGATATCCATTCGTATTCTTGCGGATTCCTTCTTCTGTTTCAGTCAGTCGTTGCATTACGGTGACTTATTCAAGTTACATTTCCTTAATTTGCCACCGCTTACTGCCTCTTTAGTTGTAAACCGCAGCTCGTAACCAATAAATTATTGTAGGTTTGCGTCTGCATCAGGAAATGTCTTATAATTTAAAATCTGGTTTCGAAAACTTTGTTCCAAATATGTGTTATTCTTTCATGATTCTTAAGCAAGGTGCTGGCAATGAATACGTTATGCTCTGTGCGAAATTCTATCTGGTGGCTTCCACTTTCATCCCTTCCCCCCAAGCCTTTGTGTTCTTACTGTTTTGCTGTATCTGCTACCGTATCACATTTTAAATTTTTGTCTCGCTTAACTATCTGAATAATATCTTTTGTCGTACATTGTTTCAATGTGTTAGGAGATAGTGAACAATCATGAACGGTAGTCATCAAATCTGTTTATGGTGAAATGAGAAAACATGAATAATGAAATGTGTGAAAGAGTACATCGTACAGAAAATGAAAAATTGGTATGTCTTCACCCAACTTCGTCTTTCCTTCATGTAGGTGTAAGATATAGTTAACCAAACGCACCGGTCGTTTCGGTGGGTCCCGCCCCGTACCTCAGTGGCGGCCCATCATTGGCCACCGCTAGCGTCTGCCGCTTCCAGATGGGAACGCCAATTCCGCGAGCCGCCGCGTCAAAGCGGAAAACGCTTGCCGCTGCCGCTGCCGCACGCCGCGCTCTAGTGGGAACCGGCCTTTATCTGGACCCTGAGGACTGCTTTCCGCAGCACGAGCGCCCCTATTCCCAGAGGCCTCTGGCCACCGTCGCCGCCTGTCACGTGATGCCTGTCGCGGACGAGACTGACGTTTCCGCTCTGCTCCCTGGCACTGCTTTTGTTGCCCCTCACGCTCCAGTTTTATTTCCGACAGTAACGAAGAAAGGTCATAAAATAACGAACAACAATTTTTCACCGCTTTCTTCTTATTCTTCTTTCGTTTCACCTGGCTTTGAAGTACGTTACATCAGTCGCTTTTTAATTTGCTGCGTCTTTCTTTTAGCCCAGTATTGTTTAATTCTCCCTGATCTTGCTTTCCTTCCTCCGTCGGAGATTTGAATCATTGACTTGGAACTTCTCTTTCTTCTCTTTTTGTAGTTTTATCTGTGAGCATATTTTCTGTGTGTTGCAGTGCCTTTGAAACATTTTAGGTTTCATTAAAACAGTTTCGTTTGGACTTTCGGTTGTGGAAGTGGTCAAAATTCTTTTTGGTTAGTTATTCGTGACCATAATATCAGATCCTCTTGTCCTCAATTTCTCTGACAATTTTCCGGTTACTTGGCAAAGAGTTTTTCGTTTTCGATGTGGATTAGTGTGTTGTTATGGAATTTCGGTCCTAGGATTTTTCTTATTATCCTCCTTCCTTTGATCTCCATCGTTTCAATTGGGAAATAGTTGGTGGTGGACAGTGTCTTGACAGTGTATATGGATTCTGGTTTGGTACCGTGTTGTAGCGTCTTATTTCTTCATTACATGATAGGTACTTAGTGTTATACGGGTTTCTGGTGAGTTGGAAGGCCAGTTCAACTGATTGGTTCTAGATTCCATTGTCTTTTCCTCGACAACATTCCAGCTGATCCATTATCCAAGATATTTAAATTTTTTGACGATTCCTGCTTTTTGTTCTCCTACTTCATAATATTTCGGTGTTTTTTATGTTTGTCATTATTCTGGTCTTCTCGAAGAAGATTTTGGAACATATTTTTTCTACTCTTTTTTTGGTTCGAGCGTCTGTTACTTGGCTCCTTCCCAGCTTTCGGCTACTTGGGCCGCATCATCTGCAAAAAGTAGGCGGTTGACTTCGATGCCTTTATTTTTGTTTCTAATCAATTACAAAATAGATCTTCGTGTTCCACGTTTTCTAGGACGCAATAGACTAATAATGTAGAGATTATGTCTCTTTGCTGTACATCAGGTTTTGTCTTAAAAAAGTTGGAGAGTTCTTCTATGAATTTAACTTTACAGTATGTTTCAGTAGAAATTTCTCTGGTTGGGTTTGTGATTTTGTTGTCAGGTTTTGCTCTTTTAGTATTGGTTCAAATGGCTCTGAGCACTATGGGACTTAACATCTATGGTCATCAGTCCCCTAGAACTTAGAACTACTTAAACCTAACTAACCTAAGGACAGCACACAACACCCAGTCATCATGAGGCAGAGAATTTTAGTATAGAGATGAGGGATTGCGGTCTGTTGAATCGCACGATTTTTGGAAGTCAGTGGTAATGATATGATTTTGCTCTTGATTTTTGGTAGGCCACGAGGTTTTTGAGGTTTAGGATTTGTTCTGGATAGGATATTCCTTTCCTGAAACCGCTAGTTATTCTCTAAGTTCATGGTCTAGTTCGGTTCTGCTGTGTCTTTGGTGCGTTATGTCTAGGACTGACATTACGCTGTAGATGCTAGGGTCCGTTTTGGGCCCTTTCTGATGGAGTACGTAGACGAGTACCGCCTTAATATCGCGTGTGTAATCATTTCTCGGTCCACTTGTCACGTTAACTCGCTATGGTAATCTGAGCTCTAGACAACAACCACAATTGTTTAGTCAGGAATTAAGTGTCTATCGAAGAACTAACAGAATCACACAGATGTAACTGGTGTGATAGTGTCCATGATGGCCAGAGATTACAATAGAACAGAAAACGAAACATCAATCGCAGCCTCTTTGTTTCCATTCGCGGAGTATGTATATCCATGGAATGACTATAGACTACTGCGCATGTTCTCTACATTAAACTGGGTTAGTCACGTGATTATGGGCCGACGGTGCTTGTCTAAAAATTGTGGTAATAGCGAAACTTGAATATTACACGTATTCGCGTTGTTTTATGTACTGCTTTCGTAACGGTTTTGGAGCAGTACTCTCTTTGCTACGGATGTAACGAGAAGTACGTGAAAGGAGCAGTTACATTTCATAGGTACGTGCGACAAATGTATAACTGTAAACGTCATATTGATATGAGACACTTTGCGTGTTCAAAAATATCGAGATACAGTCTTGTAGTGCTAGATAAATTTACAAGTGTGTTTGAGGAAACCACCAGTCAGTGTATACATATTGGTGCTTCGTTCATGTGCATGTTACATTTATACATGAGAGTCTGATTAATTTCCTCCGGTTTATGGAGGTTCTCAAAACCTTGTGTCCATCCAAGTAGTTCTGCATGAGACAGTTTCCAACTGTAACGTAATAACTAGATCAGATTCGACTGTCTATATTTCAGTTTTTAGGTTTTATTTCAGGTATTTATCGGAAAAGAAATTTAAGATATAATCTATCTATATTGAGAGGCACCCACTTGCCTTTCTCATACTGTGGCATCAAGCAGTCAGGCCTGCAAGATGAGTGGTTTGCCAAGCGAGTGGAATCTTCCTTTATTTATCGAGCAACATGAATTCTCGTATCTTACTATTTAGTTACAAATTATCCTCCTGTATGAATAATACGCAACGGAAACACGCATCTGACTATCAGTGATTTATAGAACTCTGACTGTACACTACGCACTGGCAATACCACATTTTCCTTTTGTCTTTGATTTAACGGCTTTTATATAAATTCGGGACATTACAATAACATACAATTTAATGAAAAAAGGCCACCAATCTCTTTCTTTTCACTATTTGATTTATTCCTAAACACACAAATTCTACAACCTACAACAAAATCACATGAGAAATTCCGCCCAGTGGGCATGGCTTTACGTTAGTGAATCTCTATACTATGGTCTCGTAATCTATTCACCGCAACAGTGCACTCCCTGGATCGGATGGTGGATCTTTTATTATACCTCACACTTCGCCTCTCACAATAATCCTCACGAAACTTTCCTCCAGATCGAGCGATACAGAAGGAACAGGCATACCCACAAATCTTTCGAAACTACCTTGCTACTCCCATGCAAAACACACATACCCAAATTACAAGACATACACAGCACAACAATATGAAATATTACACAAAGAACGCTTACAACTTCATCACTTTCCGCTTTCCCACTTCAATCAATATTTATCCCAGTTTCACACGACACTGCCCCACTTTGTAATTCTACTTTCCTACTGTTAACTCTGGAGATAAACGCACGTCTTCCTGTGCAATGCAAGCCATGTGGCGTTGCTGGAAAAACGGCCGACTCACCTTGATTCTCTCTCAGAGTTTAAATTCAGCGTCACACGGAATGATATTTCTTAAATACTTCAACTTATGATACACACGCTATTTCTTAAATATTTCAGCTTATTGTACACACGCTATTAATTCTTAAATATTTCAGCTTATTGTACACACGCTATTAATTCTTAAATATTTCAGCTTAAGCTCACGGAAGTATCTCAACTTATAACTACACGTGGGCTCTTTGTGACCGTTGGTTTACTACAATCCCCTTAAAATTACCTGCCTCACTTTGTAATTTTCCCCACAAAAGGTCCTGTGAAAGAGAAATTATTAATTCTAACTACTCTTAAATATTCCACATCCATACCATGCCTCCACTCTTTCATTCCGGAGCACAACAAAAAAACAGGTCTTTACAGCAGAAGGTTCAGCGGCAGAGTGCTGAAACATGGCCGTATTCTGATTCTCTCGCGCCTCTCTCGAAGTGGGAGAAGCACCTTGCTACCTTATTGGTCAGCCACATTTCAGACGCTCTAAGCTCTGGTAACTTCCATCTCTTTGGTCTCACCAAAGGTAGCCAAAGGATCGACTCAAAGATGATCATATATTCCGATTCACTATCTGTGGTTAGCAGACGACCATACATTCATTCCTTTCACAGATCTCACCAAACTGGATGTAGGGATTTATTTTGAGGGAGTGCACATGTGATCAATTACATAAATAAATTGTCATTCTTTCCCACACTGGTATCCGGCTTCGCTGTATTAATTGAAATTGAGTTACTTTTACACAAAAAATGTGTTGTTCTGACAAGAATTTCGTACCTATTTTCAATGTTGGGCGGTACTGTACCCTTTCACCACCGGCTACCCATGCAGAAAAAAATGGCACGGTACTATCCTTGCAATGCGAGGGTAGTTCCGAACATTTTTTTTTTTTTTTTTTTTTAAGAAAACTGTATTAAAACAAACGTAGCAAGTCATCAAAGTAACCAGGAGGAGACCTTAGCCCCTGGTGACCTCAAATTGACGACCAAATGTTGTTACTTTACCAAATTGGCAGTTGTTGCATTATTGTACTCTCCACAATCCGGAGTAACGTACACATACTAATTTACAACAATCTACCTGACAAATAAAACATCACATCATAGAAATGAAAAAATAATCTTGAGATAAAATTTTGCTTTAGTTACTGGGATCTTCGTTATTTTAATGAGTAATCCAAATTTCAGTAATTCTAAAACAAATAAAAAATACTTTCTCTGTTGTCACACATATAGACGACAAGAACTTGCATTTCGACTAGCCTTCGTTACACTTTAATGTGAAATGTCACCACTGTGATAATAAAAATAAGTGGCTTCAGTCAAAACACCAACAAGATTATTACTATGGACGACATCAAAATACATCAGTTAATTCCGATATTTGTTGTGCAATGCAAACTCTTGTCCCCTGTGACAACCTTACTGATCAATGCTACATGAACCGCTACGTTAGTATTACGCCACTGGCTTATAATTAGAGCATCATTGTACCAAATATTCTGATAAACATGCTACGTGAACTTGATAACCCAGAACAGACAAAAAACAAACACTAACTATTCTAAAGACAAATGTTGATGAAATACAATTACACTTGCTGTCCCTTCAAGAATGAAACACACAAAAAAAAACATTTACACAATCACAAATACATTATTCCCTATCTTGCGAGTCACACGGAAACCTTTCATTCTGTGATTTTCTTGTGGTCAAAAAGTTGCTGATAGTTTTCCTAGAACCACTGTCTTGGTGTCAAAGCTCTCCCGTGGTTACCCGGACGAAAGTCTTTGAGTCACTCAAATCGGCATTTTGAACACGCACTGGACAGTAAACTGTATCTCACATTAAACACAAATGTCATAGTCACTGTCAGAGTACCATCCACACGAATCTGTTCGTCCAAAAAAATGGCCCTACAACTACTATTACCCACGGTTCTGTCCTTTCAGTTCATGGTGTAATTAAAAGTCGTAAGTTTCAACAAACAGCACTTATTCCCGCACTAGTTCAAGAAATGTCTCGTACTACAGACGCAAATGTCAATGTCCCACTCTAGTTTCTTGCCTTCATACAATAATTGTTCACCAAACGACAACTGTCCTCTAAGTATACCAAGTGTCCCACGTGCAATTCACAAAGCACACTTAACAAGTCACTGCCAAAAGTTTATGGATCCCACCATTCAGTGGTCAAGACAAAACAAAACGATCGTCCTGTCTGCTAAAGACAAAATCTTTTCCACCACTCACAACGTGGAAACACCAGTCCTTCACTTTCCCCATTATGGAAAGTCGCAGTCATCTTGTTTCACGGCTCCAGAGTCCAGTACTAGTTATTAGCTGCTGGTAAAAAAAATGCTCGCTGGGCTCTGCCGCACCTCGTCCATTCTGCAGTAGCGCCGCTGCGCGCGCCGTTGAGGAGAAGAAACCACCCGCTGTTGCCTCCGCGGGATACCTTCCCCAGTCGTAAGGGTGGCGGAACTCATGAATGGCCAGTGGTACCTGCGTGTCGCCCCAGGCCGTTGACCTGCTGTAGCGGGCGCGTGGAGTGTACCCCGTCCGACAGTGGAGTGGGGAGTGCCGCGGCTCTGTCGCCTGTCGCCATGGCATCGTCAGCTCGGCCCGCTAGCGGTATGGGCGTTACGACACCCAATCAGTTAGCCTTCCGTGCATCTCGCAACATTACAGACAAAAGGAAATTCTTACATTAAAATTATACACCCTAGTTTTCTACACATACAACATCAACATTTATCTCTTTTCTATAGACAGCCCACACTCGTTCTATTCATTGTACCTGTCGTCCCTCATACAAAACATGAAAGTGTAAAAAAAACAAAAGGAATAATAAACAATCTATACAGCTCATAATTACAATATCAAATAGTAGGCTACTCTAACATCCTATCACAGTGAAAATATTAGAAACTTTATCCTAAAACTACAATATACAATGAACTTTTGTGCTTGTGACACACTGAAATTAATACCCCTTGAAAGTGTTCTAACAAAAAATAAGAATAATCTACATAGCTCACAATTACCTACCACATGTTATTAAATAGTAAACTACTTTAACATCCTAACACAACAAACATTTTAGAAACTGTTGACTCTAAATCTACAACATACAATGCACCTTTGTGCTTGTGACAGACTGAAATTAATACCACTTGAAAGTGTTCTAACAAAAAAATAAGAAATAATCTATACAGCTCACAATTACCTAACACAGGTTATTAAATATTAAACTACTTTAACATCCTAAGACAATAAACATTTTAGAAACTGGTGACTCTAAATCTACAACATACAATGCACCTTTGTGTTTGTGACAGACTGAAATTAGTATCTCTTTATACATTTTACATTTTATTATATATAACAACATTTCTAGGACATGTATGAACCATCCACATGATGTCAAATCCTGACCTGCCATCGAGGTTCATCCAAATCAAACAATACACAATAATGTTTTAGTTACAGATCGGTAGGATCCCCTTTACAGGAGTGGGCGCATTGATCACACTACTCTACGACTCTCACTCACCAGACATCACATTTTCCCTCTCATTCAATCCATAGATACACTAACAGAATAGGTCTAGAAGTCGGCTAACCTTAACACCACCACACTCACGACAACATACCATACCTTAGCGCCCTTATACTCAACCACATAACACATGAAGCTGTTTCAGAGATAGCATTCCAGTCTCCGAATTCGTCCTTTCACTCTGGCACCTCTCTCCATCGGCTTACCTCCGCATTCACTTCATGCTAAATATCAACTTAGAATTGCGACATTTCATCTAAGAAACAAAAATACACAAATTATTCAACCTGCAAAATAACTGTACACATTCTTGGTACCGTTTTGATTAGTTATCCTGGTACCAGGCTTCAACAACAACAACAATAAATATTATTTTTGCCAAATCGCAAATGTTATGCTAAGAATTAGATCTTACACTTATATTACATCTTACGTCAGTGTTCCACAACGTTCACCATCTGGATCTCATACTCCCTTTATGTCCTTTCACATTGTGCAGTTGTCCTCATCTCTTCATTCGTATTTCGGCTCTCCGTCCGTCCATTACTCCATCATTTCCTGGTCTTCCTTCGCCATTCGCATCAATCTCTATTGCAGCATACACAGGTCTCTCTGTAACATACATCTAAGACATCTCCACATTATTCAATTCTACTCACCGTTATTTACCACTGTTTCATCACGTCGAATCTCTATTTATTAATCACACTGCTTCACGTCGCTTCTTCCCTTACCTATCACCTTTATCCACTACTATTTATCACGTCGCTTCTCTATCTACCATCTTTATTCCCTCATAAATCATCACGTCGTTTCTGCTTGATCCTTATTCATACGACAAAAAATACGTACATACACCACTCTGTCGACTCCTGTTCATGACTCATTTGACCAGTCTATTCCGTCATACTTCCTGACATCCCGCCTGAAAATTCTTATGTTCGATTTGACCCTGCACAACGTTACACACCACAAATAAATACACTGACTATCTACCATAAATTGCCTACTTTAGATCTATCCTTAACTTTTCCATAATTTGATGTTAGAAATGTGATGAAGCCCACGAGACTGTTTTCCCTTGATCGTCTCAATCAGTACAGCATTTTCATGGACAATCCGCCTCGCTCTGATTGGTCCACTATAAAGAATTTGCTAGTTAGGAATCTAAGCTTACATGAAAATTAAATGTATGCAGAGAATATACAAGCTGGGAGAAATGGGACAGCCCAAGTGTTAGAAACTTTGGTGCTAGTAGCCTCTTTCACTAACACCAGAATCCGAACAACCATACACAGCACCTAATTATAACTGTCACCACGACTATGACATACTATAGATCAGATGGCATCTAATTTAAAAACTTCGATCACATTACTGATGTTACCTGTAACAGCAGTATAAACGTACCCTATTCCATACAGATCACAATGTTTACTTTTTACATTACGTGTTAAGTACCTGCAATAGTAAAATCGCAGTAATTATACTGGACTCCTTGGCATTATTACATAACATTTTAGCAACTGGTTTCTTTGAAGAAACAGTTCTTTTACTTTACAGTTCGAAATAAAAATTTGCAAATTTTGCTCTGAGAGACCAGCCTAACAGATGCCATTACTGGTGGTTTATTCTCTGATCAGAAGTATGGTATTTGCATTCCTACATATCAGTAGAGTATGTCTGCTACATAGACAATTTTCAGTGCCAGCTGCATGTGTTTTAAGGCAAGATGCTAAGGGCTGATATGTTGGATTTGTTTCTCCTATCCATCAATCTATTACGACAAGAAAGAAATACCAGGATTCCATGCTCTCCTGTCATTCTGATAGTTTCTGCCGTTCCTATCCTCGACTCTGTCTGACCTATGAGTCGTGTCTCCGTTCACGATATTGCTCTCATTACCCAATTCTTGTAACAAGTGCTGAAATGACGCAGAATCGTCTAAGCCTCTGCCTGCTATCACTATATCTCTGCGCAATTTCACTGGCAACTTCGCTCTACAGATCCTAATGAGCTCCCCAGGTTCGTATGTCACATCCAAATACCTATTTCGTCTCAGGATTTCCTGATAGCACGACACTGGATCTCTTATACCACCTTCGTTACCATTTCGCATCATCAATATGCTTTGCGTAACTTGGTCCTGCTTACTTTGCGACCAGAATTCATTTAAATAGCTACTACAGTCTTTAATAACTTCCTGCATTTTCGCTCTAGCCTCGTCCCTCAAATGGTTATACACAAACTTCGTTTTGAGGAGCAGTCCCCACGATGAAGGTAATGAATCTTGAAATTGAGACAGCCTTGGACTATACCCAGTTGAGTCTACCACCTGTTTTATCCGACACAACCGTTCTTCTGACTCTGTGAATTCGTCTTGCTCTTTCTGCCTATTTTCGCTTTTCGAGTTTATCTCAATCTCCCTCTCCACTCTACCTGGTGATGTGTCACCTTCGCTGCTGCACGCTAATTGCAACTGTGCTAGTTCTTCACTATGTTTCCTACTTATTACTAATTCCGCCTCTTTAAGCTGTAATAGCGATTGTATCTCCCCCTGGTTGGCATAAACTTCTCGCTGCGTACTGTCAGAGCCTGTCTCGCCTCTTATACTAATCTTTTCTACCTCTGCACTAATCGTATTCATTCTGACCACAACTTTTTTGATTCGCTCATCCGGCAACACGTCCCTACGTTCTGTAATATCGCTCTCTATTGCCCTTATTCGTACCTCCAAATTATTGGCTTTTTCTTTCACAGCATCCTGTACTTGCTTCGACGCACCCAGATTCTCCTCCCCCTCATCTAACCGATTATTAACTGCGGGCAGACGCTCATCGATAACTGCGTGTAGCTTCCTCATTGCCTCTTTATTTCCCTTATCAATTGCCTCCAATCTTTCCTTATTTGCTTCCAATCTCTCCTTAGTCTCCCTATCTCTCTCCTTAGCCTCCCTATCTCTCTCCTTATTCTCCCTATCTCTCTCCTTATTCTCCCTATCTCTCTCCTTATTATCTCTACTGATTGCTTCTAATCTTTCGTTAGTTGCTTCAAATCTTTCCTTAGTCTCCCTATTCATCGCTTTATTATCTCTACTCATCGCTTCTAATCTTTCGTTAGTCTCCCTACTCATCGCTTGTAAAAACTGCAGTATCACATCGTTATTTCCTACTTTCGACGCGCTCACCTCGTTCGCCTGAGAAACGGTAGCTTCGCTAAGGGTAGCTTCACTTTCACTGAATACCTGACCTAGTCCCGAGCCCGCGTCGTCGGGAAAAGCCCGCGTTTGTGGACAAAGCCCGCCGCATAAAGGTTCCCCTTGCAGCGGTCCACTGAACAATACAGCCCCTTCGGAGCGTTTATCTTTCTCGCTCATTAACCCATGGTCAACAGCTACTTCCTGCTGCACTGCTACGTCCACCCCAGAATCGCTATTCTCCATGGTGGCTACACTTTTCGACTGCGACCTAGTTACTACGGACATTACGCAAAAAAAATTATGAAACGATCTTCCAGCCTTGTGCGATATAGCAATTAATTACATAAAATAAAATAAAAGATCCTCACCAATCCAGAAAGAATTTGCAACCAGAAAAAATTTTACTTCTTAACGCTATCACAATACATTCCATAAAAAAAATCTTAACAGCAAACCCTAACAACAAAATATCCTAACAAAAACGATCCTGGCAAAGGAATCCTGGCAACAAATTAAATATCCTGGTAACAAAATTATCGTGGCAAAAAACGGAATCCTGGCAACAAATTAAATATCCTGGTAACAAAATTATCGTGGCAAAAAAAACGGAATCCTGGCAACAAATTAAATATCCTGGTAACAAAATTATCGTGGCAAAAAAAACGGAATCCTGGCAACAAATTAAATATCCTGGTAACAAAATTATCGTGGCAAAAAACGGAATCCTGGCAACAAATTAAATATCTTGGTAACAAAATTATCGTGGCAAAAAACGGAATCCTGGCAACAAATTAAATATCTTGGTAACAAAATTATCGTGGCAAAAAACGGAATCCTGGCAGGGTCGAAATTATGAGAGGCACCCACTTGCCTTTCTCATACTGTGGCATCAAGCAGTCAGGCCTGCAAGATGAGTGGTTTGCCAAGCGAGTGGAATCTTCCTTTATTTATCGAGCAACATGAATTCTCGTATCTTACTATTTAGTTACAAATTATCCTCCTGTATGAATAATACGCAACGGAAACACGCATCTGACTATCAGTGATTTATAGAACTCTGACTGTACACTACGCACTGGCAATACCACATTTTCCTTTTGTCTTTGATTTAACGGCTTTTATATAAATTCGGGACATTACAATAACATACAATTTAATGAAAAAAGGCCACCAATCTCTTTCTTTTCACTATTTGATTTATTCCTAAACACACAAATTCTACAACCTACAACAAAATCACATGAGAAATTCCGCCCAGTGGGCATGGCTTTACGTTAGTGAATCTCTATACTATGGTCTCGTAATCTATTCACCGCAACAGTGCACTCCCTGGATCGGATGGTGGATCTTTTATTATACCTCACACTTCGCCTCTCACAATAATCCTCACGAAACTTTCCTCCAGATCGAGCGATACAGAAGGAACAGGCATACCCACAAATCTTTCGAAACTACCTTGCTACTCCCATGCAAAACACACATACCCAAATTACAAGACATACACAGCACAACAATATGAAATATTACACAAAGAACGCTTACAACTTCATCACTTTCCGCTTTCCCACTTCAATCAATATTTATCCCAGTTTCACACGACACTGCCCCACTTTGTAATTCTACTTTCCTACTGTTAACTCTGGAGATAAACGCACGTCTTCCTGTGCAATGCAAGCCATGTGGCGTTGCTGGAAAAACGGCCGACTCACCTTGATTCTCTCTCAGAGTTTAAATTCAGCGTCACACGGAATGATATTTCTTAAATACTTCAACTTATGATACACACGCTATTTCTTAAATATTTCAGCTTATTGTACACACGCTATTAATTCTTAAATATTTCAGCTTATTGTACACACGCTATTAATTCTTAAATATTTCAGCTTAAGCTCACGGAAGTATCTCAACTTATAACTACACGTGGGCTCTTTGTGACCGTTGGTTTACTACAATCCCCTTAAAATTACCTGCCTCACTTTGTAATTTTCCCCACAAAAGGTCCTGTGAAAGAGAAATTATTAATTCTAACTACTCTTAAATATTCCACATCCATACCATGCCTCCACTCTTTCATTCCGGAGCACAACAAAAAAACAGGTCTTTACAGCAGAAGGTTCAGCGGCAGAGTGCTGAAACATGGCCGTATTCTGATTCTCTCGCGCCTCTCTCGAAGTGGGAGAAGCACCTTGCTACCTTATTGGTCAGCCACATTTCAGACGCTCTAAGCTCTGGTAACTTCCATCTCTTTGGTCTCACCAAAGGTAGCCAAAGGATCGACTCAAAGATGATCATATATTCCGATTCACTATCTGTGGTTAGCAGACGACCATACATTCATTCCTTTCACAGATCTCACCAAACTGGATGTAGGGATTTATTTTGAGGGAGTGCACATGTGATCAATTACATAAATGAATTGTCATTCTTTCCCACACTGGTATCCGGCTTCGCTGTATTAATTGAAATTGAGTTACTTTTACACAAAAAATGTGTTGTTCTGACAAGAATTTCGTACCTATTTTCAATGTTGGGCGGTACTGTACCCTTTCACCACCGGCTACCCATGCAGAAAAAAATGGCACGGTACTATCCTTGCAATGCGAGGGTAGTTCCGAACATTTTTTTTTTTTTTTTTTTTTAAGAAAACTGTATTAAAACAAACGTAGCAAGTCATCAAAGTAACCAGGAGGAGACCTTAGCCCCTGGTGACCTCAAATTGACGACCAAATGTTGTTACTTTACCAAATTGGCAGTTGTTGCATTATTGTACTCTCCACAATCCGGAGTAACGTACACATACTAATTTACAACAATCTACCTGACAAATAAAACATCACATCATAGAAATGAAAAAATAATCTTGAGATAAAATTTTGCTTTAGTTACTGGGATCTTCGTTATTTTAATGAGTAATCCAAATTTCAGTAATTCTAAAACAAATAAAAAATACTTTCTCTGTTGTCACACATATAGACGACAAGAACTTGCATTTCGACTAGCCTTCGTTACACTTTAATGTGAAATGTCACCACTGTGATAATAAAAATAAGTGGCTTCAGTCAAAACACCAACAAGATTATTACTATGGACGACATCAAAATACATCAGTTAATTCCGATATTTGTTGTGCAATGCAAACTCTTGTCCCCTGTGACAACCTTACTGATCAATGCTACATGAACCGCTACGTTAGTATTACGCCACTGGCTTATAATTAGAGCATCATTGTACCAAATATTCTGATAAACATGCTACGTGAACTTGATAACCCAGAACAGACAAAAAACAAACACTAACTATTCTAAAGACAAATGTTGATGAAATACAATTACACTTGCTGTCCCTTCAAGAATGAAACACACAAAAAAAAACATTTACACAATCACAAATACATTATTCCCTATCTTGCGAGTCACACGGAAACCTTTCATTCTGTGATTTTCTTGTGGTCAAAAAGTTGCTGATAGTTTTCCTAGAACCACTGTCTTGGTGTCAAAGCTCTCCCGTGGTTACCCGGACGAAAGTCTTTGAGTCACTCAAATCGGCATTTTGAACACGCACTGGACAGTAAACTGTATCTCACATTAAACACAAATGTCATAGTCACTGTCAGAGTACCATCCACACGAATCTGTTCGTCCAAAAAAATGGCCCTACAACTACTATTACCCACGGTTCTGTCCTTTCAGTTCATGGTGTAATTAAAAGTCGTAAGTTTCAACAAACAGCACTTATTCCCGCACTAGTTCAAGAAATGTCTCGTACTACAGACGCAAATGTCAATGTCCCACTCTAGTTTCTTGCCTTCATACAATAATTGTTCACCAAACGACAACTGTCCTCTAAGTATACCAAGTGTCCCACGTGCAATTCACAAAGCACACTTAACAAGTCACTGCCAAAAGTTTATGGATCCCACCATTCAGTGGTCAAGACAAAACAAAACGATCGTCCTGTCTGCTAAAGACAAAATCTTTTCCACCACTCACAACGTGGAAACACCAGTCCTTCACTTTCCCCATTATGGAAAGTCGCAGTCATCTTGTTTCACGGCTCCAGAGTCCAGTACTAGTTATTAGCTGCTGGTAAAAAAAATGCTCGCTGGGCTCTGCCGCACCTCGTCCATTCTGCAGTAGCGCCGCTGCGCGCGCCGTTGAGGAGAAGAAACCACCCGCTGTTGCCTCCGCGGGATACCTTCCCCAGTCGTAAGGGTGGCGGAACTCATGAATGGCCAGTGGTACCTGCGTGTCGCCCCAGGCCGTTGACCTGCTGTAGCGGGCGCGTGGAGTGTACCCCGTCCGACAGTGGAGTGGGGAGTGCCGCGGCTCTGTCGCCTGTCGCCATGGCATCGTCAGCTCGGCCCGCTAGCGGTATGGGCGTTACGACACCCAATCAGTTAGCCTTCCGTGCATCTCGCAACATTACAGACAAAAGGAAATTCTTACATTAAAATTATACACCCTAGTTTTCTACACATACAACATCAACATTTATCTCTTTTCTATAGACAGCCCACACTCGTTCTATTCATTGTACCTGTCGTCCCTCATACAAAACATGAAAGTGTAAAAAAAACAAAAGGAATAATAAACAATCTATACAGCTCATAATTACAATATCAAATAGTAGGCTACTCTAACATCCTATCACAGTGAAAATATTAGAAACTTTATCCTAAAACTACAATATACAATGAACTTTTGTGCTTGTGACACACTGAAATTAATACCCCTTGAAAGTGTTCTAACAAAAAATAAGAATAATCTACATAGCTCACAATTACCTACCACATGTTATTAAATAGTAAACTACTTTAACATCCTAACACAACAAACATTTTAGAAACTGTTGACTCTAAATCTACAACATACAATGCACCTTTGTGCTTGTGACAGACTGAAATTAATACCACTTGAAAGTGTTCTAACAAAAAAATAAGAAATAATCTATACAGCTCACAATTACCTAACACAGGTTATTAAATATTAAACTACTTTAACATCCTAAGACAATAAACATTTTAGAAACTGGTGACTCTAAATCTACAACATACAATGCACCTTTGTGTTTGTGACAGACTGAAATTAGTATCTCTTTATACATTTTACATTTTATTATATATAACAACATTTCTAGGACATGTATGAACCATCCACATGATGTCAAATCCTGACCTGCCATCGAGGTTCATCCAAATCAAACAATACACAATAATGTTTTAGTTACAGATCGGTAGGATCCCCTTTACAGGAGTGGGCGCATTGATCACACTACTCTACGACTCTCACTCACCAGACATCACATTTTCCCTCTCATTCAATCCATAGATACACTAACAGAATAGGTCTAGAAGTCGGCTAACCTTAACACCACCACACTCACGACAACATACCATACCTTAGCGCCCTTATACTCAACCACATAACACATGAAGCTGTTTCAGAGATAGCATTCCAGTCTCCGAATTCGTCCTTTCACTCTGGCACCTCTCTCCATCGGCTTACCTCCGCATTCACTTCATGCTAAATATCAACTTAGAATTGCGACATTTCATCTAAGAAACAAAAATACACAAATTATTCAACCTGCAAAATAACTGTACACATTCTTGGTACCGTTTTGATTAGTTATCCTGGTACCAGGCTTCAACAACAACAACAATAAATATTATTTTTGCCAAATCGCAAATGTTATGCTAAGAATTAGATCTTACACTTATATTACATCTTACGTCAGTGTTCCACAACGTTCACCATCTGGATCTCATACTCCCTTTATGTCCTTTCACATTGTGCAGTTGTCCTCATCTCTTCATTCGTATTTCGGCTCTCCGTCCGTCCATTACTCCATCATTTCCTGGTCTTCCTTCGCCATTCGCATCAATCTCTATTGCAGCATACACAGGTCTCTCTGTAACATACATCTAAGACATCTCCACATTATTCAATTCTACTCACCGTTATTTACCACTGTTTCATCACGTCGAATCTCTATTTATTAATCACACTGCTTCACGTCGCTTCTTCCCTTACCTATCACCTTTATCCACTACTATTTATCACGTCGCTTCTCTATCTACCATCTTTATTCCCTCATAAATCATCACGTCGTTTCTGCTTGATCCTTATTCATACGACAAAAAATACGTACATACACCACTCTGTCGACTCCTGTTCATGACTCATTTGACCAGTCTATTCCGTCATACTTCCTGACATCCCGCCTGAAAATTCTTATGTTCGATTTGACCCTGCACAACGTTACACACCACAAATAAATACACTGACTATCTACCATAAATTGCCTACTTTAGATCTATCCTTAACTTTTCCATAATTTGATGTTAGAAATGTGATGAAGCCCACGAGACTGTTTTCCCTTGATCGTCTCAATCAGTACAGCATTTTCATGGACAATCCGCCTCGCTCTGATTGGTCCACTATAAAGAATTTGCTAGTTAGGAATCTAAGCTTACATGAAAATTAAATGTATGCAGAGAATATACAAGCTGGGAGAAATGGGACAGCCCAAGTGTTAGAAACTTTGGTGCTAGTAGCCTCTTTCACTAACACCAGAATCCGAACAACCATACACAGCACCTAATTATAACTGTCACCACGACTATGACATACTATAGATCAGATGGCATCTAATTTAAAAACTTCGATCACATTACTGATGTTACCTGTAACAGCAGTATAAACGTACCCTATTCCATACAGATCACAATGTTTACTTTTTACATTACGTGTTAAGTACCTGCAATAGTAAAATCGCAGTAATTATACTGGACTCCTTGGCATTATTACATAACATTTTAGCAACTGGTTTCTTTGAAGAAACAGTTCTTTTACTTTACAGTTCGAAATAAAAATTTGCAAATTTTGCTCTGAGAGACCAGCCTAACAGATGCCATTACTGGTGGTTTATTCTCTGATCAGAAGTATGGTATTTGCATTCCTACATATCAGTAGAGTATGTCTGCTACATAGACAATTTTCAGTGCCAGCTGCATGTGTTTTAAGGCAAGATGCTAAGGGCTGATATGTTGGATTTGTTTCTCCTATCCATCAATCTATTACGACAAGAAAGAAATACCAGGATTCCATGCTCTCCTGTCATTCTGATAGTTTCTGCCGTTCCTATCCTCGACTCTGTCTGACCTATGAGTCGTGTCTCCGTTCACGATATTGCTCTCATTACCCAATTCTTGTAACAAGTGCTGAAATGACGCAGAATCGTCTAAGCCTCTGCCTGCTATCACTATATCTCTGCGCAATTTCACTGGCAACTTCGCTCTACAGATCCTAATGAGCTCCCCAGGTTCGTATGTCACATCCAAATACCTATTTCGTCTCAGGATTTCCTGATAGCACGACACTGGATCTCTTATACCACCTTCGTTACCATTTCGCATCATCAATATGCTTTGCGTAACCTGGTCCTGCTTACTTTGCGACCAGAATTCATTTAAATAGCTACTACAGTCTTTAATAACTTCCTGCATTTTCGCTCTAGCCTCGTCCCTCAAATGGTTATACACAAACTTCGTTTTGAGGAGCAGTCCCCACGATGAAGGTAATGAATCTTGAAATTGAGACAGCCTTGGACTATACCCAGTTGAGTCTACCACCTGTTTTATCCGACACAACCGTTCTTCTGACTCTGTGAATTCGTCTTGCTCTTTCTGCCTATTTTCGCTTTTCGAGTTTATCTCAATCTCCCTCTCCACTCTACCTGGTGATGTGTCACCTTCGCTGCTGCACGCTAATTGCAACTGTGCTAGTTCTTCACTATGTTTCCTACTTATTACTAATTCCGCCTCTTTAAGCTGTAATAGCGATTGTATCTCCCCCTGGTTGGCATAAACTTCTCGCTGCGTACTGTCAGAGCCTGTCTCGCCTCTTATACTAATCTTTTCTACCTCTGCACTAATCGTATTCATTCTGACCACAACTTTTTTGATTCGCTCATCCGGCAACACGTCCCTACGTTCTGTAATATCGCTCTCTATTGCCCTTATTCGTACCTCCAAATTATTGGCTTTTTCTTTCACAGCATCCTGTACTTGCTTCGACGCACCCAGATTCTCCTCCCCCTCATCTAACCGATTATTAACTGCGGGCAGACGCTCATCGATAACTGCGTGTAGCTTCCTCATTGCCTCTTTATTTCCCTTATCAATTGCCTCCAATCTTTCCTTATTTGCTTCCAATCTCTCCTTAGTCTCCCTATCTCTCTCCTTAGCCTCCCTATCTCTCTCCTTATTCTCCCTATCTCTCTCCTTATTCTCCCTATCTCTCTCCTTATTATCTCTACTGATTGCTTCTAATCTTTCGTTAGTTGCTTCAAATCTTTCCTTAGTCTCCCTATTCATCGCTTTATTATCTCTACTCATCGCTTCTAATCTTTCGTTAGTCTCCCTACTCATCGCTTGTAAAAACTGCAGTATCACATCGTTATTTCCTACTTTCGACGCGCTCACCTCGTTCGCCTGAGAAACGGTAGCTTCGCTAAGGGTAGCTTCACTTTCACTGAATACCTGACCTAGTCCCGAGCCCGCGTCGTCGGGAAAAGCCCGCGTTTGTGGACAAAGCCCGCCGCATAAAGGTTCCCCTTGCAGCGGTCCACTGAACAATACAGCCCCTTCGGAGCGTTTATCTTTCTCGCTCATTAACCCATGGTCAACAGCTACTTCCTGCTGCACTGCTACGTCCACCCCAGAATCGCTATTCTCCATGGTGGCTACACTTTTCGACTGCGACCTAGTTACTACGGACATTACGCAAAAAAAATTATGAAACGATCTTCCAGCCTTGTGCGATATAGCAATTAATTACATAAAATAAAATAAAAGATCCTCACCAATCCAGAAAGAATTTGCAACCAGAAAAAATTTTACTTCTTAACGCTATCACAATACATTCCATAAAAAAAATCTTAACAGCAAACCCTAACAACAAAATATCCTAACAAAAACGATCCTGGCAAAGGAATCCTGGCAACAAATTAAATATCCTGGTAACAAAATTATCGTGGCAAAAAACGGAATCCTGGCAACAAATTAAATATCCTGGTAACAAAATTATCGTGGCAAAAAAAACGGAATCCTGGCAACAAATTAAATATCCTGGTAACAAAATTATCGTGGCAAAAAAAACGGAATCCTGGCAACAAATTAAATATCCTGGTAACAAAATTATCGTGGCAAAAAACGGAATCCTGGCAACAAATTAAATATCTTGGTAACAAAATTATCGTGGCAAAAAACGGAATCCTGGCAACAAATTAAATATCTTGGTAACAAAATTATCGTGGCAAAAAACGGAATCCTGGCAGGGTCGAAATTATGAGAGGCACCCACTTGCCTTTCTCATACTGTGGCATCAAGCAGTCAGGCCTGCAAGATGAGTGGTTTGCCAAGCGAGTGGAATCTTCCTTTATTTATCGAGCAACATGAATTCTCGTATCTTACTATTTAGTTACAAATTATCCTCCTGTATGAATAATACGCAACGGAAACACGCATCTGACTATCAGTGATTTATAGAACTCTGACTGTACACTACGCACTGGCAATACCACATTTTCCTTTTGTCTTTGATTTAACGGCTTTTATATAAATTCGGGACATTACAATAACATACAATTTAATGAAAAAAGGCCACCAATCTCTTTCTTTTCACTATTTGATTTATTCCTAAACACACAAATTCTACAACCTACAACAAAATCACATGAGAAATTCCGCCCAGTGGGCATGGCTTTACGTTAGTGAATCTCTATACTATGGTCTCGTAATCTATTCACCGCAACAGTGCACTCCCTGGATCGGATGGTGGATCTTTTATTATACCTCACACTTCGCCTCTCACAATAATCCTCACGAAACTTTCCTCCAGATCGAGCGATACAGAAGGAACAGGCATACCCACAAATCTTTCGAAACTACCTTGCTACTCCCATGCAAAACACACATACCCAAATTACAAGACATACACAGCACAACAATATGAAATATTACACAAAGAACGCTTACAACTTCATCACTTTCCGCTTTCCCACTTCAATCAATATTTATCCCAGTTTCACACGACACTGCCCCACTTTGTAATTCTACTTTCCTACTGTTAACTCTGGAGATAAACGCACGTCTTCCTGTGCAATGCAAGCCATGTGGCGTTGCTGGAAAAACGGCCGACTCACCTTGATTCTCTCTCAGAGTTTAAATTCAGCGTCACACGGAATGATATTTCTTAAATACTTCAACTTATGATACACACGCTATTTCTTAAATATTTCAGCTTATTGTACACACGCTATTAATTCTTAAATATTTCAGCTTATTGTACACACGCTATTAATTCTTAAATATTTCAGCTTAAGCTCACGGAAGTATCTCAACTTATAACTACACGTGGGCTCTTTGTGACCGTTGGTTTACTACAATCCCCTTAAAATTACCTGCCTCACTTTGTAATTTTCCCCACAAAAGGTCCTGTGAAAGAGAAATTATTAATTCTAACTACTCTTAAATATTCCACATCCATACCATGCCTCCACTCTTTCATTCCGGAGCACAACAAAAAAACAGGTCTTTACAGCAGAAGGTTCAGCGGCAGAGTGCTGAAACATGGCCGTATTCTGATTCTCTCGCGCCTCTCTCGAAGTGGGAGAAGCACCTTGCTACCTTATTGGTCAGCCACATTTCAGACGCTCTAAGCTCTGGTAACTTCCATCTCTTTGGTCTCACCAAAGGTAGCCAAAGGATCGACTCAAAGATGATCATATATTCCGATTCACTATCTGTGGTTAGCAGACGACCATACATTCATTCCTTTCACAGATCTCACCAAACTGGATGTAGGGATTTATTTTGAGGGAGTGCACATGTGATCAATTACATAAATGAATTGTCATTCTTTCCCACACTGGTATCCGGCTTCGCTGTATTAATTGAAATTGAGTTACTTTTACACAAAAAATGTGTTGTTCTGACAAGAATTTCGTACCTATTTTCAATGTTGGGCGGTACTGTACCCTTTCAATATATCGGGTTTTGGATTTCTTTTCTTTAATTCGTAAAATATATATCTTTTACTCTCTGCATGTGCAACATAAAACCATTATCGATCCGTTCAAACATGCATGTCTGTTGCATCTTTATTGATATACTCCTCACATGACGTGTCCCACAAACATTTACAGTGTTTAATTTTCTTCAGAAGCCCGCACTCTATCATATATACACACATGAGAAAATACCGAGCGAGGTGGCGCAGTGGTTAGCACACTGGACTCGCATTCGGGAGGACGACGGTTCAATACCGTCTCCAGCCATCCTGATTTAGGTTTTCCGTGATTTCCCTAAATCGTTTCAGGCAAATGCCGGGATGGTTCCTTTGAAAGGGCACGGCCGATTTCCTTCTCAATCCTTCCCTAACCCGAGCTTGAGCTCCGTCTCTAATGACCTCGTTGTCGACGGGACGTTAAACACTAACCACCACCACCACCATGAGAAAATGTTTTGCATCACCCCGGTTCCCAGAACTCCTGAAGATAGACGTTGAGTGTGGATATTGTATCACAGACACAGTGCCTTTGACTGTCCAGAGATGTCACTAAACCCGCACAGAGATGTAAACAACCATGCATGAGCAGCGCCTATTAGATGGAGGCGGTCGACAGCCAATCAGTTCCAGTCATTCCACCAGGAAGGAGGTACACGTGTCATGCTGTCTGTAGTTCAACCATGCCTAGACGGTCAGTACCGCGGTTCGATTGCGTCCGCATTATTACTTCGTGCCAGGAAGGGCTCTCAACAAGGGAAGTGTCCAGGCGTCTCGGAATGAACCAAAGAGATGTTGTTCGGACATTGAGGAGATACAGAGAGACAGGAACTGTCGATGACATGTCTCGCTCAGGCAGCCCAAGAGCTATAACTGCGGTGGATGACCGCTACCTACGGATTATGGCTCGGAGGAATCCTGACTGCAAAGCCACCACGTTGAATAATGCTGTTCGTGCAGCCACAGGACGTCGTGTTACGATCCAAGTGTGCGCAAAAGGCTGCATGATGCGCAACCTCAGTCCCGACGTCCATGGCGAGGTCCATCTTTTCAACGACACCATGCAGCGCGGTACAAATAGGCCCAACAACACGCCGAATGGACCGCTCAGGATTGGCATCACGTTCTCTTCACGATGAGTATCGCCTATGCCTTCAACCATACAATTGTCGGAGAAGTGTTTGGAGGCAACGCGGTCAGGCTGAACGCCTTAGACACACTGTCCGCGAGTGCAGCAAGGTGGAGGTTCCCTGCTGTTTCGACGTGGCATTATGTGAGGCCGACGTACACCTCTGGTAGTCATGGAAGGCGTGGTAAATACTTAAATGCCATCCTTAGAGCGATAGTGCAACCATATGGGCAGCGTACTGGCGAGGCATTCGTCTTCATGGACGACAGTTCGCGCCCCCATCGTGCACATCTTGTGAATGACTTCCTTCAGGATAACGACATCGCTCGACCACGGTGGCCAGCATGTTCTCCAGGCATGAACCCTATCGAACCTGCTTAGAATAGATTGAACAGGGCTGTTTATGGACGACGTGACCCACCAACCTCTCAGCGGGATTTCGCCAAATTGCCGTTGAGGTGTGGGACAATCTGGACCAACAGTGCCTTGATGAACTTGTGGATAGTATTCTACGACGAATACAGGCAAGAATCAATGCAAGAGAACGTGCTACTGGGTATTAGAGGTACCGCTGCATAGAGGAAGAACATGCAAAGTTGGTTTTCAAGAGCAATAAAAAGGGCGGAAATAATGTTTATGTTGATCTATATTCCAATTTTCTTTATGGGTTCCGGAACTGTAGGTGATGCAAAACTATTTTTGATGTGTGTATTATAACGCCATTTAATTCCGCGCTTTGTGACAAAACTTTTGTCGGGTGGTTGGCACGACAGTGCTACACTCGGCATTATATTTTGTTAAGTGGGGGGTGGGTAGTTGGGGGACGAGGATCCGGCGTCAGATGGTTTGACAGCCCGACAAGAAAAGTTGGTCGGTCGGCTGGCCAAACGCGTACACATGACCAGTTCATCGGTCGGTCGGTTGGTGTGTGGTGTGTTCGCACATCGCTGGTTTCTGTAACTTTTGAAGTTAAGACCACCTTTTCTCCAGCGGGGGCGTTCTTTTGCTTTTTACCGTCGACAGTTCTCAAGCACTACTGGTGATGCACATGTACATTTGTGGAGTGTCATTATTTGGGTTCTGCTCGCAGCGGCTGCATGGAGCAGCGTCGCGCACAAACTGTCTGAAAAATTTGCTCAAAAGTTGATTATTGGTTGAAAGTATTACGCCGGTTTGTAGGATAAACGTAATTTATGGCTAAGTTTCCTTGCGGAAGGCGCGTGGGATTATTCATGAAATATGTCCACTAAACAGCATCGCGGTTGTTGGTCAGCAACTTCCTTAGAGGAAGATATTGCTATATGAACACAAACTGGCAAGGCTTTGTAAAAGGCAAATTTGGAAATTTGTGGTAAGGTCTTATGGGAGTTAACTGCGAAGGTCATCGGTCCCTAAGCCTACACACTGCTTAATGTAACTTAAACTAACTTACGCTATGGACAACACACACACCCATGCCCGAGGGTGGAGTCGATCCTCCGACGGGGGTAGCCGCACGGAATCGTAAAAGGCGATAACCTGTTAAATTAATGTAAAAATGCAATAGTGCAATTGTGTCTTCTGCATGAAAGTGGAATAAGCTTAACTGCTAATACAAGTGCGGATGAGTTTCAGCATTGTCGTGGTTTGTGTTACGTGCCTAAAGGACAATTAAACGCAGTAGCATTGTTATTATTTCAAATATGACATTTTCCCATTACAATTGAGAAACTTTAATGATTGAAAGGCACGGCAGACACGTGCTTGTATTAGGCTACATGATCAGGTTTATCTAATAATGAAGCGTATTCTCTCTATACAGCTCCAAAAGCCGAAGCTTTTGAACTGTTTGGTTGTTGACGAAATTATTTGGAAAAAGCTAGTTGCACTTGTTTTGTGATTTTGACCGTCAAGTTTCAGAACGTCTTCAGTAATAGAGCAGATACCAGTAGACAGTGTTGTAGGAGCTCATCCCAGTTCGGAGAAGGAATACGACAGCTCAGGATTTAAAGATTTTGGTTTTGAGGAAGTGACTAATAGAGAACCTGTAAGGGGTGGCCTGGTGGCAGATGCCGGCGGCGCGTCTAACTACGTCATTTTTTCCTATTCTCATTTTGTTGCTCAAGACAGCTTCCACATACCCTCGAAGTTTATCAGTGTAATTTTGAAACACCATGTACAGGGAGGGTGTAGAGGAAGACGCGAAGATATTTGAAGAGGGTCATGAAGAGAAACGCTAAGACGTGTGTAAGGAAACGCAAAACACACCAGTTCTTCTTTCAAAATCTTCGTTACCTGCAAAGACTCAATGGAAAGCAATACCAGACACAGACATGCTCACTGAGCTTGTCTAGCAGAATGTCTGCTACTCCGACCTCAGATAACGAAATGAGTAGCACACGCACAGATGGTGATGCTATCATAGGATGATAACATTCACGGTGAGGTTTCAGATTTGTTTCAGTGGATAAAGAACGTGCTTTCAAGCAGAAGAGTCAAGCAGACCACACGGAGGTTATTGTTTCAGAGAAACTGTGGCAGGATATTACGAAACAAAAACAAATTTTAAAAGAAGAAGTCAGAGTTCATTAGATCGCGTGAAAAACGTGGAAGATACCTTGTCTTTGAAACAAGAGAAACAACTTTTATCACACACAGAATTTGAGACGATGTTCCCGCCAAAATATGGGTGTAAAAGCAGGGAAGATGAGAGTTTAAATTTGATTTGCAACTGTGCAAACAACAAGAGGGATGACGAGGGGTGACGAAACGTACTCTTCTTTAGGAAGAGAA
Source organism: Schistocerca piceifrons (assembly GCF_021461385.2). Classification (NCBI taxonomy): domain Eukaryota; kingdom Metazoa; phylum Arthropoda; class Insecta; order Orthoptera; family Acrididae; genus Schistocerca; species Schistocerca piceifrons. The sequence continues at coordinate 492,400,455 of NC_060142.1, forward strand.
GTTGGAAAGAAATTGGTATCTGGTAGTACTGTATGAAGAAAGCTGCCTTGTACGCTGAGCTGCATGACGTCCATGAAGTTCGTAGTCATCTGATTGGCAAAAAAGTTGAAACTGAAGAGCAGGCACGACAAATGTTGGCACAGATCAAAAGAGAGGAGTAGGAACAGCAGATAAGAGGAAGCGACGGTGAAGGAAACAAGAGAAGACACGATTATTACCACGAATGCAACGCCGGATGGTTATGACTCGCCAAATTACAGACAGACATGGAATTGGAAATGAAATGAGAGCGAAGCACGTAGGCGAAGTAGAGATGGGCAAAGCGAACCGTTTAAAACCGATACCGGTAGTTTAACTCTGAATAACCGGTAATTTTCGACATGTCTTTTTTCTCGGTTATAACAAGAATTTTTATTTTTTGCTAATAACAGGGTAAAAAATCGAAATATCAATTAGCCATAGCGGCAGTGCTAAAATTTTTCGTTTTAAATAAACTTTTTATAAGAATGAGTAAAGTTTTATTCCTAAAATTTGCGCTGCTTTCAAATATTGCGTTATTACAGAAAATTGGAAAAGCGATCAGTGCTATTTTAATACAAATACAGACAGAAACGAGCAACAAACACACGGCATGAGAATTGGCACAGGACTACTGAGTCAGTAAAGTACATTTTGTCGTGTGTCGCCGCCTATTAGATGGTACACGAGTACTTGGCAGTGTGCAAGACGTGCCCCATCTGGTCTCTATCGTACTCCCTCACTGTCGTCGTAGGACATCAGCTGTGTTACAAAATGGTACTGGCCCTAGTCTGCACTTATTTTGCAAATTGCGGTATCAGCGAAGTAAAATGCTCCATTTGCTTTAAAAGATTAAAGACGGGAGAAACCACAGCCAACTTGCGACATAATGTAAGGAGAAAACGTAAAAGTTCATTCATAGTTTAAGTAGCTGGTCTGCTGTCTGAGTCTGCATAACATACCTTTATCTGCTTGTAGTCCTAACGGCCAAATTAACTCAAAAATATTCTTTAAATGGGTGCGTGAATACCTAAGCGACCAAACTGCTGAGGTCATCGGTCCCTAGACTTACACACTAGTTAAACTAACTTATGCTAAGAACAACACACACACCCATGCCCGAGGGAGGACTCGAACCTCCGTCGGTAGGAGCCGCGCAGTCCGTGACATGGCGCCTCAAACGGCTACAGTTCTTCATCCTCAATTTTCACCCTTAAGGCTGACTATTCGTAACGTCTAAGTAGTGTCTCAATTAAAACATGATTTTTGAGCAGAGAGACAAAAAGTTAGAATCACTAGGAGTATACTGGTGATCTTTTGTAGTAGTCAACCACTTATCACATTTCGGGAAAAGCAGTGAACGTTGGACGGTTGGGATTTCTTATAACTGCCGATTTAATTTAGCATCTTGATTGCCTGAGGGAGTCGGAATATTTAATCTCTGTTCGATTTCTACCTTTATTACAGGAAATAATGTTGTTTTTGTGGTCTTCAGTTCTGAGACTGGTTTGATGCAGCTCTCCATGCTACTCTATCCTGTGCAAGCTTCTTGATATTCTAGTACTTACTGCAACCTACATCCTTCTGAATCTGCTTAGTGTATCCATCTCTTGGTCTCCCTCTGCGATTTTTACCCTCCACGCTGCCCTCCAATGCTAAATTTGTGATCCCTTGACGCCTCAGAACATGTCCTACCAACCGATCCCTTCTTCTTGTCAAATTGTGCCACAAACTCCTCTTCTCCCCAATTCTGTTCAGTACCTCCTCATCAGTTATGTGATCTACCCATCTAATCTTCAGCATTCTTCTGTAGCACCACATTTCGAAAGCTTCTATTCTCTTCCTGTCCAAACTAGTTATCGTCCATGTTTCACTTCCATACATGGCTACACTCCATACAAATACTTTCAGAAACGACTTCCTGACACTTAAATCTATACTCGATGTTAACAAATTTCTCTTCTTCAGAAACGCTTTCCTTGTCATTGCCAGTCTACATTTTATATCCTCTCTACTTCGACCATCATGAGTTATTTTGTTCCCCAAATATCAAATCTCCTTTACTACTTTAAATGTCTCATTTCCTAATCTAATACCGTCAGCATCACCCGACTTAATTCGACTACATTCCATTATCCTCGTTTTGCTATTGTTGATGTTCATCTTATATCCTTCTTTCAAGACGCTGTCCATTCCGTTCAACTGCTCTTCCAAGTCCTTTGCTGTCTCCGACAGAATTACAACGTCATCGGCGAACCTCAAAGTTTTTATTTTTTTTCCATGGATTTTAAAACCTACTCAGAATTTTTCTTTTGTTTCCTTTACTGCTTGCTCAAAATACAGATTGAATAACATCGGGGAGAGGCTACAACCCTGTCTCACTCCCTTCCCAACCGCTGCTTCCCTTTCATGCCCCTCGACTCTTATAACTGCACTTGGTTTCTGTATAAATTGTAAATAGCCTTTCGCTCCCTGTATTTTACCCCTGCCACCTTTAGAATTTGAAAGAGAGTATTCCAGTCAACATTGTCAAAAGCTTTCTCTAAGTCTACAAATGCTAGAAACGTAGGTTTGTCTTTCCTTGATCTATTTTCTAAGATAAGTCGTAGGGTCAGTATTGCCTCACGTGTTCCAACTGATCTTCCCCGAGGTCGGCTTCTACCAGTTTTTCCATTCGTCTGTAAAGAATTAGCGTTAGTATTGTGCAGCTGTGACTTATTAAACTGATAGTTCCGTAATTTTCACATCTGTCAACACCTGCTTTCTTTGGGATTGGGATTATTATATTCTTCTTGAAGTCTGAGGGTATTTCGCCTGTCTCATACATCTTGCTCACCATAAGGGAGAGTTTTGTCGGGACTGGCTCCCCGCAAGGCTGTCAGTAGTTCTGATGGAATGTTTTCTACTCCGGGGGCCTTGTTTCGACTCAGGTCTTTAAGTGCTCTGTCAAACTCTTCACGTAATATCATATCTCCCATTTCATCTTCATCTACATCCTCTTCCATTTCCATAATATTGTCCTCAAGTACATCACCCTTGTACAGACCCTTTATATACTCCTTCCACCTTTCTGCTTTCCCTTCTTTGCTAAGAACTGAGTTTCCATCTGAGCTCTTGATATTCATACAAGTCCATCTCTTTTCTCCAAAGGTCTCTTTAATTTTCCTGTAGGCAGTATCTGTCTTACCCCTAGTGAGATAAACCTCTAAATCCCTACATTTGTCCTCTAGCCATACCTGCTTAGCCATTTTGCACTTCCTGTCGATCTCATTTTTGAGACGTTTGTATTCGTTTCTGCCTGCTTCATTTAATGCGTTGTTATATTTTCTCCTTTCAGCAATTAAATTCAATATTTCTTCTGTTACCGAAGGATTTCTACTAGCCCTCATCATTTTACCTACGTGATCCTCTGCTGCCTTCACTACTTCATCCCTCAGAGCTACCCATTCTTCTTGTGCTGTATTTCTTTCCCCCATTCCTGTCAATTGTTCCCTTATGCTCTCGCTGAAACTCTGTACAACCGATGGTTGAGTCAGTTTATCCAGGTCCCATCTCCTTAAATTCCCACCTTTTTGCGGTTTCTTCAGTTTTAATCTACAGTTCATAACCAATAGATTGTGGTCAGTCCACATCTGCCCCTGGAAATGTCTTACAATTAAAATCCTGGTTCCTAAATCTTTGTCTTACCATTATGTAACCTATCTGAAACTATTTTACCTCCTGAATATTTTATCCAAAAGGACGCCATCATCATTTAACCACACAGTAAAGCTGCATACCCTCGGGAAAAATTATTACTGTGGTTTACCCTTGCTATCAGCCGTTCGCAGTACCAGCACAGCAAGCCGTTCTGGTTAGTGTTACAAGGCCAGATCAGTCAATCATCCAGACTGTTGCCCCTGCAACTACTGAAAAGGCTGCTGCCCCTCTTCAGGAACCATAGGAATAAAAAAAACCTAAAACTTGTTATTTCATAAAATGTTATTTTGAGCGGTTTTACTCCAGTTGAAAAAAAGGGAAATCAATGTTACTAAAAACCGGTTGTTTCAGCGATAACCGCCATCCCTTGCGCAAGAGCAATTGTACGTATGCGGACTTCCGCTAAATAGAACAGGCAGAGTCAAAGGGGCATGTCCGCGCCTGAACGCTTATGAAGACGTAAAAATTTTGCTGCGGAAGAAGAGGCAGAAGAAGACGGCGAGGAGGACGACAACGATGTTTTTGGGCACAATATTGTCCAGCAAGAAGACTGAGTGGTACCCACAAAATAGATTTTTCTTCTTAATTGTCACTTTGGCCTGGGAAACCATATGCTTTCTCTACATGCCTCCATCAATCATTTCTGTTCCTGGCTTTCGTTAACCATTCTCTTTTACTCAGGTCAATTGCCTCCGTATATCTGTTGAAACCATCTTTCCACCATGGCCTTCCTCGCCTCGTTATGCCTTCCACGGATCCAGGGAATGCTGTTCGCAGCTGTCTTTCCTCTTCCATCCCAATAAGGTGTCTTGCCCGCATCAAACATTTTTTTCTTCATCTTTCGGACAATATCAGCTTGTGAGTACAGATTTGGCCGTTCCGGTCTTTTTAATATCCTCCATTGCTGTGACAGGGACTCCTTTTCGAGACCGAGTAGTTATCTTAATGTCTTTCCTCTGAAACTAGAAGTCTTTGTTCATCTGTTTTCCTTAATGTATATGTTTCAGAGCAATATAGAGCTACCGGGAGAATTACACTCTGTCATAGTCCTATTTGAAAACTTCTCGAAACTATTCTCCTGTACAGCGCACTCCATACTCCCAAATATGCTTTACTTGCCATTGTGATTCTTGCATTAATCTCAATTTCCATTCTATTCTGCTAGCTAAAAATGCTTACCATACATTTAAATGTGTCTATTCCTTTAAAAGCTACCTCATCATCTGTCAGTTGGGTACCCTCACTGGCCCATGTACTCAGTTTTCTTCTCATTAATCCGTTAACCTGCATTCCTTGCAATACTTCTGTAAGAACTTGTAATGAGCTCCAAGTCCTCTTTGGTATCGTTTATTAGAAGAGGATCGTCCGCAAATGCAAGCCCATTTATTGTGTTTTTGCCCAGCTTTACTCCAGCTTGGTTTAATTTTTGGTGTTCTCTGTCAATCGTTTCTAAAATTAAGTTTAAAAAATAATACGTCTCATTGTCTAATACCAGTTGTGACTTCAAAATGCCCAGACATTCTTGTAGTTATCATTACTCCGCAATAGTTTTTCTCTGAACACATGTGTACTAGATGTATAAACTAATGTGGAAACAAAATCTTTAAAGGCATTGGTGATTATGCCCCTGTGTATGCTGTCATAAGATTTTCTTTTGATATCACCAAAAACCATATGAATATCAGCATTACATTCCTAGACTTTCTCGGTCACCTGTCTGAGCGTGAAAAGCTGGTCTACAGTTGATCTGTTTCTTCTAAAACCACTTTCATAGTTCGCTGTAATATCTTCTGCAAGTGGAATCAGTCTTTTCGGTAAACACTGAGATAGATTGTTGTGGCTTACATTAAGGAGTGCGATCCCTCTATAATTCTCCCACACCATGGAGTCGTTCTGCTTTAGTATTGTTGAGATTACGTCCATTTTTCGATCGTCAGGCAATCTCTGATATTCTCAAACATTCTTTAACAGTTTCGTGATTACTGTAAACAGTGCTGATTCTCTATTCCTTATTAGCTCTCCTGCAATTTGATCTTTGCCGGAAGCCTTATTAATTTTTAGGTTTTTGATTATTTGTCGTATTTATTCTTTATTATGGGTCTCTAATACGTATATGTCTGTTACCTCATATGAAAGAGACCCAGTGGAGTCACTACAGGTTAATAATTCTACGAAGTACTCTGCCTATCGCCGTTCTATTTCAGTGGCATTTGTGAGGATCAACCCCCGTGTTTCTTTTTTCTTATATTTCTGTCTTACTTTACTTATTGGTATATTTGTCTTCTCCTGTGATGGATACAGACCTCTTTGGTTTCTCCTATTAGCTCCTTGTAATATTTCTGTTTCTCCTGCTTTAGTATAGTTGCCGTTCCCTTCCTTATTTTGATTTACCTTTCTTTTAACTCCTGCTCCCTCATATTTTTAACCACCTCTTCCTTACCAAACTTCTCTCTTTCTGACACACACAAGTTTACCACACCTTAGCTGACTTCTTTCACTTACCTAGAATTTTGGATACTACCCTGTTAACTGTTTCCTTAATTTGAGACCAGTCGTGGTTGATATCAGAGTCGCCTATCTTTTCCTTGCGTTTACTGAGGTTTTCTGCTAATGTTGTCTCACATTTTCTTTTAATATTGGTCACTCTCAATTTGTTTATAACATGTATTGTATTGTATGGAACTAGGGACCTTAGACGGAGAGGCTTCGTCCCCGCCGTAGCCCTCCAGACGAGTGTAACCAGAAATGTTTGCGTGGTAGAGTAATTATGGTGTACGCGTACGTGGAGACAGTGTTTGAGCCGCAATTGCTGACTTAGTGTAACTGAGGCGAATAAGGGGAACCAGCCAGCATTCGCCGAGACAGATGGAAAACCGCATGAAAAACCATCCACAGACTGGCCGGCACACCGGACCGCGATACCAATCCACCGCCTGCTGCCGTGACGTGATGATCGGTGCTTCGACACGTAAGCATCAGCTGTAGCAACCATATTTCAGCAAGCGTGCATGTTGTTTAAAGTGTAGCAACTCAATTATGCGAGTGTTTGCGAGCGTTTTCGTTTCAACATGCATATCGCTTGTCTTTTTAAATGATTTTCAACTACAAATACCACATTTTTTGTCTATTTTACATTACTTAGACAAAAAATGAACTTTTAGCAATATATTAATGTCACACAAGACAATATATTTGAGCTCTGATCTCACTACAAATATCTGTCACATCGTTTATATTTTCAGTTCTGCTCTATGTCAATAGACGTAGAAATATAACACAAAAGTTTTCATCTGCTTGATTAGAAATACATGCCGAAATTGATAATATAATATTCGTATGCTCCGTTTTCATAGTTTATCCTATTGACACAACCAGAGTCAAATAATTTGATTTTCTCTTAGGAAAATAATGCTTCATTTTATGTGTAGTCTTTACGTGTCACCACATCAGCCCAACAGTTGGAACATCATTACGTTCTAGTTTTGGGTCGTATGTAATTATTTTGATTGCTTCAATGTATATAGTTAGAGTTATATGTGCACTCATGCTCATAAATTAAGGATAATGCTGATACAATGGTGAAACAACGCTCTGGTGGGCGGTTTGCGGGTTTAAATCACTTCGGGGTATGGCCATGTGTGCATTTGACCTGCGGTTGTCGCACGGTGGTGCTGGAAGCAGTCCACATACGCAGAGGTGCGTTGGTGCATATCAGTGTACAGTGCAGCGAGTAAGTGTGCAGACGTTTTCAGACGTGCTAATGGTGACTGTGTGTTGAAAATGACTCAAAGAACACATATTGATGACAATATGAGGGGTAGAATACTAGGGCGACTGGAGGCTGGTCAAACACAGCAGGTCGTAGCACGAGCCCTCTGTGTGCCAGAAAGTGTGATCTCAAGATTATGGCAACGATTCCAGCAGACAGGAAACGTATCCAGGTGCTGCAGTACGGGACATCCACAGTGTACAACACCACAAGAAGACCAATATCTCACCATCAGTGCCCGCAGACTGCCACGGAGTACAGCAGGTAACGTTGCTCGGGACCTTACCGCAGACACTGGAACAGTTGTCTCCACATACACAGACGACTGAACAGACATGGTTTATTCACCCGGAGACCTGCAAGGGGCATTCCACTGACCCCTGGCCACAGGAGAGCCCGTAAAGCCTGGTGTCAAGAACACAGTACAGGGTCATTGGAACATTGGTCCCAGTTTGTTCGCGGATGAGTCCAGGTATGGTCTCAAGAGTGATTCTCGCCGCGTTATCATCTGGCTTGAACGAGGAACCAGCTACCAACCCCTTAATGTCCTTGAAAGGGACCTGTATGGAGGTCATGGTTTGTTGGCGTGGAGTGGTATTATCATTGGTGAACATACACCCCTGCATGTGTTTGACAGAGGAACTGTAACAGGTCAGGTGTATAGGGACGTCATGTTACACCAGTATGTCCGCCTTTTCAGGGGTGAAGGGGGTCCCACCACCTCCTGATGGATGATAACGCACGGCCCCACCGAGCTGCCATCGTGGAGGAGTACCTTGAAACAGAAGATATTAGGCGAATGAAATGGCCTGCCTGTTCTCCAGACCTAAATCCCATCGAGCACGTCTGGGATGCTCTCGGTCGACGCATCACTGCACGTCTTCAAACACCTAGGACACTTCAGGAGCTCCAACAGGCACTGGTGCAAGAATGGGAGGCTATACCTCAGCAGCTGCTCGACCACCTTTTCCAGAGTATGCCAACACGTTTTGCAGCCTGTGTACGTGTGCATGGTGATCATATCCCATACTGATGTCGGGGTACATGTGCAGGAAACAGTGGCATTTTGTAGCACGTGTGTTTCGGGACGGCTTTCTCAACGTATCACCAATACAGTGGACTTACAGATCTGTGTCGTGTGTGTACCCTATGTGGCTATGCTATTAGAGACAGTTTTGTGTAGTGCCAAGTTGTGTGGCACCACATTCTGCAGTTATCCTTAATTTATGAGCGTGAGTGTATAATTGCCACCCATTGTTGTCCTTTATTCATAGCTTGACCAATGCGTGGATGAGTTCAGACATTGTTGAGTAGGTGTAACCTGCTTAGAAGACAATAGAGCCGAAGTAACGTGATCTGTAGTGTTATTATGTCAAAAAAAGAATTTTTTGCATTGTAACTGACAAACTTTAATATTTGAAAGGCTGAAGAGACCCAGACTGAGATGACAAAAGTCATGGGATAGCGACAGCCAAATATACATATCGCGGAAGTAGCACGCACACTATATATAAAAGGGCATTGCATTGGCTGAGCTGTCAGTTGTACTCAGGTGAATCACGTAAAAAGGTTTTGGAGATGATTATTGCCTGTCTAAGGGGCATTACAGACTTCTAGCGCAGAATAGTAGTTAGAGCTACACGCACGGAACATTCCATTTCGGAAATCGTTAGGGATTCAATGTTCCAAGACCCACAATGTCAAGAGTGTGCCGAGAATACCAAATTTCAGTCACTACTTCTCACCAACAACAATGCAGTGGCCGAGAGCCTCCACTAGACTTCCGGGGGCAGCGACGTTTGCGTATAGTTGTCAGTGCTAACAGACAAGCAACACTGCGTGAAATAACCGCAGAAATCAGTGTGCTGTGTACGACGTACGTATCCGTAAGGACAGTGCTGCGAAATATGGCGTGAATGCGCTATGACAGAAGACGAACGACGTGAATGCTTTTGTTAACAGCCCGACATCGCCTGCAGCGTCTCTTCTTGGCACGTGACCACAATGGCTGGATCCTAGACGACTGAAAAACCGTGGCTTGCTCAAATGAATCCAGATTTCAGTTGGTAAGCGTTGATGGTAGTGTTCGAGTGTGGCGCAGACCCCAGGAAGCCATAGACTCAAGTTGTCAACAAGGCACTGTGCAAGCTGATGGTTGCTCCATAATGGTGTGGGCTGTGTTTACATGGTCCAACTGAATCGGTCATTTACTGTAAATGCTTATGTTCAACTACCTGGAGACCATTTGCAGCCGTTCATGTACTTCATGTTCCCAAACAACGATGGAATTTTTTTGTCAATGACAATGCGCCATGTTAGATCATTCTGTAGATCAATGTGGACAATTCGACTGACATGAATCGCAATCCATCAGACATTTATGAGACATGAAGTAATGAGATTGATTTTCTTTCCAAGATGTGGCAACCCTGCAGGCTTGCGTAGGCACAATATCTTTGACCTTGGTCTATAAGCTGCTTCTAGTCAAAGTGGCACATCGATGCAACTGCTCAGTCATGAGTTGTGCTGTAATAAGTTAACACGTGTTTGTGTCTCTCGTCACGGAAATGGAACCGCATAATATTGCGCAACGGTATGCCATTTCTTTTTGCATTAAATTGGGTGAAAACGCGACGATAACTTACGGTAAGCTTCAGAAGGCTTTTCGAGGGGAGATTATGTCAAGAGCTCAAGTTTTTCGTTGGCATAAAATATTTAGTGAAGGCAGAACGAATGATGAAGATGAAGACCATAGTTGACGACCATCAACCTCACGGACGGATATCATCTTGGCCAGGTGCATAAACTCGTACGATCTGATCAAAGATTATCTGTGAAAATGATTGCAGAAGAACTGAACATCAATCGAGAAACGGTTCGTCTGATAATAACTGAAGATCTTGGTATGAGAAAGATTTGTGCAAAAATGGTCCCCAAAAATCTCACATCACAACAGAAACACGCAAAAATGTGGCAGCCGATCTGTTAGAGCAAACGGAAATCAATCCAAAATTGCTGAGCCGCGTTATCACTGGTGATGAAAGTTGTTTTTTCAGTACGATCCAGAGACAAAACCCCGAAGTTCGCAGTGGTGCTCAAAGAGATCACCCCGATCAAAAATAGCTCGCATGTCAAAGTCAAAAGTGAAATGTATGGTTGTGTGCTTTTTTGATTCCAAGGGAATTGTTCATAAAGATTGGGTGCCTCCTGGACAAACAGTTAACCAATATTAGTACAAAGAAATTTTAGAAAGACTTCGTAAAAGAGTTCTTCGTGTCCGTGCCAACACTGCTGATAATTGGATTCTGCATCACGATAATGCGTCATCCCATACTGCTCTGTCAGTACAGCAATTTTTAACCTCAAAACAAATTTCAGTACTACCACAGCCACCTTGTTCACCAGATATCGCTCCATGCGACTTTTTTCTGTTTCCAAGAGTCAAAAGGGCGGTCAAGGGACACCATTTTCAAACATCACAAAATGTCCAAAAAGCTGTGACGCGGGTCTTGGAGGATATTATAGAAGATGAGTTCCGGAAATGTTACCGTCAATGGCAGAAGCCCTGGAAAAAGTGTGTGCAATCAGAAGGGAACTACTTTGAAGGAGACAACACTAAGCTTGACTAAAACGGTAAACAACATTTCTTTCCACATCAGTCTCATTACTTTATTGTCGCATCTTATAATCTAGAGGTTAGTTCGTACTCAAAATTCTTCAACGGCAACGCTTTCTCAGTTATGTACGGTACAGAGAGACATGGCTCAATATTTCTGCAGGGGACTTCCAACGACTTGTTGAGTCCATGCCACGTCGAGTTGCTGCACTACGACCGGCAAAAAGATGTCCGACACGATATTAGAAAGTATCCCATGGCTTTTGCACCTCACTGTATATTCGTATTAGCTTCGCTTCATGGTCAGGTTTATTTAGTAACGAAGTGCGTTCTCTCTGTAAAGTCCCCATCCTCGATTCCGATAGGCGCTAAAATTAAAAAAAAAAAAAAAACAACAAAAAAAAAAAACGAAGTACATTGCGGAGCTTTTACATACTACAGAAGAAAATGGAAATTGATCGAATGAGAAAGAATTTATTATCGCAGATACGTATAGTGCCACATATTTCAGAGACTGGTACCAGATAAATTCTGAAATGTGGGAGTGTGCTTCTAGACAATCTACTGATTGTATACACATTTCGATCAGTTTTCACCAGGCGATAAGATTTATTATGACGGCGTCAGTCATTGTCCCCAGAGTACACAGATCTCAAAGCCATTATTGTTATATTAAATTCAGGATGCTGGACAATAATATTACTAGTACCTATGACGAGAAGAATGAGAGAGTGTAATTAACATTTCAGTTTACGTAAGGACGAAATTAAATGAAATGATCCTATGGCATTTTGGCCAGGATGTGGCATGCGGGTTAGGCCGCCTAAGTACACTCCTGGAAATTGAAATAAGAACACCGTGAATTCATTGTCCCAGGAAGGGAAAACTTTATTGACACATTCCTGGGGTCAGATACATCACATGATCGCACTGACAGAACCACAGGCACATAGACACAGGCAACAGAGCATACACAATGTCGGCACTAGTACAGTGTATATCCACCTTTCGCAGCAATGCAGGCTGCTATTCTCCCATGGAGACGATCGTAGAGATGCTGGATGTAGTCCTGTGGAACGGCTTGCCATGCCATTTCCACCTGGCGCCTCAGTTGGACCAGCGTTCGTGCTGGACGTGCAGACCGCGTGAGACGACGCTTCATCCAGTCCCAAACATGCTCAATGGGGGACAGATCCGGAGATCTTGCTGGCCAGGGTAGTTGACTTACACATTCTAGAGCACGTTGGGTGGCACGGGATACATGCGGACGTGCATTGTCCTGTTGGAACAGCAAGTTCCCTTGCCGGTCTAGGAATGGTAGAACGATGGGTTCGATGACGGTTTGGATGTACCGTGCACTATTCAGTGTCCCCTCGACGATCACCAGTGGTGTACGGCCAGTGTAGGAGATCGCTCCCCACACCACGATGCCGGGTGTTGGCCCTGTGTGCCTTGGTCGTATGCAGTCCTGATTGTGGCGCTCACCTGCACGGCGCCAAACACGCATACGACCATCATTGGCACCAAGGCAGAAGCGACTCTCATCGCTGAAGACGACACGTCTCCATTCGTCCCTCCATTCACGCCTGTCGCGACACCACTGGAGGCGGGCTGCACGATGTTGGGGCGTGAGCGGAAGACGGCCTAACGGTGTGCGGGACCGTAGCCCAGCTTCATGGAAACGGTTGCGAATGGTCCTCGCCGATACCCCAGGAGCAACAGTGTCCCTAATTTGCTGGGAAGTGGCGGTGCGGTCCCCTACGGCACTGCGTAGGATCCTACGGTCTTGGCGTGCATCCGTGCGTCGCTGCGGTCCGGTCCCAGGTCGACGGGCACGTGCACCTTCCGCCGACCACTGGCGACAACATCGATGTACTGTGGAGACCTCACGCCCCACGTGTTGAGCAATTCGGCGGTACGTCCACCCGGCCTCCCGCATGCCCACTATACGCCCTCGCTCAAAGTCCGTCAACTGCACATACGGTTCACGTCCACGCTGTCGCGGCATGCTACCAGTGTTAAAGACTGCGATGGAGCTCCCTATGCCACGGCAAACTGGCTGACACTGACGGCGGCGGTGCACAAATGCTGCGCAGCTAGCGCCATTCGACGGTCAACACCGCGGTTCCTGGTGTGTCCGCTGTGCCGTCCGTGTGATCATTGCTTGTACAGCCCTCTCGCAGTGTCCGGAGCAAGTATGGTGGGTCTGACACACCGGTGTCAATGTGTCCTTTTTTCCATTTCCAGGAGTGTATAAACGAAGATTAAACGTATGGGGCCAGAAAATAAAACGGAAGAATTTCGTCCCTAAATTCTTTCAATGACTGAAAAAATCCCTAACCGTCTACATACTGCAGTGCTGCCGTAGCAAAATTAATTAAAACGCAGTCTCCGCAATACGATAAGTACAATACGAAAAAAATTAGAGGTAGTTCCCTCTTATTCTCCTACTGCATAAAAATTAGTGGCGTCTGGATTGTGACAATTGAAAAAAAAAGCAAGCAAAGTGTCCCAGTATTAACACTTCAAAGCTTCAAGCTAGAGTTCCAGATATCGAATGCAAAATTTTGAAATGACTGTTTAACGCGTGCACAAAATGCACAGCATTTTTTAACGGGATCAGTCGATACTAGCGATGTGACGACATTCGTAAGCGGCAGAGTGCTTACTGTCAAACCCTGCGCTGTATCGTGGTCATGATACTTCAACTTTTCGAAGCAATGTATGATGGCTCAAATTTTATGTTCTGCGCTCGTGAGTGCTCACTCCATACATATTCCTAATCTATGCATAGAACACGGGACATGCTTGAAAGAATTTTTCGATGTCAAGTGCCAGCTTCCACGCGCTGCTTACAGCGAACCCCTTACCTCTATTAAAGCTGCTGACACGCGTTCTAATTTCCACAGCCGCTTTAATAATGGAGTTCCAGTAATTTGAAGTTTGGGCTGGCATCTGTGTCTGCTTGAACAAGAGTTTTTACTTATTCACAAGGCTGTGTTCGGCAGCAACAAATTTTTCTAGGCTTATGTGTTTGATATGCCTTTGATGTTCGATACAGCGCTGTGGAGCGGTCAAAGCATACTGTTCCACTCAGGTACAGTCACATTCTAGGGAATATTATAAACATCTGGGATTCGGAGTCTATGATTATCTTTGAAAGAGGCCGTTGAAATTCGAATGTGCTTCAGTAACCTGAATACAGGTACGTGATTAGTACTTAGCAGTGCGTGAAGGGTTCACTTGATACGGCGGGTCCACAAACGTTGTCTTTTATTAATTTTCATTCTCGTTTTAGACTGGGCTGTTTAAGTAATGACCTCTTAAAGAGAGCAGGGCAGACTGCTTTAGAGCTCCGCCCTTTTCAGTCCAATGTCCCAGCAGGCTGGAAATTCGGCAGAGAATCAAGGATTATGTCCCATATTAATCTCTGAGATGAAAGCAAAGAGTATGAGAGTGACATTTCATCGATGGCGTCAATGCCATCTCTACTATATCTGTGCATCTGTGTGGTTCCGTTACTTTTTCCAGTCACTTGCTTGTATACCGAGGGAAATGGTCATCATTGTTGAAATGTCGGGTTCTCATGGAGAATTAAAGCGACAGTGCACTGACAGCAGTTTATACAACAAATTAGTCGCGTAATTTTTCCTGGTTTGTTATATTATTATTGCGTTCAGGAAGGGGGGACTTAACAAACAAGGAGTCCCATACTTTGATTTCCACATTGGCGCAGCATGCTCTAAGGGACTGGCTACTACGAAAAAAAGTAAAGAAACTGTTGACACAAGGCATGTGGTGTAGCATCATCATCATCGTTCATTATGATTAGATGCCTACTCTGTGAGTATATCTTTGTAATCGACACTTTTTGCAATAGACTGTTTCGTCCATAAGGTTGTTGTACTTACATCCTAAAACACAAGATCCAGGGCCTGAGTCCTCTCTCTTCTTTGTCTCCTCTCATCTTCAAACATCCTTTTTAAACGGCTTATAAAATTTTCACAATTTCTTACTTCATGTCCAATCTAGGTTCTTTTTCTGTATTTAAGTACCTGCAGTCATAAACGCTCTCTTCCCAGTTCCATGGGAACCTCTTCGCTTGTCTCTCTGTCTACCCATGTCAACATTTCAAATACCTCCAACCTCTTCATGTCTGCCCTTCTTATTGTCGCTTCTCACTGTACTGTACAGAAGAACACACGAGACAAAACACTGTATTAACCTTTAATTTAATCAAATTTCCATACCACAGCAAAAATTCAACTTTTCTTAGAGAATGCAAATTTCACGGTTGCGATTGTCCATTAGATGGCTGTGAAGCACTTCAAATTGCTTTCCATTCTACTTCCTAAAAATTTCTCTCAATATCTCATTATATGCATCGTTTCGTCTCCCACTACTGTCAGTACATATCTTCGTTTCCTTGACGTTTAAATTCATTTTTGCGGCTCTGTGCTATGCCTGAGTAAAAGAACCATATCGTCTGCAAATTTCAAACGTCATAGCCTTCGGACACCAATTTTTATCTCTGTGCTGATAAGTAAACAATAGTCAATCATACAGGGTGATTTTTTCTACCGTGTACAAACTCTAGGGATTGATCGATGAGAGGATATGGACCAAAAAACTTGTGATGACTTATGTCCAGAAATGCATGGTTTCTATGGTAGAGACCATATATTCGATCATACTTTGTTAGAAAGACTGCAGACTAATACGCGCTGTATGATGGAGCCACAGCGACAGTATCCGTGGTTTCCTGATAGAGGGTGGTACTGTTCCTCATACGTCATGTCTTAGCGTCCTCTCCTGCCACAGTAATAGGTAACGTTGTGTCCTATTCACTTCGTTTGCTGACTCATCGTGGTGGTAGTGATACAGCCTTGTACACAATGGTTCCGTATTCGAATCGAGAGCTTGCCGACATCGTGCTTACTTACGGAAAGGCAAATGGCAACGGGCGGCGGGCAGCAAGTTTGTATGAGGACACCCATCCTCGCCGACAACAACCACAGCATTCAATGTTTGCAACAGTGTTTCGCCGTTTGTCTGAGACAGTGTCGTTTGAGGAAGTAGGAAACCATGAAGGACATACCCGACATGTTCAGACACCAGCCTTGGAGGAAAATGTGATTAACACTGTGGAAGGCGACCACCGTGTCAGGTGTCAGTACCTGGTAGTTGGTCCGCCAGTAAAGGGTAAGACAGATGACCGTGTGGAACATTCACCATGACAATTGTTACTATCCTTATCACTTACAGCGTGTGCAAGATTTACTAGCTACAGACTTTCGACATGAGGAGCAATTTTGTCATTTATTTCTTCACCAGGCAACCATGATTCCGGGATTTGTGTCATCCATCCTATCCACAGCTGAGGCCACCTTTCCGAGAAGTGCTGTCTTCAACTTTCAAAACAGCCATCTGCAGGATAGTATTCAGATCCCCCATAGTATTGCAATAGCGAATCATCAGCATCGGTGCAGCTGGAATGTGTGGGCCAGGATAATTGGCGACTATATTTTGGGACCAGTCTCCTTTCCATGACACCTAACAGGCCGGAACTATCGGCGTTTCTTGCGAGCGACATTGCCTCCCCTGCTTGAAGAAGTGCCAATGATGATTCGAAGGGTTATGTGGTTGCTACATGATTGTGCTCCAGCCCACTTCGCCGATAAGTTCCGGACCCATCTCAGTCGTGTCTTCCCCAGTTGATGGATCCGACAAGCGGGTCCAGTTACATGGCTTGCTCGTTCACCGGGTCTCAACCCGTAGGAGTTCCGGTTATCAAACCATCACAAAAGTATCATATACACAGAACCCATTCCAGATGTGGGGGCACTGGAGCGGCATATTCATACTGTATTTGTCACTGTTTGGATACAGCCTGGCCGATGTGAATATGTGAGACAGGACATTCTACGACGCGTACATGCATGCGTTGAAGCACATGTAAACCATTTTCAACACGTACTGTAACTGTGGGTGCGTGGTACAGCACGTTTTAGACCGCAGCGTCTGTAACAATGTATGACTGAATAAATGGCTCCTAGCATGGAAACCATGCATTTCCGGATCTAAGTTCATTAGACCTTTGGTGTTCCGTATCCTTCCGTCTGTCAGCCTGTAGAGTTTGTACAAGTGGATAAAATCACCATATGTAATGTAGGTATGTGTCGAAGAGTGTAGGTGACTTACTACTTTTCGCTGATTGTGTCCTGTTGGTTCGACCTACTAGTGAAAATTATGTATCTCTGTCATAAACGATACGTGGTACTAGGGATCATAACGGGTTTATCAGTGAGCGTATGGGCGCACAAATTAAGACCGGGGGGGGGGGGGGGGGATCTATCTGCCGAGCTGCTCCGGCGTACAGTTCCGCTGCGTTGCTGAGATGCTTCTGCTGGAACATCAGCTGAGACACTGCACATGTTCAAAGTCCTGTCTCTTGATCTGCTTGTTACAGAATGGGCAGGCATCCGCTGCGTGAAGTGAAGTACTCCGCAAAAAGGAAACGAAATACCTGGGACTCGACTAGACAATCATGTCTGCTTTAGAGAGCGCATTATGGATTTATGAATTTAGGGCTCGGTTCTGGGAGGCGGAGGAGATGGAATCGCAATTTATTACTACCTCTCCCTTCTGCCTTCCCCCCGCCACCTCTCCCACCCTAAACATAACCTCCTCTCATCACTACTATTAACTTGCAGTAGACGAAAAGCTGCAAGCCGTCCCTTCCTTAATCACAAATACATGTCTGAGTGATGCTGTTGTTGTTGTGGTCTTCAGTCCTGAGACTGGTTTGATGCAGCTCTCCATGCTACGCAATCCTGTGCAAGCTTCTTCATCTCCCAGTACTTACTGCGACCTACATCCTTCTGAATCTGCTTAGTGTATTCATCTCTTAGTCTCCCTCTACGATTTTTGCCCTCCACGCTGCCCTCCAATGCTAAATTTGTGATCCCTTGATGCCTCAGAACATGTCCTACTAACCGGTTCCTTCTGTTTGTCAAGTTTTGCCACAATCTCCACTTCTTCCCAATTCTGTTCAATACTTCATCATTAGTTAAGTGAGCTACCCATCTAATCTTTAGCATTCTTCTGTAGCACCACATTTCGAAAGCTTCTATTCCCTTCTTGTCCAAACTATTGAAAGGTCTCTGTTGGATTCCTTTCATGTTAATTTCTTAAATATGTTATCATTTACGGCATAAATTTCTCTTCTAAATTTACTGTCGTGTTTCTGACTATCGGGGAGGAGACTGAGCAGTGAAACGTGTTACTATTACACATAAACAAGAACGATCTGTCACACTACTACACTTTAAACACAGTTTATATGTAATTCATGTCACCCAGTCTCATACGGAACCTACATCCGCTTTCCTTTATATACTGTATATGATAAGATACTGTCATCCCCCTTCCCTTCTGTGTGAGAGGATGAATGAGCAGATGTATTTCTAGTTGCATGCTTGATGGTAGCAGACCAGCCTGTCTGCTAGAGAACAGTAGGACCAACGTCGGAACAGGTAACTACACTTTTTAAAAGCAGAGAGGTTTCTATTCTTAGTATGGTCCTGTCCGTCCCTTGTCATGTTGGTATAGGAAGCTGCCTCTCTGGTCACTTCCGTTTGAATTTGGGAGGCACCCCTCAGGAGGGACCCACGGCAGTCTGTCCGCGGCGAGCGTCTGAAGTGGTAAGATCTCCGGCTAAGCGTGTGTCTGCTAAGTCTGTAGGACAATGGATGTCTGAAGTTCAGCCTAACTTAAAATTTAATCACCTTTATTCCAGGTTTTGCTCTAAAATATCTAATGTTATCTTAAATTGCAACGCAGTGTAATTCGAGTGTGAAATTCAGAATATCTTCTGGTAGTTGCTTTTAACAAGATAATAATAATTTGTCGTCTCTCCCTCTATGAATAGATGATGAATGTAGCTAGCCGCTAACTTTCTGTAATGTCTTGTCTGTATAGACGTGTATCTGTTGTCTTTAAGACCCTTTCACCTTCACACATAAATCTATACAGTAATGTAAGGGCCTCCCGTGTCTTGGCTGATCCGTGATAAGACCGGCGAAAAGTTATACTGATGGAGGATTATTAGTATTATCTCTATTTTCATTCGCTCTCTCTCTCTTTCTCTCCTTTATCTATGTACAGTTTTTATTATAATACTTCATTACGTGAAATCAGCCAAATAGGATCTTTGGTGGAGTCCTTCGTCTTGGTAATCAGCGGCTGGCTTGCTGTAAGAAAAATGGTTCAAATGGCTCTGAGCACTTTGGGACTTAACATCTATGGTCATCAGTCCCCTAGAAGTTAGAACTACTTAAACCTAACTAACCTAAGGACATCACACACATCCATGCCCGAGGCAGGATTCGAACCTGCGACCGTAGCAGTCACGCGGCTCCGGACTGAGTAATGGAAAGTGTGGTTCATTTTATACAAAGACATAATCCATCATTTCCTTGAAAAGTCATATCATTTATCTATACTCATAAAATTTTTATCCTAAATACATATATTTCTCCTCTTGATTGCTGTAATGTAAAAGTTATTAGTAGTGAGGAATGTGGATTCTCTTCTTTCATTTATTCTCTGAGTCATCCGGCATTCATACATGCACATATATGGAAATGGATTTTCAAACAAAATTCCAAAGTGAACAAGACCCATTAAATAACTACTAATTCTATGAATCTTAGTTTCTTTTGACATTCAACAATAAATCAAGAACTCTTAACGTCTAATTATGACACTTTTTTGAAGTTCACATCAATCAGTTTCCCCTCGCGTTTGATGCGAGTCTCTTACAAAGCATATCTGTGTCGTCTATATCGATTCTAACTCTCGTGCCGACGTCAATTGTTTTGCGCGGGAAATTATCTTTGCGGCGTTAACCGTCACTCCTGATTCACTGCCTAAACGCATCACTTCACACGTTTACACATCTAAGCGTGCACTTGAAAGTATATATGAACATTCACTGAGAACCTCTTTTGATTATGCAGAGTCATTTTCGGGAAATATTTCTTTCTTCTTGAAGGTCATTCATATCTTTTATAAATATTGATGACATTAGCAATGCTAAAGTTCCATGTTTACCCAAACACAGGTGAAGCCTATCTCCACTATCTTCTTTGCAGCACTCGATAGTAATAGTTAGTCACTATTTCTACAATATGTGTCACTGATTAATTATTTCAGTTTAAAGTTTTCTAACACTAAACACACACAGTTTATTGTTATGTTTTTTCGAGCGTTCATCTCTGTCACTTGCAATGGGGAGCAGTATGGGCTTGCAGAGAGTTCGATCAAACCCCATTTCAACATGCGATCTATTTCCTTTTGAACTTGAGCCTTTAACCTCCAGGGAACAGGATAGAAAGTTCTGCAATACGTTTCGTGCGGCTTAATGTAGAGACGGCATATGTATCCCTTAATAACTCCTGGCCTTTCATCAAAAACGTTTTCATACGTTAATAATAATTCATTGAGCTGCTTCTTCTGATCTTCGATAATGCAGTCGGATTCATTTAACTTTTCAAACACTAATTGACCGAAATCTTCTTTGACTTGGAACTCATTAATTACGTGCTCTTTCGAATTTTGGACCGTCCTGATTACTTGCACACTGATCCCACAATTATATTTTCTCGTAAGGCTTTTTTTTCTCAATAACTCCAACTCAATTTATTGTTTATTAACATTCAACCAAATTTTTCCTGTTTTAAAATCTATTGTGCATCCGTATTGACGTGGGCTGTCGACTCCGATAATGCAATCTACCACCAAATTTTTCACAACAAGGAATGTGCTTAATATTGCTACATTTCCGACTTCCACACCAAGTAGTGACTGCACCTTTACATTAGCCGATCGAGCCCCAACGGCGCCTATTATTCTGCAATTTTGAACTGGAAAAAGTTGTTACTCGTCTTATATTTCTGATCCTGTTGAATAGTGCCTCCGAAATATCATTTGTGGTTGCAGCTGTGTCTAAAACCGCCACTATAGGTACGGTCTCCATAATGACTTGCACTTCGGCTACTGCCACCTGTTCCTTATCCTCATCTTGTGGTTCTGCCACCTGTTCCTTATCCTCATCTTGTGGTTCTAAGTCCTCGGTCAGTTCATCTGCCAGTAATCGCCCATCATTATACGTTAACATGGGTACACATATCCTGTTGCCCCTCAACCAATTGTTGACCGCTCCTCCGGGACACGGGTGGGTCCTTACAAGTTTGTTGGATTTTGATTTGTCTGCTCGTTGACATCATCCGTCACTTCGGTAATTACCGGTTGATTCGTAGATGTCCGTCCCCACTGATGTTGGCTATTTGAATTCATTCCTCCCGGTTGATTCCACTTCCTATTATCGTTATTATTCCAGGCTTGGGGTCTGAAATTTCTTTCGTTCCCCCACACGGGATTGTATCTTTTCCCGTTCCTGTTGTTCCTTGAATAGCCCCTCGCAAGGCCATTGCCGGGATTACTATTGAGATTTTGAGGGGTTTCTCCATTACTTAACGATCTCTGTTCATTCCTTCTAAGTGTCGATTGATCGCCATTGGCATAACACATACTTCCACCTTGCCTACCGTTTGGCGGAGGTTCTATCTCCCTATATTGGAATCTGTTATTACGGGCTTTCTGGTTGTTCGCTTCGATAATATCTATATGGTCTAACGTCGTGAGGAACGACTCCAAGTCTTGGTCGTTGCCGTAAATCAATTGATTCCGGATGCTAGTTGGTAGTCTTGCCTTCAGTATGTTTATTATGTCTGGCAAAGGCATAGGTCTGTCCCAGTATCTCTTTTTAATTATATATTTTTCGAAATACTTTCTAAGGCTTCCTTTCGAAAAGGAGAAAGGCTCTGGGTAGAGTACCTCCTGCCTTAGGCGTTCCTGTACCCCTTCTGACCAGAACTTTGCTAAACACGCCTTCTCAAAATCGTCATTGTCGAGCAAACAGAAGTCATGTCCGAGGCCCAGATTGCCCCCGAACCTTGTATATATCCTGTAACAAAACTGATCTTCTGCCACTCCGACCAATTTCAGGGTAACACTCCTCTGAAACTTCGAGTAAAAACAATTGGATGGACCCCCCTTTTGTCAGGGTTAAAAATCTGGAATTGCCTATGCTTTATCATTTTTTCTTCGGCATGGCAAAGGCTTTCGTAATCTCCGTTAGATAAGAATTCACGCGAACAGCCCCCTTGTGGCAATTTAATGTTTGAATTACTTACACAAGTCGGTATTGTGTGCGAATGGGCAGTAACTGGCTCTATAGTCGCTGCCAACTTCTGCTGCTGCCCTGTATTAATTTGTTCTGAGCTTTGTTGTGAAGCGCGCATCGACTCTTCTATCGTTTGTTTCAAATGCTCCAAATCAGCACCTAACTGGTGTCGCACCTCATCAAGTCCTTTCGCAAACAAATTCTCTTCCTGTTTGCCAGATAAACTCTGGAATGCTGCCTTAACATTTTGCTCGACGTTTTCACACATTAGCCTTTAGTTTTCTAATGTGATTTCGGATAATTTACCCGTTAGTACGTTAATTTGGTGGTCTATAGCGTCTTGACGCTCTGTCAGATGTTCAACGCTTTCCTTTAGGTTAGCCTGTGTACGTGCCAATTCAGGAAGTTGCGCAATTGCACATGACATAGTCGCCATTTAAACAAGATAATAATAATTTGTCGTCTCTTCCTCTATGAATAGATGATGAATGTAGCTAGCCGCTAACTTTGTGTAATGTCTTGTCTGTATAGACGTGTATCTGTTGTCTTTAAGACCCTTTCACCTTCACACATAAATCTATACAGTAATGTAAGGGCCTCCCGTGTCTTGGCTGATCCGTGATAAGACAGGCGAAAAGTTATACTGATGGAGGATTATTAGTATTATTTCTATTTTCATTCGCTCTTTCTTTCTCTCCTTTATCTATGTACAGTTTTTATTATAATATTTCATTACGTGAAATCAGCCAAACAGGATCTTTGGTGGAGTCCTTCGTCTTGGTAACCAGCGGTTGGCTTGCTGTAAGAGATCTTTACATTTATTATTACTGTTAAACACTGTATTCAGTCGGGAGAATCAATCGTGTGGACAATTTGTTCCTTTTACGAAAGATTGCGAATTCCAGATGTGTAGGAAGCCTTTTGGACGATTTAACACAGACTCAGTGAATGCAGGCTCTCTTCGACACAGCTGAAACTTCCCCACTAACTACATGGCCAACGTGATCATCAAATGGTTGAGAAAAAAACTCATTCGTTCATTCACTCCGGAACAAAAAGTCACAAACCTTATTTATGAAGGAAATTGTGTATTAAATCCATCTCCATTACATGTCCAGATCTCCGGTGATTCAACGTCTTAATTATTTTCCGTTTACACTCTCTTTCTAATCAAACAAACCGCTAGTGGCACAAAAGTTAATTCGCTCGATTTAGCGACAAGAAAATCAGAAAATACGTCAATCCCTCAATTCCTACTCCAGAAGCTGTCCTAGTTACCACTCTAACAACCATGGAGAATGCATATATGCATCTCTGTTATTTCAAAGAATAAACGCGCTAGAAAATACTTTGGCGTCGTCTAGCTGTCGCCGCATATGTTATGAGAAAATCAGATCAGATACTTTTCCAAAGTGAATGAATGTGGATGGTTTGCTTGACAATGATTAATTGGTGCGTGGTAGAGGGTATTTTCTGTGGGGACATTACATGCTTTGTCACTACTTTGTGAGTACAGTGGAACCACGTGTTGATCAGTAACTCTAAGATCATCAATCTTAAATGCGAATGAGCGTGAGATTATAACGTCTAGTCTTGACAATATTTTTCAATATAGCAACTTTTCTTTATGTTCAACCCACGTGGGGTGTACTTTGTGAGACCAGTACTACGTGCTTATACAGTTGTTTGACCCATCAGGTTAATAGTAAGATGATAGTAACCAGTTCGAGGTTTTTCTTTTGTAAATTGCGTTTCGATGTAATTTATTTTAATTATCAAAATTATTGTGGAGTTACACTTTGTCTAAACCAAGTTGACCACGTGAAGCATCTGGTGTAAGCATCAAAGTAGCCCTCAGCTATTCTTTTCGGGAAGATTTCACAGAGAGTTAGTATGAATTTAGTATACCAGTGTGTGGTAATTTCATGACAGACAGGATTGCGGCACAAATGTAACTTCTTTGGGTGAAAACTGAATCGGTTGGTTGTGGTTAATTTCCTCTTGGATATGTTTCAACGGTCTTTGTGTGTTATTTTATGAATGCAGTGTTGGATGTAGTCTCCTAATCTTGGCTCCCTATTTGATGTGTTCCGTAAGATTACAAGCTGACATTTTCACAATCCTAAATAAAGCACCAGTTAAGTTATGAATCAAGATTGATATGCTGAAATTTTAACGGAGCAATGATCAATGTTAAAATAAATGTAAAAATATAAACTGATTTATTTCTTTTTATTTAAATTGTCTTTATGTATATATATATATATATATATACATATATAAAAAATCACCGGTTATCGTAAGATGAGTACCAAAAGATTATAATCAATGTTGGTCTGGTTGGGAATTTGGTAAGCTAGACTGGATACCTGGTGAAACAGTCGCGCAGTAATGCAAGGTTAACTTCCTCAGGTATCTCACAGCTTTTAATCCAGTTTTATGGTCTTGAATATCAGCACCGCAATCAGAACAAATTAAAGCAACAACATTACACATGGCGACCCTGCAAGGATGCATGAAGTTGGGCGTGTGAAAAGGGTTATCTCGGATAATGGACCACAATTTAGATCGCAATACTGGCAGCGGATGCTTCGAAGGAGAAGAATTAAACACACACACACACACACACACACACACACACACACACACACACACACACACACACATATATATATATATATATATATATATATATATATATATATATATATATATATATATATTTGACCCCAGCTCGAACCCCAGTGAGCGTATTATGCGTGAATTAGGAAAATTATGTAGGTCATACTGCAGTCGTGATCACCGATCGTGGGACATACACCTAAAAGGATTTCATAACATAATTAATGAGTTGCCTAATACGTCAACAAAACTTCCGCCAATCACTGTGCTAAAACACAAGGAGCCCCCGAGCAAAATCAAAGAGGTGGTGCCTTGGCCACTAGAGCTGAGACTACGCCAGAATGCAATTGTTGACTTAGCTTTACGCAACATCAAGCATGCAGCAGAAGCCAGAGTCAAGGCGTATAAGAAAACTGTGAGAAAAACAGTGTTTCATGTAAGACAAAAAGTTCTTAGGAGATCACACAAGCCGTCTAACAAACAGTCAGGTGTCTGCAAGAAATTTTTTAATCTCTTTAACGGCCCGTATCGGATAATGAAGATTCCCCATGAAAACGCCATAGAAGTTGAAACTCTTCGATCAAAGAAATCAAAAGGGCTACACCATGTGTCAAACGTAAAACCATGCATTGAGTAGAAAGGACAGTGAGGAGTAGAGAGGACGATGAAGAGAAACAATTGATTAGTTTACATTTGTGATAAATGCATTTT
Source organism: Schistocerca piceifrons (assembly GCF_021461385.2). Taxonomy (NCBI): domain Eukaryota; kingdom Metazoa; phylum Arthropoda; class Insecta; order Orthoptera; family Acrididae; genus Schistocerca; species Schistocerca piceifrons. The sequence goes on from NC_060142.1 coordinate 492,426,138, forward strand.
GAATAATCATCATCATCATCATCATCAGCCAATTCAATCATTAAATGATGTGGCCTCTTCGAGTCGTGGATTCAGGTAGGCTTTCAGCAGTCTTCTCCAAGCGAGACAGTCTTGGGCAGTTCTCCGCTAGCAAATCTCAAGTTGGTGAGCCTTCTTCCATTAACTCTAATTCCCTTACCTTCCCAGCTCAGCTTTGACATAGCCATTTCCAGTACAGCAGAGAACAGTTTTGGGGAGATGCGATCGCCTTGCTTGACACCCCTAATGATGCGGAATTCTTTAGTTGATTCGCCGATGTTAACATAAGCTGAAGAATTCTCGTAGATTTTCCTGAGCACTTCAGTGTATGCTGCTCCCACTCCTTGCTCACTCAAAGCTTGGTAAAAATAATGATAAAGGTGTTTCTATGTGATTGATTGAAGTGATGTTTGTGGTTTTTTTTCTTTCCTTGTGCAATTAGGATTTAGGTTGGTTCAAATGTGAAGGTAAAAGGTTTCTTTGTCAACGAGTGAAATGCTGTTTATGATTTTTTTGGGTAAATTGAAAAGTGTCGCTCCTGAAGGAAGCAAGATGTGTGTTGAATTAATGCAAAACTCATGGGAATATCCGATCTATGAGTATTATGGGTCTGGCAAACCCAGGTCCCCAGCTGTTAGTAGCCTTGTTTCCGATTTTCTGCTTTCAGTGCTACTATCTATCTATTACTATTCTATATCTGTCAGTATAAATGAGGATCTCTTACTATAGTATGCGTGCTGTATGAATATTTTAAGATAGGAGAACTCTGAGAAAGGAATGAGTAAGTTTGGAATCTTGAAAACAGGATGCGATAATACGATTGTTTAACTAATGGCTTTTCAATATACGCTAATATGTCAGTATTGATGATATATGTCTTTTTTGTTCTTTATAGCTGAGTACGTAAAGTGCTGTCTGTGGATTTCGTAAGTAGATTGATTCCCTTCAAGGTGAAAGATGAGTTGTGGTTTGTGTAATTTACATGGTCCTGAAATAGTATTATGGCAGTCAAATGACGAGCAGTTTTCCAGCAAATGGAGAATGGAACGGAAATATGGATCCTTTTTGTAGTCTTGACTGATGTTGAGCCAGAGCCTGAAAAATTATTCTGCTTTAATACTTGTCCTAGAAAAGTGAAGTTTATGTGTTTTGCTGATACTGTGAGCATTACAGCTTACTGTTTTCGCTGGTGCGGGATGCACTGCAGCCTATATGAGTTGAACTGAAGAAATTTACCTCTTGAAGATAGAGGAAGATTAAATAGTTTTGATTATGGGACCGAAGGAAAGCTTGGTTTAATGTAATAGGGATGAAGCAAAACATTTGTCATTTAAACTGCAGGAGGATTCGGATCTTTTGTGTCTGTTGTAAGTTCAATATGTTAAGATGAAACTGTTTTACAGAATAGAGGAGACCACAATTTTTCCATTCATGAGAAATGAATCCAGAATAACTACCACAGGCGAAATAACTGATTTGGAAGCGAAAGGTAACTTAAAAAAGGAACGAAATTGGAGCAAAATGGGTAAGAATATGTAATATAACCTGTAGGATGAAAATATTTTTACCCTTCTCAGAGTCATCTGCGTGATTAATTCTTGTGATAACGTAATTTTGGATGAAATTGTCTTACTGTTTTATGTATGAACATATGAGTATGATAAATGTATAATTGTGAGTCTCTTACCAGGTGTGTCAACTGGTATGAATGTTTTGGCGTGCAAATAACCATTGTTCTTTTTACTATGTATGTTTAAGGAAAGTTTCTCCATATTTATCATGTGACAAGACATATGCCGTGAGCGTTAAGAAGAGGACGAATTAGAACAATGTTGTAGTGGTATAAACACTACGTTGAAGTGGTACTGAAGTAGCTTGTTGGATTAACTAGTAGTGGATTGAAGTAGAATTTTGAGTAATACATGTTTATGGGCAGTTAGTTTGTAGTATAGACAACAGGTGTGCATGTGTGTGTGTGTGTAAATAACATGTGAACCCTATGTTGCCCTGACCTATACTTGCACAAGGCATAATCCTATTCATTTTAGTGAATTAATAAGTAGCATTTAATTTATTAAAACGCAAGTGAACCACATTAGTGATGTGGATTTAGATATTATATTGTCAGTTCATTTAATTTTTATTTTTATACTGTCAATTCATTTCACTTTTATTTTTTATTTTTTCAAGTCATTTAACTTTTATTTTTATATTGTCGATTCATCTAACTTTTTTATTTAAAAAAAATTAAGTCTCACTTTTGTTCTTAAAAATTGTGAAAGACAATAGTAAGTGGTATTATGTATGACATCTTATAATCACATAACTATGATGAACAAGTTCTTTGAATGCAGTTGAGAACGTGAAAGTGAACTGGCTAAACTCTTACGAGACAGTGGGAGCAGCGAGGAGGAGTAGTTGTAAACAGGCGGGTTTCCCAGCATGACACACTGTCAACCGGGCTACTTCAGGAGCGCTGTCGACAACAAAAGAAGGGTACACTATCCCTTGCACCCAGAGCTAATGGCCGGCCGCACCAGTGCGACCCTTTGTGGAGGCGATGACCCGAGATGGTCCACTGCGCGGAAATCCATCTGCTGGCACCGCACCACACACACACACGACCATGACGAGACGGCCGCGGTGAAACGACAGAAGACAGGGGATAAAGGGGCGTGGAGCCTTTTGACAGGTACTGTCCAGAGAAACTTGCAGGCGTCAACGATGACTACCAACATTTCTTGGTGGAAGCCCATTGTCAAGCGACAGTAAATCATGGTTCGATGTTCTCTGGTCGCTAAGGGTGGCACAAAGAAGAGCCATTAAGTGTCATCCTTGCCCAGGAATATCAAACCGGCGAGCCAATTGAGGATAACTCAAGAATTTAACAACGCAAGGGGCGTGGAGCCTTTTGACACGTACTGTCCAGAGAAATTGGCAGACTTCAACGACGCCTATCAGCAATTCCTGACGGATGCCCACTGTGAAGCGACAGTAAATCATGGTTCGATGTTCTCTGGTCGCTAAGGGTGGCACAAAGAAGAGCCATTAAGTGTCATCCTTGCCCAGGAATATCAACCTGGCGTGTCAAGCGAGGATACCGCACGAATTTGACAACACAAACATGGAACCAAATCGAGTACTGACAGCTGCAGCGATGAACCCCCCCCCCCCCCCCCCCCGAGTATATTGTGCCTTGGAACAGTGGAACTACTGAGTGTGCCAGTGAACAGTGATTATACGGTTCTTAGTCCAATGCATGTACTTGTGTTCTTTCAGAGAAACATTGATCGTGTATTTTGCAGGAGTTCGATTTATTGGTATTTTGTTTATTAGACTGACTCTTGTATCTTGCAGGTTTTTTCTTTTCTTTTGGACGTTGACTACTGTTCTTTCAGAGCTGTTTTACTTCTCAATGTTTGTTTTTGTGTGTTGTATTAGATTTGTGATATTTTGTTTCGTAAATTCATTCCTGTGGCATTGCTTCGTTTATCAGTCAGATAGTTATTCATTCTCATTGGACTGTGATCGATTAGCCTTTGCATGGGGCATATTTATAGTGAGGAACCCCATAAGGGTAACAATCACATAATTCATTGTAGTTTCAGTATAATGACACAGTGATCATTGTTTGCTAACTAACTGAAATATAGTAAAGTGATTAAATTAGTGCCACTAAGTTATTTTAATTCTACAAATTATTAGTTTTATAAGATACAGAATTTTTTTGCGATAACCACTTTGTAAAACATGTTTTTCCTCTTATTTTTTTTTTTCTTTTGCGGATTGTGCATTGTAATGTCCGGCTTTATAATACTGATGTTATTTTCATGTTTTTTTTAATTGCTGTGGCACCTTTGCTATTTTCATAAATTTTACTTGTTAATAAACAGTCATAAATTTTCCTGTGATCAGTTGACTCTTGCAATGAGCAAATACTGGTGAACTCCATGAGGGTAACAACCAGAAATTGTTTTCATGTTAATGACACAGGAACCATTGTGTTTACTTGCTGACCAAATTAGGTTTAAACTATCATTTAAATAGGTGGCACAGTTTTTTTTTCTCTTTGAAATTGGTAGATTCTAAAGATGTGTTGAAATTATTGTGTTTTAGCAAGTAGCTGGTGACCTTTTGCCTTTTCTTTACATTTTTGGTTTACGTTGGGTGTGAGAAGCCTGCTTGGGAATGTCCTAGCATGGCCAGAAAATTCCCTGCACAGTCTATTTCCGGAGCGTTGGGGTTATGAAAGGTCTCTGTTGGATTCCTTTTATGTTAATTTCTTAAATATGTTGTCATTTACGGTATAAATTCCTCTTCTAAATTTACTGTGGTGTTTCTGACTATCTGGGAGGAGACTGAGCAGTGAAACATGTTACTATTACACATAAACAAGAACGATCTGTCACACTACTACATTTTAAAACACAGTTTATATGTAATTCATGTCACCCAGTCTGATACGGAACCTACATCCGCTTTCCTTAATATACTGTATATGATAAGATACTGCCATCCCCCTTCCCTTCTGTGTGAGAGGATGAATGAGCAGATGTATTTCTAGTTGCATGCTTGATGGTAGCAGACAAGCCTGTCTGCTAGAGAACAGTAGGACCAACGTCGGAACAGGTAACTACACTTTCTAAAAGCAGAGAGGTTTCTATTCTTAGTATGGCCCTGTCCATCCCTTGTCATGTTGGTATAGGAAGCTGCCTCTCTGGTCACTTCCGTTTGTATTTGTGAGGCACCCCTCAGAAGGGACCCACGGCAGTCTGTCCACGGCGAGCGTCTGAAGTGTTAAGATCTCCAGCTAAGCGCGTGTCTGCTACGTCCGTAGGACAATGGATGTCTTAAGTTCAGCCTAACTGAAAATTTAATCACCTTCATTCCAGGTTTTGCTCTAAAATATCTAATGTTATCTTAAATTGCAACGCAGTGTAATTCGAGTGCGAAATTCAGAATATCTTCTGGTAGTTGCTTTGTCACTACTTTGTGAGTACAGTGGAACCACGTGTTGATCAGTAACTCTAAGATCTGAGTCTTAAATGCGAATGAGCGTGAGATTATAACGGCTTGTCTTGACAATATTTTTCAATATAGCAACTTTTCTTTATGTTCAACCCACGTGGGGTGTACTTTGTGAGACCAGTACTACGTGCTTATACAATTGTTTGACCCATCAGGTCAATAGTAAGACGATAGTAACCAGTTCGAGGTTTTTCTTTTGTAAATTGCGTTTCGATGTAATTTATTTTAATTATTGTGGAGTTACACTCTTTGTGTAAATCAAGTTGACCACGCGAAGCATGTGGTGTAAGCATCAAAGTAGCCCTCAGCTATTCTTTTCGGGAAGATTTCACAGAGAGTTAGTATGAATTTAGTATACCAGTGTGTGGTAATTTCATGACGGACAGGATTGCGCTACGAACGTAACTTCTTTGGATGAAAATTGAATCGGTTGATTGTGGTTAATTTCCTCTTGGATATGTTTCAACGTTCTTCGTGTGTTATTTTATGAATGCAGTGTTGTATGTAGTCTCCCAATCTTGGCTCCCTATTTGATGTGTTCCGTAAGATTACAAACTGACATTTTCACAATCCTAAATAAAGCACCGGTTAAGTTATGAATCAAGATTGATATGCTGAAATTTTAACAGAACAATGATCAATGTTAAAATAAATGTCAAAATATAAACTGATTTATTTAAATTGTCTTTATATATATATATATAAAATCACCGGTTATCGTAAGATGAGTACCAAAAGATTATAATCAATGTTGGTCTGGTTGGGAATTTGGTAAGCTAGACTGGATACCTGGTGAAACAGTCGCGCAGTAATGCAAGGTTAACTTCCTCAAATATCTCACAGCTTTTAACCCACTTTTATGGTCTTGAATATCAGCACCGCAATCAGAACAAATTAAAGTGTCAACATTACACTATTTATCGTCCATGTTTCACTTCCATACATGGCTACACTCCATACAAATACTTTCAGAAACGACTTCCTGACAGTTAAATCTATACTCGATGTTATCAAATTTCTCTTCTGCATTTTATATCCTCTCTACTTTGACCATCATCAGTTATTTTGCTCCCCAAATAGCAAAACTCCTTTACTACTTTAAGTGTCTCATTTCCTAATCTAATTCCCTCAGCATTACCCGACTTAATTCGACTGCATGCCATTATCCTCGTTTTGCTTTTGTAATGTTCATCTTATATCCTCCTTTCAAGACACTGTCCATTCCGTTCAACTGCTCTTCCAAGTCCTTTGCTGTCTCTGACAGAATTACAATGTCATCGGCGAACCTCAAAGTTTTTATTTCTTCTCCATGGACTTTAATACCTACTCCGAATTTTTCTTTTGTTCCCTTTACTGCTTGCTCAATACACAGATTGAATAACATTGGGGAGAGGCTACAACCCTGTCTCACTCCCTTCCCAACCACTGCTTCCCTTTCATGCCCCTCGACTCTTATAATTGCTATCTGGTTTCTGTACAAATTGTAAATAGCCTTTCGCTCCCTGTATTTTACACCTGCCTCCTTTAGAATTTGAAAGAGAGTATTCCAGTCAACATTGTCAAAAGCTTTCTCTAAGTCTACAAATGCTAGAAACGTATGTTTGCCTTTCCTTAATCTTTCTTCTAAGATAAGTCGTAAGGTCAGTATTGCCTCACGTGTTCCAATATTTCTACGGAATCCAAACTGATCTCCCCCGTGGTCGGCTTCTACCAGTTTTTCCGTTCGTCTGTAAGGAATTCGTGTTAGTATTTTGCAGCTGTGACTTATTAAACTAATAGTTCGGTGATTTTCACATCTGTCTACTTTAATTTTACCTAAACAAAGATTTAATCTTCTCAATAACTTTCAAATCGTGGGCTACACTGTTAAATTTTAGGTATGACTTAGTGAATTTACTCGTGACACTTTTGCTGCCTATGCGTATGATCTCTTTCATAACTCTAATTAATAATCACATTAGTTAATTTAATGAGATAGAACTTTAAATTGCTGGTGTACCCATCTATCAGCACAATAAAATAAAAACAGTGAATAGTAGAGAGAGCATGAATGAGAACAGTGGAGTATTTAAGTTTACGAAGAAAGACAAATGTCATAATCCCTATGTAGCCGCAAGTAGCTGATGAATCTTACACAAAAATGTCAAACAAAAAGCAGACAGGGAAGCGTGTTCGTTTGGCAAAACATACGTTGAGATGGAAACTATACAAATTCGTCCCTAAGTTAATGCCTTTTCCAACGCGATCTGACTTTGCTTATATGAATCCACTATGGGGCCCAACTCTGTTGAAATGGAATCAACTACGACCAGGTATAGTACAAATTACGGTTCGCCTGAGAGCAGGGAACTGTGACTATCATTTAACAACCCTACGCCCGTGCAGATGTCACCCTTTCACCTTGATTCAGGCGGCAGCAGAAAAAGGCTCGCAGCGATCGAGGAGCAGTGCGCTGCGGCAGCTCTAATGTTCTGCCACATCCACGAAAATTTGCAAACTACGCGGTCTGGCGTTCTGATTATCAGAATGGGGGAAACTTCCCTATTAGAGCCCTGAAATTCCGGCAGACTTCAGTACGAGATGCGCCTGTTCGCTGGTCTGGCCAAACTAATTTGATTCACAGGCAGGATGGTGCGTCCTGGTATTGTCAGACGTCAGACGGCCGACTCAGGACGGATACGTTCACTCTCTGACACACGATATGTCCGACATGATACAATTCAACAGTCGGTGCAGTTGGAAACTGCCACTGGCGCTTAGTCCACCACAAGGTACAGATCACAAGTATCATTCTCTAGGGTGACCCGAAGTTCTCCACCAGGGGAGGACCAGAAGAGGAAGAAGGCAAAGAAGCACAACCACTTCCCACCAAGCCTCCGTACGGGAGCCGAATTAGCAAACACGAAACCGTCCCCACACTGCATAAGCCAATCAGAGTATTCTCTACTCATTGAATAACCCCTCTTGACTGTTCAGTTGGCCTGGAAGCCACTCCAGATACAGTAGCGGGGCTCCCACGCTGGGGGAGCAAGCCTCCACTTTGCGTATCCTGAGAGGAGCGCATCAGCGACTCCAAATCTCTCTTGACTGAAAAAAGAAGATTTTAGAATACGGAGGTGTCGTTCCTATGGTAAGCATGATCATGTTTTGGCACAAAACACCTACCTGGACAGGACCACGTCCCCCATTTATGGAGGGATCTAATCTTTCCAGGCCTATTATTTCCAGTTCCTGAGAGAAACTGTCGTGCCCATGAAATATATGTTTCTGTCGCTCTCTGGATGACCCTGGCGACTTCCTGGCGTCAAGAGCTTTACAATTCTGCGTCCACTAAACATGTACCCCAGCCACTCTGTCCATATCGTCCCAGTTTCTAACATGACAACGCACTGATTTTTATGACCTTTCCACTTTTTGCACAAAAGACTAGTTTAGAGAAGTTCTCTTAAATGGCGTCCCCCACCACTTTCCGCCAAATAGCCGCCTTCATAATGGACTGTTGGCTGGCCCAGGTAAAATGTTTTGCCAACCAGCGTCCTCCTTTCTGATCCTAAGTGGAAGGAGGAGAGTGCTTTGGCCAGAAGTCCCTCTGCAGGTACAATCAAATGAGCGCTGCTTCCCAGAATCACTCGCATAGCTCGGTGGCTGCACTCAGCATTTATGGCCTCCAATCATTTCCCTGTTCTCCATCGCCTCCAGTACGGCTCCTTGGGTACAAGTTCTCTACAGATTACACATGCAGTTATAAGAACATTCTCCCCAAAATTTCCTCATGTAATACGTCATGAACCAGTCATAGCAAATGTAGTGCTTGGAAACACCAAGACCATGGCCTAAAATATAAATGTTAACCTGACTGACAATGTTGTTAAAGTGAGAGAGTGGCAAGCCAACTCTCGAAGCGTTTTAATAACAGTAGCAACATTCGCTTCCGCAGTCGACGTCGCTAACATGCGCTTATGCAGTGGTGCTTAACTTGGCGGTATGCTGGTTTGAATCCTGATGGTGGAAAATATTCAGAGCCAATATCTGGCCAGCAATTGAAAGTGAAGTGGTGGCCTGAAGTTCCTAGTCATCACCAATGTCCTGTATTAAATTCCAGACCCCTCCGTAGTGCCTCGTGAAGTGAGGACACGTGACACTATGGTGATCTGTCCAGTACGTCCGAGTCCTCCGATCGGTCCTCATCGGTGCCCGGCCCAGTTACTGCTCGCACTGAGGTTGACCCCGCACCTGTAGTCCAGTGGGAGGTCGCCCCGGGCCGTAGCAGGCGGCGAAAGACAGCTCAGGGGTCGTACGTAAGACTTCCGCTCTTAGTCTGAGAAACAGGTTTCAGGTGTTGGCTCTGACTGACGCTGTTGCTGAGCCAGATGCCGACGCCTGTTCTGTTTCAGAGGAAACCTCTCAGCCTGCAAGATCCGGAAAATCACAGAGGGTGGGATTACTAATAGTTGGGAGCTCATACGTTAGGCCCGTTATGCGGTACCTTAGAGACATGGTTGCCAAGAAGTGGAAGAAAGACAATTTGCACTCCATGTGCATACCGGGTGGAGTCATTCCAGAAGATAACAGAAAGCACTGATGCTCTGATCGTTATAGGCACTGAATCTCAGCCGAAATTTTTGCGAAGAACCTAACGGTGTTCCGGAAGGATAGGCTAAACACGGTTGGCGGTGGCGTCTTTGTCCCTGTTAGAACTACTTTAGCTTATCGCTAAATTGAAGTAGATAGTTCCTGTTAGTATGGGCAGAGGTCAATCTTGGCAGTTGGAAAAAAAAAATAGTTGGCTCCTTTTACCGATCTCCTAATTTAGATGATACAATTGCTTGTCCATCCTCTTTTCGAATACTGCTGCGTGGTGTGGGATGCTTACCAGATACAACTGACGGAGTGACTAAAACGATTGTAGTTGGTAGTGACTTTAATTTTCTCTCGATATGTTGGCGAAAATACATGTTTAATTCCGGAGGTGCGCATAAAACACCATCCGACGTTGTGGTAAACGCATTCGCTGAAAATTATCTCGAGCAGTCAGTTCATGAGTCCATGCGAATAGTAAACAGTTGTGAAAACACACTTGACCTCTTAGCAACAAACAATCATGAGTTAATAATAAGCATCAAAACGGATATATGGATTACTGAGCACAAGTTTGTCGTAGCGAGACTGAATGTTGTAGCCCCCAAATCCTCCACAAATAAACAAAAAATATACCTGTTAAAAAAAGCAGATAAAAACTCACTTGACACCTTGCTGAGAGAGAATATCCACTCCTTCCAGATTAACAATATAAGTGTAGACCAGATGTGGCTTGAAATCAAAGAAATAATCTCGGCACCAGTTAAGAGATTTATACCAAATAAGTTAACAAAAGACGGAGCTAATCCTCCTTGGTACACAAAACGGGTCAGAACACTGTTGCAGTAACAACAAAAAAATATGCCAAATTTAAACAGGCGCAAAATCTCCAAGATTGACGATATTTTACAGAAGCTCGAAATTTAACACGGACTTCAATGCTTATAATAGTTTCCGCAACGAAACTTTGTCTCGAAACCTGGCAGAAAATCCAAAGAGATTCTGCTCGTATGTGAAGTATGCCAGCAGCAAGTCACAATCAACGCCTTCTCTGCGCGATAGCAATGGAGATACTATCGAAGACAGTGCTGCCAAAGCAGAGTTACTAAACACACCCTTCCGAAATGCCTTCACAAAAAAAGACGAAGTAAATATTCCAGGATTCGAATCAATAGCAACTGCCAACATGAGTAACGTAGAAGTAAATATCCTGGGAGTAGTGAAGCGACTTAAATCAATTAATAAAAGCAAGTCTTCTGCTTCAGACTGTATACCAGTTAGGTTCCTTTCAGAGTATACTGATGCGGTAGCGCCATACTCAATATTCATGTACAACCGTTCGCTCGACTAAAGATCCGTACCCAAAGACTGGAAAGTTGAACAGGTCACACCAGTATTCAAGAAAGGTAGTAGGAGTAATCCACTAAATTACAGGCCGATATCATTAACGTCGATATGCAGCAGGATTTTGGAACATATATTGTGTTCAAACATTATGAATTATCGGGAAGAAAAAGGTCTACTGATACACGTCATCACGGATTTAAAAAAAATCGTTACTTTACTCGCACGAAGTGTTGAGTGTTATTGACATGGGATTCCAAATTGATTCCGTATTTCTGGATTTCCGGAAGGCTTTTGACACTGTACGACACAAGTGGCTTGCAGTGAAATTGCATGCTTATGGAATATCGTCTCAGTTATGTGACTGGATTCGTTATTTCCTCTCAGAGAGGTCACAATTCGTAGTAAGTGACGGAAAGTCTTGGAGTAAAAGTTAAGTGATTTCTGGCGTTCCCCAGGGTAGTGTTATAGGCTTTTTGCTGTTCCTTATCTATATAAACGATTTGGGAGACAATCTGAGCAGCCGTCTTCGGTTGTTTGCAGATGACACTGTCGTCTGTCAGCTAGTAAAGTCACCAGAAATCAAAACAAACTGCAAAACGATTTAGAAACGATATCTGTATGGTGCGAAAATTGGCAGTTGACCCTAAATAACGAAAAGTGCGAGGTTATCCACATGATTGCTAAAAGGAATCCGTTAAACTTCTGTTACACGATAAATCAGTCTAATGTAAAGACCGTAAATTCAACTAAAGACCTAGGAATTACAATTACGAACAACTTAAATTGAAAGGAACACATAGTTAGTGTTATGGGGAACGCTAACCAAAGACTTCTTTTATTGGCAGGAGACTTAGAAAATGTAACAGATCTACTAAGGAGAGTGCCTACATTATGCTTGTCCGTCCTCTTTTAGAGTACTGCTGCGCGGTGTGGGATGCTTACCAGATACAATTGACGGAGTACATCCAGAAAGTTCAAAGAAGAGCAGGATGCTTAGTATTATCGCGAAATATGGGAGAGAGTGTCACTGAAATGATACAGGATTTGGGATGGACATCATTAAAACAAAGAAGTTTTACGTTACAGAGCAAGCTTCTCACCAAATTCCAATCTTCAACTTTCTCCTCCGAATGGGAAAATATTTTGTTGACGCCTACCTACATAGGGTGAAACGATCACCACCATAAAATAAGGGAAATCAGGGCTCGTGCGGAAAAAATGGGTGTTCGTTCTGTCCGCGCGCTGTACGAGATTGGAATAATGGAGAATTGTGAAGGTGGTTCGATGAACCATTTCGCAGACACTTAAATGTGATTTTCAGAGTATCCATGTCGATGTAGATCGGATGGGGACGTCAACCTCCGCAGCCCCATTGGTGCTATTCGAGAGGAGCAGGCTGTGTGCCGGCATCGGGTGTCAACCTCTCCCTTCTCTTCATACATACCAGCTCAGATCTAACACTACACCATACACGAGTATGGTCTAATGACAGTCATCCGTGCCACCCAGATCCACAATTAACAGTTCATAATAGGTCGGAGCAAGGCAACAGGAACCCTCTTCCACTAGGACCTTGCTTAGAATGGTCATGGATTCCTGCATCTGCTTCTCTACTCTCATTTTCGGAGTTTGGGACCTGTTTGACTTGACTATGTTTTAATGTAATAATAATAACTATAATTTAATTACAGTACAATATATAAGATGTTTTAATATAATAATGGTAACTGCTTTGTATAGTGCTTAGTATATCGCTTCAGCTTAACTACCAAAACACTGGAGTTAAGAGAAATGTGAGAGGCGTTTGTCAGATTATTTCAGAACAACCAGTGTTATGGATTTCATTAAAGAAAGATATAAGCAACAAACTGTCACTATTTTGACATCATAATTTTCACGGTGCAGGGTCGAAGTGTGCACGCCCCATTACCCCATTATCAGCAGTTCATTAAGCACTACGTCTGTCTACATAGTCTACATGTCTGCAGACTATGACCTTTCCAGCTTGTAAATGAGAGGAATGTTCTTATTTTCAGTCGCTTCCGTCTATGTTCTGGAAGTCAATCTCCACATTATTTTGTTTTCCTAGTGGACACTCAAATGGTTCAAATGACTCTGAGCACTGCGGGACTTAACTTCTGACGTCATCAGTCCCCTAGAACTTAGAACTACTTAAACCTAACTAACCTAAGGACATCACACACATCCATGCCCGAGGCAGGATTCGAACCTACGACAGCAGCGGTCGCGTGGCTCCAGACTGTAGCGCCTAGAACCGCTCGGCTACTCCGGCAGTGGACACTCATCCCTTTCCTTAGTTTATTCAACTCACTGTGATTTGCCAGTTCTACCTGTGGACTTACGGAATGTGTCGGACTTGTTGTTGACGACAGGCATGGCTAGCCTGTGAATGATCGCTTTTCCTGGCTGAAATGGTCTATGCAGGGCGCATAGCCACATCTGGTCTCCACGTGGGCTAAGCCGTCAGGTAAAAAACCTATGTTACACAAATCTTATAATTTCTAGAATTCCTTGCCATTTTCGAAACTCTTGGTTGTCATGCTGTTTTAATCTCTGAAAGCTAACTGAGAAATTTGGGAAATGATATACGTTAAAATATAAACTATTTTACTAAAATGTTCTTTGGAGGAGGGATCATGAAATTCATGATCTCTTGGCCTTCCCCTCAGGCCCATCCCAACAATTCGTCCCGCAGCTAAATGGGATTCCCCTGTCACTGAAAGGCGAACATACTGCTTCTTTCCAAATGTCGGGAAGCATGCCATCAAGATAATGCTTCACCTCATCTCTCCAGAATTGTCTCAGAATTGTTTGAGGCAACCTCGTGGATACGAAAATCTGAGAAAGATTTCTAAGTGCTTGCAAATCGTGTAACTAAGAAGACGTGTAGATACTGGACCGGTATTCATCTAATGGGATGTGGAAAACTACCTAAAACCCACACTCAGGCTGGCCTGCACATCAGCCCTCGTCGTTAATGCGCCAGGCAACTACGATGCGGGGCCAGCGCACCTCCCTAATTCCCAGGAGTGACGCGCTAACGCGCACGGCTGTCCGGATGGTTTGTTGTAGCCATTTCATAGATCAGGTTTTCTTTTTCCTCAATTTTGTTGGACTTTTACTGGGACAAAATACAGCCATTTTCAAGTTGTCCTTAAGTTTGGCTGACATACATTTAAAGTAGTCTCTGCACTTATTTTATGTATTTTGCAATTGCAACACCAGAAAGGGTAGAAAACAACGAATATTTTTATTTGGTGTGTATAGTATTGTAGCAACGATACATGATTAAATTTGAAGTAGATATGTGCGTATAATGGATGCGAAATTTACAGCACAGAGATGCCGTCTCTGACAGCAACAGTGGCTTTAAGCCGGCTAGGTATCGAATCGAACTGAGCTTGGATGACAGATAAGGATACAGCATGCTGCTTTTACATCATGCCAGAGTTCATCATCGGCAATGCCCGGCGAGTGGTGGCGTGCCGGTCTCTGAGCAAACGATTACCAGTTGTTTTAAACTAATGAGAAATATGAACATCGCAGCCACGGAAACGGTGGATCGAGTGCTCGAAGCCAGATTTACATAGGACGTTAATAGGTTATTGGAAGGTCAATGGCAGCGCACGAACACTAACTTTTACTTTACGGCCCTCGGAGAACTGTTCGCTCAACCACCTACACTAGAACCCCAGACGGCCGTCCACCGAGTCAAGGCGAAGCTGGTACAACTTGCGACACTAAGTATGGCAGCTACAATGATACGCTTTAGGTCGCAGGATTGCCTGCCCAACGAGGTTCCCTCGATGCATCTAAAGGAAAGAAGAAGAAGACGAAGGACGTTAATTCATGATATCGTCTCGGTGATGGCCGTCGTTTTTCAACACAAAGGGGCATAGCACATACGTTCACGGATCATTTTAGGACATTCTATGCGAGCGACGGGGAAGGCCAGAGGGAGCTGGGGAACGTTCCGGAAGAGATTGCTGAAGCGACGCGTGTGAACCGGGACGTGTTATCTAAAATTACGTGTGAGGAGCTGAAGGAAGCGATTACACGAGGTGTCTCCAACAAGTCCCCAGGTCCAGACGGATTCCCGTTGGAATTTTACGGTGCCTTTGTGACCATTATGACACCGATGTGGCTATGCATGTTTAATGAGCTTCTGCGGCAAGAAGTACCGGTTCCCATTAAAGTCACGGAAGGGCTACAAGATCTTTATGCGCATACTGGGCAGCCGTATCAAAACGTCGCTGGCAGATCGAATACATGCCGGACTTGTCTTGGCGGCATCAGCAATATCCACCCAGCGTTAGGAGACTATCGTGACGTCGTCGCCGTCGCGGTTGCATGTTGCCTCCGGGAGGGAGGGGGGGGGGGGGCGGGCACTGGTTTCCGTAGATTTCAATCACGCTTTTGATCGCGTGGATCATGTGTACCTCGCGGCGGTGATGACTAGGATGGGTGCCTCGCCATTATTGACCAATGCAGTGATGCGGCTGTTGCACGGCGCCAGATCAGCGATGGTGATCAACGGAGGGAGAACTGAGTATTTTGAGATCTTAAGATCAATCAGACAGGGTTGCCCCTTTTCGATCCTCCTGAGATCGCCTTAGAACCGTGCCTCGCTAGCCTTCGCCGTCATATTACCGGGATCTCCCTGCGTCATTTATCATTGAAATGTAGAGCATACGCGGACCACATTGTGTTCCTCGTCCGGAATGAGGAGAAGACTCGATCAGCACTGGATTGGCTACAGACGAATGTGATGGCGGCTGGCAGCGAGGTCAACTTTCGAAAATTACAATTCATGTATGTGGGGCATGGACTAGAACCAGGAACGGAAGGACCCTTACCTGTGGTGCAATCCCTCCGATGTTTGGGTATCACCTTTCATAAGGAGTCGGGGGAACGGCTGCGGACAACTACCGACGGCTGTTGCTCAGAGTCCGCACGTCAGTACGTCTAAACGGCCTACGGTCGATGGATATGCTGCAGCGAGTGTCACTCGCCAACCTTTATCACGCCACCTGACACACCTTCTCCCCTTGAAGTGCACGATGGCTATGAGGATTCTGGCGCCTTTTGGGTACTATGTAAGCCTGGGACAACTCTTTAAGGTACAGTGCAACACGCTTACCCTCCCAGGGCGAGAAGGGGGCGTTGGTTTAGCGAACGTGCACGAAAAGGTGCGTGCCATGTATATTAATACTATGCTGAAACGGTGGCGCAATGGGACTCACTCGCTTACGATCATCGAAGAACTAATACCAACATCGCATCTTCCCCCTGTCAGTGTCGGCCATATATCGCCCCCGTTGACGTATGTGCGCAAACTCATCATTGAACACAATTACGTTCGAGAGCGTTTACCGACCTCCCGACAGTCGTCACTGAAGGACGTGTGCCATTTGCTTTTTCGACAGATCGCACGGGACGGGGTGGAACGGAAATATCCAACCGTTAATTGGCACGTGGTGTGGCGCACGGTACACCACCCCCACCATCGTACAACAGTCAGGTCAACATGGTACATTGTAGTGAACCAGAAATAAACAACGAATGATAAAAAGTACGCAATACATTTGGCGGATTCGCCATGTGTCAGCAGTGCGGTATGCTGGATACGGACGACCACCGGCTGGTCTGCGGCGAGGCGTTGGCTGTCTGGATTCTAGCAAGGGAGATAATGGCGCTCATGCTGTGCACTGTATATACAGCAATATCTTCCAACATGGTATTCTTTCCAGAGGAAACGTATTTTCCGCGTCGTAAGACGAACGCAGTGGCGTGGATCACAGATATGACGGTCCATTACAGCTATACCGGACACACGTCTGAACGTACTGAACATACTAGATTACTGGCAACACTTGTAAGATGGACACACAAAACTGTTATGGCTACGAAAGTACAAGGACTGGTATGCCAATTTCCTAGGAACGGTTTTTGTGGACCCGTCATATACTTGGTGTGTGACGGGTGCGCATAGATGAGCGACTGTGCTGTCGTTGTGAAACCGACCAAGTAAAGTGATCAGCTAAGGAAAACTACGCGAGTATGCGACCCAGAAAGAACTAACACTTGCACAGTTAGCAACGGATGTTTCTTCGAATTTTGTTTTAGGGCTAATAAATACTTTTTTTAAGGGTGCCGGAGGTGACCCCACTTTGACTTTGTTGTTATTTCATGCTGTATGGTGGGACGGCAGCGAGGTTCCTTCCAGGACAGTTATAATGTAGTATGGTTTCTTCTACCCTCCTTAAAAAAGTTACAACTTTTGCCTAGTAAAAAAAAATATGGTAAGACAACAATAAAAAAAGTCAGATAGAGTGTCTGCCATGTAAGTAAGAGATCCAGGGTTCGAGTCCCGGTCGGGGCACACATTTTCAACTGTTCCCGTTGTCGTTTATAAACACCTGTAAGCAACTAATGGTCTGGATTTCATTGTAATTTCATTAATTAGATGTGGTTGGTCTACAGCGCCGATCCTGTCGACATGCGCAGTGACGCACGTATCCCCCAAACAGTCGGGTAACTGATATCACATGTTTCCTCGGAAGATTCTTTTGGATGTACCACGGTTTTGTTGGTAAGCTACACTGACTGAAGCGTATCCTAAACCTTATTGCAATGTTTGCCTCTGCTGTTCCTATTTCCATTATGCCTCTCTTCTTTAAAATGGGATAAAATCTGAATACGGAAGCTGTAAAACTAGCGGTATCTATCTTTTGATTTTGTATTTTGCAAGACCGAGCGAATACCTGAGTTCACCGTTAACAACATTTAATGAACGGTTTTTTTTCATGGCTCTCATTATTAATCCCACCACGTCGTGATATAGATAAGAACGTTGCAAGAACAAGACCCAGCATCGAATACATTGCTTTAAACTAGTAAAGTGTCGTAAATAGTCTTCACTGGTGTGCCGCCGGATGACGTTGTGCAAATCCCACAATATTTCTTCTGAGCAACTGTCCGACATCATCAGGTGGTTGAACCTCGCTGGTGGCTAGGTACGACTGGCAAGATCTGCATGTCGACGCCGCTGTATATAGAGCGCGCGGGTGAAGATTGCGCAGGCGCGGGAACTACGCATGCGCAAAAATTTGCAGATAGATGGCGCCAGACTCAAACACCCTCTGCCGGGAAACGCAGAGCGGCCGTGCTGCGCGTGCGCTGAGGCTGTGTTTACTAACATGCTGCCAAAGTTATGACGGGTCTGTTATCGAAAGCTCTTTGCTTTCTCGTCGTGATTTAACAGCAGCCAATGCAGGGTTCCAGGCTATACTCAATTGAAATCCCGCATCCCTGTTGATAAGGTTATCAGCTGTAGGGATATGTATTGCTTCCTTAATGACGCAATCCCAGAAAGACGATGCTGGGGATAAAACTTCCGTCATTTCATAAATCATGTGCAATTGCCGACTTCTCCGGTTGGCGTAGGCGTGTATGACGCTGACGTTCAGCGTAACGTTCTTGTACTGTGCGACATGTCTGACCTATATATGCCGCCCCACACTGACAAGGAATCTTGTACACACCACGTTTCCTCAGACCGAGATCATCCTTAACCGAACCTAACAGGTTCCTCAATTTTGCAGATGATCGGAAAACACAATTGATGTCATATCTTTCGAGGACTCTTCCGATTCTTGACGACATGGCACCAAAGTACGGCAAGAAGTCCAAGGTGGTGGGTGTCTTCGTATCTTCATTCTGCCCCATAGATTGAACTCGCTTGGGCCTGAATGCATTACGTATCTGCGTCTCAGAATAACCGTTTTGACGGAAGACTGTTGCATCTCACTCGGCAGGCTTTCAGAGTCAGATACCACACGCGCTCTATGAACTAGCGTACGTAATGCACTACCGCATTGTGCAGGATGATGGCAGCTTGTGGCCTGCAAATATAGACCTGTATGCGTTGGCTTGCGGTATACGCTGTGTCCCAAGGTTCCATCTGCTTTCCTTCGTACCATAACATCAAGAAACGGTAAAGTGCCATCTTTTTCCACTTCCATAGTGAAGTTAATATTCGGATGGAGCGAATTTAAATGTTGAAGAAATGTAGGTAGAGTATCCAGTCCGTGTGGCCACACCACAAACGTATCGTCAACATACCGCAGAAAACAAGAGGGTTTGAGAGTGGCTGACTGTAGTGCTTTATCTTCAGAGCCCTCCATAAAATAATTGACCACCACAGGAGAAAGAGGGTTCCCCATGGCGACACCGTCCACTTGTTTGTTCAAAATATTGGTCTTGAAATAAGAAGTATGTTGAAGTAAGCACATGTTTAAAAAGTGCTACTATGTCCTCCTCAAACTTGTTACTAATGAGCTCTAAAGAGTCCTGCAAGGGCACCTTTGTAAATAAAGACACAACATCGAAACTTACTAAGAGATCCGATGATTGCAGTCTAAGAGTTTTCAAGCGACCTATGAAATCCTCAGATTTGCGAATATCATGGTCGCACTTGCCAAATATCTGACGTCACTATTGGGACCTCTCTGAGCGTGCTCTATGTACAGCGGCGTCGACATGCAGATCTTGTCGGTCGTACCTAGCCACCAGCGAGGTTCAACCTCCTGATGATGTCGGACAGTTGCTCCGAAGAAATATTGTGGGATTTGCACAACGTCATCCGGCGGCACACCTGTGAAGACTATTTACAACATATCCGCCGGGAAAGCCTGTAGTAAAATGTCGTCGGCATGGAAAGAAAATCAAAATCAGGTTCCATTATGGAGGTGTTATTGTTGATAGCTGAAGTATACCTTAATTTCTTAGTAAAGTGTACAACAGACAAAACCGTTTGCTTTGATACAGAAGCAACGAATGTCGCCTATGTCAGCAGCGATTAATAGACAACCACCTGGCAACCTGACCTCTTTTCGCTACCAGTCAGTATGAGCCAACATGTCAGCTTTAATAAAGGTGCAATGAATAACCATTTCCTGCATGTGTTATCTGATGGAACTAAATCACATGAGACAACTGGACGCGTTTCAGGTAAGAAAAACTTTTTCTGCTGCACAAGTATCGTCAATTATTACAAGATTTCCACTTCTGGAGCTCTAATTTCTCCACAGCGTTTCTAAGAACGTGTAAGGATTAGTTTTTTACTCCGTTTTTGGATGCAAAACATAAGTGCTTCTTTAATGGAGGTTATCCTGTAGCACAGATACTACTTAGCCGAGGTACTGAAAACTGTTTTGCTATCTGCAGCGTAGGGAAATAGTACGCACAACCTGTTCCCCCGAACGGTTTACATCCATCATTATGTATATGCTGGGAATCTGCTCATCTGCTTTACAGGTTATTCGCTGCACAATTAAATAAAATTTTAATTAATAACTCGAAAAATAGAGTTACGTAGTTTTTTGTTCGTTTGCAAGTACGCCTCTGCAGCACTGGTACGAATACAAACAAAAATCTTTCTACCATAATACCTCATCTTTGCGCTGTAGGATCCAAAAGAAAATGGCACTGTCCATTGACAAACTGGAAGTGGGTGCCATCTTAGTTTGGCTCTTCTAACGGCGTGCTAGATAACATGGCGCGGGGATTTCCATCGTACCATAGCTGCAGACATCTACCTGCAACCAACCAAACAAACAAAATTAATTACGTAAATTTATCTTACAGGTGTTTAATCAAAACCACCCCAGCTATATAATTACACATTTGTTATGCTACGACCAGTTTCATTCTTAGAACATCTTCAGCTTGCCAAGTTGTGCTGCATTAACGATAGACATGGGCTGTTGTCGTATGGTAGAACCAGATCAAGTATATCTTGACTTATGCATAATTGAGCAACCTAAAGATGTTCTAAAAACGAAACCAGTCATAGCACAATAAATGTGTGATTATACAGCTGCGGTGGTTTTCATTAATCATTGAAATTCGTCAGCAGTGGTGCTCAACATGATAAATATTATCTGTCAGAGGTAATAATTAAATTTTGTGACTACTACTGATATCAATGCTTATCTGCTGACTCATACTGACTCCTAGGTAAAAGATGTCACGTTGATAGATTGCTGTTTCGTAACTAGGTAAAAAACGTCAGGTTGGCGTACTGATGTTCCGTAATACCTACTGACATAGCTAACATACGGTCTCTCGGTATCAAACTTAATGGGTTTGTCTTCTGTGCATATTACTAACCAATTGGTGTATACTGTGGCTATCAAAACGACGCCCTCGTAATGGCTCCTGATTCGATTCTCATTCCATGTCAACGACACTTTACAAGACAGCGGGCGTCGCATAAAACTCGCTATGAGAAGTTGTTGTTTTGAGTAACTCCATCTACGTACTGTATAAACGAAATTGCAAAATACATGACAAAACACCACTGTATTTGTTCCTGACCACTCTTGGGAGATGTGACAGGTGTATGTTCACCTCACAATGTACCCCGAGGAGTACTTCTGCTGGGGAATGTGTTTTCTTGGCGTTTACGTAGCACACGCATGTATCAGAGCTATTTCTTCTGTGATCGATAATTCCGGATTTGGGACGCAAATGAATAACGTATTTTCTTTCGGTGTATCATTCTTTCCTTAGACAAACCGTTTCAACGTAGGATTTCCGTAATTTTGACCCTTAAGGGCAACAGCAAGCGGACTGTCTGTAGTACTGTTTTTCTGTCGAAGACGTATTTTGAAAATATGAACATTTGTGTGCAGTATCACATATCTCATTCTTCGAAAAGTTCCCCTACGAGGATAAGGAGTTGGATTAAATGTAAACGATTATGCGCTATCACAAACATAGATCGTCATTTTGTATGTGGAAATAGCAGTTGCTGCTAATATAACCAGCTTGACTTCCTTTCTTCCCCCATCTTTTATGTAGTACCATGGAAGTTTTACTTGTCTCCTTTTTTTTACACCGGAGTAGTATGAAACGTCTGTAAGGAAACCGAGAGACATGCTATAGATTCTACTGACTGAAAAAAAATCTCTGCGTCCTTGCCCAGACGGGCAAATCTAAATCGACCGACCGTCGTGTCATCCTCAGAAAATAGCATCATTGAATGCGGCATGGAAGGACGCGTTGTTAGCACACTGCTCTCTAGGCAGTCGGCATTCTGAGCTTTGGAGTAACTTCTTCTCAGTCAAATAACTCCTAAATTGGAATCACCAGGCTGAGCGCATCCCGCTACAGCTGTCCCACCAATGAAAAATCCCTAGCAGACTGGAAATCGAAGCCGGGTCCTCTGCATAGCAGCCAGATACGTTGACCAAAGAGCTAAGGAAGTGGAATGAAATAAAAGATTCCAGTAATAACATGTTAAGTTCGTGACAGTAGTAGTTTTTGGTAAAATAACTATTCCATATTTGTAATGAGAGACAGTTTTGTACATGTTGGGCAGACAAAAGTAAATAAGATCGCTTATGACCTTATCTGTGAAGCACGGTAAACAGATAACAATGCTCTTCTTTATTCGTGTGGCTCACGTCGTTGTTCAAGATATTTTTGCCGACGAATTACAACGGCTGGCGTGTGAAGAGCTTTAAATTCTGGGAACTGGATTTCGCTTGAGTACGCAAGGAAAAAAAAAAAAATATTTTCCTCCCCACACATGTTTCGATGCATTTGCGCTATGCTATGTTTTATGCAGGTGTGGAAAATAAATGTTTTACTTAACCTTTAGCAGCCGAAACACTTTATCCTGGGTGAACATGAATAAAACCGACAAACTGCAAGGTTCCTGACTGGAAATGGAGGAAAAAATTTCCTGTGACATGTGTCCGTAAATGCATCGTTGCCACAGTAGACGGCCCAGACGAATGACAAGTCCTCTCACCACGTGCCGTGTGTTCCTTGCGCGCTGCAGGCTGTGTGACTGACGCAACGTACTGCAAGCAACAGAAAGGTCCGGTATTCATATCGGGAACAAGCCGAAATGGTTTGTATACGGCCAACCAAGCAAATGGAAATGGTCGAGAGGTAGCACGGCTCTACCAAAATTCGTACCCTCACCGACACCAGCCACATCACACAACATTTCAAGACGTTTGTTGGGCGTCTGTGTTATCGTGGGTCCTTTCAGACAGATGAACCTGCAGGAGGCGGTGGACGGTGTGTACACCAGATCTGGAGGTTCCAGTACTAGAGGATATTTAGGCAAGTCTATAACAAGCACCAGGCAAATGGTCCGCCAACATGGTGTAAGCCAATGTGCGATTATACAGGGTGTTACAAAAATGTACTGCCAAACTTTCAGGAAACATTCCTCACACACAAATAAAGAAAAGATGTTATGTGGACATGTGTCCGGAAACGCTTAATTCCCATGTTAGAGCTCATTTTAGTTTCGTCAGTATGTACTGTACTTCCTCGATTCATCGCCAGTTAGCCCAATTGAGGGAAGGTAATGTTGACTTCGGTGCCTGTGTTGACATGCGACTCATTGCTCTACAGTACTAGCATCAAGCACATCAGTACGTAGCATCAACAGGTTAGTGTTCATCACGAACGTGGTTTTGCAGTCAGTGCAATGTTTACAAATGCGGAGTTGGCAGATGCCCATTTGATGTATGGATTAGCACGGGGCAATAGCCGTGGCGCGGTACGTTTGTATCGAGACAGATTTCCAGAACGAAGGTGTCCCGACAGGAAGACGTTCGAAGCAATTGATCGGCGTCTTAGGGAGCACGGAACATTCCAGCCTATGCCTCGCGATTGGGGAAGACCTAGAACGACGAGGACACCTGCAATGGACGAGGCAATTCTTCGTGCAGTTGACGATAACCCTAATGTCAGCGCCAGAGAAGTTGCTGCTGTACAAGGTAACGTTGACCACGTCACTGTATGGAGAGTGCTACGGGAGAACCAGTTCTTTCCGTACCATGTACAGCGTGCGCAGGCACTATCAGCAGCTGATTGGCCTCCACGGGTACACTTCTGCGAATGGTTCATCCAACAATGTGTCAATCCTCATTTCAGTGCAAATGTTCTCTTTACGGATGAGGTTTCATTCCAACGTGATCAAATTGTAAATTTTCACAATCAACATGTGTGGGCTGACGAGAATCCGCACGCAATTGTGCAATCACGTCATCAACACAGATTTTCTGTGAACGTTCGGGCAGGCATTGTTGGTGATGTGATGATTGAGCCCCATGTTCTTCCACCTACGCTCAATGGAGCACGTTATCATGATTTCATACGGGATACTCTACCTGTGCTGCTAGAACATGTGCCTTTACAAGTACGACACAACATGTGGTTCATGCACGATGGAGTTCCTGCACATTTCAGTCGAAGTGTTCGTACGCTTCTCAACAACAGATTCGGTGACCGATGGATTGGTAGAGGCGGACCAATTCCATGGCCTCCACGCTCTCCTGACCTCAACCCTTTTGACTTTCATTTATGGGGGCATTTGAAAGCTCTTTTCTACGCAACCCCGATACCAAATGGAGAGACTCTTCCTGCTCGTATTGTGGACGGCTGTGATACAATACGCGATTCTCCAGGGCTGCATCAGCGCATCAGGGATTCCATGCGACGGAGGGTGGATGCATGTATCCTCGCTAACGGAGGACATTTTGAACATTTCCTGTAACAAAGTGTTTGAAGTCACGCTGATACGTTCTGTTGCTGTGTGTTTCCATTCCATGATTAATGTGATTTGAAGAGAAGCAATAAAATGAGCTCTAACATGGAAAGTAAGCGTTTCCGGACACATGTCCACATAACATATTTTCTTCCTTTGTGTGTGAGGAATGTTTCCTGAAAGTTTGGCCGTACCTTTTTGTAACACCCTGTATACATCCTGCTTGACAGCCGCTACTATCCCTCCCACTTGCAATCCAATGAAGGCCACTTTGAACATCTGTGTGTTGTCGTTGCACGAACACCGTCCATTTCTGGACACATGTCCATAGGACCTTTTTTCCTTCATTTCCAGTCAGGAATCCGTCCCTGCTGTTTGTCGTTTTTATTAATGTTCACCCTCTATATACATACAGGATGATTCCAAAGTCACGTCTCCCATAGTGCTCGGAGCCTCCAAAGTCACGTCCCTTACGACAAAGTCTACATTGTTGATTCAATAGTTCTGACCGAAAGGACAAAGTTGTATTCAGCGATATGATACCAACGATGACTCGAAGCATAAAAGTCTAGTAACATGGTCTCTAAAATGCATACCTTAAGAGCTATGAGCACTTGTTCATCTTCGATCCTGTGAAAGAAATCTCTTCAACTGCAAGCTCTTTGCTTTCCATATCTTGAGAAGTGCTAGAATGGATCAAAACAAGAAATAAATGACCACTAAACATGGGCTCTAAAGCCTGTATTTTAAGAGCTAGGAGCATTGTTCATCTTCGCCACTGTGAAACACATCTCTTCTATCGAACAAGTATTCATAGCTCTTAAGGTGTGCATTTTCGACCTCATGTTTATTGGACATTTTTTTTTGTTTTGGTCCAACCTACATCGTCCAGATATGGAAAGCCAAGAGCTTGCAATAGAACAGATTCGTTTCACAGTACTAGACTTTTTTGCTTGGAATGATCATTCCTGTCGTATTGCTGAGTACATCTTTGTCTTATGGGACAAAAAGATGGAATTACCAATGCAGACTTTGTCCTATGGAACATGACCTGTAAATCGCCCTATGATTATAATCTTTCCATGAGTCTCTGAAACATTAGGCTTTATAAGACCACAATTAGCCTGTCATATAGCTTAGTATTTGCGTCAGTATGCTTTTTTCGGAAGGAAAAATATTTTGCGCCAAAACTTCGTGATTACTTGCAGTTTTGTTGTTGTTATCCTTGTCCTCATATGGACATTCTTCTCTTCCAAATAGAGGCACAGAAACAAGGCGAAATTTAGTTTAGTGAACAGAATTCAGAAGTTAAAACA
Source organism: Schistocerca piceifrons (assembly GCF_021461385.2). Classification (NCBI taxonomy): domain Eukaryota; kingdom Metazoa; phylum Arthropoda; class Insecta; order Orthoptera; family Acrididae; genus Schistocerca; species Schistocerca piceifrons. Next base: position 492,452,022 of record NC_060142.1, read on the forward strand.
CTGAACTTTAGAAACAAAATATTTATATTCGACCTCCGGTGTCCTTCTACCGAATTAATATTAGAGTGTTTTCCTGCTCGTTCTGTCGCTTCATTGTTCTTTGTTTTTTACTTTTATTTCGTCAATTGCCTCACCACCTCTCTCTCTCTCTCTCTCTCTCTCTCTCTCTCTGTCTCGCTGAATGTGTGTGTGTGTGTGTGTGTGTGATTGTACGCTAGTGCGCGCGCTCAGTTCGTTTTATCTCCATGTGTTACTTTTTTTCTATGGTTCTTTCATGTCCCGAACAGCGTACCATTGCACAATATTGTGTAATCATTTTATTCTCTTATCATGGTGCTGTTTACTTCTAGGTGAAAATTTTTCTCAGTTGCCAGTTTTTGGTATAAATTGTGGCTGAACTTCAGTATTTTTAAATCAGTTCTTGTGTACTATTAAGTGCTCTGAAAAGACGGAATTTGAGCCAGATTTTTCGGGCTCTGAGATATACAAAATACCTTATTTTACCGTTTCTGCATATTTCTCCAGTTTGTACTGATTAAAGAGAGGCACACTTATATTGGTGTTAAATCTGTTGCATTTATCATTCAATGCGTCCTATATTCAGCGCCTTTTCTGTGTCAGAACCTGATTCTCATTATTTATCCTGCAAACACGGCTGCTGTTAAGCCATCAAAAACCAAACGATGACGACCAATAGTTTTAATTGCAGCTGTTCACTTAGGTGACCGTGATCAATCCTTATGGTTTTCTGTCGTAAATTGTAATGTTGATAGTATTGTAATGTTCAAATGTGTGTGAACTCTTATGGGACTTAACTGCTAAGGTCATCAGTCCCTAAGCTTACACACTACTTAACCTAAATTATCCTAAGAACAAACACACACACACACACACACACACACACACACACACACACCCATGCCCGAGGGAAGACTCGAACCTCCGCCGGGACCAGCCGCACACAGTCCACGACTACATCGCCCTAGACCGCTCGGCTAATCCCGCGCGGCGATAGTATTGTAATACACCTTAGAGAAATGAACACTGTGGACGTAGTACTTCTGGAAAAGTGGGCCATACAAAAATAGAAGAAGAAAGATGTCAAAAGTTTAGTGGTCGAGTCAAGCAGGAAATCGAGAGGCACACGAGGAAAAAAGTACGGAAAGAGTCTAAGAAACCCATTTATCGAAGGGAACAAAGGGTTTGCTAAGGCGTCCCGTAATGAGCAGAAGAGAAAAGGGAAGGGGAAAAAGAATGAAATTCAAAGATTAATATCTGCGAAAATGTTATCAAGGCTCTTCGATGCAATAGATACGTGGTAATGAACAGTTTAGCACAATATCCGAAAAGACTAAGTGTGGCATACAAGCAATCGAAATATTAATACATTTTAAAAATAGTCTTGCAAATGAATTACATGCTTAACATATGGTAGTCTTTCCCTTAATGTTTCACAGCTCGATGGCTTATCAGAGACTTTAATTTCTTGAAGTGGTGAAGTGTCTTTCCGTTTCGGGCGATTAGCCTCTTTCGCAAGCCCAATCCGTATTATCTGATAGCGAGAGCTCAATCATTCCTATTTGACGAACAGCTTTATGAGGCGAAGACGTTACATCGTGGATTCGCTTGTCAAAGCTTATATAAGCATTTCGGTGAAATTAAAGCAATTAATCTTAATTTACGATTATACTAGATCCTTTGTTCGTGCAAGTCAGCTGATTGTAATTCTACATTTTAATCTATTGCTGGTATGTGGTTACACTCTGTTGACACACATTTACCATCGAAGAATCTAGGCAATCAAAGAGATCATTATATTATTCTTCTCACCAAATATGCTGTGGCGAAATCCATCATGGTTGCGCGGTAGATCACTACTCACAAGGACATCTGTCATATATGACTCTTCGCGTTTTTCTCCAAGTCAGTAAAGACCAATGAGGTCTCCACTGGAATAAGTTAGCAAAGGATCCAGCCCAGAACCCGAAAAATCTGGTCCAACGTAAAATCGCTGTGCAGGTGGATGGCTTCATTATCTCTCTCGTTGACCAATATCGTGTGGCAAGAGAAGATAGCAAAAAGAAAACTGGTGTTTTAACTTTCGCGTTTAAGAAAACGTTCAAGCGCGAGAATCGTTCAAACATACTGCTATTTGACAGTAGCGCGGACTCCCGTGTGGAGCACATAGTAATAGGTATCCCTGGCGTTGAGAATCAACTGAAAGATCTGAAAAGAAATAAATAGGCTGGTCCGGATGGCACCCCAATTCGGTTTTACAAAGAGTACGCTACGCTATTGGCCCCTTACTTAGACTGCATTTATCGCGACTCTCTCGCCCAGCGCAAAGTCCCAAGCGAATGGGCAAACAAAAAGATGACTCCAGTATATAAGAAGGGAAAAATAACTTACCCACAGAATAACAGACCAATATCCTTACCATCACCTTACACGCCAGGGTAGCCGAGAGCGCTAACGCGCCGCTTCCTGGAATCGAGTATGCGCGCCAGCCTCGGATCGACTCCGACCGACGGATTAACGATGACGTCCGGTATGGCGGCCAGCCTGGATGTGGTTTTTAGGCGGTTTTCCACATCCCTCTAGGTCAATACCGGCCTGGTCTCCACGTTCCGCCTCAGTTACACGACTCACGGACATTTGAAAACGTTCATGGCTTACACTACACGCACACAAGTGGGGTATACTATTTGCGTCCCAGGGGTTTCGGAGTGGTAGCAGGAAGGGCATCCGGCCACCCTCTGCCACTAACACTAAACCCGTAAGAACACGGACGACCCCGTGTGAGGCGGGACGAGGCCCAAAGAAAGAAGGTAATCCTTAATATTGAAAGGTCTCTGCTGGATTCCTTTCATGTTAATTTCTTAAATCTGTTGTCATTTACGGCATAGATTCCTCTTCTAAATTTACTGTGGCGTTTCTGACTATCTGGGAGGAGACTGAGTAGTGGAACGTGTTACTTTTACACATAAACAAGAACGATCTGTCACACTACTACACTTTAAAACACAGTTTATATGTAATTCATGTCACACAGTCTCATATGGAACCTACATACGCTTTCTTTTATATACTGTGTATGAAAAGATACTGTCAGCCCCCTTCCCTTCTGTGTGAGAGGATGAATGAGCAAATGTATTTCTAGTTGCATGCCTCAGGGTAGCAGACAAGCCTGTCTGCTAGAGAACAGTAGGACCAACGTCGGAACAGGTAGCTACGATTTCTAAAAGCAAAGAGGTTTCTATCCTTAGTATGGTCCTGTCCGTCTCTTGTCATGTTGGTAGAGGAAGCTGCCCCTCTGGCCACTTCCGTTTGTATTTGTGAGCCACCCTCAGAAAGGGACGAGGTCAGTCTGTCTGTGGCGAGCGTCTGAAGTGGTAAGATCTCCGGCTAAGCGCGTGTCTGCTAAGTCCGTAGGACAATGGATTTCTTAAGTTCAGCCTAACTGAAAATTTAATCACTTTTATTTCAAGTTTAGCTCTAAAATATCTAATGTTATCTTAAATTGCAACGCAGTATATTTCGAGTGTGAAGTTCAGAATATTTTCCATTAGTTGCTTTGTCACTACTTTGTGAGTAAAGTGGAACCATGTGTTGATCAGTAAATCTAACTAAGATCATCAATCTTAAATGCGAGTGTGCATGAGATTATAACATCTCGTCTTGACAATATTTTTCAATATAGCAACTTTTCTTTATGTTCAACCCACTTGGGGTGTACTTTGTGAGACCACTACCCCATGCTTATATAATTGATTGACCCATCAGGTTAATAGTAAGACGTTAGTAACCAGTTCGAGGTTTTTCTTTTGTAAATTGCTTTTCGATCTAATTTATTTTAATTATCAAAATTATTGTGGAGTTACACGCTTTGTGTAAAGCAAGTTGACCACGTGAAGCATGTGGTGTAATCATCGAAGTAGCCCTCAGCTATTCTTTTTGCGAAGATTTCACAGAGAGTTAGTATGAATTTAGTATACCAGTGTGTGGTAATTACATGACGGACAGGATTGTGCTACGAGTGTAACTTCTTTGGGTGAAAATTTAATCGGTTGGTTGTGGTTAATTTCCTCTTGCATATGTTTCAACGTTCTTCGTGTGTTATTTTATGAATGCAGTGTTGTATGCAGTCTCCCAATCTTGGCTCCATATTTGATGTGTTCCGTAAGATTACAAACGCACATTTTCACAATCCTAAATAAGGCACCAGTTTAGTTTAATATGCTGAAATTTCAATGATCAATGTTAAAATAAATTTCCAAATACAAATTGATTTATTTCTTTTTATTTAAATTCACTTATATATATATATATATATATATATATATATATATATATATATATATATGACTATTAAAAGATTATAATTAATATTAGTCTGGTTGGAATTTGGTAAGCTAGACTGGATACCTGGTGAAACAGTTTCTCAGTAATGCAAGGTTAACTTCCCCAGACAGCTCACAGCTTTTAACCCGCTTTTATTGTCTATCAGCACCGCTTCATAGAAAAATAAAGTAACAACGTTACACATGGCGACCCTGTTCTGTGATTCCGCTAGACTCTGGAATCTCTGAAACATTAGATTGCGAGCGTGTTATAATCTTAATTTTTTTTCCCTACAGCACTCAAACAACTTCTACGTTGTTTCTGAGCAGACTTTCAAAAGATTCACGGCGTTGTTGATCGGCGTTGTGTTGTTTGTCTTGTTTTGTTTTCTATATTTGTGTGTTTTATATGTGTGTGTGTGTGTGTTTTTTTTCTCGCTTGTAAATTGCATTTACTTCGATCAAAGATATAAATTTGTTTTGCATGTGAAACAGTGCTTACTAGGTTGGGTACCTTTCGTGTGACTGTCGTAATTTTTGGGGGACACATTTATTTTGATTAGTGTGTCGCGTACCGGGTATAAATTGCACTAATGCAGACACGTAACCAAGCTAAAAGTAAGTGGTCCGACAACTTAAGCAACATGGACCAAGGGGATATTTTGATTTCGAATATTAACGCGTCAGACAGTTCCGAAAATACAATGGGAAATACTTCAGATGAAATGCAAAACAGGACGAATGGGCTCACAGAGAGCAAGAAATTAATTTGCCTCCTACTAACCAAATTGATTTGGCAGAACTCATGAAAGCCTTATTGCAACAAAATAAAGAAAACGCAGAGAAATCAGAAAAATCGTTCCGAGAACAAAAAGAATCATGAGAAAAATCGACCCGCGAGCTAGGCGAACAAATAGACGAAAAACTAATCCAGCAGACAAATAAAGTCGACAAGTCGATGCAGAGAGTGTTCGATGATATCTCACAAAGAATAAACAATTTGGCAAGTGAAATAAAAAGCGATATTATGAAAGAATTAGGCCATACATTTGAACAAATCGATGACCGTCTGCAAGCCTTAGAACAGTGCAAGCGGAGTCGCGATGCGGAATCTAAAGAGAGCGAAGAACAGCTACTTAGGAATTTCCAAACGCTGAGAGAAGAATGCCAAAGGGAACACCAGCAGGTACTCTCGAGGGTCCAGGAGGCGGAAACGCGTTGTCCCGCGTCCGTTAGCAACACAGTAGCGGACAACACTCATGCGATTCACGCACTCGAACAGCAAGTAGAACATTTGAAGCAGACTGGGGCGGAGGACAAGAGACAAATACATGATAAGATTGCAGCATTAGCGGACATTGTAGGCACGATGAAGGTGACGGAAAGCGAGAATAATACTACACCGGTAGCGGCCGCAGAGACCGAAGAAGTGCGTTCGCTTCTTAGATTTCAGAAGGGACAGTTCGAAGTGAACAGGCAGCACAAAGCTGTAACAGGCGAATTACAAGAACGCGTGGCGCATCTGGAAAACCGCATGGCGTGTGATTCCGAACTCGCCAATAGCACTAAAAATAGGCGTGCGAACAGTGCAGAGAGGGACTCCGGCCACGAGGGAGATTTTGACGACAGGGAAGAATGTAATTTGAGGGGCAGACATGAGAAAAATAGAAACATTCAAGGGCCTCGCCAGGAGGAAATGCGGGGATTTGATTTCAAACATTTCCTTACGGTGAGAAAGTTTGAGATATTTCGAAATTCGCAAAAAGGAATACATCCACGAGCATGGCTAGAGCAATTTGAGTTTTGTCTTCCCCCCGACTGGGCAAGTTCACATAAGATAGAATATATGTGTGGCTATTTGGAAGGCGAACCGGCGATTCGCATGAGGTCGGCAGCGCGTCACTGCAACTCCACTCAGGAGTTTCGAAAAGCCTTTCTCTCCGCCTATTGGTCGGAAGCAGCACAAGATAGGGTCAAGCATGGCATAATTATGCTACCAAATTTGAACCAGTCTGGTTTCGGCAGCCCAGCACGCCTAGTCGACCACATGCTTCAGGCAAATCAATTTTTATACGACCCATACGGGCCTGCGGAACTAATTAGGGTATGCATCACCAAATTGCCGATGCACTTGCGCCACGTCATTCTTGCGGGACGATGCAAAGAGGATGTGGAAACGTTTAAGACACTTCTCCAAGAGTTGGAATATAATACAGCAGAATGTCCGCCTAATCAGACAGAAAGTTATTACGGGGCACAGCAGCGTGATTGCAGTCATGGCCGTAGTACTAATTAACGGCGTGACTGGTCGTCGCGACGCGAACGGAACAATAATCAGGACCGGCCGTATAGAAACTGGGGTAACAGTCGCAAACACTGGTAGAACAACGGAAATGATCGAGGACGTGGACAGAATCGTGAACGGAACAGTTACGGCAACCAGAATCGATACTACGGTGAACACGGTGGGAATAGGACTGTAGGCGGAGCACCTCATGATGTTAAAATTCGGCCGGCTAACCCTAGACACAATCCAGCAAATGGAAATGAACAAAACCGGCAATGACAAACGATCAGCGCAGAAGGCGCCCAATCGGAACAAATGAGCGACATATCAAATGAGTAGAAAGGACAGTGAGAAGTAGAGAGGACGGTGAGGAGAAAGAATTGGTTAGTTTAAATTTGTGACATATGCATTTTGAAAAATATGTTGGTAAAAATAATGATAAAGATGTTTCTATGTGATTGATTGAAGTGATGTTTTTAATTTTTTTTTCTTTTCCTTGTGCAATTAGGATTTAGGTTGGTTCAAATGTGAAGATAAAAGGTTTCTTTGTGAACGAGTGAAATGCTGTTTAGGTTTTTTTTTGTGTAAATTGAAAAGAGTCGCTCCTGAGAGAAGCAAGATCTGTGTTGAATTAATGCAAAACTCAGGGGAATATCCGATCTGTGGGTATTATGGGTCTGGCAAACCCAGGTCCCCAGCTGTTGGTAGCCTTGTTTCCGATTTTCTGTTTTCAGTGGTACTATCTATCTATTGCTATTCTATATCTGTCAGTATAAATGAGGATCTCTTACTATAGTATGCGTGTTGTCTAAATATTTTAAGATAGGAGAACTCTGAGAAGGGAATGAGGAAGTTTAGAATCTTGAAAACAGGATGCGATAATACGATTGTTTAACCATTGGCTTCCCAATATGCGATGATATGTTAATATTGATGATATATGTCTTTTTTGTTCTTTATAGCTGAGTACGTAAAGTGCTGTCTGTGGATTTCGTAAGTATATTGATTCCCTTCAAGGTGAAAGAAGAATTGTGGTTTGTGTAATTTACGTGGCCCTGAAATATTATTGTGGTAGTCAAATACGAGCAGATTTTCAGCAAATGGAGAATGGTACAGAAACAGGGATCCTTTCTGTAGTCTTGATTGATGTTGAGCCAAAGCCTGGAAAACTTATTCTGCGTTAATACTTGTCCCAGAAAAGCGACGTTTATGTGTTTTGCTGATGCTGTGATCATTACAGCTTTCTGTTTTCGCTGGTGCGGGATGCACTGCAGCCTATATGATTTGTACTGAGGAAATTTCCCTCTTGAGTGTAGAGGAAGAGTAAATAATTTTGATTATGGGACCGAAGGAAAGCTTGGTTTAAGGTAATATGGATGAAGCAAAACATTTGTCTTTAAACTACAGGAGGATTCGGATCTTTTGTGTCTGTTGTGAGTTCAACATGTTAAGATGAAACTGTTTTACAGAATAGAGGTGACCACAATTTTGCCATTCATAAGAAATGAATCCAGAATAACCACCACAGGCGAAATAACTGATTTGGAAGCGAAAGGTAACTTAAAGAAGGAACGAAATCGCAGCAAAATGGGTAAGAAAATGTAGTATAACCTGTATAATGCAGATATTTTTACCGTTCTCAGAGTTATCTGCGTGATTAATTCTTGTGATAACGTAATTTTAGATGAAATTTTCTTACTGTTTCATGTGTGAATGTATGAGTATGATAAATGTATAATTGCGAGTCTCTTATTAGGTGTGTCAACTGGTATAAATGTTTTGGCGTGTAAATAACCATTGTTCTTTTTATTGTGTATGTTTAAGGAAAGTTTCTCCATATTTATCATGTGACAAGACATATGCGGCGAGCGTCAGGAAGAGGACGAATTAGAACAATGTTGTAGTGGTGTAAACACGGTGTTGAAGTAGCATTGAAGTAGCTTGTTGGATTAACTAGTAGTGGATAGAAGTAGAATTTTGAGTAATGTATGTTTATGGGTAGTTAGTTTGTAGAATAGACAACAGATGTGCATGGGTGTGTGTGTAAATAACATGTGAACCCTATGCTGTCCTGACCTACACTTGCACAAGGCATAATCATATTCATTTTAGTGAATTAATAAGTAGCATTTGATTTATTAAAACGTAAGTGAACCACATTAGTGATGTGGATTTAAATAGTATAGTGTCAGTTCATTTAATTTTTATTTTTATACTGTCAAGTCATTTCACTTTTATTTTTTTATATTGTCAAGTCATTTAACTTTTATTTTTATATTGTCGATTCACGTAATTTTTTTTATTTAAAAAAAATTAAGTCTCAATTTCGTTCTTAAAAATTGTGAAAGACAATACGAAGTGGTATTATGTATGACATTTTGTAATCACATAAGTATGGTGAACAATTTCTGTGAATGCAGTTAAGAACGTGAAAGCAAACCGGCTAAACTCTTACGAGACAGCGGGAGCAGCGAGGAGGAGGGCTAGTTGTAAACTGGCGGGTTTCCCAGCGGGACACGCTGTCAACCGGACCACTTCGGGAGCGCGGTCGACAACAAAAGAAGGGCATGCAACAAACACTTTCCCTTGCACCTGGAGCTAATGGGGGGCCGCCTCGTGCGACCCTTCCTGGAGGCGATGACCTGAGATGGGCGAGCGGTCCACCGCGCGGAAATCCATCTGCTGGCAACGCACCACACGCACGCGACCATGATGAGACGGCTGCGGTGAAACGACAGAAGACAGGGGAGAAAGGGGCGTGGAGCCCTTTGACAGGTACTGTCCAGAGAAACTTGCAGACGTCAACGACAACTATCAACATTTCTTGGCGGAAGCCCATTGTCAAGCGACAATGTCATGGTTCGGTGTTCTCTGGTTGCTAAGGGTGGCACAAAGAAGAGCCACTAAGTGTCATCCTTGCCCAGGAATATCAAATCAGCGAGCCAATTGAGGATAACTCAAGAACGTAACAACACAAGGGGGGTGGAGCCCTTTGACACGTACTGTCCAGAGAAATTGGCAGACTCCAACGACGCCTGTCAACATTTCTTGACGGATGCCCACTGTCAAGCGACAGTAAATCATGGTTCGATGGTTTCTGGTCGCTAAGGGTGACACAAAGAAGAGCCATTAAGTGTCATCCTTGCCCAGGAATATCAAACCTGCGAGCCAATTGAGGATAACTCAAGAATGTAACAACACAAGGGGCGTGGAGCCTTTTGACACATACTGTCAAGAGAAATTGGCAGACGTCAACGACGCCTATCAACATTTCCTAACGGATGCCCACTGTCAAGCGACAGTAAATCATAGTTCGACGTTCTCTGGTAGCTAAGGGTGGCACAAAGAAGAGCCATTAAGTGTCATCCTTGCCCCGGAATATCAACCTGGCGTGTCAAACTAGGATACCGCACGAATTTGACAACACAAACATGGAACCAAATCGAGATGTACGTGACACGGGCCACCAAGAGAAACTTCATGAGAGGGCAGAGACGGCGGGATTGCACACAACAGATGGACAAAAAATCCCTAGTGACAGCTGCGGCGACGAACCCCCCCCCCCCCCTCCCCACCCCTTATATTGTGCCTTGGAACAGTGGAACTACTGAGTGTGTCAGTGAACAGTGATTATACAATTCTTAGTTCAATGCATATACGTGTGTTCCTGTCACAGAAACTTTGACTAGTGTGTTTTGCAGGGGTTCGATTTATTGGTGTTTATTAGACTGACTCTTGTATTTTGCAGGTGTTTTATTTATTGGCGTTTTTTTTAGACGTTGACTATTGTACTTTCAGAGCTGTTTTATTTATCAATGTTTGTTCTTGTGTGATGTATCAGATTTGTGATATTTTGTTTCGTAAATTCATTCCTGTGGCATTGCTTCGTTTATCAGATAGCTATTCATTCTCATTGGATTGTGATCGATTAGCTTTTGCATGGGACATATTTATAGTGAGGAACCCCATGAGGGTAACAATCACTTAATTAATTGTAGTTTCAGTATAATGACACAGTGGTCATTGTTTGCTAACTAACTGAAATATAGTAGAGTGATTAAATTAGTGCCACAAAGTTACTTTAATTCTACAAATTATTAGTTTTATAATATATAGAATTTTTTATGCGATAACCACTTTGTAAAACATGTTTTTTCTCTTATCATTTTTTTGCTTTTGCGGATTGTGCATTGTAATGTTCTGCTTTATAATACTGATGTTATTTCATGTTCTTTTTTAATTGCTGTGTCACCTTTGCTATTTTCATAAATTTTGCTTGTTAATAAACAGTCATAAATTTTCCTGTGATCAGTTGGCTCTTGCAATGAGCAAATACTGGTGAACTCCATAAGGGTAACAACCAGAAATTGTTTTCATATTAATGACACAGGAACCATTGTTTTTACTTGCTGACCGAATTAGGTCTACACTATCTTTTAAATAGGTGTCACAGATTGTGTTCCTTTTTTTCTGTTTGAAATTGGTAGATTTTAAAGATTTGTTGAAATAATTGTGTTTTAGCAAGTAGCTGGTGACCTTTTGCCTTTTCTTTACACTTTTGGTTTAAGTAGGGTGTGAGAAGCCTGCTTGGAAATGTCCTAGCATGGCCAGAAAATTCCCTGCACAGTCTTTTCCCGGAGCGTTGGGGTTATGAAAGGTCTCTGTTGGATTCCTTTCATGTTAATTTCTTAAATCTGTTGTCATTTACGGCATAAATTCCTCTTCTAAATTTACTGTGGCGTTTCTGACTATCTGGGAGACTGAGTAGTGGAACGTGTTACTTTTACACATAAACAAGAACGATCTGTCACACTACTACACTTTAAAACACAGTTTATATGTAATTCATGTCACACAGTCTCATACGGAACCTACATACGCTTTCTTTTATATACTGTGTGTGATAAGATACTGTCAACCCCCTTCCCTTCTGTGTGAGAGGATGAATGAGCAAATGTATTTCTAGTTGCATGCCTCAGGGTAGCAGACAAGCCTGTCTGCTAGAGAACAGTAGGACCAACGTCGGGACAGTTAGCTACGCTTTCTAAAAGCAAAGAAGTTTCTATCCTTAGTATGGTCCTGTCCGTCTCTTGTCATGTTGGTAGAGGAAGCTGCCCCTCTGGCCACTTCCGTTTGTATTTGTGAGCCACCCTCAGAAAGGGACGAGGTCAGTCTGTCCGTGGCGAGCGTCTGAAGTGGTAAAGATCTCCGGCTAAGCGCGTGTCTGCTAAGTCCGTAGGACAATGGATTTCTTAAGTTCAGCCTAACTGAAAATTTAATCACTTTTATTTCAAGTTTAGCTCTAAAATATCTAATGTTATCTTAAATTGCAACGCAGTATATTTCGAGTGTGAAGTTCAGAATATTTTCCATTAGTTGCTTTGTCACTACTTTGTGAGTAAAGTGGAACCACGTGTTGATCAGTAAATCTAACTAAGATCATCAATCTTAAATGCGAGTGTGCATGAGATTATAACATCTCGTCTTGACAATATTTTTCAATATAGCAACTTTTCTTTATGTTCAACCCACGTGGGGTGTACTTTGTGAGACCACTACCACGTGCTTATATAATTGTTTGACCCATCAGGTTAATAGTAAGACGTTAGTAACCAGGTCAAGGTTTTTCTTTTGTAAATTGCTTTTCGATCTAATTTATTTTAATTATCAAAATTAATGTGGAGTTACACGCTTTGTGTAAAGCAAGTTGACCACGTGAAGCATGTGGTGTAATCATCGAAGTAGCCCTCAGCTATTCTTTTTGCGAAGATTTCACAGAGAGTTAGTATGAATTTAGTATACCAGTGTGTGGTAATTACATGACGGACAGGATTGTGCTACGAGTGTAACTTCTTTGGGTGAAAATTTAATCGGTTTGTTGTGGTTAATTTCCTCTTGCATATGTTTCAACGTTCTTCGTGTGTTATTTTATGAATGCAGTGTTGTATGCAGTCTCCCAATCTTGGCTCCATGTTTGATGTGTTCCTTAAGATTACAAACCCACATTTTCACAATCCTAAATAAGGCTCCAGTTTAGTTTAAAATGCTGAAATTTCAATGATCAATGTTAAAATAAATTTCCAAATATAAATTGATTTATTTCTTTTTATTTAAATTCTCTTATATATATATATATATATATATATATATATATATATATATATATATATATATATATATCACCGGTTGTCGTATGACTATTAAAAGATTATAATTAATATTAATCTGGTTGGAATTTGGTAAGCTAGACTGGATACCTGGTGAAACAGTTTCTCAGTAATGCAAGGTTAACTTCCCCAGACAGTTCACAGCTTTTAACCTGCTTTTATTGTCTATCAGCACCGCTTCATAGAAAAATAAAGTAACAACGTTACAATATCACTTTGCTGCAGAATTCTTAAACATTTTCTAAGTTCGAATATAATTAATTCCCTTGAGACCCCAAAGCCAAAGTCCACAAATCATTTGGTTTTAGAAAGCGTCACTCGTGTAACACTCATCTTTCTCTGTTCTCACTTGATATTTTTCGAACTGTGCATGAGTGGCAACAGGCAGATTCCATATTCCTAGATCTATACGAAACGCGTTTGACTCGGTGCTCCACTGCAGACTGTTACGAAGGTGCGAGCATACTGAATAGATTCCCAGATATATGTTTGGGCCAAAGTCGTCTTAAGTAATAGGATACAGAACGTTGTCCACGATGGCTAGAGTTTATCAGAGAAGAGAGTATCGTCAGGTGTGCCCCATAGAAGTGTGACAGGGTCGCTGGTAATCTCTTTGTATGTAAATGATCTGGCTGACAAGTTGAGTAGCAACCTGCGGCTCTTTGCTGAAAACGCTATGGTGTATGGGAAGGTATCGTTGATGAGTGACTGCAGGAAAATGCAGGATGATTTAGGCAATATTTGTATATGGTGTCATGAATGTCAGCTAGCTCTTAATGTAGAAAAATGTCAGATAAAGTAGACGAGTAGGAAAAATAATCCCGTAATGTTCGATTACAACATTAGTATTGCGCTTCTTGACACAGTCAGGCCGGTTAATTATCAAAGCGTAACGCTGCAAAGCAATATTAAATGGAACGAGCTTGTAGTGGAGAAGGCGAATGGTCGATCTCGGTTTACTGGGAGAGTTTTAGGAAAGTATGGTTCACCTGTTCACCGTGAGTACTGCTCGAGTGTTTGGGATCCGCACCATGTCGGATTAAAGGAAGACATCGAAGCAATTCAGAGGCGGGCAGCTAGATTTGTTACTGGTAGGTTCGATCAACGAGCAAGTATTATGGCTCTGCTTCTGGAACTCAAATAGGGATCACTGGAGAGAAGGCGACGTTCTTTTCGAGGAACTCTATTCAGAGAACATTTGGAGAACCGGCTTTTGAAGCTGAATGCAGAACGATTCTACTGCCGGCAACGTACATTTTGCGCAGGAACCATGATCATAAGATACACTATGTGATCAAAAGTATTTGGACCCTAAAAAACATACGTTTTCATATTAGGTGCATTGTCCTGTCAGTTACTGCCAGGTACTCCATATCAGCGACCTCAGTAGTCATTAGACATCGTGAGAGAGCAGAATGGAGCGCTCCGCGGAATTCGAACTTGGTCAGGTGATTGGGTGTCACTTCAGTCATACGTCTGTACGCGAGATTTCCACACTCCTAAACATCCCTAGGTTCATTGTTTCCAAAGCGATACTTAAGTGGAAACATGAATGGACACGTACAGCACAAAGGCGTACAGGCTGACATAGTCTGTTGACTGAAAGAGACCGCCGACAGTTGAAGAAGGTCGTAATGTATAATAGGCAGACATCTATCCAGACGATCATACAGGAATTCCAAACTGCATCACGATCCACTGCAAGTACTATGGCAGTTAGGTGGGAGGTGAGAAAACTTCGATTTCATGGTCGATCAGCTACTCATAAGCCACAAATCACGCCGATAAATGCCAAACGACGCCTCGCTTGGTGTTAGGAGCGTAAACATTGGACGATTGAACAGTGGAAAAACGTTGTGATGGGTGACGAATTACGGTACACAATGTGGCGATCAGAAGGCAGGGTTTGGGTATGTCGAATGCCCGGTGAACGTCATCTGCCAGCGTGTGTAGTGACAGTAAAATACGGAGGCCGTGGTGTTCTGGTGTGGTCGTGTTTTTCATGGAGGAGGCTTGCACCACTTGTTTTGCGTGGTACTATCACAGCACAGGCCTACATTTATGTTTTAAGCACCTTTTTGCTTCCCACTGTTGAAGAGAAATTTGGGGATGACGGTTGCATCTTTTAACACGATCGAGCACCTGTTCATAATGCACGGCCTGTGGGGGAATTGTTACACGACAATAACATCCCAGTAATGGACTGGTCTGCACAGAGTCCTGACCTGAATCCTACAGAACACATTTGGGATGTTTTGGAAAGCTGGCTTCGTGCCAGGCCTCACCGGCTGATATCGATACTTATCCTCAGTGCAGCACTCCGTGAAGAATGGGCTGCCATTCCCCAAGATACCTTCCAGTACCTGATTGAACGTGCGAGAGTGGAAGCTGTCATCAAGGAAAAGGGTGGGTAAATACCATATTGAATTCCAGCATTACCGATGGCGGGCGCCACGAACTTGTAAGTCATTTTCAGCCAGGTGTCCGGATGCTTTTGATCACACAGTGTAAGTGGAATTAGGGATCGTGTAGAGGCATACAGACTGTCGCTTTTCTCTCGCTTTATTTGCTAGTGGAACAGGAACGGTAATTATTACTAGTGCTACAAGGTACCGTCCGCCACGTACCGTATTGTGGCTTTCTGAGTATGTATGTTGATGTAGGTTTAGATGTAGGTTATGATTTCTCACAAAAGTCCAGTCGATTAATTTTTACGTTCGTTAAATCTAACACAAATACAAATACACGGGCTTGGTGGATTCACGCCGCATTCTCGCAAAACTCAGGCAACGGATAGCGGATGATTGCACAGTTAGATAAAGTTTAAGAAAATGCAATGAAGATTCACAATATGTAGAACAATATATTTAGACGGCCAGGGTTTTTATTGTAAAATAAATATTGCTTGTGAAATGTTTGCAAATTGTATTAATAGAAATAAAAAATGTGCGACAATGTCTGCCTCCCAACAAATCGCTGTCTAATTTTTGTCTTCGTCCATGTTTCACCCGAGTTGTGACATCTTCAATGGCCAGTTGTTTATTTGCACAACAAGAATAGCAGGAAAAATTTATGAAACATGTGAACATTTAGTTATTGCTACTGTTTATATTTTCTTTACGTCCATCGTATCAGACCGTTAGATTAAAGATTGGTTTCTCCTTTTTCCGCTTATAGATTTCAGCAGCTTATCTATAGTAAGGACTGCAAGCCATCTACAACATAGCTATGCTCAGCCAACATCTCTGTTGTTAAATTTTGTCTAAGTTGTAACATCTGCGATACGTATATTTACGCAATAAAAAGTTTGCGTATGACTGACTTCATACTTACAGTTGTAGCAGGCGTGCTGTGCGCCTTGTGAGATGATTATTGGACTCTCGATACGCTTATTACTCCTTTCGTACTTTATGCGCTCTGGGAGTGTCAGTGAATTGTGTTTCCTCGACTGCACATTGTATCAGCGTGAAGATAAAATATAGTGTAGTAATGCACTACATGACGCACTTTGCATTTAAACCACCATGAAAAGTGCAAAGAGTTTGCTTGTTGCTTAGATGCGGAGGCAATGACGTCACAATCCGAAGTGGCACTGGAAGGACATCTAAAAATGCGCGATGGCACTGGTTGGAAATGCAAAAATGCAAGATGGCCGAACTAACCCTGCTGGGCAAGCAGCAAATTAAAAACAAATAAAAAACGTCCGGAATTGGGGAACTAGCTTAGTTACGCTTTCCGAACCTACTGATACTACAGTCGAAGATCTACATCTACATCTACATGATTACTCTGCAATTCACATTTAAGTGCTTGGCAGAGGGTTCATCGAACCACAATCATACTATCTCTCTACCAATCCACTCCCGAACAACGCGCGGGAAAAACGAACACCTTAACCTTTCTGTTCGAGCTCTGATTTCTTTTATTTTATTTTGATGATCATTCCTACCTATGTAGGTTGGGCTCAACAAAATACTTTCGCATTCGGAAGAGAAAGTTGGTGACTGAAATTTCGTAAATAGATCTCGTCGCGACGAAAAACGTCTTTGCTTTAATGACTTCCATCCTAACTCGCGTATCATATCTGCCACACTCTCTCCCCTATTACGTGATAATACAAAACGAGCTCCCCTTTTTTGCACCCTTTCGATGTCCTCCGTCAATCCCACCTGGTAAGGATCCCACACCGCGCAGCAATATTCTAACAGTGGACGAACGAGTGTACTGTAAGCTGTCTCTTTAGTGGTCTTGTTGCATCTTCTAAGTGTCCTGCCAATGAAATGCAACCTTTGGCTCGCCGTCCCCACAATATTATCTATGTGGTCTTTCCAACTGAAGTTGTTCGTAATTTTAACACCCAGGTACTTAGTTGAATTGACAGCCTTGAGAATTGTACTATTTATCGAGTAATCGAATTCCAACGGATTTCTTTTGGAACTCATGTGGATCATCTCACACTTTTCGTTATTTAGCGTCAACTGCCACCTGCCACACCATACAGCAATCTTTTCTAAATCGCTTTGCAACTGATACTGGTCTTCGGATGACCTTACTAGACGGAAAATTACAGCATCATCTGCGAACAACCTAAGAGAACTGCTCAGATTGTCACCCAGGTCATTTATATAGATCAGGAACAGCAGAGGTCCCAGGACGCTTCCCTGGGGAACACCTGATATCACTTCAATTTTACTCGATGATTTGCCGTCTATTGCTACGAACTGCGACCATCCTGACAGGAAATCACGAATCCAGTCGCACAACTGAGACGATAGTGAAAGTTTCAGTATATCTGATTGACTTCTATTATTTATGGAAATAAGTCATCTTCACAAAAATTGCGTTAACTGCCGACATGTTCAAAAGCATCCAAATTATCTAAATGTCTGCGTCGTTTTCAAAAGTATCCAAATGATTATTTACCAGCAATTACGTAAAGGATGTAACATGAAGTATTTCTACATCAAAAATATGCAGGCTTTGTCATCAGCAGCATGGAGACGCACACTCGCGCACACACACACACACACACACACACACACACACACACACTCACACACACACACATATATAGTATTTATTATGCTTGCAAAGCATAACTGGACTAGATCCACCACATTGGGTTACTGTTTCAATTTTTTAAATTATTTATGGAATTGATTTCTTTGTACAAACACAACTCGCACTTTTTTAATTTTTCGCCACTGCCATCTTGCATTTTTAAATTTGCTGGCAGCATCGTCTTAGACTGTTACATCATTGCCCCTGCGTCTAGACAACATGCGATGATGTTACACTTTTCAAGGTCGTTTAAGTGCGAAGCGCGCCAGGTAATCTCTTGGTCTACGCTACTATTATGAACATAACACGTTGTATTGCAAGAAGCAAAGTTAATCACATTATCTACAAGCACAGGCAAAATGGTTAAAAGCCCAAGATGATACTGTAGAAGGTCATAGTACTGGAGGTGTAGCTAACAGCCGGCCGGAGTGGCCGAACGGTTCTAGGCGCTACAGTCTGGAACCGCGCCCGCTATGGTCGCAGATTCGAATCCTGCCTCGGGCATGGATGTATGTGATGTCCTTAGGTTAGTTAGGTTCAAGTAGTTCTACGCTCTAGGGGACTGATGACCTCAGAAGTTAAGTCCCATAGTGCTCAGAGCCATTTGAGTCATTTGTAGCTAACAAATGGCTCATTTAATACTTGCTGGAAAGTTATACATTTCGGCGAAAGTAGATTAGGGAGATAATGTTAACTGAGGAAACTATTAATATAATTTCTAAGGCAGGAGTTTTTAAAATTTTGGTGAAATATGGGAACTGTATGGTGAATATATCACATGGAACGTCCCTTTCGTGGTCTTGCTCCGACTTAGACATCAGTATCGACACGGCACTATAGCTGACAGATACTAAGGCTCGCAATAAGGGAGACTCCCAAGACACCGCGCTCCCTGCCAGGAGGCACTCGTGACATGTAAAATGGTACCGTCAATTACGGCGTAAAGGCATTGTATAGGACCTTGCGTCAAGTATCAAACTTCACTTCATATCATCAAGCAGCTAGTGATATCACCAGAACTGATCATGGAAATCTACTGTTGCCTGTGAACTCGCACGCCCACTAGATTATTACTTCGGAGAACTTTGCCACTGCGTATGACGAGTTGGCACACACTTAAACTACGAGGTGCATTCAAGTTCTAAGGCCTCCGATTTTTTTTTTCTCCGGACTGGAAAGAGGTAGAAACATGCGAATTTATTCAAAATGAGGCCGCATTCATTGTCAATACGTCCCAGAGATTGCAGCGCCGTACGGCAGATGGAATTTTACCGCCAGCGGCGAGAATGAGAACTGTTTTAAATACTTAAAATGGCGACGTTTTCCTCACTTGAACAGCGTGCAATCATCCTTTTTCTGAATTTGCGTGGTGTGAAACCAATTGAAATTCATCGACAGTTGAAGGAGACATGTGGTGATGGAGTTATGGATGTGTCGAAAGTGCGTTCGTGGGTGCAACAGTTTAATGAAGGCAGAACATCGTGTGACAACAAACTGAAACAACCTAGGGCTCGCGCAAGCCGGTCTGACAACATGATCGAGAAAGTGGAGAGAATTGTTTTGGCAGATCTCTGAATGACTGTTGAACAGATCGCCTCCAGAGTTGGCATTTCTCTGGGTTCTGTGCACACAATCCTGCATGACGACCTGAAAATGCGAAAAGTGTCATCCAGGTGGGTGCCACGAATGCTGACGGACGACCACATGGCTGCCCGTGTGGCATGTTGCCAAGCAATGTTGACGTGCAACGACAGCATGACTGGGACTTTCTTTTCGTCGGTTGTGACAATGGATGAGACGTGGATGCCATTTTTCAATCCAGAAACAAAGCGCCAGTCTGCTGAATGAAAGCACACAGATTCACCGCCACCAAAAAAATTTTGGGTAACCGCCAGTGCTGAAAAAATGATGGTGTCCATGTTCTGGGACAGCGAGGGCGTAATCCTTACCCATTGCGTTCCGAAGGGCACTACGGTAACAGATGCATCCTAGGAAAATGTTTTGAAGAACAAATTCCTACCTTCACTGCAACAAGACCGTCCGGAAAGGGCTGCGCGTGTGCTGTTTCACCAAGACAACGCACCCGCACATCGAGCTAACGTTACGCAACAGTTTCTTCGTGATAACAACTTTGAAGTGATTCCTCATGCTCCGTACTCACCTGACCTGGCTCCTAGTGACTTGGCTTTTTCCAACAATGAAACACACTCTCCGTGGCCGCACATTCATCAGCTGTGCTGCTATTGCCTCAGCGATTTTCCAGTGGTCAAAACAGACTCCTAAAGAAGCCTTCGTCGCTGACATGGAATCATGACGTCAGCGTTGTGAAAAATGTGTACGTCTGCAGGGTGATTACGTCGAGAAGTAACGCCAGTTTCATCGATTTCGGGTGAGTGGTTAATTAGAAAAAAAATCGGAGGCCTTAGAACTTGAATGCACCTCGTATTGTGTAATGTTTTGGGCTCTGCTGTAAGCAGAGGTTGTTGCACTGTTAGCCTAATTTCAGTGCATGAATAAGTGAGAGTGTTTGTCAACTGTATCTTTGAACAACTCAGAATAGTTTGCTAGTCGTGTATGAAATTTTAAATGAAGCAAATATTATGAATTACAGTTTCACCAGCAGCTCATAGATTTTGAGAAAGCATTCGACTAAGTTTTAACCTAATGTCTAATGTAAGTCTTCGATTCAGCTTATCCTAATATACCGAAAAGCGTAATATACATCAACGCTACAGCTTTCAGTAAACTTGATCTTGGTTGTGAGAAATTTAGAATTGCAAGAGGTGACAGGGAAGGAGATTTCACAGTAAGAAAAAAAAAAAAATTCTCCGCACTTCTGGACGAAGTTTTCAGGTCATTAAACTAGAAAAAGTATAGAGGAGTAGGTGTTAATGGCACATATGTGAACATTATTATTTTGTTGTTGACGGTGTACTGATCGTCTCTGGTGCAGAGAAACTCCAACAATGGACGAAGAAGCTTAACAGAACAAGGTAGAAAGTATGTCTGAATATCAGTTACAATTTTTTTAAGGAAATCCAACTCCCAAGTACGAAACAGCTTCAGACGTCTGATTACTTAACACATGAGTTAATGTATTAACTGTTTAGTTAGCTACAAACTTTTTTCCTTGTATTAGTTGGAGAGGGGGGAAAGCCAGAAAATTTTAGAAAAATTTGAAATTATGTTCAAAGTTTTTTGGAAGTCGCTATGTGTTCTCTTCCTCAAACACTGAATAAAAATTGTGGAGACCAATAACTCAGGTGGCACTCTGCTTAACCAAATGAACCAATACGTAACACACGTCGATGATATTTGTATGCTACTGAGAAGATTAAAAGAACTTGAAGAAGGATTTGACACATTATAAAATGACGCAGAGGGGTCAGGGCTTCGAGTGAGCGGCACCAAAATGCAATATTTGTTCGTTTCCAGGAGGAACGCTGCTGTGAAAGAGAAATAAATCATGTTCCATGGAGCCAGCTATAAGAGGTGTAAGAACCTGGGTGCTCTGGTAACCGATGATAACAGCATAAGTGAAGAAATAAAAGCAAAGGTTGCCGCCGGAAATGGAACTTAATGGGCCTGATCAAGATAGCTCGAGTAGAAAATCGAAGGTGGCTGTCTATCGAACGGTTATAAAGCCTGTGGCGACATGTAGCTCAAAAAACATCAGCACAGTAATTCATTAAAATTTCTAAGGGGACGTTTCATTTTATATATATATATATATATATATATATATATATATATATATATATATATATATATATATATAATGATCAATATTCAAGTTTTATTGGGATCACCATGGAAATTTCTGAAGAATGGTAGATTAAAATAACTGTGGCTTCATTCCCTGCATTACTATAGTAATAAATAGCTTCCATAAATGGTTCCCTTTATAACCGATCTTAGGTCCGCCATATTTAACACTGGTACGGCTTCTACTGTGTTTCCCTATGACATAGGCTCTCGTCTGTCTCACTCGCACACTACAGCGCTTAGGCTTCAATATACAATAGACGCCTGTGGATTCCCCATCTCGTGGTGAATCTGCGCCCTTTGTGGCACACGGTCCTCGACAGGGTTCGTTTCACAATTACTGTTAACGGTTCTAGGCGCTCAGTCCGGAACCGCGCGACTGCTACGGTCGTAGGTTCGAATCCTGCCTCGGGCATGGATGTGTGTGATGTCCTTAGGTTAGTTAGGTTTAAGTAGTTCTAAGTTCTAGGGGACTGATGACCACAGATGTTAAGTCCCGTAGTGCTCAGAGCCATTTGAACCACAATTCCTGTAGGCTGACTCTTTCGGCCATATACATAAATGAGAACGCAATGCTCATTATATCACAAGTGCATAGAACTTAAAGGATCTCAAAAACGTACGCAAAGCAATATCGACAACTAAATTCATGGAAACCTTCTAGAGAAGCGTGAGGTATCGGATATTGGTTGCGCAATGTTTCTTGAAATTTATCAGTCTTAGCAAGCGAGTGACTTGAGATAGAGAATCATAAATTACGATAAACCTGTCGGAACAATGATTCACATTTTGACGCTGTAAATGTCCGACACAAATTTTTACGTCTAGATAATACATTCCTCACTTCATTGGCATTTCGATAATGATCAGGGTTTTATATTTAGCGAGTCTTCCAGCTGTTGTTCGTCTTGCTTACCATCATTAGACTTACCTGCCTAAAACACTTCTATGCTCTGAGCTAAGTAGTGTAGTAGTTAAGGTACTGGGAGAGAGTTTAAAAGCCAGCATTCATTGTTCCAGTTTTTGGTTTTCTGAACCTCTCTAATTCATCATCAGCTTAAGTCCTGTTAATGATCGTTGGTATACACAGACGATATTATCATAATACACACACAGTTACGTTTTAAAGGATGCAGGGTCAAAAATAAGCTGACGTTTGTTTAACCATAGGAAGATGGTTCTACATAAAGGCAACGTATAACAGTGTAGTAAAACGAGCTGATACGTGAATAAAACTCTGAACAAAGCGAGCAGAGATCATAGTCTATTTCTAGGCACTAGGTAAGGAATCAAACTGAAACACGCATATTTAAGTGAGGGATTGGTACAGATCATAAGTATCCATGATTCACGCCCCCAGTCATCACCCTCATGATCGTCATTATCATCATCATCATCACGAATCAGCCATCTGATTGATTTCAGGACAAATTCTTCCTTCGGAATTACATTCTTCAGTTACATGCATCCAGGTTGTTCCTGGATGTTTCCTAATGTCACTTACCCACTTTCGATCAGGTAGTCGTTCAGTCTTTTGTTACCTGTTGGAAGCCAACAAAGAATTTCCTTGGTGCATCCGAATGGTTCCTTGTGCCTCCTCCACGCTGCTTCCTTGGTGTCATGCAAATCCCCACTCCCGGCCGTGGGAAGAATCTACACATTCTTAGCGCTATGCTCCACGTGAGACAAATTATGTGACGTATTGGTATACAGATTTACTTTGTTACGTTTATTGGTGGACAGCTATGCTATTAAATCAGTTGAAATAATAACAGTCAATCTCTCTTTGACACGATAAACAGGGTCCAAAATGACACTACTACTGCCATGGCGCCATAGACATCAAGCCCTGACGACACCATGTGCAACATACACATCGTGCGAGTTGCAGCAAGCTCAGCCCCTGCAGTTCAGACGCCGTGGGACTTCGAAACCCCGAAACTCACTAGACAGGCCAGCAAAGGGCATCCACAGTGCTCTGGCAAGGCCACAAAGCATCATACACGTCAGTGATAGCTGTAGTTTACAGGCGGCATCTCTCCATTCATCCACCATGTCACTAGCCGAAAACGAGCAGCAAGTATCCATCTGTGAGGCAGATATTTAGCTCAGTGGACGAGCTCCGAACAGCAGTTTCGTCACAGCCAGCAACCAGAAACCTTTTCCTACACCAGACCAAGGACTCAGCTGTCGCCCTGGACAGTATGCCGCCTCAACAGACCTGGCTGTGTACCACCTGGGTCTTGGGATCATTTGTACCTTTGTTCCGCTGACCGACAAGTGTTCTATCCTTGTTGGACTTACACATTTTCATTACTGCTAGACTCTTGATACTTCAGTAAATGAAGTACTTATATGAGATTTTGTCAGGTGTTTGTTCTTTCCATAAACGGAAGTTTATTACAACTGAGCCAAGAAAAGCTTTTTTCTGTCCAATTTAGAGTTCTGAATATTGTTTTATTTCAATTCTTAAAGTGATTAACTGTTTCACGCATTGTGGACCTTAATGATTTATTGTATGAACTTGGAACTTTAAACTAATTTCATTGGTGAAGGGTTTTCGTTTGTTTTGTTTTTGCAGATTTATATTCTGTTCTGACTCACAGGAACTGTAGAAGTGTTAGATATGTGTTCTTCTTTAGTGGACGTCTCCCTAGAATGGAACAGATCAACTCACTTACCACAAATAAATGCCACACACTTACTTACTCCTTGACGCTGCAGCCTCTGACAATTGCAGCGTAATCTTGATGATCTTCTGCTTGTTTCCTCCATCTCCTTGTTCCCATCCTTCTCAAGTCATTCTGCACATCATCCAGTCGTCTTTTCTGAGGTCTCCCTTGCACCTTCTGCCACTTGGATTTCCTCCGCAGATTTTGACAGATCTATCCTAAGCTCTACACGGACCAACCATCTCAATCTGTTGGCCGTGATATACGACTCAGGTCAGCATAAACGTATAGTTCTTCACATTCCTTGTTTTTCAATATTCTCCATTGTCCTGCCTCATTCACTGTTCCAGAGATCTTTCTCAACATTTTCCTCTGCCATCTTCTCAGAAACTCCTCTTGTGCCACTGACATTGTCCCAATAAAACTTGAATATTGATCATTATACATACATACATATATATATATATATATATATATATATATATATATATATATATATATATATAATGAAACGTCCCCCTAGAAATTTTAATGAATTACTGTGCTGATAAACCTCTTACATTATTTGATTTTCAAACAGCTGAGCAGAACTGAACGTACTCAGACATTTCGCTCTTTCCCTCTTCTGATCAACACTAAACTGACACACAATATTTATAGCGCAACGCAATCTGACTTTTAATAATCCCTACAAAAGAATGGCCCTGACTAAGAATAACCTATACCTTTCACAAATCACTAACCTCACAAAAATCTTCGTTACTCAAACTACTGCAATAAAGCGAGCGCCAATACTGCCAGCTAAATAAAAGATTCAAACTACTTAAGGCACTAACTACTGATAGGCATAGTTAGCAAATAAATGATTTTGATAGAGAACAAACAATGTATTTACCTTAATAGTGTTCAAAACTCATAATATCTATATCAGTCCATGATATCCAAATTACAAATTTACTGTCTCTGTCCAAATCATCCGCTCTCAAAACTCCGCCATCTCACTCCACACATCCACCACTGCTGGCGGCTCACCTCCAACTGCGCAACGCTACGCGCTGTTAACAGCCAACTGCCCAACACTACAATGGCGAATATTCCAACAACAATGCCAACCGCCTACTTACACACACACACACACACACACACACACACACACACACACACATATATATATATATATATATATATATATATATATATATATAATTTAGGATTTACTGTTAAAATGAAATTAACGAGTTTAGTAATAAAGACCTGAATGCTAAAATCTGAGCGCTTTGGTGGATCTTAACGATCAACATTTCATATAGAAGCGCATCATTAAAATGACAATCGTTGTAAATATCAACTCTGTAACTTTATTTGTTTAAAAGACAGGAAATTTAAATTATCAGTATTTACAGTTAAACATCAGATCATCATTTCCTACACACAAGACACATTCAACGAGAACCTACGTCATAGGGAAGCCCAGTAGAACCCGTTTGTGGCCGAGGAGACGTAGCAGTGTTAAATATGGCTGACGTAAGATGGGCTATAAAGGGAACCGTTTACGGAAGCAATTTAATACACCTAATGAATGACACCTTATTGAATGGTTAGGTAACAGAATATTTGTTGTAAAGTTTAGTGCATAAGAGTTACTTTTGTTATTTATTTATTTATCAGAAAGTACATTGGTGCATGGCTACTGGACGTGGCATTAAAAGCTAAGAAGGAAATTGTATTGGTTTTGTGTAAAAGAATTTAACGTTTATTACATAATAGATATTATTGTTACTTTATTTAGAACGTGGAAGTGGTCAAGCTTTGATTATTTAAATATGTTAAAATGTAAAATAATGTAGAATAAGCTGTAGCCCATCAGATGACCGGTTTCAGGAAAGGGAACTGCACCAGCCAGTTGAGCGAGGATATTCGGCGTGCGGGAAACGCGGCCGGGGACGGGCAGAGGGACTGTGCTGGAGGAGACGCGAAAGCGGACAGTTCGGCTGGAGACACCAAAGGGTAAAGTTCGGATTGAGACGCAAAAGCGGACAGTCGGTCTTTAGGCAGCTAGGAAGTGAAACGATTTTGGAAAATTTCGCGTTGTGTGGTATCGCGGGAGTTAGTCTCTGAGCGGTAAGCAGCCGCGCGCCTAGCGTGAACTCTAACGAGGTGGAGTATCGAACTTGTAATTCGCTATGAGATTGTGGATGATCGAACTGTGTCAAATGGATATGAGCTCGAGTGTAACAGTAACTCTAAATACGACCACTTTCGCTATTAGTTTGCTTTCTGAATAAACATTATTCTAACCAGATCGCAACTGTGTGGCCTACATCATATACGGGTCGGATTTTTTAGTTCCCGATATTATTATGACTGTTATTATATGTTATATTAAGTTTGTATTTCGCAATCTTGCCATCAACCAGACAATTTAACCAAGGGGTCACAAGTGTCTAATTTAGGGCAGGTAATGCGGCACTTGCTGTTCAACCCCTAGACGAGTTTGACCCAAGACATTTCGACGAAGAGGAACCGCATGTGACCCGAACATCTTTGGGATGTTAGCTCGCACATTGCTAAGAAAAAATGTGTTCTACTTCGAGGGCATATACCTAGTGTTCTTCTTTCCCCTGCACAGTACCTCCTTACACAGGTCTTCTAGTAAATAATAACGTACTGTAACGTGACAAAAATCTTATTAAAATTGACTCATTTCATGCCAGAAAGCTTTTCTCGTTTCGTTATACCCTTATATCAAATGCCTTAAAATCACTTTAATGCCGCGCGGGACTAGCCGAGCGGTGTAAGGCGCTGCAGTCATGGACTGTGCGGCTGGTCGCGGCGGAGGTTCGAGTCCTCCCTCGGGCATGGGTGTGTGTGTTTGTCCTTAGGATAATTTAGGTTAAGTAGTGTGTAAGCTTAGGGACTGATGACCTTAGCAGTTAAGTCCCATAAGATTTCACACACATCTGAACTTTTTTTTTCACGGTAATGAAATGCGTGGAATCAGTAAGGTTGACATCTGTGAAATACAGTGAGATGAAATAATATCAATGAAATCTCTTTTGAACTGCTGAATTGCAATGAGATGAAAATTACTTATAATTGTAAATTTGTACCAAATCGGGATTCGAACGCGGATCTTATATGTTTATGTAATTACTGTTAATTGCTCCCAGAATCATATTTCATGCATCGTGTGTAGTAGGATATGACTACTAATTCTGTCTCAGGCTTTCTGAAAATCGACGTTAGAAGAAAAAAGTATCCAAAATCAGGATGTACGTTAGTCATTGTCCTTGCTGCAACAGTCGTTCGATGTTGTTTTAAGACTTTGTGAAGAACTGACTTCATTCTGATTTTAATGAATCACACACAGATTTTAAAGTGCGCATTGAACAGTGTTATTTTCGATATTTCCGTACCGTGGCCTCATGGGAGGTTTTTGGTATGATAACCACTAATTCCTCGGTGTAACGTTTAGTAGAATGTTGTTAGCCACATGTCATAGTCCGTGTGATTGGGTTACTTACATATAGTTTTCTTAAGAGTTAAACAAAAAAATCCAGTTTTATAAAATGACCAGCTTGTTGTTATGTGTTCGCAGAAGAAACATGTCTTATTTTTGACCCTACTGACACGTTCCACATCATGACAAGTTAACGCAAATATGACTCACACAAGATGCAAGCTAAACAACACATACAGGTCACTGTTGTTCGTATTATATCCCATAGACATTCAGAATTCAACTGATAATCCATCATTTTTCATGTGCTTTTCACTTTTGCTTGAGTTCCTAAGTTGGTGATTTTCTCTAACAGATTTATTTGTGTAGTTCTGTACGGATGATTGAAAGAAATTCGTTTCTTTCTTCGGTATTAGCCTCTGGATATTCCTAAAAGACTGCTAAAGTAATTCGTGTTGGTAGTTTGTGGTAGTTGGTAGTTCCTTTATTTTATAAAACGAGAAACGAAATCGTTTTCCTCTATCATATTATTGGTGTTTCAGGTATGTACGTGCCTGCCTTGTGGTGACCATCGTTTTAAAAACACAATTTTTATTTTCACAGTTTTCATTTTAGTTATATTTTCTGTCAGTTTACTCTGTTTTTACGTCTTTCTCTGAAACACGCAAACTAATATTCTGCCATTCATTTGTTCCAGGAAGCAGATTCATTTGTGTATTGTATTATCATCTTCTTAATGTGGTGTTACGGCACAGAATAGTAAGGAGTAGAAAATTAGAAAATTTTACTAACGCTCATCTACCTACTCGGTGTGGAACAAGACGACTGTAAACGAGGTTAATAAATAGTTGAACTTTTTCAATGTTTTACTAGCAACAGAGACGCTTCACGGGTAACCAACTGCTATTCTGAATTCATGTGGAGTTATCTCTGCTCGGCCCTCCTGTATTGGGATTTTTCATTTCTGCTCACAGAAGTATTCGTCTGTATCTCAGTAGTTTTTTTAAACACATATTCCGAATTTCCGCAAATCCCCACTTTAGATCTATTTCACTTATGACAAGTGTGTCCAGTTGCCATAATCGACGTCATAGGAAGGTTCGCTGCCATATATTTTTTGTCCGAATGTGATACGTGCAATGACCAGTAAAATTAAGTTTCTGTACTTCGCAATTGGTTACCAACTACAGTACTTCTTAGGCACAGTAAAATCATGTAATCGGCTTGCCGAAGCCGCGTATCGAACTCTGGGGTCGATGGGATGAAGTAAGTTCAAGTGTCTATCCCGTTGAGGCCTTTCGCCAAAAGTTTTAAATATTAGCAATACTTTAAAATTTGGTGTCTGGTCTTCCTTTCATAGCGCTGTGTTCTCCGGAAGACAAGGCACACAGCCGTACACAGGAGAGCGCCGAGTTGCCCAGTACTCTGGAACAGTTGAGTTAAGGCTAGTTGCCAACAGAGGGCGCCTACAAGGGTTATAAGCATTCGGAAAGTTTCAACAGTACCTCAGGACAGCGTCACAGCCGTGTCTACAGTCGCCGCCACGAAGGGACAGACTGGAGTGACTGCAGCTATTGTTCACGATATTCAGCGTTAGACCAGAATTAAAGGCCGATCAGTGCCAGTAAACAATGAATCTTTGCCATATACCATCATCATACTAGAGTTGTATACTGTGTAGTTGTTGTTACTAAATTATTGTGAATTAGTAAACCTCCGATTCTTTAAAAAATCGAGCTGTATAAAACAGCTTCAAACGTCTGATTACAAGTGAGTTAACGCGCTAAAAATTTGACCTTAAGAGGGACTTCCATGAAACTGATTGAAAATGTCAAATTTCAATTTAGTTTTTGTTAGTAGGTCTCATTGACAATACGTTCACATCCGAAATGCCTGACAAATAATTAAATGTGTGACACGGCCCTCCTCCCACGTCTACTTTTTAAAGCAATACTTCAATATCAGTTCGGTGAAAACGATTCCTTCGATTACTTCCAAGCAAACTTGCACTGGTTACACCTAGAAGGCTGTAATAAATACTCTTTGCTTTTACAGATCATCTGTGATTCTGTTCCGTATCTTAGAAACAATACCAAGCCGGCTGCTTTGTTTACAAAGAAGCAATTCTTGTTTTGCACTGAGCTTCCCACAGAGATTTTCGCAAGAAGATGGTAGACATTCTTCACGTGTATTATGGCAAGGCTATCAGACACCACCTATCCAGTGTAAGTGACATGAAAAGCACAGTATGGGCTACATATTTCCACATGGTGCCAGCATATCAACATCCCATTGATCATCTGTGCCACATTATCTGGTGTAAATGCCATGAGTTTCAGAGGGATAACAAGCCCTGTTTCACAAGGAGAGGCTTCCGAATCATATGTTGGATCTTGTCAAACCCACTTAGATGTTTCTGGCCGATAATGAAAGTTTAAAAAAGGTGTGTTCATTGCAAAAAGCAGAATCCAAATGAGTCTCTAAATTCACTCGTTTGTAAACTATGCCCTAAAACTATATTTTCGTCTGCTATAGTTGTCAGAATTCCAGCTTGTGATGCAGTTCTTGTAGTTAATGATGATAATGTAGGGAGAACGAAGGTATTGGAGATTGGCCTTTAATATAGGAAATTCCACTTAAGACATCATGAGAAAAATAGATTTATAGCCCCTCTCGGCAGCTGAAAAGTCAGTTGAAGATCTGGTAAAGGAAAGAAGGCAGAAAACAAGAGATCAGTTGAGAAGCCTTCGAGCGAAAGAGGACCACGAGAAGAAATATAGGGCCTGTTTTGCATTTCCTGAACATCAGGATTTTTTAAATTTATATACCTTTTCCTCAGAATCTATGAAGGCTAGAATTACACAATTTTGTACACTTACTTCCACAAGTTCTATAAATGTTGTCTCAAGAGTAAATTTTGAAATTCTGAGCGTAAGGTGAGATATGGTGCAAGGTGCTTGGAATTTTGCATGGCTTTCGTATTATACTCACACATTTATATTTAAAAATTGTTAAAATTCTTCTATTCGATATACTCAAGAACCTCATGAGAGAAGCTTACTATATGCAGAGAGATTAAATAGAGAAAATTTTGTAGAAATCTCTGTTTCTGAGAAAAAGGTGCATATATTATCTTTTGAAAATAAAATTTTTGAATTCTATAAAAAAAGTTAAATATACATAATCAAAGAAACTTAACAGTAAATGTGTTAATTTCATGTAAAGCTTGGTACAAAGTTTCATTGTCGTATCTTCAAAATTGTAGATTTGGTCTTTTAAATAGCAAGTGTTTTTCATGAACGTTCCGCCTTAAGAATATAAGCGAGAAAAACTTTGTAAATGGTTTGAAATTATGCTTAAAGTTTACTGGATATCGCTAAGTGTTCTCATTATGAAAAGTTGGATGAATATGGTCTGAGCAATTTGCACTCCATTTTAAGCAAAAGTTTGTTTTTCATGCATGTTTATGGTGTAATATCTCCTGAATTGTGTGTCGTACAATGATATAATTTTGCCAATACATTCAGTGGCGTATGTGGATACGGTCTGCGAGCTGCGTTGAGAATGGAGACGGTAGGAAAAGAATAATAAATTAAAACGTCATGATTTACGCTGGAGAGTGACTACAGGAACACGAAAGTGTAGTAAGGGATAAACTTTTTCCTTTTATCATTTTGTGGGGGTTTCAACGAGGAAAAAACTCGCAGAAGTTTGAAATTAGGTGTACAGTTTGTTGAAAGTCGCTAACTGCTCCCATTCTCAAATAATGGATGAAAAAAGTCCGGGAATTTGCGAGATGTCCAACAGTAATACCAGTCTTATTGTGCTAAACGTTTAACATAAGATTATACCTCTTAATGAGTAGATTACGACAGCTTTCAAAATTTTCAGTTAAGTTAATAATTACGTAGAATATTAAAAATCAAAATTTTGTTGTCCCCGAAAGCCACTGGATATGCAATCTGCGACTGGTAGTGGGTTCTGGGTTCCGGAAATGTCGCTTGTTAACATAGACTGTTGTTAATCTGTATTGCCATTATGTTTTTGTCGTAAATTTGCCTAAGGCTACCTGACTCTACGACGAGGCCGTAACAGTTGCTGTGTGCAACTCATAGCACCAACTGAGCCTGATGTTTAGTGGTTCTCTTCCTGCTATTTATTTATGTTTGACACCAGGAGTTATTTGGTGAATAAAACTTTTGGAAAGATCCTGTTAGCAATGTTGAGACTATTTTTTCTGAAAATTTACTTTTATGTGTATAGTTGCTCGTACCGGTAGGTGACTGTACGTTCGTTAGAGTGAAGTCATAATTATGCTTCCCTTCGAAGACATGATCATTAGAGACGGAGCACAGGTTCTCTTACAGGAGGGGTGGGGAAGGAAGACCATTTCAAGGGAATAATCCTCGCATCTGCCTTAAGCAATTTAGGGAAACTTACAGCGGGATGGCCGGTGTAGGGTTTGAAGCAATGCGAGTCTAGCGTCTTATATTTGCGGTAGCTCGCTCGGTAGACATTTCAAAATCTTGACCTAAAATCCCTAAATTTGGCTGTATTTCTAAGTATACAGGGCATATTGCGATGGACTTTGTCATTCGAAATTAGTAACAGCTATAATAAATGTGATTTGTTGTATTTACTCACCAAACCGTTAATTACATGCCCTAAGAGATAAAATTATATGTTGTTGTTGTTGTGGTCTTCAGTCCTGAGACTGGTTTGATGCAGCTCTCCATGCTACTCTATCCTGTGCAAGCTTCTTCATCTCCCAGTACCTTCTGAATCTGCTTAGTGTATTCATCTCTTGGTCTCCCTCTACGATTTTTACCCTCCACGCTGCCCTCCAATGCTAAATTTGTGATCCCTTGATGCCTCAAAACATGTCCTACCAACCGATCCCTTCTTCTTGTCAAGTTGTGCCACAAACTTCTCTTCTCCCCAATCCTATTCAATACCTCCTCATTAGTTACGTGATCTACCCACCTAATCTTCAGCATTCTTCTGTAGCACCACATTTCGAAAGCTTCTATTCTCTTCTTGTCCAAACTGGTTATCGTCCATGTTTCGCTTCCATACATGGCTACACTCCATACAAATACTTTCAGAAACGACTTCCTGACACTTAAATCTATACTCGATGTTAACAAATTTCTCTTCTTCAGAAACGATTTCCTTGCCATTTATATCCTCTCTACTTCGACCATCATCAGTTATTTTACTCCCTAAATAGCAAAACTCCTTTACTACTTTAAGTGTCTCATTTCCTAATCTAATCCCCTCAGCATCACCCGATTTAATTTGACAACATTCCATTATCCTCGTTTTGCTTTTGTTGATGTTCATCTTATATCCTCCTTTCAAGACACTGTCCATTCCATTCAACTGCTCTTCCAAGTCTTTTGCTGTCTGACAGAATTACAATGTCATCGGTGAACCTCAAAGTTTTTACTTCTTCTCCCTAAATTTTAATACCTACTCCGAATTTTTCTTTTGTTTACTTTACTGCTTGCTCAATATACAGATTGAATAACATCGGGGAGATAAAATTATATACTGAATACAAAACTTACGTTTCGCCAGTGCAGATTTTTTAGCGAGTATTGTAGTTCGTTTGGGTTTATCTCTCGGCCACTTCATCCAGCTTTAGTTTCACGAGATTTAATTAAAAGGCAGCAGGTAAATATTTGAAGTACTTGCTTCGACGAGACCACCGCCACTGCTTTCCCAATGCTTTGACAAAGCTGGAAACGCTCTTAAGTAAACTTTAAAATGTAGTTAAAGTCAGCAATAAAGCTGTCAATGAATTCAGTCCCGCAGTCTATCACAGGCAACTTTCTACTGAAGGTAGTTTATTGTTGGCTTCTTTTAGTGCATAACATCTTCCAGCTGTTAATAGGGAATTTTATCCTCTACTACCTGAACTTTTGGTTGAGGTTCGATTTTGCTGATCGGACGTTTGTGGAGAGTATGTGATAAGAGGCAGAAGTCAGACATCATTGGATTATTTTACGCCAGTGCCTGCAAGTATCATCATGTGTTCTCTTTCGAAAAATCGTTATTGTTGAGCTGAAATAAAACACTTTGTAGCAACAACTGGGTGATTTACTCAAGAGCAGTAACAGACATGCTGTTGACTCTAAAGTTCACTCATTCCCAGTAAACATACACTATGTGGTGAAAAGTATCCGGACACGCTCAAAAACATACGTTTCTCTGTTAGGTGCATTGTGCTGTCACCTACTGCCAGGTACTCCACATCAGCGACATCAGTAGTCATTAGACTTCGTGAGAGAGCAGAATGGGGCGCTCCGCGGAACTAGCGAACTTCTAACGTGGTCGGGTGATTGGGTGTCACTACAGTCATACGTCTGCACGCGAGATTTCCATGCTCCAAAACACCCCACTGTTTTCGATGTGACGATGTGATAGTGAAGTGGAAACGCGAAGGGACACGTACAGCACAAAAGCGTACAGGCCGATCTCGTCTGTTGGCTGACAGACACCGCCGACAGTTGGAGACGGTCATAGTGTGTAAGAGGCAGACATCTATCCAGACCATCACACAGGAATTCCAAACTGCATCAGGATCCATTGCAAGTACTATGACAGTTAGGCGGGAGCTGAGGAAACTTGAATTTCACGGTCGAGCGACTGCTCATAACCCACACATCACGCCAGTAAACGCCAAACGATGCCTCGCTTGGAGTAAGGAGCGCAAACATTGGACGATTAACCAGTGGAAAAACGTTGTGTGGAGTGACGAATCACGGTACTCAATATGGCGATCGGATGATGATGATGATTATTAGTGTTTTAGGGCGCACAAGTGGCGATCGGATGACAGGGTGTGGGTATGGCAAATGCCCGGTGAACATCATCTGCCAGCGTGTGTAGTGCCAACAGTAAATTTCTGAGGTGGTGGTGTTATGGTGTGGTCGTGCTTTTCATGGAGGGGGCCTGCACTCCTTGTTGTTTTGCGTGTCACTATCACAACAAAGGCCTACACTGATGTTTTATGCACCTTGTTACTTCCCACTGTTGAAGAGCAATTCGGGGATGGCGATTGCATCTTTCAAAACGATCGAGCACCTGTTTGTAATGCACGGCCTGTGGCGGAGTAGTTACACAACAATAACATCGCTGTAATGGACTGGCCTGCGCAAAGTCATGACCTGAATCCTATAGAACTCCTTGAGGATGTTTTGGAACGCCGACTTTGTGCCAGGCCTCACCGACCGACATCAATACCTCTCCTCAGTGCAGCGCTCCGTGAAGAATGGGCTGCCATTCCCCAAGAAACCTTCCAGCACCTGATTGAACGTATACCTGCGGGAGTGGAAGCTATCATCAAGACTTGTAAGTCATTTTCAGCCATGTTTCCGGATACTTCTGATCACATAGTGTACGTTGAGGTGGCCAAAGTCATGGGATACGTATCCCCTTTTGTCCGGCGTTGTGTAGCAACTCGACATGGCAGGGGCTCAACAAGTCGGTGGAAATTCCCTGCCTCTATAGCAACCCAAAATTGCGAAAGTATAGCCAGTAAAGGATTTTGTGAACCAAGTAACGTCTCCATTACATTCCATAAATTGGCCAAACCATTCGCTCGAGGGGGCTGAGGGGGGGGGGGGGGGGGGGGGAGGCCGACTGTCCAGAAACTTTTTTAAACCGACCAGGAACCGGGCGGTGACACGCCACATTGTCATCCGTAACAATTCCACCGTTGTCTGGGAAAATGCCGTCCATGAATGACGCAAATGGTCTCCAAGTAGCCGAACATCTAGAGGACCCATTCCAATCCATGAAAAAGCCCACACCACTATGGAGCCACCACCAGCTTCCACAGTGCCTTGCTGACAACCTGCGTCCATGGCTTCGTGAGGTCTGTGCCATACTAGAAATCTACCATCAACTCTTACCAACTCAAATCGGGACTCATCAGACCAGGCCGTGATTTTCCAGTCGTCACAAGTCCAGGAGAGGCGCGGCAGAGGCACTCGCTCGGTCGTCTCCTCAGATTTCGCCTCACTCTCCTAAAGGATACTTTTGTCGTAGTCCAACATTGATTTCTGTGGTTGTTTCACGTAGTGTTGCTTGTCTGTTAGCACTAACAACTGTACGCAATGCCGCTGCTGTTGGTCTTCAAGTGAAGGCTGCCCTCTGCTGCGTTGTTGGTTGGTTGGTTGGTTTGGGGAAGGAGACCAGACAGCGAGGTCATCGGTCTCATCGGATTAGGGAAGGACGGGGAAGGAAGTCGGCCGTGCCCTTTGAAAGGAACCATCCCGGCATTTACCTGGAGCGATTTAGGGAAATCACGGAAAACCTAAATCAGGATGGCCGGACGCGGGCCGGCCGGAGTGGCCGCGCGGTTAAAGGCGACGTTTCGCCAGCCACTCGTGCTGGCGAAACGTCGGAAAAATCATTAGATGAACGTCGGCCGAAGAACCCGAGACAGAAGCCAGTAGGCAGTTTGTCAACAAGTGGCCACGAAAGCCTCAACAATTTTGTGAGCACATAAGCTTACGCCGTGGTCCTTAGCACTGGTCGTCTATGCAGTGAACCTGAAAACATACATATATATTTTCCTTACCTTTTATTTTACTGGGTCGCCTCTGGATACCGTCATCTGACTGCATGTCTGAATATACTCACTCTGATCTATTGTTGATAATTATTTGGGTTGGCATTCATTTTCTACGATTGCAAATATGTGACCTAAAACTGTGCTCGCTATTCATTTAATTTTTAAAATTGAAGTTATTGGTGCAAAATTCAATGTCATTATAAAATAAAAAAAATTGAGGAAACTCAACAAAAGTTAAATCTTGTGGTTACTGGGTTCGTAATACGATACTGACTGCGATAAACTGATCTATTCTGAAAATGAATGAACATAAATTTTTAACTCTTCGTAATGATTCAATTTATAAAACTTTAGTTTGGGGATCGTTTACATAAAACAGATTAAAAATGTAACAACGAACTTACAATCTGCAGTTAGCGCTTAAATACCTTTGATGTCTTCATGACGTCGATTTTTAATATGCTTGGATTGTGCATCAAACGAAACAAGGGTAGAGTGTGAATTCTGATGCTATTACATAACGTACTCCTCTCAAGTAGCTCAAAAGTGGACCCTTCAAAAATAAATAGCCTCAGTGACGGACTAATTACCATCAACATTTTCGCATATCCTGACTGTATGTGACACTGAATATAAGGTTTTATCTTAAATCTTTGTGACTAATGCCCCTTTGGCATATTTATTATTTTATAAATGACATATAAGTACTGCCAGTCTTTACAGTATTCTGCGCTTATACTCTGCATCATACGTTTTTACTCATAATTCTGTGACCATGTTGTTGACCATTCTTTGATTTAAATTCTGAGGAAGACAGTCCTAGCAGTGTTGAAACCCGGTTAATTCGTTGCAAATAGTGACCGAGGGCTGTTTTCTTTCAGTTGTAACTATTCACGGTCTCTGAATGTGCAGCCATGTACAAAAGTTTCCTATGGAACCTATCTGTGTCGCTATCGGGCGCCATCACCGCATTCGCAAATCAGCAGCCCATCTTTTACACGAAGTACATGACCCGTGCATAGACATCCAATACCATATACCTACTAACGAACTGTAGAATCAGCGATACGCAGAATCAGTGATGTATTTCGTTCCAAAGACGGAAATATGGACATTTGTGGTAAGTTCCTATGGGACCAAACTGCTGAGGTCATCGGTCCTTAGGCTTACACACCACTTAATCTAACTTAAACAACTGACGCTAGGACAACACACACATCCATGCCTGAGGGAGGACTCGAACCTCCGACGGGGCAGCAGCGCGAACCGTGGCAAGACGCCTGAGGCCGCGGGGCTACCCCGCGCCGGTCCAAGAACGGACGAACAAGCTATAAGCAGGTGTTCATAATGTTTTGGCTCATCCGTGTATATAAGTACATTCATTTCTTGTAATTTGTATGGATTCATACGTGTCAGGACCTACCTTCTTTGCTAGGCACTGACAACAAGGGAAGCGATTCTCGTCTGAGTCACTGCCTCAGTGCCTGGATAATGGAGGCAGTTCGTCCATCACGCCTCTGAGCAGTCCGCCCCCGGTAGCTGAGTGGTCCCGTACAAAAGATTATTATCGTTTGTTTATGCTGTCCAACTCTTGCGACCCCATGATGCTACAGCACCCTGACATTAACTGGCGAATGGTTTGGAGGTGTGTGCATGCACCCTTTTTACCGTCGTCTGTGTCTGCACTCTGGTATATTTTAGTCTATTGCAAATTCCCGACTAATAGTCGACTTTATCGCATAGGACTGGCCACCTCCCACTCTGCCCTGGCTGTCAGCTCGAAGACACCGACGAGCACCGTCTTACGTGCACCCCCCCCCCCCCCCCCCCCCAAACGAAACGTATTGCTCCTCATCCAACGAATCGTGGGCTTTTACCTCCGTGCCCCGCCAACGACGGTAACCCCAGATTTCTTGTTGTTGCCCCGAACATTTCACTACCCTCTTGCTAAGCACCATACACTCATCTGGTTTCGAGGACAGACTTCGGGTACAAAGTTGTGACCGCGCATAGCACCCTCACCCGAAGACCATTTTTTTCTAATATTTTTTGTTTAACTAACAATCATTTTTATATGTTTAAATGGTACCTTGAAGAACTGTTGCATTGTATATATATACTGTTAGTTTGTTCAGTAAAGATTATTGCACAAAGAAAGTGGTCAGCTCGACAGAATGTCAATCCTAAGAGCGCGGGTTCGATTCCCGGCTGGGTCGGAGATTTTCTCCGCTCGGGGCCTGGGTGTTGTGTAGTCCTAATCATAATCATTTCATCCCCATCGACACGCAAGCCGCCGAAGTGGCGTCAAATCGAAAGACTTGCACCCGGCGAACGGTCTGCCCTACGGGAGGCCCTAGTCACACGACATTTACATTTATTTGCCTCTGAGCACCACAGCCGGCACGTACACACATCAGTGCGCATTCCCGTAAACACACAAACACGCACGCACACGGAGAGCGGGAGAGGGAGAGAGAAAGAATTAGCAAGCAACAGAACTTCAGTGGAGCGAATTTGAAGTTTGTGAGAAGCTTTAAGTCACGTGACGTGACGGCTGTCACAGCAGCACACGTCGAAAGCTTTGCAGAGCGCTGTTGCGTGCTGCGATCCCGCTACCGCCTCCAGTGGCCGGAAGTATTGTTGACAGTGACGGCGGCGGCTGCCCTCGTGGCCGTTCAGAACTCGCTTGGTTGGGGCCGTCGCGCCCCGCTGAGAGGTCACGTGGCCGGGCCGGCGTCAGACAATGCCGGCGACACAGAGGGGTGGCCTAGTGCGGCTAAGCAGATGCGAGGGGATGGCGTGAGGGGTAATGGGGTGCTTGTATGTGGAAGGGAGATTGTTACTGTTCCCTTGTGGGTCCTGGATCAAAAATTCAAATGGCAGTTCTCTGTTCAAAGTCTGACTGAGAGGAAACGCGGTGCCGTAGGCCCCTACCTGAGTAGACCCGTTGGTTTTGCCTGCACTGGTGCGTTTCTAGATTCGAATCGCAATGCTTGGATCATGAATTCATAGTTCACGATGATATACGCTGATAAAATCTTCTCGATCATCCATCCTATTTTAGTGGTTTAAAGCCCACGAGCTTTCGGTCAAGTTCTCATCGGGCGTTGCCAAGCGGTGACTGACGTCTTGTTTCTGCTGCTAACATTATACAGCGGGGTTGACTTCCGTGTAGTGGTGCGGTAACGTTTTTTTTTTTACGCAAGCGCCGGCCGGAGTGGCGAGCGGTTCTAGGCGCTACAGTCTGGAACCGCGCGACCGCTACGGTCGCAGGTTCGAATCCTGCCTCGGGCATGGATGTGTATGATGTCCTTAGGTTAGTTAGGTTTAAGTAAGTCTAAGTTCTAGGGAACTGATGACCTCAGAAGTTGAGTCCCATAGTGCTCAGAGCCATTTGAACAATTTTTGTTACGCAAGCACCGCGCGGCTTCAACCTTCCGATGGCGATGACCCAAAGTGTACTTAGCTACAGACTGCCATCTGTATTGAGGGTGCTGTTATAAATCTCGAGCTCCGTCCTTTACAACGCTATCCCAGAAATTATTTGCCCGTTTCATAATAGAGATCTCGTACAATGCAGATCGGGGTCAGTTTTTTCCGCACTGTGTTCTACTGACGCTGATTTCTCATGATACAGTTCAAAAAATGGCTCAAATGCCTCTGAGCACTATGGGACTAAACATCTGAGGCCATCAGTCTCCTACACTTAGAACTACTTAAACCTAACTAACCTAAGGCCATCACACACATCCATGCCCGAGGCAGTATTCGAACCTGCTACCCCGTAGCGGTCGAGCGCTTCCAGACTGTAGCGCCTAGAACCACTCGGCCGCTCCGGCCGACGACGGTCCCCAGTTCGGAGAAAATCGAGGTTGGAGTGTACCTGTAAAGTTACACATATTTCAACCAAACACGTGTAGCGCAGCGGCTAATGTGCACTGATGCCACGCTAATGGTATGGGTTCCAATCCTGTCTTTGTACTTCCCTTTCTTTTTCAATTTCATAGTTCAGAATATCACTGAATACTATATGCAGCTGCGGGATATGCAATTAATTCCGACCAATCCTGCTGTCGGTACCAATCGACGTACAATAGGTCCCTTGCGGAACAAGGAATGATAACCGTTAGTTTGTCGAAAAATGATTTGAACAAGATTAGACATCCCTTCTCAGCACCTACGCAAGAATCTTCTTGAAATACTGGTCGGATTGTTCAAAAAAGAGTTGACAAGTTGATTCATAAATTAATAAAATTTAATAGTGACCTTATAAAATCAGGGAAGTTCGCGACAGTGCTATACGAAGGTGTTTTAGAATCTGTCTTCCTTCCGTACATGGGCCAAGAAAAATTTCTTTTGCTACACTAAGAAGAAATGCAGATGATAAACGGGTATTCATTGGACAAATAAATTATACTACAACTGATACGTGATTAAATTTTCACGCA
Organism: Schistocerca piceifrons; assembly: GCF_021461385.2. Classification (NCBI taxonomy): domain Eukaryota; kingdom Metazoa; phylum Arthropoda; class Insecta; order Orthoptera; family Acrididae; genus Schistocerca; species Schistocerca piceifrons. The sequence continues at coordinate 492,492,806 of NC_060142.1, forward strand.
ATTTGGGTGCATAGATCCTGAGAAGTCAGTACCCAGAACAACCGCCTCTGGCCGTAATAACGGCCTTGATACGCCTGGATATTGAGTCAAACAGAACTTGGATGGCGTGTACAGGTACAGGTGTCCATGCAGCTTCAACACGATACCACAGTTCATCAAGAGTAGTGACTGGCGTATTGTGACGAGCCAGTTGCTCGGCCACAATTGACCAGACTTTTTCAATTGGTGAGAGATCTGGAGAATGTGGTGGCCAGGGCAGCAGTCGAACATTTTCTGTATCCAGAAAGACCCGTACCGGACCTGCAATGTTAGGTTTTGCAGGGATCGAATGAGGGGTAGAGCCACGGGTCATAACACATCTGAAATGTAACGTCTACTGTTCAAAGTGCCTTCAATGCGAACAACAGGTGACCGAGACGTGTAACCAATGGCACCCCGTACCATCACGCCGGGTGATACGCCAGTGTGTTGTTGTTGTTGTGGTCTTCAGTCCTGAGACTGGTTTGATGCAGCTCTCCATGCTACTCTATCCTGTGCAAGCTTCTTCATCTCCCAGTACCTACTGCAACCTGCATCCTTCTGAATCTGCTTAGTGTATTCATCTCTTGGTCTCCCCCTACGATTTTTACCCTCCACGCTGCACTCCAATACTAAATTGGTGATCCCTTGATGTCTCAGAACATGTCCTACCAACCGATCCCTTCTTCGCCAGTATGGCGATGACGAAATCACGCTTCCAATGTGCATTCCCGGCGATGTCGCCAAACACGGATGCGACCATCATGATGCTGTAAACAGAACCTGGATTCATTCGAAAAAATGACGTTTTGCCATTCGTGCACCCAGGTTCGTCGTTGAGTACACCATCGCAGGCGCTCCTGTCTGTGATGTAGCGTCGAGGGTAACCGCAGCCATGGTCTCCAAGCTGATAGTCCATGCTGCTGTAAACGTCGTCGAACTGTTCGTGCAGATGGTTGTTGTCTTGCAAACGTCCCCATCTGTTGACTCAGGGATCGAGACGTGGCTGCACGATCCGTTACAGCCATGCGGATAAGATGCCTGTCATCTCGACTGCTAGTGATACGAGGCCGTTGGGATCCAACACGGCGTTCCGTATTACCCTCCTGAACCCATCGATCCCATATTCTGTTGACAGTCATTGGATCTCGACCAACGCGAGCAACAATGTCGCGATACGATAAACCGCAATCGCGATAGGCTACAATCCGACCTTTATCAAAGTCGGAAACGTGATGGTACGCATTTCTCCTCCTTACACGAGGCATCACAATATCGTTTCACCAGGCAACGCCGGTCAACTGCTGTTTGTGTATGGGTAATCGGGTGGAAACTTCCCTAATGTCAGCACGTTGTAGGTGTCGTCATCGACGCCAATCTTGTGTGAATGCTCTGAGAAGCTAATAATTTGCATATCACAGTATCTTCTTCCTGTCGATTAAATTTCGCGTCTGTAGCACCTCATCTTCGGGGTGTAGCAATTTTAATGGCCAGTAATATATATATATATATATATATATATATATATATATATAAAGGTGACTAGTCAGACACTATACAATTAAATCTTTGTAGATGAATGAAAAGCATTCACCTGCATCGTAAAAATTATCCCACCTTCTGCAGTTTGTCATTCCTGTGATATTTATTTTTACAGGAAGGTTAAAATTTCAAGACAAGATTCAAAATTGCTGAAGCCTAATAGGGTAATAGCTTCGAGGGAAGTTTGCATAAAAATACAGTGCTTAATTCTGCGTCAACTTTGCGCGCCTGCTTTCACGGAAATGATTAAATACGCGTGGCTCAAATCGAAGTTGATCGGAAAAACAACCATATTTTCGAATTTAAACTGTCTTAGGAGAAGAGAAACTTCTTAGCCAAGATCGCAATAAAACACTATATTGTGGTTACCAGATTCGGTAAACTATGTTACCATCATCAGATCTTCGTACATGTTATTATAGACATCTTGTGCCAGATGCACACAAAATCTTTTCATTAAATCTCCAGATGCACAACATATGACATGAATGATGTGTTGGCCTGTTTAAAGTAAAAGTTAAAATGAATGTTTAGACAAATCGCCACAACAGTGCATCCATGTAATCACACATCATGCCTAATAGGGCTCCACAAGACTGGCAGTCAGTACCTAGCAACTTGATAATTCGAGAGTTGTGAATGTGTTTCAGAGTAGAACTCTAACAGACAGAGCAAGGGTGACTGTTCTATGTATCGTCTGTGTTCATTTGTGAATCATCATCTTGAACTCTGAACTGTTTTGAGCTGGCGAATCTTTCGTGTATTGGAATTAGTTTTTGCGAGTCTTTGATGAGTATTTAATTTTGGAGTTTGCTACCTGTCAACGTAACTTTACTGCATTTGATAAATATATTTTCTGTCTGTATGTTAACTTAATATCGTAGGACCACTTCCCGTTTATTTGAGATGTCCTTTCTTGAATAAACATTATTCGACATAATTCTCTGTCCTCTACATCAATTAGCGACGTTAGAATAGAAAGTTTGTTAGTCAGTTATTAATTTAACTTTTATTTTGTATTTATGTGAATTTTATCAACTGCCAATTCTAACCAATGTATAGACTAATTGACTGCAAGATCAAAACTACAGGTTATTATTTACAGCGAGTTAGCTGCAGGGCATGAAAACTTGACCCTATGACTACATCGAGCTATTCTGTTTAAACAGGGCCGTGAGTAGCCCAAATCCCTATATTACGAGTAATCACAAGTAAAGACGCAAATGGTTTGCTCGTATGGGATGCTGTTTAGGAAGGGCAGCTACACTGAGCTGAAACTATTAGGTAGCGTCGCAGTGTCAGGGGACAGGGACCTAAGCACAGTCGTGTTGAAGCCTCTCCTTCTCCCACTGGCGCTACAACTCAATAACGAGATAACAGCATTCAAGGGTTCGGTAGGACACTGTTCATTATTTTTGTTGTAAGTGTCCCTTGCTACCGTCTCAGCTTGTTCATTTGCTTGTATACCCATTTGGCCTGCAACGGGTAGGGTATAGATACAATTGATAAGAATGTGCGTAGTTATTTTGTCGAAGTAGAAACTGCGAGCCGGAGGTGGTATTTACGTTATTATTATTTGTGATTTGTAACAAGACTCTGTAAAACAGGCAGGATATTTATTTACACAATGAAATAATGAAATTAGTTTTACCATAAATTACCTGCACAAAAGAGAAAGAAGAAGAATTAACGACCTACACTCCTGGAAATTGAAATAAGAACACCGTGAATTCATTGTCCCAGGAAGGGGAAACTTTATTGACACATTCCTGGGGTCAGATACATCTTCCCGGGTTCGATTCCCGGCGGGGTCAGGGATTTTCTCTGCCTCGTGATGGCTGGGTGTTCTGTGCTGTCCTTAGGTTAGTTAGGTTTAAGTAGTTCTAAGTTCTAGGGGACTGATGACCATAGATGTTAAGTCCCATAGTGCTCAGAGCCATTTGAACCATTTTTCAGATACATCACATGATCACACTGACAGAACCACAGACACATAGACACAGGCAACAGAGCATGCACAATGTCGGCACTAGTACAGTGTATATCCACCTTTCGCAGCAATGCTGGCTGCTACTCTCCCATGGAGACGATCGTAGAGATGCTGGATGTAGTCCTGTGGAACGGCTTGCCATGCCATTTCCACCTGGCGCCTCAGTTGGACCAGCGTTCGTGCTGGACGTGCAGACCGCGTGAGACGACGCTTCATCCAGTCCCAAACATGCTCAATGGGGGACAGATCCGGAGATCTTGCTGGCCAGGGTAGTTGACTTACACCTTCTAGAGCACGTTGGGTGGCACGGGATACATGCGGACGTGCATTGTCCTGTTGGAACAGCAAGTTCCCTTGCCGGTCTAGGAATGGTAGAACGATGGGTTCGATGACGGTTTGGATGTACCGTGCACTATTCAGTGTCCCCTCGACGATCACCAGTGGTGTACGGCCAGTGTAGGAGATCGCTCCCCACACCATGATGCCGGGTGTTGGCCCTGTGTGCCTCGGTCGTATGCAGTCCTGATTGTGGCGCTCACCTGCACGGCGCCAAACACGCAAACGACCATCATTGGCACCAAGGCAGAAGCGACTCTCATCGCTGAAGACGACACGTCTCCATTCGTGCCTCCATTCACGCCTGTCGCGACACCACTGGAGGCGGGCTGCACGATGTTGGGGCGTGAGCGGAAGACGGCCTAACGGTGTGCGGGACCGTAGCCCAGCTTCATGGAGACGGTTGCGAATGGTCCTCGCCGATACCCCAGGAGCAACAGTGTCCCAAATTTGCTGGGAAGTGGCGGTGCGGTCCCCTACGGCACTGCGTAGGATCTTACGGTCTTGGCGTGCATCCGTGCGTCGCTGCGGTCCGGTCCCAGGTCGACGGGCACGTGCACCTTCCGCCGACCACTGGCGACAACATCGATGTACTGTGGAGACCTCATGCCCCACGTGTTGAGCAATTCGGCGGTACGTCCACCCGGCCTCCCGCATGCCCACTATACGCCCTCGCTCAAAGCCCGTCAACTGCACATACGGTCCACGTCCACGCTGTCGCGGCATGCTACCGGTGTTAAAGACTGCGATGGAGCTCCGTATGCCACGGCAAACTGGCTGACACTGACGGCGGCGGTGCACAAATGCTGCGCAGCTAGCGCCATTCGACGGCCAACACCGCGGTTCCTGGTGTGTCCGCTGTGCCATGCGTGTGATCATTGCTTGTACAGCCCTCTCGCAATGTCCGGAGCAAGCATGGGGGGTCTGACACACCGGTGTCAATGTGTTCTTTTTTCCATTTCCAGGAGTGTATATTAGTAAACGGCTAGATATTATCTAGTTTTTTTTCTGTGAGTATTCTGACTGGCTTAATGCGGCCCACCATGAATTCCTCTCTCGTGCGATTGTGCGATCCTCTTCATCTCAGAGTAGCACTTGCAACATGCGTCGTCAGTTGTTTGCTGGATGTATTCCACCCTCTGCTTTCCTCTACAGTTTTTGCCCTCTGCAGCTCCCTCTAGTACCATGGAGATAATAGCCTGATGTCTTAACAAATGTCCTACAACCTGTCCTTTCTCCTTGTCAGTGTTTTCCACATATACCTCTCCTGCCCGCATCTCGTGGTCGTGCGGTAGCGTTCTCGCTTCCCACGCCCGGGTTCCCGGGTTCGATTCCCGGCGGGGTCAGGGATTTTCTCTGCCTCGTGATGGCTGGGTGTTGTGTGCTGTCCTTAGGTTAGTTAGGTTTAAGTAGTTCTAAGTTCTAGGGGACTTATGACCACAGCAGTTGAGTCCCATAGTGCTCACAGCCATTTGAACCATAGTGCTCAGAGCCATATACCTTTCCTCTCCGATTCTGTGCAGAATCTCCTCATTCCTTACCTTCTCGATATAACCTAATAAAAAAATAATATATGTTTTGGTGTACGGAAATAATGAGATTAATTTTACGGCGTGTCGTACAAATACAATAAACTGAGCTATGCCTGTAAATGGGTATAGAATCTTGTCATATTAGTTCCACATAAACGAAATAGTATTTGTCTTGTAGAATTATGCTTACCAATTAATAACACTACGTCCGATCGCCGTATCCACCTACAAAATCTTGACTGTGTCCATCATTTCTTTTGTAATCGGATCTTCGTAATAACTCCGAAGTACACAGGTGGGCTTCTTGGATTTTTATATATTACAGTACTACTTGGAGTAATATCTCAGTTTTACACAGCTGAAATACCACTATATTATTCCTTCTACACACATCAAAAATACAGACTCTCTACTTATCCTCACAACCAAATTGGCTACCGCCGATTTCGCTCTAAAATAACGTGCGTCTACCTTCGTTCATTAACAGAGAGCGACTCTTTCCTCTTACCGAGGAACAGGAAAAACATCTTATGTTTTTTAACACTTGAAAATCAAAAATACATGACGGTATGCGCAGGCTCTACGCTGGGCTACGGAGTCACCTTTCCTCTTTTCCTTTGAAGAAAACGAAAACGTAAAAGAAAGAAATGCAAAAGGTGCATCACATCGGTTCACCTAATTTTCAACATTCGCCTGTAGCATGACATCTCAAATGCCTCGATTCTCTTCTGTTCCGGTTTTCGCACAATCCAAGTTCTTTATCGTATAATGCTGTGCTCCATCTGTACATTCTCAGAAATTTCTTCCTCAAATTAAGGCTATATTTAATACTAGTAAACGTCTCTTGGCCAGGAATGCCCTTTTTGCCAGTGCTGGTCTGCTTTTGATGACTTCCTTGCTCCGTCCGTCATTGGTTATTTTGCAGCCTAGGTAGCAGAATTCCTGAACGTCATCAGCTTCGTGACCATCAACCCTAATGTTAATTTTTTCACTGTTCTCATTTCGCTGCTTCTCATTACTTTCGTCTTCCTTCAATCCAATTTCAGTCCATATTCTGTCCTCATGAGATTGTTCATTCCATTCAGAATTTCATCCAATTCTCCTTCATTTTCACTGAGGATAGCAATGTCATCAGCGAATCGTATAATTGATATCCTTTTATCTTGAATTTTAGTTCGACTCCTGAGCCTTTTTTTATTTCCATCATTGCTTCCTCGATGCACAGATTGAACAGCAGGGGTGAAAGGCTAAATCCTAGTCTTACTCACTTTTCAATCAGAGCGCTTCGTTCTTGGTCGTCCACTCTTATTGTTCCCTCTTGGCTTTTGTACATATTGTTAATTACCCGTGTCTTCCTATAGCTCACCCTTATTTTTCTCAGAATTTCGAACATATTGCACCATTTTACATTGTCGAACGCTTTTTCGAGGTCTACAAATCACAAATACTCTGAACGTGTCTTGATTTTTCTTTAGTCTTGCTTCCATAATCAACCGCAATGTCAGAGTTACCTCTCTTGTTCCTTTACCTTTTCTAAAGCCAAACTGATCGTCATCTAGCACATCCTCAATTTTCTTTTTCATTCTTCTGTATATTATTCTTGTCAGAAACTTGGATGCGTAAGTTGTTAAGCTGATTGTGCGATAATTCTATTCAACATGCCTGGGATAGATTTAAAAGGGCTGTTTATGGGCGATATGACCCACCAACCACTCTGAGGGATCTACGTCAAATCGCAGTTGAGGAGTGGGACAGTTTCGACCAATATAGCTTGATGAACTTGTGGGTAATACACCACGGCAAATACAAGCATGCGGCAATGCAAGAGGACGTGCTACTGGGTATTAGAGGTACCGGTGTGTAAAGAAATCTCGACCACCACCTCTGAAGAATGTGGTACAAAGAGCAATAAAAAGCCTGTCTGCAGCTCGTGGTCATGCGGTAGCGTTCTCGCTTTCCACGCCCGGGTTCTATTCCCGGCGGGGTCAGGGATTTTGTCTGCCTCGTGATGACTGGGTGTTGTGTGATGTCCTTAGGTTAGTTAGGTTTAAGTAGTTCTAAGTTCTAGGGGACTGATGACCATAGATGTTAAGTCCCATAGTGCTCAGCACCATTTGAACCATTTTTTGAGCAATAAAAAGGGCAGAAATGATGATTATACTGATCTCTGTTCCAATTTTCTGTACAGGTTCCGGAACTCTCGGAATCGAGGTGATGCAGAACTTTTTTTGATGTGTGTCATTAGAGACGATGCACAAGCTCGTATTAGAGAAGGATGGAGAAGGAAATAGGACATGCCCTCACCAAGGAACCATCCTGGTATTTGTCTGAAATGATCTAGGAAAATCATGAAAACCTTTATCAGGATGGCCAGAAACGGATTTGAACCGTTGTCCTCGCTAATGCGAATCCAGAGTGCTAACCACTGCGCCACCTTGTTCGGTGATTTTAACGGAATTTGAAGAATTGTTTTCAGACAACAGTTCTTTTAAACATAAAGTTTCTTGAACACTTTGAGAAAAAGGAGCGAAGTATTTTCTATTTTATACTGAATAAAATATCAATTCCTTGTGGTCTCCTTGACAGAATGCATAAATCGCCTTAGTGTGGTTTCCCGCATGATTCTGAAACACGTTAGATAAGCGTGGAAGCCGGCCGAAGTGGCCGTGCGGTTAAACGCGCTGCAGTCTGGAACCGCGAGACCGCTACGGTCTCAGGTTCGAATCCTGCCTCGGACATGGATGTTTGTGATGTCCTTAGGTTAGTTAGGTTTAACTAGTTCTAAGTTCTAGGGGACTAATGACCTCAGCAGTTGAGTCCCATAGTGCTCAGAGCCATTTGAACCATTTTTGATAAGCGTGGAATGTTTCCTGTAACTTGAACATGGACATACGTGACACATTCTTCATTTGTTAGACGTTATTGTTTTATTCACAGGATGATGGTTTGACACAAGTACCTGTACATAGAAGATAAAGCCTTAGTTTTTGTCGTTTATTCCAATGTGTATGAAAACGGTTCATTTCGCTGAGATAAGTCCTTTGCCAGATTCTTCAGACGTTGTGATCTTGTAACTTTATTACCTGATCTGATTTCTTACAGAGTAGGTATGCAGCCATACGCATGGCTTATATTATGAATAATAACAGATTACGAGGAAATAAATGCTCTTACGTCACCTACATGAGCAACAGATACTCGATATTGAGAGGGGCATGATAATCGATGTCGTCTCAACATTTTAAATCAAACGTCATTGCTACAACTGAAACTATAGGTTAGTTAATGATTAATGTAAACCACCTGAGCTGTATAATCAGAGTGAATGCTTTTGTCACAGATGTTTTATGCAAGATGTTGGCGTTAGTAAACCAGCCAGGTAGCAGCGAACAGCCGAGACACAAGTAGCCATAAGGAAGTAACCAATTTTGTGACATTTTACGAGTTCCTAACTGAGCGGTGGTAAAATTTGCTGTTTTGAAGAGCGCGCCGCAGCGCGTAGTGTAAAGCAGTCGCCCTCCGTTTCTGGCGGTGGCGTCGCTGTGGCAATCGCAGCTTTGGTGTCTCACTATGGTGCGAAAGGGGAAAGGTTGCCTGCTCACCCGCATTTAAGGGGCGCGATAAGCTCCGCAAGTAACCCAGTGTGGCTTTCGGTCGTCCTTCTCTTCCGACGACCTTCTCCTTCACCTCACTCATCTCCTTTCCGAACAACTTAATTCCCGTCGCTCCGCAATCTTCCTCTCCCTGGACCTCGAACGTGCATATGACCGCGTATGGCATTCCGGTCTCCTCTTCAAGCTCCAAGCCTTCGCCCTTCCTATTAACTACGTCCGTCTGATCGGTTCCTTTCTCTCCCGCCGTCCTTCCTATGTCACCATCCATAACACCGATTCCTACACCTTTTTCCCCTCTGCCGGTGTGCCCCAAGGCTCCGTCCTCTCCCCCCTTCTGTACCTTTTGTACACGGCGGACAGTCCGCCGCCGTCACCCCCCGTCCACCTTCTCCAGTTTGCCGATGACACCGCCTTCCTTGCCCTTGCCCCCACCCTACAGCGCTCCCAACGCCTTCTCCAATCCCATCTTGACTGGTTCACCGCTTGGTGCAACCAGTGGTTGCTCAAGGTCAATCCCTCCAAAACCCAGGCGCTCATTGTAGGCAAGCCCACCCCTTCCTTCCGCCTCCTTGATTTCTATCTCACTATCTATGGCCGTCCTATCGCCCTCACTCCCACCCTTAAGTACCTTGGCGTCACCCTCGACCGTCGCCTCTCCTGGACTCCCCACCTCCGGACAATCCAAGCCAAGGCACGCTCCCGACTCAGTCTCCTCACGCTCCTCTCCGGCCGTACGTGGGGTCTGGACCCCTCCACCATCCTCCACACCTATAAATCCCTCATCCGCCCTATCCTTTGTTATGCCCATCCGGCTTGGATCTCCGCCCCCCCTAACTTTTATAAATCCCTCCAAATCATTGAACGTCATGCTCTCCGCCTCGCCTATCGCATCCGTCTCCCCTCCCCCATGCGGATCCTGTATGATCTCACCCCCTTCCCTCACCTCCTCCTTTTCCTTGAAAGGATACGGATCCTGTACACCTCCCGCAAACTCGATCCTCCTCACCCGCTCGTCTCCCTGATCCTCTCCCGCCCCCGCCCGCTGCCGCGCCTGTATTCGCACGTCCCACCCGGTCTCCATCTTTCCACCCTCCTTACCCTCTCCCACGGTGGCTTCCGCCAGCTCCCTCTCCCTGATGATGCCCTCCTCCCCTCCATCTACCCCTCCTACCAACTTTGATCCTCCCGCCCTCCTCCTGTACTTACTCCTCTGGGCACCCTCCCTCCCTTCTCTCCCTTTTCCCTCCCTCCTCCTTTTCTCCCCCCTCCTCCCCCGGGCCTCCCCTCCCCTGTCCCTCTCCTCCTGCCCCCATCTCCTAAGCCATTGGCATCCTTTTTTCCTCCCCTCTCCCCCACCTCACCCCCGTTCCCCTTTCGGCAGGTCCCCGGACTCGCACACGCTCAGTGGACATTCGCGCGCCGGAGATCACCGCCATCAGTGTATCGTGTGTGCCGTCATGTTTAGTGTTCAGTGTTCACCATCACACTCCATTGTTCACCAGTGCCATCGTCTTCTTCAGTGTTTGTGCGTCGTGTCAACAGTTCGTAGTGTGGATTGTCATTGAGTGTGAACGGCTTCTTGTGTTTTTATGTTCATGTGTCTACTGTTTTTTCCCACTATTTTTCTAAGTGATGTCTCTTCTCTGTTTATTTCCTTGTACTCTCTTCGGCTGAAGAGCGGCGTATTGTGCTGCTGCCAGCCTACCTGCTTGTTCAGGTGTCAAAATAACAATAAAGTAAAAAAAAAAAAACTCCGCAAGGAGTCAGTCAGTCGGCGTGAGGCTAGGTCAGTCTCGCGTCACCAGTTGCTGGTCTGTCTCTCGTTCTCATTTGTGCGGCAGTTAGTGTCTGTCTGTCGTCGGAGTGCGAGTATGTCTGTCGTTTGGATCAAACCTTAAGCCAGAAAATCAGAGTCTTGCAACTCCGCCAGTAACAGAACTCAGCGAGTGGTCGCCCTGTCGGGGCTGAGTTCCTGCATCTGAGTCTGTGCGTTGGGCCACCAGTCTGCTCGAATTGCTCGGGCAACGGTCGTTAGCGGTTGGATCGTTCGGTTGGTCGGTCGCGCACTGAGACACGAGATGATTTGTCCGCCTTGACCGTCGGCGCATGTGAGGTCCCCACGTGAGTCCAGTGGACAGCGCCGTATAGAAAGAGGTAGTGGCTTCGCGGTTGACACGAGAGCAACAGGAGTGAAACCACGACATCGGGCTGGCCGGGGCGAGCTGAGACGCCGTGAGACGGGAGATCGGCGCGCCTTCCTGCGTCCGTTGAAGCGACTGGCAGTGGACGGTTCGGGAGAGCGTTGGGGGTGCTGCGCCAGGTCTTCGCCAGAAATCGCAGTTTATTACAAGTTAAGTGATTGGAGATATGTTGTTTAATTTACTTCTTAAATTCTACTTGTTTTCTTGGTGAGGTCACCATCCGCTTTGTTTTGGGGTCGTCCCACTATTCTTCTCCGCTTGCCCACCCGCGGGAAGGTGGTTATTTGTGAATTGGGTGTCCGTTTTTCCCTTGTGGAGTTAGGGAGGGTTAGAGCAATCTGCGGCTCGGATTGTTCAGTAATCCCCTTGTCAATCTGCCATACCTTAATAGGTGCCTCTGTCATGTTTGTCGGATTCGGTGTTAACGGGTTTGTAGAATTAAGGTATAAAGGCCGAATTCCTGGAATATGTTTTTATCTTGCCTATCATCTTGCGAGGCTTTATTTAAATAGTCATTTTTTTATAAAGTTGCCACCCTTCCACCGTAAGAGTCCTTTCAAAAACAAATTGCACTTTCGGTGGCAAATAATTTCTTAGTGTGAGTGTTTGTACCATTTCCATCCCTTTTACGGGGTGCATAGTTAATGTGTTAGTGTGAGTTGTTAAAATTTTTAGTTTAAAGTAATCTGGTGTGTTGCAGATTTGCACCCGTGTAGTCTTTCAGAGGTTGTTGTAAGCGGTCGTGACTACGGCCGTGTTGAAAGGGAGCGGCAAGCTTCTAAGCCAGAAGGCTCATACTGCCAATATTGTTCTTCTGCTTCTAAATAAAATTGTACCTTGATATTTCGAGGATGCTTTTCTGCTTATAAATTATAAATCTGTTTTTGCAAAGGCTTTTATGAATAAAATTCCCATTTGTTAAAGGTAATTTCATTTTCATCAGTTACTCCCTGGCAACTACCTCCACGCTCACCTAGTGTGATTAAATGTGTTAATGTTCTTGATGAATCGCTAGTAAGTAAATTAAATTCTTTAAGAAAAGATTTTGGAAGTAAATTCACGTTCACTAACCAGGAGCGAATTGTATAGTTTCATCTGTGTGCTTTGGTAGTTCAGTTTCTTGTTTCTTGAGTTTCTGCGCGTTAAATTAACATTTAATAGACACAGTTCTCGCGTTTTCGTTTGCTTCAGAAAGTAAACCTATTTTGTGATATACTACAAGTTCCTAATCAGGATGGAATTATTTAGCCTGACCTGAGTGCTTTGTTAGTTCAGTTTTTGAATCTTTGAGTATTAATCTAATTTATTGTACACAGTTCTTGGTTTTTCCCTTGTGTCCACAGCAGAGTTCTATACCGCGTGTCGATTGTCCTTGTTTGTCAGTATAGTGTAATTTTCCATGGCCTTTAGTATGTATAGGGATTGTGTTTGCTGTGTGTGGATGCCAGCGGAGTTGGTGTCATTTCGCTCTCAGCTCCAGACTGTGATGGTTTCAGTTACACAGCTTGAAACTGCAGTGGATGGGCAGCTCTGTTGAGTGGCCGACCGTGAAAATCCAACGGACGTCCATCACATCTGAGTCCCCCTATCGGTCCGCACAGGTGACCAGCCCAATTACTGCTCGCACTGCAGTTGACCAATCGACCGTGGTCGAGTGGAAGGTCGCCTCGACGTGGCAGGCGGTGAAAGACTTCCCAGGGAGCTGAACGTAAGGCCTGCCTGGTTATTCAGACAAAGAAGTTCCAGGTACTGTCTGTAGCTGACACTGTCCCTCAGCCAGATGCAGTCCCTTGTTCTGTTTCAGAGGAAACCTATGACCCTGCAAGGTCCAAGCAATCATAGTGGATGGGGTTGTTGCTAGTGGGAGCTCCAACGTTAGGCGCGTTATGGTGCCCCTTAGGGACATGGCTGCCAAGGAGGGGAAGAAAGCCAATGTGTACTCCGTGGGCATACCGCGAGGAGTCATTCCATATATGGAAACGGTCCTTGCGGATGCTAACCGCAGGTGATGGGTCACGTTGGTACCAACAATGTGCGTCGTTTAGGATCAGAAGAGATTCTCTATGGTTTCGAGCAGCTAAAAGAAGTGGTAAACGCTACCTGTCATTTATTATATAGTTGTTTTACCAAGAACAGAAGGAAGATTCTGTTAACATGCTACCAGTCTTGTTTGCGAGATAAAAGTAGATTTCACCATTTGCAGCACATTCGACAGGAAAATTGGCTAAAGCTGGAGGTAAGTTTTGCCGATATTTTTCCGAAGAACCTAACGGTGTTCCGAAAAGATAGGCTAAACGCTGTTGGCGGTGGCGTTAGAAGTAGTTTATCTTGTAGCGAAATTGAAGCAGATAGTTCCTGTGAGTTAGTGTGGACAGAGGTCATTTTTGGCAACCAGAATAAAATAATGATATGATCCTTTTACCGACCTCCCGACGCAGATGACATAATTACTAATAGGTTCAAAGAAACTTGAGTTTAATTTCAAACACGTAACTGACTCATTCAATTATACTTGATTGTTACTTTAATTTACCTTCGATATGTTGGCGAAAATACATATTTAATTCCGGAGATACTCATAAAACATCCGAAATTGTGCTAAAGGCATTCTCTGGTAATTATTTCGAACAATTAGTTTATGAGCCGACGCGAATAGTAAACCATTCTGAAAATGCACTTGACCTCTTAGCAACAAATAATCTTGAGCTAGTAATGAGCATCAAAACGGACGCAAGGTTTAGTGAACATAGCCTTGTCGTAGAGGGACCGAATATTGTAACCCCCAAATCCTCCAAAATTGAACGAAAAAAAAACTAAAAAAAAGATAAAAATTCACTTGGTGACTTGTTGAGAAGCGATCTCCATTCCTTCGAATTTAACAATGTAAGTAGAGACCAGTCGTGGCTTGAATTGAAAGAAATAGTATCGACAGCGATTGAGAGATTTATACCAAATAAACGACGGATCTGATATCTCTTAGTACACAAAATAGCCCAGAACACTGTTGCAGAAACAATGAAAAATCATGCCAGATTCAAACGAACACAAATCTCCAGGATTGACGATCTTTTAGAGAAGCTCGAAATTTAATGCGGACGTCAATGCGGGATGCTCATAATAGTTTCCACAATGAAACTTCGTGTCGAAACCTGGCGGAGAATGTAAAAAGATTCTGGTTGTATGTGATGTACGCTAACGGCAAGACGCAGTCAATGCCTTCTCTGCCCCCTAGTAATGGAAATACAATCGATGGCAGTGTGCTGTGAAACCAACAGCGCTTAACTTCGGTGATCTCACGGGAACCGGTGTATCCACTGCGGCAATGCCGATGCCCAGGAAAGACATCTAATGGTGCGTAAACTGGTGATTGACCCTAAATAATGAAAAGTGTGAGGTCATCCATAGGAGTGCTTAAAGGAATCCGTTCAACTCCGGTTGCACGGTAAATGAGTCAAATCTAATGACCGTAAATGCAACTAAATACCTAGGAATTACAATTACGAATAATTTAAATTGGAAAGAATACATGAAAATTATTGTGGGGAAGGGAACTGCGTTTTATTTACAGAACACTTAGTAAATGTGACAGATCTACTAAATTCTTCCTATACTGCGCTTGTCCGTCCTCTTTCGGAGTACTGCAACGCGGTCTGGGATCCTTACTAGATAGGATTAGCGGATTACATCGAACAAGATCAAACAAAAGCAGCAAGTTTTCCATTATGCCGAAATATGGGAGAGAGCTCATGGGTCACGGACATGAAACAGGATGTGGGGTGGAGAACACTAAAACAAAGGCGTTTTTCGTTGCGGCGGTATCTTCTCACGAAGTCTCAATCATTAACTTTCTGCTCCGAAAGCGAAAATATTTTGTTGACGCCGACCTACGCAGAGAGAAATGATCATCATAATAAAATAAGGGAAATAAGAGCTCGCATGGAGAGATATAGGTGTTCGTTTTTTGCGCGCGCTGTTCGGGATTGGAATAATAGAGAATTATTGTGAAGGTAGTACGATGAACCCACTGCCAGGCACTTACGTGTGATTTGCGGAGTATCCACGTAAATGTACATATAGATGAAGTCCGACAATGGACCACAATAGAGCCGTTTTCAGAACGTTCAGAGCGATGCCTGTTCAAAGAGATAATGTGAGGGCGTTACTAGAAATGATTGTCACGTAAGTGGAAAGTAAGGAACTTACAAATGAGAAATAAGCAAAGGTTCGAATCACACACAGGCTGTAGATTTCCTCTACTGTATTTATCACAACCGATAACTAGCATTTCTCGCATGTTCCGCCTACGCGATTGCGAATAAGTACTTTGTTTCTTTCACAACGGTTAACTAACTATACGATTTTCTAGCAATGTGTTCATAGAAAATATGAAAATTCAGCAGTATAATCAGTTTATTTTCATTCCAACATACTTTTCTTATCCATGTATATTATTCTGTGTTTTTTACCATCTTAACAAACATTCGATCATCTATACCTGAGTTGCATGAGGCTCTGATGTTCTGAATAGTCTTATTTTAAGCTGAGACGTTGTTGTCTTCAGTCCTGAGACTGGTTTGATGCAGCTCTCCACGCTATCCTATCCTGTGCAAGCTTCTACATCTCCCATTACTTACTGCAACCCACATCCTTCTGAATCTGCTTAGTGTATTCATCTCTTCGTCTCCCTCTACGATTTTTACCCTCCACGGTGTCCTCCAATGCTAAATTTGTGATCCCTTGATGCCTCAGAACATGTCCAACTAACCGGTCCCTTCTTTTTGTCAAGTTGTGCCACATACTACTCTTCTTCCCAATTCTATTCAATACTTCATCATTAGTTATGTGATCTACCCATCTAATCTTCAGCATTCTTCTGTAGCACCACATTTCGAAAGCTTCTATTTTCTTCCCGTTCGAACTGTTTATCGTCCATGTTTCACTTCCATACATGGCTACACTCCATACAAATACTTTCAGAGACGACTTCCTGACACTTAAATCTATACTCGATGTTAACAAATTTCTCTTCTTCAGAAACGCTTTCCTTGCCATTGCCAGTCTACATTTTATATCTTCTCTACTTCGACCATCATCAGTTATTTTGCTCCCCAAATAGCAAAATTCCGTCACTACTTTAAGTGTCTCGTTTCCTAATCTAATTCCCTCGGCATCACCCGACTTAATTCGACCACATTCCATTATCCTCGTATTGCTTTTGTTAATGTTCATCTTATATTCTCCTTTCAAGACACTGTCCATTCCGTTCAACTGCTCTTCCAAGTCCTTTGCTGTCTCTGATAGAATTACAATGTCATCGGCGAACCTCAAAGTTTTTACTTCTGCTCCATGGATTTTAATACCTACTCCGAATTTTTTTGTTTCCTTTACTGCTTGCTCAATATACAGATTGAATAACATCGGGGAGAGGCTACAACCCTTTCTCACTCCCTTCCCAACCATTGCTTTTCTTTCATGTTCCTCGACTCTTATAACTGCCATCTGGTTTCTGTACAAATTGTAAATAGCCTTTCGCTCCCTGTATGTTACCCCTGGCACCTTTAGAATTTGAAAGAGAGTATTCCAGTCAACATTGTCAAAAGCTTTCTCTAAGTCTACAAATGCTAGAAACGTAGGTTTGCCTTTCCTTAATCTTTCTTCTAAGATACGTTGTAAGGTCAGTATTGCCTCACCTGTTCCAAAATTTCTACGCAATCCAAACTGATCTTCCCCGAGGGTGACTTCTACTAGTTTATCCATTCGTCTGTAAAGAATTCGTGTTAGTATTTTGCAGCTGTGACTTATTAAACTGATAGTTCGGTAATTTTCACGTCTGTCAACACCTGCTTTCTTTGGGATTGGAATTATTATATTCTTCCTGAAGTCTGAGGGTATTTCGCCTGTTTCATGCATCTTGCTCACCAGAAGGTAGAGTTTTGTCATGACTGGCTCTCCCAAGGCCGTCAGTAGTTCTAATGGAATGTGGTCTACTCCCGGGGCCTTGTTTCGACTCGGGTCTTTCAGTGCTCTGTCAAACTCTTCACTCAGTATCGTATCTCTCATTTCATCTTCATCTACATCCTCTTCCATTTCCATAATATTGTCCTCAAGTACATCGCCCTTGTATAGACCCTCTATATACTCCTTCCACCTTTCTGCTTTCCCTTCTTTGCTTAGAACTGGGTTTCCATCTGAGCTCTTGATATTCATACAAGTGGTTCTCTTTTCTCCAAAGGTCTCTCTAATTTTCCTGTAGGCAGTATCTATCTTACCCCTAGTGAGATAAGCCTGTACACCCTTACTTTTGTCCTCTAGCCATCCCTACTTAGCCATTTTGTACTTCCTGTCGATCTCATTTTTGAGACGTCTGTATTCCTTTTTGCCTGTTTCATTTACGGCATTTTATATTTTCTCCTTTCATCAATTAAGTTCAATATTTCTTCTGTTACCCAAGGAGCTCTACTAGCCCTCGTCTTTTTACCTACTTTATCCTCTGCTGCCTCCACTACTTCATCCCTCAGGGCTACCCATTCTTCTTCTACTATACTCCTTACCCCCATTCCTGTCAATTGTACCCTTATGCTCTCCCTGAAACTCTGTAAAACCTCTGGTTCTTTCAGTTTATCCAGGTCCCATCTCCTTAAATTCCCACCTTTTTGCAGTTTCCTCAGTTTTAATCTACAGTTCATAACCAATAGATAGTCCACATCTGCCCCTGGAAATGTCTTACAATTTAAAACCTGGTTTCTAAATCTCTGTCTTACCATTATATAATCTATCTGATACATTCTAGTATCTCCAGGATTCTTCCATGTATACAACCTTCTTTCATGAATCTTGAACCAAGTGTTAGTTATGATTAAGTTATGCTCTGTGCAAAACTCCAGCAGGCGGCTTCCTCTTTCATTTCTGTCCCCCAATCCATATTCACCTACTACGTTTCCTTCTCTCCCTTTTCCTACTCTCGAATTCCCGTCACCCATGACTATTAAATTTTCGCCTCCCTTCACTACCTGAATAATTTTTTTTTATATCATCATACAGTTCTTCAATTTCTTCATCATCTGCAGAGCTAGTTGGCATATAAACTACTACTGCACTAGGAGTGGGCTTCGTGTCGACCTTGGCCATAATAATGCGGTCACTATGCTGTTTGTAGTAGCTTACCCGCAAACCTATTTTTTTATTCATTAATAAACCTACTCCTGCATTACCCCTATTTCATTGTGTGTTTATAACCCTGTATTCACCTGACCAAAAGTCTTGTTCCTCCTGCCACCGAACTTCGCTAATTGCCACTGTATCTAACTTTAACCTATCCATTTCCTTTTTTAAATTTTCTAATCTACCTGCCCGGTTAAGGGATCTGACGTTCCACACTCCGATCCGTAGAACGCCAGTTTTCTTTTTCCTGATAACGACGTCCTCTTGAGTAGTCCCCGCCCGGAGATCCGAATGGGGGACTATCTTACCTCCGGAATATTTTATCCAAGAGGACGCCATCATCATTTAACCATACAGTAAAGCTGCATGCCCTCGGGAAAAATTACGGCCGTAGTTTCCCCTTGCTTTCAGCCGTTCGCAGTACCAGCACAGCATGGTCGTTTTGGTTAATGTTGCAAGGCCATGTCAGTCAATCATCCAGACTGTTGCCCCTGCAACTACTGAAAAGGCTGCTGCCCCTCTTCTGGAACCACACGTTTGTCTGGCCTCTCAAGAGATACCCCTCCGTTGTGGTTGCACCTACGGTACGGCAATCTGTATCGCTGAGGCACGCAACCCTCCCCACCAACGGCAAAGTCCATGGTTCATGGGGAAGCTAAGATATTACACATATAATTTTGGTGGAGTCAATACCAAAACTTTGAAAATCTCTTGTAACATCGGGTGTTTATTTAAATGTCGATAAATATTCGTAAAATTGCGTTTAATTCGAAAAGTAATAAATCTGAAAAAATTCCAACACCGGTAAGTCATGTCAAGTAACGTCGTCTCATTCATAGCCACGCGAATAAAATTAAAGCTGTTCTACATATGAAAGAAATGATACGTCTGCTGGAAACTTAGGAGGAAAATATTCCGGCTTATTTGCATGGTTTCAACATCAAGTAACAGACTTCGAAAATCAAATTTATTTCACATCCTTTCTATTTCAGAACATCAATTACACACGATTACGCCCACCGAGACGAAGATAGCGCGATACATACACTACTGGCCATTAAAATTGCTACACCACGAAGATGACGTGCTACAGACGCCAAATTTAACCGACAGGAAGGAGATGCTGTGATATGCAAATGATTAGCTTTTCAGAGCATTCACACAAGGGTGGCGCCGGTGGCGACAGCTACAACGTGCTGACGTTAGGGAAGTTTCCAACCGATTTCTCATACAAAAACAGCAGTTGACCGGCGTTGCCTGGTGTAAGGAGGAGAAATGTGTACCATCACGTTTCCGACTTTGATAAAGGTCGGATTGTAGCCTATCGCGATTGCGGTTTATCGTATCGCGACATTGTTACTCGCGTTGGTCGAGATCCAATGACTGTCAGCAGAATATGGAATCGATGGGTTCAGGAGGGTAATACGGAATGCCGTGTTGGATCCCAACGGCCTCGTATCACTAGCAGTCGAGATGACAGGCATCTTATCCGCATGGCTGTAACGGATCGTGCAGCCACGTCTGGATCCCTGAGTCAACAGATGGGGACGTTTGCAAGGCAACAACCATCTGCACGAACAATTCGACGACGTTTGAAGCAGCATGGACTATCAGCTTGGAGACCATGGCTGCGGTTACCCTCGACGCTGCATCACAGACAGGAGCGCCTGCGATGGTGTACTCAACGACGAACCTGGGTGCACGAATGGCAAAACGTCATTTTTTCGGATGAATCCAGGTTCTGTTTAGAGCATCATGATGGTCGCATCCGTGTTTGGCGACATCGCCGGGAATGCACATTGGAAGCGTGATTTCGTCATCGCCAAACTGGCGTATCACCCGGCGTGATGGTACGGGGTGCCATTGGTTACACGTCTCGTCACCTGTTGTTCGGATTGAGGGCACTTTGAACAGTAGACGTTATATTTCAGATGTGTTATGACCCGTGGCCCTATCCTTCATTCGATCCCTGCGAAACCCTACATTTCAACAGGATAATGCACGACCGCATGTTGCAGGTCCTGAACGGGCTTTTTGGATACAGAAAATATTCGACTGCTGCCCTGGCCAGCACATTCTCCAGATCTCTCAGCAATTGAAAACGTCTGGTCAATGGTGGCCGAGCAACTGGCTCGTCACAATACGCCAGTGATTACTTTTCATGAACTGCGGTATCGTGTTGAAGCTGCATGGGCAGCTGTACCTGTACACGCCATCCAAGCTCTGTTTGACTCGATGCACAGGCTTATCAAGGCCGTTATTACGGCCAGAGCTGGTTGCTGTGGGTACTGATTTCTCAGGATCTATGCACCCAAATTGCGTGAAAATGTAATCACAAAAAAAAAAAAAAAAAATGGCTCTGAGCACTATGGGACTCAACTGCTGAGGTCACTAGTCCCCTAGAACTTAGAACTAATTAAACCTAACTAACCTAAGGACATCACACACATCCATGCCCGAGGCAGGATTCGAACCTGCGACCGTAGCGGTCACGCGGTTCCAGACTGAAGCGCCTTTAACCGCACGGCCACACTGGCCGATCCCCTTCAATCTCTTCACTCGCTAGAACTCTAAGTGGTTCCAAAAATAAAATAGTTTTCATCACATATCACGTATTATGAATAGGAGTGCAGTAAATCAGATGTGAAGCTTTTTTAACGTTAATAGTCACTGCAAAGATATCTCACTTGAAACGGGTGGTTGTAATATAGCGCAGCTACCCACAGAGATCCGGTGTGGGCTATACTTATCGTATGGCAGTGAAACTTACTAGTTATTCTGATGCGTTAATGAGGAACCGATTTAGGTTGGAAAAAAATCGTTCCAATTTCGGCGACCATTTGCAAATCTGGCGCTGTGAATGGAAGAAACACGTATAAAAGTATCTGCATATGTAATGAATTAGGAACGGGACGTGCGCATAAAAGGGCAAACAAGCGAGAAAGGCATGATGTTGATTTTATTATTAACCATCGCTTACACAATATGTTCAATATCAGCACCGGAGACGTCTACGTGATGCTGCACCTATAAAACGAATTTATCAGCAGTTGCTCGCAGAAATTCCAGAGGAATCTGGGCCACGTGTTCCTTTATACTGGCCTTCACATCAGGTAGAAACAGAATGTGCCCCTAAGAAACGCATTCTGTTAGATATCCTTAAAGCCGAAAATGAGGGGATTCATATCAAGTGATTTTGCAGGCCATGCATTTTGAGAACCTCTGGAGATAACACCTTCGTCGAAGTTTGCGTACAGCAGATCTTTCACTGGGCGAGCGATGTGATGTGTTGCTCCATCTTGCATGGAAACAATGGTTTCTACACAGCTGAACTCTACTAAAGCAGGAATCCCATGGTGTTCAAGGAGGTCTCGATAACGTGCAGACGTCAAGGTTTACCTGACAGGCCCTCTGGGTAAATCCACACCGCACAGTCATATTCGGCGAGCGCAGTGGCTCTTTGGGTAGAACACGCAGTTTAACAATGCCCCAAATCCAGCAGTTCTGTGTAAAATGTGCCCCGCCACTACACAGAATATTTCCCGGCCACATATTAGCAACTTCGATTCGTGCCAGAAACCTAAGAGAAAATGCAGAACGTTGCTGCTAATCGTGAGGTTTCTTGCTGCTCCGTCTGGGTCTTTTACTGGTACCAGTGTAAAATGGACCGCAAAACTTTCCATATTTTTACCATCAGATGGACAATTCTCGTGACACTGCCTTAGCGAAAGCACTGCCAGCGTGCATGCTCAGTTGCACCTACACGAATCTCGTCGATGACTTCCACAGGGATAGGACGCCTTCCTCCTCTAAAGTGCCACATCAAGCCCACCCATGTTTTCGAATTTCATCAT
This sequence comes from Schistocerca piceifrons, assembly GCF_021461385.2. NCBI lineage: Eukaryota > Metazoa > Arthropoda > Insecta > Orthoptera > Acrididae > Schistocerca > Schistocerca piceifrons. Next base: position 492,515,054 of record NC_060142.1, read on the forward strand.
CATCACCTTCTTAAAAACTTTCAATGATTTAGAGCTTCTCCTCAGATCTTTGAGTCGACGGTACTCTCTCAATGTAGTACTGTAACTGCTGACGTTCACATAAGGCAGTTTCGCTAACGGCGCAGTATTTGTTCTCGATAACCGTACTGTTCTCACGTTATGGCTTGTCAAATGACTGCGTGGATTTTGTACAGTTGTACAAACAGTGTACAGCGCCAGATTTCCACTGGTGGCCAATATTGGAACTAAATTTTTTCCTAGAGTAAATCGGTTCTGCATTAACGAGTTAGCATATATACCAAATTTCGGTGTCATACGATAAATAACCAGATGGCAGTTATAAGAGTTGAGGGACATGAAAGGGAAGCAGTGGTTGGGAAGGGAGTAAGACAGGGTTGTAGCCTCTCCCCGATGTTATTCAATCTCTATATTGAGCAAGCAGTAAAGGAAACAAAAGAAAAATTTGAAGTAGGTATTAAAATCCATGGAGAAGAAATAAAAACTTTGAGGTTCGCCGATGACATTGTAATTCTGTCAGAGACAGCAAAGGACTTGGAAGAGGAGTTGAACGGAATGGATGGTGTCTTGAAGGGAGGATATAAGATGAACATCAACAAAAGCAAAACGAGGATAATGGAATGTAGTCGAGTTAAGTCGGGTGATGCTGAGGGTATTAGATTAGGAAATGAGACACTTAAAGTAGTAAAGGAGTTTTGCTATTTGGGGAGCAAAATAACTGATGATGGACGAAGTAGAGAGGATATAAAATGTAGACTGGCAATGGCAAGGAAAGCGTTTCTGAAGAAGAGAAATTTGTTAACATCGAGTATAGATTTAAGTGTCAGGAAGTTATTTCTGAAAGTATTTGTATGGAGTGTAGCCATATATGGAAGCGAAACATGGACGGTAAATAGTTTAGACAAGAAGAGAATAGAAGCTTTTGAAATGTGGTGCTACAGAAGAATGCTGAAGATTAGATGGGTAGATCACATAACTAATGATCAAGTATTTAATAGGATTGGGGAGAAGAGAAGTTTGTGGCACAACTTGACCAGAAGAAGGGATCGGTTGGTAGGACATGTTCTGAGGCATCAAGAGATCACCAATTTAGTATTGGAGGGCAGCGTGGAGGGTAAAAATCACAGGGGGAGACCAAGAGATGAATACACTAAGCATATTCAGAAGGATGTAGGTTGCAGTAAGTACTGGGAGATGAAGAAGCTTGCACAGGATAGAGTAGTATGGAGAGCTGCATCAAACCAGTCTCAGGACTGAAGACCACAACAACAACAACAACAACAACAACAACGATAAATAAAGCCTACACTGCACCTTTAAGAGTAGCTACACTTTAATTACAACCACCCATTTACGATATAAACCACGTACTTACCGAAACAGATGCTTTCGTGAATCTCTTCTTAAGTGGTAAAATGAGGAACGGGCGGCTCCAATCCAACGTAGGAGAGTCAAGTTCCAAATACTACCTTATTCTACTCCTCTCCCCCCCCCCTTTCACACACCATTTTCCCACTTCGAAGACATTGCACAGGTACTTGATTCTTGGTGAGGGGCCATCCTTGACGCCAGAACGTCGTCTTAATAAAATACAACCACGTTAATAAAGGCTGCAGGCACATTTCCTCTCGTGTTTGTTAAATTAACTTGCTGTGTCTATTTTTTATTTTTGTTTTCTGTAACTTACTTAGTGTGGACGGCTATAAGAACTGACAGCAAAACCAAGTGCTGTATAACGAGAAAACAGCTTTACTGTTTCAAAACACGAGGATGTGCTGAAAAGTAATTCCTCCGAATTTCTTATTTTCATTACGGTCCTGAACAACACGCTTTACTTCGGTTTCGGCATTCCAAATGACACAAACCAGTTGTGGACACATTTTTTCCGTATTTGTAGCAACAGTGACGCTGGCCGCTCTATCTCTTTGTTTATAGGCTTCCTAGTCTACATGAGAAGCCAAAGCAGCCAGGTCTCCGTTAGAAGTGAACTTTATTACGTTTCCCTCGGCAGATGCCACGTTCTGCTAAGTCATTCCAGGGCCGAACATTCACAGGGTGGTCATCCCCCACCGTCCCCCCTCCCCCCCGCTCTTCCTAATTTTGCTACTGCTTTTTAATGTTTGCTTATATTGAATTCTGGCTTTCTTGTCTCAGTCAGACTTGTGTCTATTGCATGCTGTTGGTTCTCTCTTCTATCTGACAGTATTAATTATCGTTGTACTACTCTAATTACCTAGCCACCCACTGGGGCGACCGATAGCTGTGCTTGACCCAGAATCTAACCGCACCTGTGTTTTGTGATTTGTTAAAAAAAAATCAATGTCTGAAACTGTTTAGCAGATATCCATACGGAGCATTGGTTTTTTCTGCTTAACACAACTTACAAAGGAGTAGCGAATTATTATTATATAGCAGAAAAGCATTTTTTGTAAATATTTAATTTACTCATATTGTTCCTTCACTGTAGTTCTCCCGAAGTTCCCTTTTATTTGCTCAATATCTAATTTGTTGATTCTTGTTTTAAGAGGACAGATTCGGGTTTTCCATTTCATGAATTAACATCCGAATAAATAGGTACAGAGCCTTTGTTCATGTTTTCCACTGTTTATTTCTTTAGTAAGATGAACACAATAAATGACCTAAATAATTTGGTATAATCTTTCTATACAGTTATCTATCTTTACACACTCTGGCAGCTAATATCCCTTGTAAACAGTAACTTACAACCGCTAATACACAACAGATGATAAAACGCGCCATAAAATTAGACAGAGAAGTCTGCCGATGTATATCTTGCGCTTCAAAGATATTAAGATACGTCGATTTAGACATGCAGAGATAGTCACATGTGATTAATGCATTAGAACATTTACTTTACAAATGTTTCTAAATGATCATCAAAAAATTGCAATAATGATAGGAATAATTGCTGTTATTTTATTGTTATTATTATGGGCTTCTTCTGAAAATTTGAAAAAATATCATTATCACAGTTTGAAATAAATGCTTGTTGCACATTTTTATAATTTAACCTAAATAAAATAATTGTTTACTGTTTACTTAATGGTATACAAATATCAAAATTATGATCTCTGAAGATTATCAATGGGTTGGATTATATATTTATTTGAATGTATCGAGAAGTATATTAAAGAAAAAAAGACGCATCACAGACCAGTTCAAATACACTGACTGACGCAGGTCATTGATGAAGCCGCTTGCATTTTCGAGGAGAAGGATTCCACTCCCTATTTGGACAACCAGAAATACGACTCTTACAGGTTCCATAGTTCTATTTAGTCGAATTCCGTAACGGTTTTTTCGAGAGGAAAGCGTCAGTCCTTCCCCAACCTCGTCATATCAGAGCTTGTGCTCTGTCTCTAATGATGACATCATAGACCGATCGTTAAAACTTAATATGCTTTCCTCTCTCTTATGATCTTCCAAGTCCTGCGACGTCTGTGACAGAATGTCTTTGGTAAACCACAAAGTTTTGATTTTTTCCAACGATAACTTTAATCCTCTTCCAACATGTGTGAGGCTGGTTCTGATCTGTCTACCTATCACAGTTGCGCGAGGACGCTCTATGAGCGTTTTAGGAGTTTAGTGTTGAACCTACGGCCTGCAAGGTAGAAAGATACCATCTCACGCATGCAGAGTTAATAAGAGTGCAGCAGTGTGGGCAGTGATGTAATCAGACAATGAGCTCAATGTCAGTTCAACGGCACTCCATGTAAAGGAAACATTATCGCTAACAGAAATTAGTGCTTGGGTTCAGGAGTAACTGTACTCGTGCATTATCAAAAAACTAAAATATTAGATTTTCGTTATTAAGTTTTATTTTTACTCTAAGCATGACTTCATGACATATAATAATACGTACAGGATGGTAAAATATTGATATGGCGTGTTCACAACTGTGAAACGAAATTCCTAAGTATTCTAAGGTTCTTTAGTAGTAAGATGTTTGATGACCATGTCTGGGGTCAATGAAGTTCAAACAAATTAAATTAAGTTGGGGCCATAGATATTAATTAAGAAAAAATGCATAATTAAAATAACCAGTTAATGAATAGGAGTTGGTAAACAGCCATTAGAAAGAAGTGCAGATTTAAAACAAATCAATAGGTTTAGGTTATAAAGCACTCTACAGTGGCTGATCAATTCTTTTCGTTAAATGGGATATCTCATGTTTCTGCTTCAATTAAGTCCAACAATCGTGAATATGTTTAACTACAGGTGGGAATTTAAGGAGATGGGACCTGGACAAACTGACTAAACCAGAGGTTGCACAGAGTTTCAGGAAGAGCATAAGGGAACAATTGACAGGAATGGGTGATAGAAATATAGTAGAAGAAGAATGGGTAGCTTTGAGGGATGAAGTAGTGAAAGCAGTAGAGGACCAAGTAGGTAAAAAGACGAGGGCTAGTAGAAATCCTTGGGTAACAGAAGAAATATTGAATTTAATTGATGAAAGGAGAAAATATAAAAACGCAGTAAATGAAGCAGGCAAAAAGGAATACAAACGTCTCAAAAATAAAATCGACAGGCAGTGCAAAATGGCTAAGCAGAGATGCCTAGAGGACAAATGTAAAGATGTACAGGCTTATCTCACTAGCGGTAAGATAGATACTGCCTACGGGAAAATTAAAGAGACCTTTGGAGAAAAGAGAACCACTTGTATGAATATCAAGAACTCAGATGGAAACCCAGTTCTAAGCAAAGAAGGGAAAGCAGAAAGGTGGAAGGAGCATATAGAGTATCTATACAAGGGCGATGTACTTGAGGACAATATTGTGGAAATGGAAGAGGATGTAGATGAAGATGAAATGGGAGATACGATAATGCGTGAAGAGTTTGACAGAGCACTGAAAGACCTGAGTCGAAACAAGGCCCTGGGAGTAGACAACATTCCATTAGAACTACTGACAGCCTTGGGAGACCCAGTCATGACAAAACTCTACCATCTGGTGAGCAAGATGTACGAGACAGGAGAAATACCCTCAGACTTCAAAAGAATATAATAATCCCAATCCCAAAGAAAGCAGGTGTTGACAGATGTGAAAATTACCGAACTGTCAGTTTAATAAGTCACATCTGCAAAGTACTAACGCGAATTCTTTACAAACGAATGGAAAAACTGGTAGAAGGCGACCTCTGGGAAGATCAGTTTGGATTCCGTAGAAATGTTGGAACAGGTGAGGCAATACTGACCCTACGACTTATCTTAGAAGATAGATTAAGGAAAGGCAATCCTACGTTTCTAGCATTTGTAGACTTAGAGAAAGCTTTTGATAATGTTGACTGGAATACTCTCTTTCAAATTTTAATGGTGGCAGAGGTAAAATACAGGGAGCGAAAGGCTATTTACAATTTGTACAGAAACCAGATGGCAGTTATAAGAGTCGAGGAACATGAAAGAAAAGCAATGGTTGGGAAGGGAGTGAGAAAGGGTTGTAGCCTCTCCCCGATGTTATTCAACCTGTATATCGAGCAAGCAGTAAAGGAAACAAAAGAAAAGTTCGGAGTAGGTATCCAAATCTATGGAGAAGAAATAAAAACTTTGAGGTTCGCCGATGACATTGTAACTCTATCAGAGACAGCAAAGGACTTGGAAGAGCAGTTGAACGGAAGGGACTGTGTCTTGAAAGAAGAATATAAGATGAACATCAACAAAAGCAAAACGAGGATAGTGGAATGTAGTCTAATTAAGTCGGGTGATGCTGAGGGAATTAGATTAGGAAATGAGACACTTAAAGTAGTAAAGGGGTTTTGCTATTTGGGGAGCAAAATAACTGATGATGGTCGAAGTAGAGAGGATATAAAGTGTAGACTGGCAGTGGGAAGGAAAGCGTTTCTGAAGAAGAGAAATTTGTTAACATCGAGTATAGATTTAAGTGTCAGGAAGTCGTTTCTGAAAGTATTTGTATGGAGAGTAGCCATGTATGGAAGTGAAACACAGACGATAAATAATTCGGACAAGAAGAGAATAGAAGCATTCGAAATGTGGTGCTTCAGAAGAATGCTGAAGATTAGATGGGTAGGTCACATAACTAATGAGGAGATATTGAATAGAATTGAGAAGTAAAGGAGTTTGTGGTACAACTTGACTAGGAGAAAGGATCGTTTGGTGGGACAAGTTCTGAGGCATCGAGGGATCACCAATTTAGTATTGAAGGGCAGCGTGGAGGGTAAAAATCGTAGAGGGAGACGAAGAGATGAATACACTAAGCAGATTCAGAAGGATGTAGGTTGCAGTAGGTACTGGGAGATGAAGAAGCTTGCACATGGTAGAGTAGCGTGGAGAGCTGCATCAAACCAGTCTCAGGACTGAAGACCTCAACAACAACAGGTCATGGTTGAATGTACAAAAAAAAAAAAAAAAAAAAAAAAGAGACGGAGATGACTACAGTCCTGGGTGTCAACTGACTATCACTGACTGGTGTAGCATGAGCTCGCGTGTTTACCTTTTGTTGGCGGCGGCAGTAGCTGCTGTCGGCATGAGCTGTGAACCTGAGAATCTATTCTAAATCTCTCTCGAGTGTTAAACTCCAGTCTGATGTCTTAGGTGAAGCTGAGACTCCTAGTTATTCCCTAGCTAAGTTAATTGGCATGGTACACGCTATTTGGCAGGAATAGAGCGTACATCGTTGCCCTCAAATCACTCGCAAGCATTAATTTTCAGTGTTAGGTGTGATTCTCTGTATGAGGAGACTGCAGTTTAACTTCTTACGAGTTCAGATGAACCTAAGAACAAGTGTTTACATGATGACTCTAGCAATCTTCTCAGCGCGGCACGAGTCGCCTTACTTAAATACTCCATGATTTGCTGCAAGAGAAAAAACGATTTTTTCTCTTTACAGTTTGCCTATATCAAATCTGGTAGCCACGTGTTTTCTTTCTGGCCAATCAGAGTGTTCATACTTGTTGTAACTCCACCCACTAGAATTTTTTGTAGCCTATCAAAGGCATCGTTTCTTTTGTAGGCCGAAGTTTAACTTCTGCTACATAATACTGAGATAAACAGTATGCGAGTTTTAACACAGGTGGCTACAGTGAGTCACCAAAGTTCTGAGTTGGATTTCTCCGGACGTTTGTCATCTCCTGCCATGTTCCTGTAGAAAGGCTTTCCGAAAAATTTGCATAGAAAGCAGGGACAAGGGCAGCGGCTTTTACTGGTGGTCTGCACAGTGGCTCATGTGTCTCATTGAGTCTGCTAGATGTCCCACTGTGAATGTTTCAGCCAAACGGAGCTGCATCTCGTAGCTCGTGTCTGGGATATTACTTAAATGAGATTACTCGTGTGAGTGTAAGTGGCTTATATTCACGAAATGCTGGCTTGGTTATTCGATCTGTGTTTCATGTGACTATGTCGTGTGCATATCGATTTAACTAGAATTGTTACAGGAATTCAGTGTAAGGTGTGTTATTTGTTTGACACCTGTTTTTCACTTTTTCCTAATTTTGCCTTGATTTCCTTCATAGCCTTCTCAGCGCACAGATTGGATGACATCAGGGATGAGCTACAACACTGTGTCAATCCGTTCTTAACTAACTCTCTTTCGTGTTCTTCAACTATGATGAAGGCAGTCTGGTTTCTGTATGACATATAGGTAACCCTTCAGTCCCCGCATTTTTCCCCTGCTGCCTTTAGAGTACGAAAGAGTGCTTTTCAATCACCATTATGAAATGATTTGTACAACTCGAGCAGCTTTATGAATGTAGGTTTACCTTTCTTCCCTCTATGTTTAAGATAATGTGTATGCTGGGCAGTGCCCCATGGGTTGCTGAAACAAAGCTTCCTCAAGATCGGCTTCTACGAATCTTCATATGTCTTACTTAACCATTAGTGTCAATATCTTGCAAACCATGACTTATTACACTTATAGTTCGGTAACATTCATATCTTTCATCTTCTTTGGAATTGTAATTACTACATTCTCCTTGAAATCTGAGGGTATTTCGTATGTCCCACAAATATAGATTTTTCATGACAGGTTGAGTCTTCCAGAGATCTTAGTAATTCTATGGGAATGTCATCTAGTCCAGTTTCGACTTCAGTCTTTCAGTGCTTTGGTAAATTCTTCTCGTAATATCGCAGGCGCCATCTCATCTTCGTCTACTTCATCTTCCATTTCTCTAGTCTTGTCTGCAAATTCGATTCCCGTGTTTGGTATAGCTCTAATAACAAATAAGAAGGTAATGAATCGTATGAGCGAAAAAGAAATTAGCCGGCCAGAGTGGCCGTGCTGTTCTATGCGTTACAGTCTGGAACCGAGCGACCGCTACGGTCGCAGGTTCGAATCCTGCCTCGGGCATGGATGTGTGTGATGTCTTTAGGTTAGTTCGGTTTAATTAGCTCTAAGTTCTAAGCGACGGATGACCTCAGAAGTTAAGTCGCATAGTGCTCAGAGCCATTTGAACCATTTTTGAACCAAAAAGAAATTGATTGCATGACTTGATTAAAGGAAGGGATCGGCTGGTAGGACTCATTCTGAGACTTCAAGGAATTGTCAGTTTGCTAACATCTACATCTACATACATACTCCGCAAGGTACCGTACGGTGCGTAGTGGAAGGAAAACTGTACCACAACTTGTTTACTTTCCTGTTCCACTCGCAGCTGGAGCGACGGAAATACGATTGCATATATGCCACCGTATGAACCCTAAATTCTCGTATCTTATCTTCATGGTCCTTGCTCGAAATGTAAATGGTTGGCAGTTGTTGGCAGTCAGCTTCAAATTCCGGTTCTCTGAATTTTCTCATTAGGGTTTCTCGAAGAGAACATCATCATCCCTCCAGGAATTTCCATTTGAGTTTCCGAAACATCTCCATAAGACTTGAGTGTTGTTCGAACCTACCAGTAACAAATACAGCAACCCGCCTCTGAACTGCTTTGATATCTTCCTTTAATCCGATCTAGCGGGGATCCCAAACATTCGAACAGTACTCCTGAACAGGTCGCACTAGCGCCCTTTATTCGGTCTCCTTTATAGATGAATCACACTTTCCCAAACTTCTCTCAGTAAACCGAAGTCGACCATTCGCCTTTCCTTCCAAAATCCTCACATGCTTGTTTCATTCCATATTGTTTTGCATCGTTATGCCCAGATATTTAAATGACGTGACGGTTTCAAGCAGGACACTACTATGTCCGAACGTTAAAGGTTTGTTTGCCCTAAACATCCACATTAACTTAAATTATTATACATTTAGAACTGGCTGCCATTCATCACACCTGCTAGAAATTTTGTCTAAGTCATCTTGGATCTTCCCGCACACCACACCATCATCAGCGAACAGCCCCAGATTGCTGCTCACCCTGTCTACAAGGTCGTTTATGTATATAGATAACAAGAGCGGTCCTCTCACATTTCCCTGGGGCACTCCTGTCGACACCGTTGTCTCTGATGAACACTCGCCGCCGAAGACAAAATACTGGGTGCTATTACTCAAGAAGTCTTCGAGCAACTCATGTATCTAGGAATGTATCCCATATGCTCGCACCTTCGTTAACAATCTGTAGTGGGGACCGTGTCAATTGCTTTCCGGGAATCTAGGATTGTGGAATCTACCTGTTGCCCTCTATCCATAGTTCACACTATATCATGTGAGAAAGGAGGAAGGCTAATTTCGCACAAGTGATGGTTTCCACCACCTTGCTGATTTGTGGACATAAACTTCTCGATCTGAAGAAAATGTATTACATTCGAAATGAGAATATATTCGAGCATTCTGCGGCAAATCGATGTTAGGGATACTGGTTTAAACTTCTCAGTCTGAAGAAAATGTATTACATTCGAGCTCAGAATATGTTCAAGCATTCTGCGGCAAATCGATGTTACGGATACTGGTTTGTAATTTTGTTGGCCGAGCAGTTCTAGGCACTTCAGTTCGGAACCGCGCGACTGCTACGGTCGCAGATTCGAATCCTGCCTCGGGCATGGATGTGTGTGATGTCCTTAGGTTAGTTAGGTTTAAGTAGTACTAAGTTCTAGGGGACTGATTACCTCAGATGTTAAGTCCCATAGTGCTCAGAGCCATTGAACCATTTTTGTAATTTTGCAGGTTCGTTCTTTTACCATTCTTATACACAAGAGTCATTCGCGCATTCTTCCAGTCGCTTGGGACTTTGGACTAGGCGAGAGATTCGCTATCAAAAGCAAGCTAAGTAAGGGGCCATTGGTGTAGAGTAGTCTTTCTAAAACCGAATTGGAGTTCCATCCGGACGTGGCAACTTATTTATTTTAACTCTTTCAGTTGTTTCTCTACGCCAGAGATGCTTATTACTATGTCATCCATACAGGTCTGTTCGATTCTCCTGTGTGGACGATTTTGTTAAATGCGTTATTTAAAAGTTTGGCATTAGTTTTTCTGTCTTCAGCTGCCACACCAGACTGGTCAACGAATGACTTGATGGAAGCTTTAAACAGGCTTAGCGACTTTACATAGGGCCAGAAGTTTCTCGGGTTCTCCGTCAGATCTTCTGCTACTCTATGACGTTAGTAGTTGTTTTATTCTTCGCGCATGGATCTTTTCACAGACGCACGCATTTCTACTAAGCTTTGCCCGCCGTCATTCGAGCGTTTTCTTTTGAACCGAGAGTGCAACAGCCTTTGCTTCGTTAACATTTTCCGAATGTTCTTGTTAAACTATGCTCGATCTTTTCCGTCCTTAAGTGAAGGAACTGTGTGGCGGTGAGGTTTAACAACTGTAGAAGGAAGCCACGGTTTGAATATAATAAGTTGGTTTAGATGGATGTAGGTTGCGATAGTTACGCAGAGACGAAGATGCTTGCACTGGTGGAGTAGCACGGAGAGGTGCGTGAAACCGTTCTTCGGACTGAAGGCCACAACAAAAACAGACACAGTCGTGTTCTAGAAGTCGCCACAATGGTTCTGTTTGGACGCTGCCGACTGGCGGTACAGTGGGGGATGACATTTCGCTCGACCAGTAAGAGTCAGTGGTGTTAGAGGACCAGCTGGGCAGCGTACTGGAGGAGTGTGAGGCTATAATATAACAGGCCAGGGCAGGGCTCAGGCCACCTGACAAACGCCTGCCGCCTCGCGATAAGCGAGCCGCGGCACGCGCCTGCAAATTGATTCCCGACCGCACGCGCCGCGTATAACTGACTGCACGCCACACCCCGCCAGCCGTCCACACCGGGTCGCGCCCCTCCCATAGGTTTCTGTCAGCGGCCACCGTATGCCCCGACACTTCCCAGCTATAGCCGCAGCAAGCAGTCGCTCTCACAGCGGCGTACACTTGTCGTGGAATACGCTCATTCTGTTTCCTCTGAACTGGTCTCATATCCCGCTTTCGCACGTGATAAACACGTTCCAGTCTAGAACTCAGCAGTTAAAACATGCTCTCCAATCTCGATTGTGAGGGAACAGTTCATTCGCTTTGCAGGTTGTCCGTGCATAGTTTAGCTATCATAAAATAAAAACTGGACAAGTGCGATTAGATCTCGCGCTCTGAGGGTTCTGTACAAAATTATGTACACTCTACAACGTTTCCTGGTAAAAAATGCTTTATGACTATGCAATTACAATTTTATGTAAGATAGATACTGCCTACAGGAAAATTAGAGAGACCTTTCGAGAAAAGAGAACTTCTTGCATGAATATCAAGAGCTCAGATGGGAGCCCAGTTCTAAGCAAAGAAGGGAAAGCACAAAGGTGGAAGGAGTATACAGAGGGTCTATACAAGAGCGATGTGCTTGTGCACAATATTATAGAAATGGAAGAGAATGTAGACGAATATGAAATAGGAGATATGATACTGCGTGAAGAGTTTGACAGAGGACTGAAAGACTTAAGTCGAAACAAGGCCCCGGGGGTAGACAACATCCCATTAGAATTACTGGCAGCCTTCGGAGAGCCAGGCTTAACAAAACTCTACCATCTAGTGAGCAAGATGTATAAGACAGGCGAAATACCCTCAGACTTCAAGAAGAATATAATAATCCCAATCCCAAAGAAAGCAGGTGTTGACAGATATGAAAATTACCGTACTATCAGTTTAATACGTCACGGCTGCAAAGTACTAACACGAATTCTTTACAGACGAATGGAAAAACTGGTAGAAGCCGATCTCGGGGAAGATCAGTTTGGATTCCGTAGAAATGTTGGAACACGTGAGGCAATACTGACCCCACGACTTTTCTTAGAAAATAGATTGAGGAAAGGCAAACCTACGTTTATAGCATTTGTAGACTTAGAGAAAGCTTTTGACAATGTTCAATGGAATATTCTCTTTCAAATTCTGAAGGTGGCAGGGGTAAAATACAGGGAGCGAAAGGCTATTTACAATTTGTACAGAAACTAGATGGCTGTTATAAAAGTCGAGGGGCATGAAAGGGAAGCAGTGGTTGGGGAGGGAGTGAGACAGGGTTGTAGTCTATCCCTTATGTTATTCAATCTGTATATTGAGCAAGCAGTAAAGGAAACAAAATAAAAATTTGGAGTAGGAATTAAAATCCATGGAGAAGAAATAAAAACTTTGAGGTTCGCCGATGACATTGAAATTCTGTCAGAGACGGCAAAGGACCTGGAAGAGCAGCTGAAAGGAATAGACAGTGTCTCGAAAGGATGTAAGATGAACATCAACAAAAGCAAAACTAGGATAAGGGAATGTAAACGAATTCAATCGGGTGATGCTGCGGGAATTAGATTAGGAAATGAGACACTTAAATTAGTAAAGGAGTTTTGCTATTTGGGGAGCAAAATAACTGATGATGGTCGAAGTAGAGAGGATATAAAATGTAGATTGGCAATAGCTAGGAAAGCATTTCTGAAAAAGAGAAATTTGTTAACATCGAGCATAGATTTAAGTGTCAGGAAGTCGTTTCTGAAAGTATTTGTATGGAGTGTAGCCATATATGGAAGTCAAATATGGACGATAAATAGTTTAGACAAGAAGAGAATAGAAGCTTTCGAAATGTGGTGCTACAGAAGAATGCTGAAGATTAGATGGGTAGTTCACATCACTAATGAGGAGGTATTGCATAGAATTGGAGAGAAGGGAAATTTTTGGCACAACTTGACTAGAAGAAGGGATAGGTTGGTAGGGCATATTGTGAGGCATCAAGGGATCACCAATTTAGCATTGGAGGGCAGCGTGGAGGGTAAGGAGTAGCATGGAGAGCTGCATCAGACCAGTCTCTGAACTGAAAACCACAACTAAAAGGAACGGCCAAACTTTCAGGAAACATTCCTCACACACAAAGAAAGAAAATACGTTATGCAGACATGTGTCCGGAAACGCTTACTTTCTATGTTAGAGTTCATTTTATTACTTCTCTTCAAATCACATTGATCATGAAATGGAAACACACAGCAACAGAACGTACCAGGGTGACTTCAAACACTTTGTTAAAGGAAATGTTCAAAATGTCCTCCGTTAGCGATGATACATGCATCCACCCTCCGTCGCATGGAAACCCTGATGCGCTGATGCAGCCCTGGAGAGTGGCGTATTGTATCACAGCCATCCACAATACGAGCACGAAGAGTCTTCACATTTGGTACCGGGGTTGCGTAGACAAGAGCTTTCAAATCCCCCCATAAATGAAAGTCAAGAGGGCTGAGGTCAGGAGAGCGTGGAGGCCATGGAATTGGTCCGCCTCTACCAATCCATCGATCACCGAATCTGTTGTTGAGAAGCGTACGAATACTTCTACGTAAATGTGCAGGAGCTCCATCCTGCATGAACCACATGTTGTGTCGTAATTGTAAAGGCACAAGTTCTAGCAGCACAGGTAGAGTATCCCGTATGAGATCATGATAACGTGCTCCATTGAGCGTAGGTGGAAGAACATGGGGCCCAATCAAGACATCACCAACAATGCCTGTCCAAACGTTCACAGAAAATCTGTGTTGATGACGTGATTGCACAATTGCGTGCGGATTCTCGTCAGCCCACACATGTTGATTGTGAAAATTTACAATTGCACTGAAAGGAGGATCGACACATTGTTGGATGAACCATTCGCAGAAGTGTACCCGTGGAGGCCAATCAGCTGCTGATAGTGCCTGCACTCGCTGTACATGGTACGGAAACAACTGGTTCTCCCGTAGCACTCTCCATACACTGACGTGGTCAACGTTACCTTGTACAGCAGCAACTTCTCTGACGCTGACATTAGGGTTATCGTCAACTGCACGAAGAATTGCCTCGTCCATTGCAGGTGTCCTCGTCGTTCTAGGTCCTCCCCAGTCGCGAGTCATAGCCTGGAATGTTCCGTGCTCCCTAAGACGCCGATCAATTACTTCGAACGTCTTCCTGTCGGGACACCTTCGTTCTGGAAATCTGTCTCGATACAAACGTACCGCGCCACGGCTATTGCCCCGTGCTAATCCATACATCAAATGGGCATCTGCCAACTCCGCATTTGTAAACATTGCACTGACTGCAAAACCACGTTCGTGATGAACACCTGTTGATGCTACGTACTGATGAGCTTGATGCTAGTACTGTGGAGCAATGAGTCGCATGTCAACACAAGCACCGAAGTCAACAATACCTTCCTTCAATTGGGCCAACTGGTGGTGAATCGAGGAAGTACAGTACATACTGACGAAACTAAAATGAGCTCTAACATGGAAATTAAGCGTTCCGGACACGTGTCCACATAACATCTTTTCTTTATTTGTGTGTGAGGAATGTTTCCTGAAAGTTGGGCCGTACCTTTTGTCCCAGCTATTTTGTCCACCCAAAATATCTCTGGAACAATAACAGCTATTGGAAAACGACTTTCACCGGTATCAATGTAGGGCTGGGTTCCATGAATGTACATATTTGGAAACATTCTAAAACGAAAGCATATGTTCTTTTTAACACAAAACTTATGTTTTTTTAAATGGACCTCCTATATTGTTTCTTCAGCAATCCATAGCATGACAAAGCACATACACAATGGCGTTGATTGCATCACAATATTCCCATTACATCCCGAGACATTGAGACGCGAAGTTGACGCTTGAAACACCCGACATGCGCTACTGAAGTACAAAAATGTTACGGGAAACTCAGGAATATAGAAATACAAGTCGATGAGGAATGAAATAAATATTAAGTGCAGGGAAGCTAAGACGAAGTTACTGCATGAAAAATGTGAATAAATCGAAAAAGAAATGATTGTCGGAATGACAGACTCGGCATACAGGAAAGTCAAAAGAACCTTTGGTGCCATTAAAAGCAAAGGTGGTAACATTAAGACTGCAACGGGAATTTCACTGCTAAAAGCAGACGAGAGAGCGGATAAGTGGAAAGAATACATTGAAACCCTCTATGAAGGGGAAGATTTATATGATGTGATAGAAGAGGAAAGAGTAAACAGAAGTCGATTTAGAAGTGATATGGGATCCAGTGATAAAATAAGTATTTAAAAAAGCTTTGATGGATTTAAACTCAAATAAGACAGAAAGGATGGATAACATTCCCTCAGAATTGTTAAAATCATTGGGGGAAGCTTCAACAAAACGACTATTCACGTTGGTGTGTAGAATGTATGAGTCTGGCGACGTACCATCTGACTTTCGGAAAAATATCATCCACATAATTCCGAAGACTGCAAGAGTTGACAAATGCCAGAATTATCGCACAATCAGCTTAACAGCTCATGTATCCGTGTTGCTGACACGAATAATATACAAAACAATGGAAAAGAAAATTTAGGATGTGCTAGATGACGATCAGTTTGGCTTTAGAAAAGGTAAAGGCACGAGAGAGGCAATTCTGACGTTGCGGTTGATAACGGAGGCAACACTAAAGAAAAATCAAGACGCGTTCATAGGATTTATCGACCTGGAAAAGGCGTTTGACAATATAAAATGGTGCAAGATGTTTGAAATTCGGAGAAAAATAGGCTTAAGCTGTAGTGAGAGATGGGTAATATACAATATGTACAAAAGCCAAGAGGGAATTATAAAAGTGGATGACCAAAAACGAAGCGCTTGGATTAAAATGAGTGCAAGACAGGGATGTAGTCTTTCTACTATACTGGGCAATCTGTACATCAAAGAAGCAGTGATGGAAATAAAAGAAAGGTTCAGGAGTGGGATTAAAATTGAAGGTGAAAGGATATCAATAGTACGATTCGCTGATGAATTTGCTATCCTGATTGCAAGTGAAGGAGAATTACTCGATATGCTGGACGGAATGAACAATCTAAAGAGTACAGAATACGGATTGAGAGTAAACCGAAGAAAGACGAAAGTATTGAGAAGTAGCAGAAATGAGAGCAGCGAGAAACTTAACATCAGGATTGATGGTCACGAAGTAGATGAAGTTAAGGAATTCAGCTACCTAGGCAATAAAATAACCAAAGACGGAAAGAGCAAGGAGGACATCAAAAGCAGACTATCAATGGCAAAAAAGGCATTCCTGGCCAAGAGAAGTCTACTAGTATCAGACATAGGCCTTAATTTGAGAGAGAAATTTCTGATAACGTACGTCTGGAGTACAGCATTGTACGGTAGTGAAACATAAACTGTGGGAAAACCGTAACATAAGAGAATCGAGGCATTTGAGATGTGGTGCTACAGACGAATGTTGAAAATTAGGTGGACTGTTAAGGTAAGGAATGAGGGGGTTCTGCGCAGAATCGGAGAGGAACGGAATATGTGGAAAACATTGATAAGGAGAAGGGACAGGAGGATAGGACATCTGTTAAGACATGCGGGAATGAGTTCCATGATACTAGAGGAAACTGTAGAGAACAAAAACTGTAGAAGAAGACAGAGATTGGAATACATCCTGCAAAGAATTGAGGACGTAGGTTGCAAGTGCTACTCTGAGATTAAGAGGTTGGGACAGGAGAGGAATTCGTGGTGGGCCGCATCAAACCAGTCAGAAAACTGATGACCCAAAAAAAAGAGCATCTACCCCACACCACAAACTGTACGGGGCCTTGCGGTGTATAGAAGAAGATGTAGAAGTAGATTTTGCTATTTCGCTCTGCCAAACATCCAATGTAATGGATTATTTGATTTGTACAGAGGTCTCACACACGTGCGGTAGGATTTTAAATCGGGAACCCCAACTTTCTAGAACATTGTGTGTAAAAAAGAAAAAATGTATGATATATGCATCAGGGGTATGAACACTGAATGGTTGGGGCGTGGATCACGAGAGCGGGCCGATTTCCAGCAACGCGCGGAAAGGGCGGGCTGTAAAGGGGGAATTCTCGTTTTAATGCTACACCGGGGGAGCTGCTATTGTGTTCAGCTCCAGTGCTCACAAACGAGAATTCATTATGACGGAAAGGCGGAATCTACCGATAACAATAAGTGCAATTTTCGCAGTGATATTTATTGGCATTTTTTACAACTCGTGGTACACATATTTCATATAAAATATTGCTGCCGTTTAAAACGCGCAAATTTACTTAGAAGTGTATTATGATTACTAGCGGCTGCCATTAACGATTTCAAAAGGACTGCCTCAAAAAATTTACAAGTAACTGTCGTTTCCCGGACATCGCTTCATTTTCAGAGACAAGCACGTGGAATTCGATGTTTTTTTTTTTTTTCATTTGAGCAATGCATTACAATACGTTACCTGTCAACTCTTTGTCATGTGTTTCTAGTTTTGTTTTACTTCCTTGAAATGTGGTCTGCGACGATATATTACTATCTGCCGCGTTCCAGGCTTCTTCCTAAATTCCCTGAAAGTCAAAGAAGATCGTTACTCCTCTGCAGAAGTGTTAGACGATTGAGATCGAGCACGATCATTTTACAAAATGACAATGAGAATGACACCGTTCCTCACAACCGACTTCTAATCATATTGCGCACCAATGGACTATCGCCTCAGTCGTGAGACTAGATTCGTTGTGTCCTGCACAAGTCACAAAGATGTGGCAGATGATTCTGTCGTTTACTGTCTATTAAAGTCATAAGAAGATCAAAACTTGTTGCGAAATTGTTTAGACAAGATACCTGCATGGTGCGATAGTGGCAATTGATCTTGAACAATAAAAAGTGGGAGGTCCTCCACATGAGTACTGAAAAAAAAACCATTTAGATTCGGTTACATGACACATCTCACAAATTTAAAGCTTGTTAACTTATCTAAATTCCTAGAGATTATAATTACGTACAACTTAAATTTGAATCATAGAAAACGTTGTAGGGAAGGCGAACCAAGAATACGTTTCATTTGCGGAATACCTACACGATGCAACTAATTTACTGAAGAGTATCCATTCTTTTCCGAAGTACTGATGCGCGGTATGAGATGCTTACTAGATCAGATTAATGGATGACATTAAAAATGTTCAAAGAAGGGGAGATCGTTTCGTATTTTGGTGAAATAGGGGAGAGAATGCCACGAATATGACATACAAGTTGCGGTAGCAACCACTGAAACAAAGTCGTTTTTGTTACGGCGTGACTTTTCCACGACTTTTCAGTTACCAGCTTTCTCCTTTCAGTGCCAAAATAGTTCGCTGTCACACACCACAATAGGAAGAAACTACCATCGCAATAAAATAGAGATAGTTTTAGTTCATTTGTCCCACGTGCTGTACGTGACTGGATCGGTTGAAAAATTGGCTGATAGTGGTTCTGTGAAAACACTGACGAACCCTTAGGCGTCAGTCGCAGAGTAATCATGTAGATGTAGACGTAGATTTAGTAACACAGGACACTTATCACAACTTGGACTGAAAGTATATTGATGTTCTGAGTGTCGAAAGACTTGAAAAGGAAGCAATAACTGAGAAAGAAGTGAGACAGCGTTGTAGCTTATTCCCGTTGTTCAAAATGAACATCAAGAAAACATTAAAGGAAATGGAGGCGAACTCTGAAAAGGGAACAACAGTTCAAAGAGAAAAAATAAAAATGTTGAAGTTTTCCGACGATTTTGTAATTCTGACAGACTACAACGGCGTTTGAAGGTAAGCTCAATGGAAAAGTAGTCGAATTAAATCAGGCGATGCTGAGACAATTAGTTTTTAAAAGGGGCCACTAAAGATAGCAGATGAATTTTATTATTTGGACAGTAAAGTAACTGGCGCTAGCCGAAAGAAGAGAATATTTTATGCATAGTAGCCATAGCAAGAGAAACGTTTATGTAAACGAGAAATTGTTCACGTCTGTATAAACTTAAGCGTTAGAAAATGTTTTCTGAAAGGAATGAAACGCGGACAATATACAGCGCAGACAAGAAGACAGTAGAAGTATTTTAAATGCGGTGCTACTAAAGAATGTAGGAGGTAAGATGGGTTGATCGAGTAATCTAACTGGGTGAAGAGAAGTGGGCGGTATATGCTGACAGAAGTAAGGGATCGCCTGGTATGACACATCCGGAAGCAAGAAAAGGTAATTGAGATAAGTATGGCTTAAAACTTAGAGGGAGACCAAGGTTTAGTTTTTAAGAAGAACCTCTGTATTCTGCATTGGGAAACACTACTGGTGTTGACCTGTTTTTACGCTGGGCGTATTATCAAAGAGTTTCTTTTCTGCTCTAAGGTCAGATTCAGTAAGTGTCAGACTTTTCATCTATTTTTTTGTGTATGTATCCATTAACTAAAATTGATCTTGAAAAAATTTCCTGAAGAGAATCATTGTATTATGGCGCCATACTTTGAAGTATTATAACAGATGATTTCTGGTCGTGGCATATGTAATCCCAGCGTATAATTTCAGTTACTTTCTTTCGTCCAATGGATACTCTTTGTGAAAGTGAGGAATTTTTTCAAATATACTGAAACACATTACAGGATTGAAATTTGAAAAATATGTTAAAGTTCTGATTTATACGCTGAGGAGACAAAAGTCATCGAATAGAGAGATACGCATGTACAGATGGTAGTATTATCGCATACACAAGCTATTAGTGGACAGTGCATTGACGGGGCTGTCTTTTGTATTCAGGTGATTCATGTGAAATGGCTTCCAAAGTGATTATGGCCGCACGACCGGAATTAATAAGACTCTGAACGCGAAATGGTAGTCGGAGCTGGACGCCTAAGACATTTGATTTCGGAAATCATAGATGAATTCAAAATTCCGAGATCCACAGCGTCAAGAGCGCGCCTAGAGTAACAAATTTAGGGCATTACCTCTCACCATGGACAACGCAGTGGCCGGCGGCCTACATTTAACGACCGAGAGCAGCAGAGTTTTGCGTAGGGTTGTCTGTGCTAACAGACAAGCAACACTGCATGAAATAACCGTAGAAATAAATCTGGGACGTATAACGAACGTATCCGTTACGACAGTGGAGTGAAATTTGGCGTTAATAGACTGCTGCAGCAGACGACCGACGCAAGTGCTTTTGATAACACCAGGGCATCGCCTCCGAGCCTCTGCTGGGCTCGTGACCATATCGGTTGGACCCAAGACCACTGGAAAACCGTGACCTGCTCAGACGAGTCCCGATTTAAGTTTATAAGTACTGATGGTAGGATATGAGTGCGGCGCTGACTCCACGAAGCCATGGACCCAATTGTCAACAAGGCTCCATAGTGGTGGGGGCTGTGTTCCACGGAATGGACTGGGTCCTCTGGCCCAACTGAACTGATCACTGACTGGAAACGGCGATTTTCTGGCTACTTGAAGGCCGCTTGTAGCCTTCATGGCTTTCACGTTCCCGAACAACGATGCACAATGTCACTGAGCCGCAATTGTTCGCGTTTGGTTTGATGAAAATTCTGGGCAATTCGAGCGAAAGCTTTGGCCACCCAGATTTCCCGACATGAATCCCATCGAACATCTATGGGTGTTATCTACAAGTCAGTTCGTGCACAAAATCCTGCACCGGCAACACTTTAGCCGTTATGGACGGCTATGGACGCATCATGGCTCAATATTCCTGCAGGGGACTTCCAACGACTTTTTGATTCCTGCCACGTTGAGTCGCTGCACTACACCGGGAAAAAGGAGACCTGCAAGTATTATGTGGCATCTTATGACTTTTGTCATCCCAGGGTTTTAAGATTCTCCTGCGACAAGGTTACATAGGTAGTTAAATGGTTCAAATGGCTCTGAGCACTATGCGACTTAACTTCTGAGGTCGCCAGCCGCCTAGAACTTAGAACTAATGAAACCTAACTAACCTAAGGACATCACACACATCCATGCCCGAGGCAGGATTCAAACCTGCGACCGTAGCGGTCGCTCGGTTCCAGACTGTAGCGCCTAGAACCGCACGGCCACTCCGGCCGGCATAGGTAGTTAAGG
Organism: Schistocerca piceifrons; assembly: GCF_021461385.2. NCBI lineage: Eukaryota > Metazoa > Arthropoda > Insecta > Orthoptera > Acrididae > Schistocerca > Schistocerca piceifrons. The sequence goes on from NC_060142.1 coordinate 492,536,265, forward strand.
TATCACAACAAGACAAGAACGAAAAACGGAGCAACGAAAGTGAAGTCTCAGATCGGGCTGCCGTTTTAATTGACAACCGCCTCGCTTCTATCTGATATACGCTTACTCCCTCCGTTGACAATCATATGGAGAACCGCATCCAGGGTGATTAGTACTGTTCGATTGAAAGTGAATGCTGAATCGAATTGCTCCTTCACGCCTGCCTTCCGCAGACAATTTTCTTCCAGTTCATTCATCTGAATATTCCTCACATTTCAAATAAGTTTCATATCGTCGAAGATTACACATGGCATGATAGACGTAACGGTCAATGAAAAGTAACTGTCGAGCGAATTCTAGGCCGAACAGTCACTTAACATGGACAGTCATTGGGAGATTATTGAACAAGGTAGATAATTTAGTTGCCCGAAATTTGCTTTTTTCCACCCTTGCTCGTGTTTTCTTCATCTCCTTTATGCGCCTCAAATGTTCAAATGTATGTGAATTTCTAAGGTACCAAACTGCTGAGGTCATCGGTCCCTAGACTTACACACTACTTAAACTAACTTATGCTAAGAACAACACACACACCCATGCCCGAGGGAGGACTCAAACGTCCGGCAGGAGGAGCCGCTTTATTCTCCTCTTAATGTCGTTGTAGAAAAATATGTTCTTTAAGCTCTGGAAAAAGGTAGTACTTCAAACACAACTAGCTCTTAACTTAAACGGAGTGCTGAATGCTGTCGACAAGAGATTTCATACTGACTCCGTATTTCTAGCTTTTCAGAAGACTTTTCAGACCATACCTCACAAACTCTTTGAAATCAAATTGCGTGCTTATGGAATACCATTTCAGTTATTCGACTGGATACGTGATTTCCTGTCAGAGGCGTCACAGTTCGTAGTAATTGACGGAAAGTCATCGAGTAAAACAGAAGTGATTTCTGGCGCTCCCCAAGGTAGTATTATAGACCCTCTGTATCTTAAATTGTTTATGAAGTTAAGAAACAGAAATCTGAGCAGTCGTCTTACGTTGTTTTCAGATGATCGTCTAGTAAATTCATCATAAGATCAAAACCAACTGCAAAACGATTTAGATAAAACATATGTGAATGGTGCGAAAATTGGCAATTGACCCTAAATAATGAAAAGTGTGAGGTGATCCACATGAGTGCTAAAAGGAATCCGTTAAACTTCGGTTACACAATAAGTCAATCAAATCTAAAGGCCGTAAATTCAACTAAATACCTGGGAATTACAATTACGAACAACGTAAATTGGAAAGAACACATAGAAAATTTTGTGGAGAAGGCGAACCAAAAACTGCGTTTTATTGTCAGAACGCTTAGAAGATGCAGTCCGCCTGCACAGCTGGGTGGTAACGTGCTTGCCTCCCACGCAATGGGCCCCGGTTCGATTCCTGGGCGAGCTGCAGATTTTCTCCACTCGAGGAACTGGGTATAAGGCTTGCACTTGGCAGCCGAACCCGACTGGGACATTCCGGCCAACAATGCCATCCGATCATTTCATTTTTGAAGATTCAACAGATCTAATAAAGAGACTGCTTACACTACGCTTTTCCATCCTCTTTTGAGTACTGCTGCGCGGTCTGGGATCTGGACCAGATAGGTTTATCGGAGTACATCGAGAAAGTTTAAAGAAGCATGTTTTGTATTATCGAGAAATAGGGGAGAGAGAGTGTCACGGACATGATACAGGATTTGCGATGGAAAACATTAAAACAAAGCCGTCTTCTGTTGCGGCGATATCTTTTCACGAAATTTCAATCATCAACTTTCCCCTCCAAATGCGAAAATATTTTGTTGACGCCGACGTACATAAGGAGGAACGATCATCATAATAAGGGAAATCAAAGCTCGCTTAGAAAGATGTAGGTGTTCTTTTCTTCCACTCGCTTTTCGAGAGTGGAATAACAGAATTGGTGTGAAGGTTGTTCGATGGAACCTCCGCCAGGCACTTAAATGTGATTTGCACAGTAGCCATGTAGACGTATATGTAGATTTAGAAAAGGTCGCAGCTGAAAACGCAGTATGTGGTGCACAAGGTTTCCTTACAGCGATGGAGCGAGCCAGAGATTAAGAGTTTTTCTTTTCGCCACTGAGGCGAAGGAGTAATTCCCCTGTTATTCAGAAGTAGAGACAATGAAACAGAAAGGAGACTGGTACGTCACGGAAGATGAATTAGTCCCACTGAAATGCTGTTCGTTTCCCGTTGAGTACAAACATTGCTTATCATTAATCTCAGTTTTCCTTGGGCCTTGTTGGACAGTAACAGATAAAGATCGATTATTCTCAAACGGTAATCCTTGTCAGTCATCGGATAAAGTTAACGGACTTGATAACGTTCTTTAACAGTTTACGTAAGTGCATTTCACAATGTCAGTCACTAACAAGATGTTCCGCAGCCTGTCATGAAAGCAGCAGGCCTAACTACATGATCGCATCAGCTGATATGTAACGATAAAGCTACGTTTTCTGTTTGTCCCTCTCACAATGTGATTGTTTCAGGTAGCAAAGCCAACAAATTAGAAATGTTCCATTCATGGAAAAATGAGGATATATTTTTATGACAGAACCTAGTGGACTGACACTTGCACCAATGAAATGTCCAAGCAACACTCTGCGACCTTTATCAGTCACACCATCAACTAAGTGCTGTGCCATACTTTCTTATGCTTCTATTTTTTTCTGAGGATCAAAATCAAAACAAAGGTTACAGTAAATTTTCAACTTCTTCTTTCTGCATATATTAAGCATTCTAACCTCCTCATTATATTTTGTTTCTGTTTTTTTTGTGGTTTTAGAGCGCACAATTACAATGGTCATTAGTGCCCAGACTAAGTTAGGAATGCACTGCGAGGCACAAGGTTAAAAGAGCAACTGAAAGGGACAACACTATAAAAGACGTATTAACAGGCAAGGGATTAAAGAAAACAGCATAATCAAATGTCCTTAGACAGGTTTGTCAAGTAGATAAAACGAAGAACGCGAGCAGCTGCTCCTGGGTCATCCGCTAAAATGGCATCCAGAGTACATGGCAGGCCAAGATCAACGCGCAGTCTATTAAAATTCGGACAGGACGTTAAAATAGGGCGCACCGTCAGCAATTGCCCACATGGGCGGAACGGCGTCGGCGCAGCCGTCAGCCGTCAGCAGATGGCGATGGCTGAACCGGCAGTGTCCAATTCGTAACCGGGCCAAAACGACCTCCTCCCACCGAGAAGGGCGTGAAGAGGTCGTCCAAGCCGTGGGAAGAGGTTTCAAGGCCCGAAGCTTGTTGTCCGCAAGTGTAGCCCAATCGGCATGCCACAGCGATAAAATGCGCTGACAAATGACCCTGCTAAAATCAGATGAAGGCTACCAGGGGGTAGCAGGGCAGATACATACAACCTGTATTGACGGTCGAGACAGTCGTAAATAAAGGAACGATAAGACGGGTGGTCTGGCATTGACAATAGCCGACAGGCATACCGACAAAGCAGTATATCGCGCCAGTAGGTTAGTGGCAATTCACCAGCTTCAGCATGAAGACTCTCGACGAGATGTTGTATAGAGTTGAGGCGGCGTAAGATGGACGGCCGTGCAGAGGAGTATACAAAGCTCCCATAATCCAGCTTTGAGCGGACGATCGACCGATATAGGCGAAGTAGGACGGTTCGATCCGCACCCCAAGATATACCGCTGAGAACAAGGAGGACATTTAGAGAACGAGTACAACGTGCAGCCAAATATGACACATGTGGAGACCAGCTACGTTTCCTGTCAAATGTAAGACCTAAAAATGTTTCCGTATGAAGTCTAGCGAAACTTTATCTCCCACTCTACAAAATCTACGTATTACCAAAAACTATGTACCCAAAAAGTGTTATCCAACATAAACTCGTATGCTAAACTTTGACTGAACAGAACCTAATATGAACTGAACTGTAACTGATCTGAATGCACCTTGCCTATCTTAAATGAGCAACTGAAGTAAAACAGTTATCTGTCCCTAATCAAAATTTCCACTTACCTCGAGTCTTAACAAAATTGTTGCAGATTACTCGAAAGCACAAAATCAAACAGCAAGTACGCCGCTGCTGAGCCAGACTTCTATTTCTAAATACATACTCGAACTGTCGCATGTGTTAATGCGTAATGACAAACAGTAGGATGAAGAGAACAACTGTACCTATGAAAAGATATGCCAAGACAAAGATTTTAGAATGAAGTATATATTCTAAACGACACAGTAATACTTTGCGTGATCTTCACATATAACATGGGTCTGAACAATACTATGCTTAACAAAGTGAACAATGATTTAAAAGGGTACAGTGTTAACAGAAAACTTCTATAACAACTAAACAACTTAATTAGTTAATATGTTAATTTATGACTCAGGGAATGGGATGATCTTTCTCTAAGCTCTGAGCAAGTTAAGAGTCTGACAATAATCATTGCTAGCTGCGCAGTGCTGCAGTCTTACCTCAAACTCCTTCTCTTCAAATCAATATTATTCGAAATATATATTCTCTTAACTTTCTAGTTTACCCATCTTATTCATCCCTGCTGTCCTTTACAATATTCTTCACCTAACAGATGCAATCACAAGTCAACACAGCACTACTGAATACGTACATCACCTACCACACTTCAACTAAGAATGTTTTAGACTTCAGAGAGGCAAAGACTGTGCCATGACAACATCAAAGATTGTTTAACAGTAACGTAAGTTGCTCTCTCTTTGGCGTGCACATCGATAATATACAAAAAGCAAAATAACGTGACCACCCTATATATCCTCCTCCTACTCTCAGTACAATTGTGTACAAGGGTTATTTCGGACAGGAGTGGGGCGAGTACAAATTTCTAAAAATCATGGATTTAACATACAAAAACATGTTACAAATAGTTTTACAGGAATATGTGAATGATTAATCAATAGAATTCACCAATAGTAGGTTATTAATTTTTTATTATGTCTATGAGAACGTTGTGAAAAGGGCTATTTTGAAAATTTATCTTTGACATTTTGTACTGAAGTAACTACACTGTTTTTGTAGCACACAGGAAGTAGGTCAGGGTGTTATATCACACAAGGCCAACATTTCTGAAGCACAGTCACATATGGCAGTAGTAATTTGCACGATGAAAGTAGGTAGAAGATTGTCCTTGTCACAAATGACCAAATTGTTGTGAGAAGTTATGTGTAAGGTGACTCAGTGAGACTAAACACAGTCCTCAACTGACAACCCATATGCATGCAAACAGTAAAATGTCGTAGTATCTGCTTGAAGCAGACTGTAGGTGCATTGATAAGTCCAAAGCCATTTTGTAGTATGGAAGAATTTCTTATGAAAGTCAGTTGCAGCTTGTATCAGTAAAATATGCCAACATCTGACAGAATATTTCGGTGTGTAATCAGTAGAGATATTTCTTCTGTCGCGCCAAGACTCAGTCATTTGTGTTGAATGGTCAATCAGTTACAATTTGTTACATAATAAAAATATATAATTTCCTATATGAAGATAGGAGTAATAAGATTTTACATCGTTGTATATATCGAATGCACATGTAGTGTAATGGTAACAACAGATTTGTGTGTCTATAAAAAACTAAGAAAGAAGTAGCACGCTGGTTTTACAAGAATGGATTACAGAAACGTCAGACAAGTAAATCTTATGAAACAATATACAATAATAGGTGTGATAGTAAATAATTGTAGTAAATGTACAGGAAGACTCTACAGAAGGTTCTAAATCTATTCAAATAAATATGTTTGTGCGAACATCAGTGAAATACACAGAAGTATAGAGAGTAAGGTAGAAAGAGATACATAAGGTTAGTGATCACACACAAGAAATAAACACGTAAGGATTGTGGTCAAACACACAGGGAAGAAGAACACAAACAAATAATTAGGAAAAACATGGACTAGGGAGTAACCAAGGTTCACATCAAAGAATACCTTATGCAGTCAATCAAACATCAGTCTATAGTTATACCTAATATGGTCAGTATCTATCTAGTTATATTTCATCCTTTAGTTTATGCACCTATTAATCCTTTTACCAATAATTTCATCAAACTTTAAGTAAATTGCATTGTTTACAATACTATTTGCTTCTTTAAGTCATGTTTCATACATGCTCATAAGTTCATATTATTTAGCTTCACTGTCCTACCTAACATTTGTCATCTTTGCTCTTCTTAGCCGTTTCTCACCTTTGCCCTACCAAATCATTTCTCATATTTGCCCTACCTCAGCATTTTTCATATTTGCCCTTCCAAATCATTTCATCTCACATTCATTTTTGTAATCATTTCTTTGCTCTTTCTTGCCTTTTTCTCTTTGTTTCCTCCTTACACAACTTTCGTGATTTCTTATACATCTACAGTACTATACATAACACAATCATTTTATTAATGGCGCTGCGTCATATCGTAACAATTTATACAGAGAATATACATTACAAAGAAACTCAATAAATGACGTAAGTATAAAAGGCAAATACAACCCGAAAATTCCTTAAGTCAAAGTAGTGCATCTTATTATGTTACATCATATGTAAATACAAGAAGCCCAGACTGCAATGTCACATACGTTCATAGAAAAAAAATTATATAAAAGAATATTATCCTCATGCCATGGCAAAAAGAGTGAAGCTGAAAAGTGAAAAAAACCATCATTAATATTCCTTATACTTCTGCAAACTGTCTGTTCATGTCACACCTCGTGAGCGATGAATTTCATCTTCACTTCCCAAGAATTTAAATTTCCCAAACACCTAGAATGATGGGTGACATTGTGGTAATATCGTTTCATACATATGTAAAGTTTATGTGTTAGACAATGAGAATGTGGACTAGTTCTAAAGAATTCAGTAGAAGTTAAAATTTGAATGCATGCAGATACATACAACTCAGAAAAAAAACAATGTCATTCATCAGTAAAAACAAGGCAATAGATTCTACCACAAAGACAAATCACAAAAAGTTCAGTGAAGTAACCTACAGTAAAAGAGTGTGTCACAGTACAGATTAGCTATCAATGCTGAGCCATATCTTTGTAAAATATTTTCTGTGCACAAATTGAGACAAAAATATACACTTCTCGAATTATTGTAAAGAGTAATTGTTACATGTTGTGCCGTTCCGATGAAAAAATAACAGTATATGTATTGTAAAAAGGTTGAATAATTTGTATCAGATAATTATAAACTCCACATCAAACTCAAATCACATTACCTTCGTTTCTTACTGTCAGCCAGCCACGTCATTTCAGAAACTTACCCTTTGCGCTTATAAACATGAAATGCATTCACATGGCATAAAAATGAACTATAAATAGAAATGGGGTCGCTATGACATAACTATTACTAACTCACTCTTTCTCTACATTAATCATCATAGTAATTGCCTTATTCTATGACAGTAGGCATCACAAAAGTCATAATTATCATATCATGTACTTCACCAATATAAATCTCATTATCCTATTACAACATTAATCATATTCGCTGTCTTTGTATCAATATACATTTCAAATAAGAATTCCCTCCTCTGTTGTAATTCCACTTATTTCCACATAAGCAACACATCGTAGCTATAATCATAAATATTACTGTTCAGTAAATATAACGTCACTACCTCACAATAGACCCTGAAAAACGTCTTACTTCAAAATATCTATCCCTCATCTTTCCAAACAACGCAATTACGATCCTAACAGTCTATATCTCGTCAAAGAGGCAGAAAGTGTAAAATGTCTCAATATTATCACTGCATACAGCAAAAAATATTTCTCAATTTAACAACACATTGCTGGTAACTTGTGTATCCTCTCAGAACTGGTATAAGAATATACTCTGTGTTCATTTTACTACAAATTATTTATTCTTATTTGGTTTCTAGCTGAAATTTCGAAGTTCGTAACAGTTTGTTTAGAATACCCACCGTGGCAGAAAATCGCTCGAGTTGTTGCGCGATAAATGAAGTTTGTTGCTCGACAATAGTCGCCCGATTCTAGTCAAAAGTTTCCCGTCTCGCGACGGTAGTCGCTCTGGCATGCGGTGCAATAGCACTGTTTACTGCTGACGGTTCATGTGCGCTGTAATGCAATACGTATTTTCGAAAAGGTGGCATGTAGTTCTATCATCAGGGTATAACTTGAGTAGTTATAATCATTCTGTATATGGTCTGCTATGTGAAATATGACGATGTCCCTTGCTCTTGTGTGTCCGAATAATTTCAATTTCCACACCATTGTCATGTACAATTCTACGAAATACAAGAAACAATTTGTGACTAAGATGCTTGCTTTTACAAGATAAAGACTGAATCGTCTCGGTTCCGGAACCTGTACAGAAAATTGGAATAGACATCAACAGAAACATAATTTCAGCCCTTTTTATTGCTCATGAAAACCACACATTGTATTTTGTACCACCATACACCTTCAGAGGTGGTGGTCCAAATTGATGTACACACCGGTACCCCTAATACCCAGTAGCACGTTCTCTTACATTGCTGCATGCCTTTATTATTCGTCATAGCATACTATCCATAAGTTCATTAAGGCACCTTTGGCCACATTGTCCCACTCCTGCCGCGCAGGATTAGCTGAGCGGTCTGAGGCGCTGCAGTCATGGACTGTGCGGCTGGTCCCAGCGGAGGTCCGAGTCCTTCCTCGGGCATGGGTGTGTGTGTTTGTCCTTAGGATAATTTACGTGAAGTAGTGTGTAAGCTTAAGGACTGATGACCTTAGCAGTTACGGCCCATAAGATTTCACCCATTTTTTTGTCCCACCTCTCAACGGCGATTCGGCGTAGATCCCTCAGAGTGGTTGGTGGGTCATGTTCTCCATAAACAGCCCTTCTCAGTCTATCCCAGGCATGTTCGTTAGGATTCATGTCTGGAGAATATACTGGCCACTCTAGTCCAGCGATGTCGTTATCCTGAAGGAAGTCATTCACAAGACGTGCACGATGGGGGCGCGAATTGTTGTCCATGAAGAAGAATGCCGCGCCAATATGCTGCCGATATGTTTCCACATCATACGGCCGTTACGGTGCCTTCCATGACCACCAGTGGCGTACGTCAGCCCGCATAATGCCACCGCAAAACAGCAGGGAACCTCCACCTTGCTGCACTCGCTGGACAGTGTGTCTAAGGCGTTCACCCAGACCAGGTTGCCTCCAAACACGTCTCTGACGATTGTCTGGTTGAAGGCATATGCGACGCTCATCGGTGAAGAGAAGCTGATGTCAATCCTGAGCGGTCCATTCGGCATGTTGTTGGGCCCTTCTATACCTCACTGCATGGTGTCATGGTTGCGAAGATGGACATCGCCATGGACTTCGGGAGTGAAGTTGCGCATCAGAGCCTATTGCGCACAGTTTGAGTCGTAACACGACGTCCTGCGGCTGCACGAAAAGCATTATTCAACATGGTGGCGTTGCTGTCAGTGTTCCTCCGAGCCATAATCCGTAGGTAGCGGTCGTCCACTGCAGTAGTAGCCCTTGGGCGGCGTGAGCGAGGCATGTCATCGACAGTTCCTGTCTCTCTGTATCTCCTCCATGACCGAACAACATCGGTTTGGTTCTCTCCGAGACGCCTGGACACTTCCCTTGTTGAGAGCCCTTCCTGGCACTAAGGTTTAGTGACATCTCTGAATAGTCTGTGACACAATATTCACAGTCAACGTCTATCTTCAGGAGTTCTGGGTACTGGGGAGGTGCAAATCTCTTTTTAATGTGTGTGTTTATTTCCTCGGTATCATAATCACAATACCCTCACATATCATAATACCTTCAAATCTTGAAAAAAATGAATAGTAAATACTCCCTGTTCCTTTTCATTAATCAGTCCTTACACGTGAAACAGTCCATAGTCACACTTCATACATAACACTTCTGAGCAAACAAGCCTTCTTTTACTGTTGTGTCTAGGAATCCTGCATACTCGATTCCCTAGACAAACAGTCAATCAACTCGTGTTCATGAGTTTTATTACAATGAGTTGAAAGGTCTCTGTTGGATTCCCTTCATGTTAATTTCTTAAATATGTTGTCATTTACGGCATAAATTCCTCTTCTAGATTTACTGTGGCGTTTCTGACTATCTGGGAGGAGACTGAGCAGTGAAACGTGTTACTTTTACACATAAACAAGAACGATCTGTCACACTACTACACTTTAAAACACAGTTTATATGTAATTCATGTCACAAAGTCTCATACGGAACCTACATCCGCTTTCTTTTATATACTGTATATGATAAGATACTGTCATCCCCTTCCCTTCTGTGTGAGAGGATGAATGAGCAAATGTATTTCTAGTTGCATACTTGAGGGTAGCAGACAAGCCTGTCTGCTAGAGAACAGTAGGACCAACGTCAGAACAGGTAACTACGCTTTCTAGAAGCAGAGAGGTTTCTATTCTTAGTATGGTCCTGTCCCTCCCTTGTCATGTTGGTATAGGAAGCTGCCTCTCTGGTCACTTCCGTTTGTATTTGGGAGGCACCCCTCAGGAGGGACCCACGGCAGTCTGTCCACGGCGAGCGTCTGAAGTGGTAAGATCTCCGGCTAAGGGCGTGTCTGCTAAGTCCGTAGGACAATGGATTTATTAAGTTCAGCCTAACTGAAAATTTAATCACCTTTATTTCAGGTTTAGCTCTAAAATATCTAATGTTATCTTAAATTGCAATTCGAGTGTGAAGTTTAGTATATCTTCCGGTAGTTGCTTTGTCACTACTTTGTGAGTAAAGTGGAACCATGTGTTGATCAGTAACTCTAACTAAGATCACCAATCTTAAATGCGAATGTGCGTGAGATTATAACGTCTCGTCTTGACAATAGTTTTCAATACAGCAACTTTTCTTTATGTTCAACCCACGTGGGGTGTACTTTGTGAGACCAGAACCACGTGCTTATACAATTGTTTGACCCATCAGGTTAATAGTAAGACGATAGTAACCAGTTCGAGGTTTTTGTTTTGTAAATTGCGTTTCGATGTAATTAATTTTATCAAAATTACTGTGGAGTTACACTCTTTGTCCAAACCAAGTTGACCACGTGAAGCATGTGGTGTAAGCATCAAAGTAGCCCTCAGCTATTCTTTTCGGGAAGATTTCACAGAGAGTTAGTATGAATTTAGTGTACCAGTGTGTGGTAATTTCGTGACGGACAGGATTGCATTACGAACGTAACTACTTTAGGTGAAAATTGAATCGGTTGGTTGTGGTTAATTTCCTCTTGGATGTGTTTCAATGTTCTTCGTGTGTTATTTTATGAATGCAGTGTTGTATGTAGTCTCCCAATCTTAGCTCCCTATTTGATGTGTTCAGTAAGATTACAAACTCACATTTTCACAATCCTAAATAAGGCACCTGTTTAGTTATGAATCAAGTTTCATATGCAGAAATTTTAACGGAACAATGATCAATGTTAAAATAAATGTCCAAATATAAACTGATTTATTTCTTTTTATTTAAATTGTCTTTTTATATATATATCACCGGTTATCGTAAGGTGAGTACTAAAAGATTATAATTAATGTTAGTCTGGTTGGGAATTTGGTAAGCTAGACTGGATACCTGGTGAAACAGTTGCGCAGTAATGCAAGGTTAACTTCCTCAGATAGCTCACAGCTTTTAACCCACTTTTATGGTCTTGAATATCAGCACCGCTTGCAGAATAAATTAATGCAACAGCATTACACTTAACAGCATTACACATGGCGACCCTGTTCTGTGATTCCGCTGCACTCTCGAATCTCTGAAAAGTTAGATTGCGAGCGTTGTATAATCTTAATTTTTTTTTTTTTTTTTCCCTGCAGTGCTCAAACAACTTCTGCGTTGTTTCTGAGCAGACTTTCAAATGATTCACGGCGTTGTTGAGCGGCGTTGTGTTGTTTGTCTTGTTGTTTTGTTTTCTATATTTGCTTCTTTTACATGTGTGTGTGTTTTTTCTCGCTTGTAAATTGCACTGCTTCGATCAAACATAAAAATTTGTTTTGCGTGTGAAAAAGTGTGTACTAGGTTGGGTACCTTTCGTGCAACTGTCGTCATTTTTGGGGGATACATTTATTTTGATTAGTGTGCTGCATACCGGGTATAAATTGAACTAATGCAGACACGTAACCAAGCTAAAAGTAGGCGGTCCAACAACTTAAGCAACATGGACAAATAGACAAAAAACTAATCCAGCAGACAAATAAAGTCGACAAGTCGATGCAGAGAGTGTCCAATGATATCTCACAAAGAATAAACAATCTGGCAAGTGAAGTAAAAAGTGATATTATGAAAGAATTGGGCCTTACATTTGAACAAATTGATGACCGTCTGCAAGCCTTGGAACAGGGCAAGCGGAGTCGCGATGCGGAATCGAAAGAGAGCGAAGAACAGCTACTTAGGAATTTCCAAATGCTGAGAGAGGAATGCCAAAGGGAACACCAGCAGGTACTCTCGAGGGTCCAGGAGGCAGAAACGCATTGTCCCGCGTCCGTTAGCAACACAGTAGCGGACAACAGTCATGCGATTCACGCACTCGAACAGCAAGTAGAACAATTGAAGCAGACTGGGGCGGAGGACAACAGACAAATACATGATAAGATTGTGGCATTAGCGGACATCGTAGGCACGATGAAGGTGACGGAGAGCAATAACAATACTACACAGGTAGCGGTCACAGAGACCGAAGAAGTGCGTTCGCTTCTTAAATTTCAGAAGGGACAGTTCAAAGTGAACAGGTGGCACAAAGCTGTAACAGGCGAATTACAAGAACGCGTGGCGCATCTGGAAAGCTGCATTGGGTGTGATTCCGAACTCGCCAATAGCACTAAAAATAGCTGTATGCACAGTGCAGAGAGGGACTCCGGCCACGAGGGAGATTTTGACGACAGAGAAGAATGTATTTTGAGGGGCAGACATGAGAAAAATAGAAACATTCAAGGGCCTCGCCGGGAGGAAATGCGGGGATTTGATTTCAAACATTTCCTTACGGTGAGAAAGTTCGAGATATTTCGAAATTCGCAAAAAGGAATACATCCACGAGCATGGCTAGAGCAATTTGAGTTTTGTCTTCCCCCCGACTGGGCAAGTTCACATAAGATAGAATATATGTGTGGCTATTTGGATGGCGAACCGGCGATTCGCATGAGGTCGGCAGCGCGTCACTGCAACTCCACTCGGGAGTTTCGACAAGCCTTTCTCTCCGCCTATTGGTCGGAAGCGGCACAAGATAGGGTCAAGCATGGCATAATTATGCTGCCAAATTTGAACCAGTCTGGTTTCGGCAGCCCAGCACGCCTATTCGACCACATGCTGCAGGCAAATCAATTTTTATATGACCCATACGGGCCTGCGGAACTAATTAGGATATGCATCACCAAATTGCCGATGCACTTGCGCCACGTCATTCTTGCGGGACGATGCAAAGAGGACGTGGAAACGTTTAAGACACTTCTCCAAGAGTTGGAATACAATACAGGAGAATGCCCGCCTAATCAGGCACAAAGTTATTACGGGGCACAGCAGTGCGATCGCAGTCGTGGCCGTAGTACTAGTCAACAGCGTGACTGGTCGTCGCGACGCGAACGGAGCAATAATTGGGACCGGCCGTATAGAAACTGGGGTAACAGTCGCGAACACAGGTGGAACAACGGAAATGATCGAGGGCGTGGCCAGGATCGTGAACGTGACAGTTACGGCAAGCAGAATCGATACTACGGTGAACACGGTGGGAATAGGACTGTAGGCGGAGCACCTCATGACGTTGAAATTCGGCCGGCTAACCCTAGACATAATCCAGCAAATGGAAATGAACAAAACCGGCAATGACAAACGATCAGCGCAGAAGGCGCCCAATCGGAACAAATGAGCGACATGGCAAGTGAGTGCATAGGGTATACAGAGAGGGAAGATATTAGAGAGGATTTGTTGCAAGAAACTACGAGTGCTAAAATTTCGGGAATGAATCCAGTCGTGACAGTTGCAGTAAACGAAATATGTTTTAAGTTTGTCATTGACACTGGAAGCCCTTTCTCGATAGTGAACGAGGCAGCATTTCAAAAATGCGAAGGGACTGGGACTTGGCCCGTTTTTCAAGTGCAAGGAATAAAGGTGAAGGGCGCAATCTACGGTAAGAGCGTAGCAGACTCGGCTTAATTTTACCTGCCAGGGAAGAGAGTTTGAGTACACCTTCTTTGTGCTCCCAATGCTGAATGTGGCAATGATTTTAGGAAATGACTTCATGAATGCCTACCATGCAGTAATTGACATGGGTGGAGGAGTAATGACAGTTCAAGTTGGGGATCAGCCAATTAATTTAGTATTTGATGAATGCATATTACGTGCCGAGTCAGAAATTAGTTGCCTAAAATTTCAAGCTCAAACCCAGTCGCAACCCAGACTGGAGCTACTCGTGAACTATGTAAGTGAGTCGTGCTCTACGTCGGGTGAGCACGGGAAAGATGTTGTTTTTGCTGATGCACTGAGAAAGAGCATCGCGGGTGTCAGGACCACGGACAGGGAAAAGGAGAATTGTATTGCCTACCTAGGTGTCATGAACGGGTATTTTCTGAGACTCCGGGGGCGATTAAGGGTTTTACTTACCAATTCAGAGTATGTGACCATCAGAAGTTTTCTGTTAGACCATACCCTACTCCCGTGGCGTATAAAGCCCAGGTGAAGAAGGAAATAAACAAGATGTTGGAACAAGGAATAATTGAGCGGGCAGTGAGCTCGTACAACTGACCCTTGCTTGTCGTACCAAAACGCGACAACTCGGTTCGTTTGGTACTAGACTCGAGACAGATAAACACAATTATTATGTCGGAAACGGACAGGCCTGAGAGCCTTGAGGAACTCTTACAACGTTTCCACGGGGTAAAGGTACTATCATCTGTCGACCTTCGTTCGAGTTTTTGGCAAATCGTGCTACACCCATCTTGCAGTTTATATACAGCTCTTTTATAAGGGGATTAAATAGCATTTTGCCTGATGATTTGAAACATCGAGTGACAATTTACGTGGATGACATATTAATTGCGGAAAAGTCGTGGGAGGATCATAATGACGTTCTGAACAGACTACTGGGTGTTTTTGAGAAGGCAGGTGTAACAGTCAACTTAGATAAGTCACAGTTCGGACGAGAGAACATAAAATTCCTAGGCCATATTGTCTCAGCAAATGGAATACAACCTGACCCGGAGAAAATTGCGGCGATAGCGGAGTGTGCAATGCCGACAAATAAAAAAACAGTTGCGAGCATTCTTAGGCCTGTGTAATTTTTATAAGCGATTTATCATTTTTAGTGTACTTGGTACACCCCGTCTATGTGGACTAACAGGGAAGAACGCTTTGTGGGTCTGGGATCAAGAGGCACAGGATGAATTATATAGATCGATAAAGGCACTGGTAGAGGCTCCCATCCTCGTGCATCCCGACCTGACTCAAGAATTCTGTTTAGTGACGGACAGTTCCTTGTCAGGATTAGGTGCGGCACTGTTCCAAACGGAAGGAAAAGATGATATTACAACTTGGAACACAATCTCGTTTGGGAGCATGGTGCTCTATCGATGTGAAAAAAATTATTCCGTGACAGAACTTGAAGCACTCGCGATAGTTTGGGCATTCTCAAAATTTAGGTATTTCTTATTTGGGAGGACCACCAGGGTGTACACTGACCATCGTGCACTCCAATTTCTTATGAGCACAAAAATCACGCATGGGAGACTGGGACGCTGGGCACGATACCTACAGGAATATAATTTCACTGTAGAATACATTCCTGGACAGAAAAATGTAACTGCTGACGCTTTACCGCGCATTCCTATAGGTTTGGTTGACACAGAAGAAGGGGAACTCGGTGAAAATAATTTTAGCATCCTATACTTAAAGAATGTAGCGTTCGAGAACCTTGTTACCACCTCTTTAGGGAGCATAGCGGACGAACAGGATAAGGACGCAGTATTGAAAGATATAAAGAAGAAGTGGGAGGACAAGGAGAATGTAGGAATACGCCAGTACTACTTAGTGCGCAATAGAATACTATTCAAGAAACGAGCTCCGGACGACTCCAGATGGGTGTTGGTGATTCCGGAGGAACTCGTAAACAAAATTATATGGTATATACATTTGAGCTATGGTCACTTCGGAGTACAGAAATATTGTGAAAAACTGAAGGAGACATGCTATTTTAATAACATGCTACGGCGTTTTCGTTGTGTACTTAGAGTGTGCGGACGTTGTCAGCGAGCAAAGGCGGCCACAGCGACGTATGCTGCATAATTGCATCCGATAATACCAAGCAAACTTTGTGACCTCGCGGCCGTGGATCTATTTGGGCCACTAATACGATCTAAAGCAGGTTTTGCATATGTTTTCGTAGGGGTGAAGCTAACCTCCAAGTTTGTGTGTCTGACTGACTCCGTTGAGGCGAGCCACAGGAAGGGCAGTGGCAAGTGCATTTGCAAAGCAGTTTCTGCACGAAGTTGGGCGTGTGAAAAGGGTTATCTCGGATAATGGACCACAATTTAGATCGCAATACTGGCAGCGGATGCTTCGAAGGAGAAGAATTAAACCTATATATATATATATATATATATATATATATATATATATATATATAATTTCACCCCAGCTCGAACCCCAGTGAGCGTATTATGCGTGAATTAGGAAAGTTATGTAGGTTATACTGCAGTCGTGATCACCGTTCGTGGGACATACACCTAAAAGGATTTCAGAAAATAATTAATGAGTTGCGTAATACGTCAACAAAGCTTCCGCCAATCACTGTGCTAAAAAAACAAGGAGCCCCCGAGCAAAATCAAAGAGGTGGTGCCTTGGCCACTAGAGCCGAGACTACGCCTGAACGCAATTGTTGACTTAGCTTTACGCAACATCAAGCGTGCAGCAGAAGCCTGAGTCAAGGCATATAAGAACAACGTGAGAAAAACAGTGTTTCATGTAGGACAAAAAGTTCTTATCAGATCACACAAGCTGTCTAACAAACGGTCAGGTGCCTGCAAGAAATTTTTTAATCTCTATAACGGCCCGTATCAGATAAGGAAGATTCCCCATGAAAATGCCATCGAAGTGGAAACTGTTCGATCGAAGAAATCAAAAGGGCTACACCATGTGTCAAACGTAAAACCATACATTGAGTAGAAAGGACAGTCAGGAGTAGAGAGGACGGTGAAGAGAAACAATTGATTAGTTTACATTTGTGATAAATGCATTTTGAATAATATCTTGGTTAAAATAATGATAAAGATGTTTCTATGTGATTGATTGATGTGATGTTTTTAGTTTTTTTTCTTCCTTGTGCAATTAGGATTTAGGTTGGTTCAAATGTGAAGATAAAAGGTTTCTTTGTGAACGAGTGAAATGCTGTTTATGGTTTTTTTGTGCAAATTGAAAAGAGTCGCTCCTGAGAGAAGCAAGATCTGTGTTGAATTAATGCAAAACTCAGGGGAATATCCGATCTGTGGGTATTATGGGTCTGGCAAACCCAGGTCCCCAGCTGTTAGTAGCCTTGTTTCCGATTTTCTGCTTTCAGTGCTACTATCTATCTATTACAATTCTATATCTGTCAGTATAAATGAGGATCTCTTACTATAGTATGCGTGCTGTATGAATATTTTAAGATAGGAGAACTCTGAGAAAGGAATGAGTAAGTTTGGAATCTTGAAAACAGGATGCAATGATAAGATGTTTAACCAATGACTTCCCAATATGCGCTAATATGTTAATATCGTTGATATACCCTTTTTGTTCTTTATAGCTGTGTACGTAAAGTGCTGTCTGTGGATTTCGTAAGTAGATTGATTCCCTTCAAGGTGAAAAAAGAGTTGTGGTTTGTGTAATTTACGTGGCCCTGAAATAGTATTATGGCAGTCAAATGACGAGCAGTTTTCCAGCAAATGAAGAATGGAAGGGAAATATGGATCCTTTTTGTAATCTTGACTGATGTTGAGCCTGAGCCTGAAAAATTATTCTGCTTTGATACTTTGTCCTAGAAAAGTGACGTTTATGTGTTTTGCTGATGCTGTGAGCATTATAGCTTACTGTTTTCGTTGGTGTGGGATGCACTGCAGCCTATATGAGATGAACTGAAGAAATTTCCCTCTTGAAGGTAGAGGAAGATTAAATAATTTTGATTATGGGACCGAAGGAAAGCTTGGTTTAATGTAATAAGGATGAAGCAAAACATTTGTCATTTAAACTACAGGAGGATTCGGATCTTTTGTGTCTGTTGTAAGTTCAATATGTTAAGATGAAACTGTTTTTCAGAATAGAGGAGACCACAATTTTGCCATTCATGAGAAATGAATCCAGAATAACCACCACAGGCGAAATAACTGATTTGGAAGCGAAAGGTAACTTAAAGAAGGAACGAAATTGGAGCAAAATGGGTAAGAAAATGTAATATAACCTGTAGGATGAAAATATTTTTACCCTTCTCAGAGTCATCTGCGTGATTAATTCTTGTGATAACGTAATTTTAGATAAAATTGTCTTACTGTTTTATGTATAAACATATGAGTATGATAAATGTATAATTGCGAGTCTCGTATCAGGTGTGTCAACTGGTATAAATGTTTTGGCATATGTGACAAGACGTATGCCGCGAGTGTCAGGAAGAGGACGAATTAGAACAATGTTGTAGTGGTATAAACACTGTGTTGAAGTAGCATTGAAGTAGCTTGTTGGATTAACTAGTAGTGGATTGAAGTAGAATTTTGAGTAATACATGTTTATGGGTAGTTAGTTTGTAGTATAGACAACAGGTGTGTGTGTGTGTGTGTGTGTGTGTGTGTGTGTGTGTGTGTGTGTGTGTAAATAACATGTGACCCCTATGCTGCCCTGACCTATACTTGCACAAGGCATAATCCTATTCATTTTAGTGAATTAATAAGTAGCATTTGATTTATTAAAACGCAAGTGAACCACATTAGTGATGTTGATTTAGGTACTATATTGTCAGTTCATTTCATTTTTATTTTTATACTGTCAATTCATTTCACTTTTATTTTTTTTTTGTCAAGTCATTTAACTTTTATTTTTATATTGTCGATTCATCTAACTTTTTTATTTGCAAAAAAAAGAAAAAAAATTAAGTCTCACTTTTGTTCTAAAAAATTGTGAAAGACCCTTACTAAGTGGTATTATGTATGACATTTTGTAATCACATAACTATGATGAACAATTTCTGTAAATGCAGTTGAGAACGTGAAAGTGAACCGGCTAA
This sequence comes from Schistocerca piceifrons, assembly GCF_021461385.2. NCBI lineage: Eukaryota > Metazoa > Arthropoda > Insecta > Orthoptera > Acrididae > Schistocerca > Schistocerca piceifrons. The sequence goes on from NC_060142.1 coordinate 492,555,497, forward strand.
ACTCTTACGAGACAGCGGGAGCAACGAGGAGGAGGACTAGTTGTAAACAGGCGGATTTCCCAGCAGGGCCACTTCAGGAGCGCGGTCGACCACAAAAGAAGGGTACGCGGCAAACACTTTCCCTTGCACCCGGAGCTAATGGCCGGCCGCAACAGTGCGACCCTTCGTGGGGGCGATGACCTGAGATGGCCGAGCGGTCCACCGCGCGGAAATCCATCTGCTGGCAAAGCACCACACGCACGCGACCGTGACGAGACGGCCGCGGTGAAACGACAGAAGACAGGGGATAAAGGGGCGTGTAGCCTTTTGACACGTACTGTCCAGAGTAATTGGCAGAATTCAACGACGCCTATCAACATTTCCTGACGGATGCCCACTGTCAAGCGACAGTAAATCATGGTTCGATGTTCTCTGGTCGCTAAGGGTGGCACAAAGAAGAGCCATTGTCATCCTTGCCCAGGAATATCAACCTGGCGAGTCAAACGAGGATACTGCACGAGTTTGACAACACAAACATGGAACCAAATCGGGATGTACGTGACATGGGCCACTAAGAGAAACTTCATGAGAGGGCAGAGACGGCGGGATTGCACGCAACAGATGGACAAAAATCCCTACTGACAGCTGCAGCGACGAGCCGCCCCCCCCCCCCCCCTCTTATATTGTGCCTCGGAACAGTGGAACTACTGAGTGTGCCAGTGAACAGTGATTATACGGTTCTTAGTCCAATGCATATACGTGTGTTCTTTCAGAGAAACTTTGATCGGGTATTTTGCAGGGGGTTCGATTTATTGGTGTTTTTCTATTAGGCTGACTCTTGTATTTTGCAGGAGTTTTATTTATTGGTGTTTTTTTAGATGTTGACTACTGTACTTTCAGAGCTGTTTTATTTCTCAATGTTTGTTTTTCTGTGTTGTACTAGATTAGTGATATTTTGTTTCGTAAATTCATTCCTGTGGCTTTGCTTCATTTATCAGTCAAATAGCTATTCATGCTCATTGGGCTGTGATCGATTGCCTTTGCATGGGGCATATTTATACTGAGGAACCCCATAAGGGTAACAATCACATAATTCATTGTAGTTTCAGTATAATGACACAGTGATCATTGTTTGCTAACTAACTGAAATATAGTAGAGTATTAAATTAGTGCCACAAAGTTATTTTAATTCTACAAATTATTAGTTTTATAAGATATAGAATTTTTTTGCGATAACCACTTTGTAAAACATGTTTTTCCTCTTTTTTTTGCTTTTGCGGAGTGTGCATTGTAATGTTCTGCTTTATAATACTGATGTTATTTTCATGTTATTTTTTTAATTGCTGTGGCACCTTTGCTATTGTCATAAATTGTACTTGTTAATAAACAGTCATAAATTTTCCTGTGATCAGTTGGCTCTTGCAATGAACAAATACTGGTGAACTCCATAAGGGTAACAACCAGAATTTTTTTCATTTTAATGACACAGGAACCGTTGTTTTTACTTGCTAACCGAATTAGGTCTACACTACCTTTTAAATAGGTGTAACAGATTGTTTTTTCTCTTTGAAATTGGTGGATTCTAAAGATATGTTGAAATTGTGTTTTAGCAAGTAGATGGAGCCCTTTGCCTTTTCTTTACATTTTTGGTTTAAGTTGGGTGTGAGAAGCCTGCTTGGAAATGTCCTAGCATGGCCAGAAAATTCCCTGCACAGTCTTTTCCCGGATCGTTGGGGTTATGAAAGGACTCTGTTGGATTGCTTTCATCTTAATTTCTTAAATATGTTGTCATTTACAGCATAAATTCCTCTTCTAAATTTACTGTGGTGTTTCTGACTATCTGGGAGGAGACTGAGCAGTGAAACGTGTTACTTTTACACATAAACAAGAACGATCTGTCACACTACTACACTTTAAAACACAGTTTATATGTAATTCGTGTCACAAAGTCTCATACGGAACCTACATCCGCTTTCTTTTATATACTGTATATGATAAGATACTGTCATCCCCTTCCCTTCTGTGTGAGAGGATGAATGAGCAAATGTATTTCTAGTTGCATGCTTGAGGGTAGCAGACAAGCCTGTCTGCTAGAGAACAGTAGGACCAACGTCAGAACAGGTAACTACGCTTTCTAGAAGCAGAGAGGTTTCTATTCTTAGTATGGTCCTGTCCCTCCCTTGTCATGTTGGTATAGGAAGCTGCCTCTCTGGTCACTTCCGTTTGTATTTGGGAGGCACCCCTCAGGAGGGACCCACAGCAGTCTGTCCGCGGCGAGCGTCTGAAGTGGTAAGATCTCCGGCTAAGCGCGTGTCTGCTAAGTCCGTAGGACAATGGATTTCTTAAGTTCAGCCTAACTGAAAATTTAATCACCTTTATTTCAGGTTTAGCTCTAAAATATCTAATGTTATCTTAAATTGCAATTCGAGTGTGAAGTTTAGTATATCTTCCGGTAGTTGCTTTGTCACTACTTTGTGAGTAAAGTGGAACCATGTGTTGATCAGTAACTCTAACTAAGATCACCAATCTTAAATGCGAATGTGCGTGAGATTATAACGTCTCGTCTTGACAATAGTTTTCAATACAGCAACTTTTCTTTATGTTCAACCCACGTGGGGTGTACTTTGTGAGACCAGAACCACGTGCTTATACAATTGTTTGACCCATCAGGTTAATAGTAAGACGATAGTAACCAGTTCGAGGTTTTTGTTTTGTAAATTGCGTTTCGATGTAATTAATTTTATCAAAATTACTGTGGAGTTACACTCTTTGTCCAAACCAAGTTGACCACGTGAAGCATGTGGTGTAAGCATCAAAGTAGCCCTCAGCTATTCTTTTCGGGAAGATTTCACAGAGAGTTAGTATGAATTTAGTGTACCAGTGTGTGGTAATTTCGTGACGGACAGGATTGCATTACGAACGTAACTACTTTAGGTGAAAATTGAATCGGTTGGTTGTGGTTAATTTCCTCTTGGATGTGTTTCAATGTTCTTCGTGTGTTATTTTATGAATGCAGTGTTGTATGTAGTCTCCCAATCTTAGCTCCCTATTTGATGTGTTCAGTAAGATTACAAACTCACATTTTCACAATCCTAAATAAGGCACCTGTTTAGTTATGAATCAAGTTTCATATGCAGAAATTTTAACGGAACAATGATCAATGTTAAAATAAATGTCCAAATATAAACTGATTTATTTCTTTTTATTTAAATTGTCTTTTTATATATATATCACCGGTTATCGTAAGGTGAGTACTAGAAGATTATAATTAATGTTAGTCTGGTTGGGAATTTGGTAAGCTAGACTGGATACCTGGTGAAACAGTTGCGCAGTAATGCAAGGTTAACTTCCTCAGATAGCTCACAGCTTTTAACCCACTTTTATGGTCTTGAATATCAGCACCGCTTGCAGAATAAATTAATGCAACAGCATTACACTTAACAGCATTACACATGGCGACCCTGTTCTGTGATTCCGCTGCACTCTCGAATCTCTGAAAAGTTAGATTGCGAGCGTTGTATAATCTTAATTTTTTTTTTTTTTTTCCCTGCAGTGCTCAAACAACTTCTGCGTTGTTTCTGAGCAGACTTTCAAATGATTCACGGCGTTGTTGAGCGGCGTTGTGTTGTTTGTCTTGTTGTTTTGTTTTCTATATTTGCTTCTTTTACATGTGTGTGTGTTTTTTCTCGCTTGTAAATTGCACTGCTTCGATCAAACATAAAAATTTGTTTTGCGTGTGAAAAAGTGTGTACTAGGTTGGGTACCTTTCGTGCAACTGTCGTCATTTTTGGGGGATACATTTATTTTGATTAGTGTGCTGCATACCGGGTATAAATTGAACTAATGCAGACACGTAACCAAGCTAAAAGTAGGCGGTCCAACAACTTAAGCAACATGGACAAATAGACAAAAAACTAATCCAGCAGACAAATAAAGTCGACAAGTCGATGCAGAGAGTGTCCAATGATATCTCACAAAGAATAAACAATCTGGCAAGTGAAGTAAAAAGTGATATTATGAAAGAATTGGGCCTTACATTTGAACAAATTGATGACCGTCTGCAAGCCTTGGAACAGGGCAAGCGGAGTCGCGATGCGGAATCGAAAGAGAGCGAAGAACAGCTACTTAGGAATTTCCAAATGCTGAGAGAGGAATGCCAAAGGGAACACCAGCAGGTACTCTCGAGGGTCCAGGAGGCAGAAACGCATTGTCCCGCGTCCGTTAGCAACACAGTAGCGGACAACAGTCATGCGATTCACGCACTCGAACAGCAAGTAGAACAATTGAAGCAGACTGGGGCGGAGGACAACAGACAAATACATGATAAGATTGTGGCATTAGCGGACATCGTAGGCACGATGAAGGTGACGGAGAGCAATAACAATACTACACAGGTAGCGGTCACAGAGACCGAAGAAGTGCGTTCGCTTCTTAAATTTCAGAAGGGACAGTTCAAAGTGAACAGGTGGCACAAAGCTGTAACAGGCGAATTACAAGAACGCGTGGCGCATCTGGAAAGCTGCATTGGGTGTGATTCCGAACTCGCCAATAGCACTAAAAATAGCTGTATGCACAGTGCAGAGAGGGACTCCGGCCACGAGGGAGATTTTGACGACAGAGAAGAATGTATTTTGAGGGGCAGACATGAGAAAAATAGAAACATTCAAGGGCCTCGCCGGGAGGAAATGCGGGGATTTGATTTCAAACATTTCCTTACGGTGAGAAAGTTCGAGATATTTCGAAATTCGCAAAAAGGAATACATCCACGAGCATGGCTAGAGCAATTTGAGTTTTGTCTTCCCCCCGACTGGGCAAGTTCACATAAGATAGAATATATGTGTGGCTATTTGGATGGCGAACCGGCGATTCGCATGAGGTCGGCAGCGCGTCACTGCAACTCCACTCGGGAGTTTCGACAAGCCTTTCTCTCCGCCTATTGGTCGGAAGCGGCACAAGATAGGGTCAAGCATGGCATAATTATGCTGCCAAATTTGAACCAGTCTGGTTTCGGCAGCCCAGCACGCCTATTCGACCACATGCTGCAGGCAAATCAATTTTTATATGACCCATACGGGCCTGCGGAACTAATTAGGATATGCATCACCAAATTGCCGATGCACTTGCGCCACGTCATTCTTGCGGGACGATGCAAAGAGGACGTGGAAACGTTTAAGACACTTCTCCAAGAGTTGGAATACAATACAGGAGAATGCCCGCCTAATCAGGCACAAAGTTATTACGGGGCACAGCAGTGCGATCGCAGTCGTGGCCGTAGTACTAGTCAACAGCGTGACTGGTCGTCGCGACGCGAACGGAGCAATAATTGGGACCGGCCGTATAGAAACTGGGGTAACAGTCGCGAACACAGGTGGAACAACGGAAATGATCGAGGGCGTGGCCAGGATCGTGAACGTGACAGTTACGGCAAGCAGAATCGATACTACGGTGAACACGGTGGGAATAGGACTGTAGGCGGAGCACCTCATGACGTTGAAATTCGGCCGGCTAACCCTAGACATAATCCAGCAAATGGAAATGAACAAAACCGGCAATGACAAACGATCAGCGCAGAAGGCGCCCAATCGGAACAAATGAGCGACATGGCAAGTGAGTGCATAGGGTATACAGAGAGGGAAGATATTAGAGAGGATTTGTTGCAAGAAACTACGAGTGCTAAAATTTCGGGAATGAATCCAGTCGTGACAGTTGCAGTAAACGAAATATGTTTTAAGTTTGTCATTGACACTGGAAGCCCTTTCTCGATAGTGAACGAGGCAGCATTTCAAAAATGCGAAGGGACTGGGACTTGGCCCGTTTTTCAAGTGCAAGGAATAAAGGTGAAGGGCGCAATCTACGGTAAGAGCGTAGCAGACTCGGCTTAATTTTACCTGCCAGGGAAGAGAGTTTGAGTACACCTTCTTTGTGCTCCCAATGCTGAATGTGGCAATGATTTTAGGAAATGACTTCATGAATGCCTACCATGCAGTAATTGACATGGGTGGAGGAGTAATGACAGTTCAAGTTGGGGATCAGCCAATTAATTTAGTATTTGATGAATGCATATTACGTGCCGAGTCAGAAATTAGTTGCCTAAAATTTCAAGCTCAAACCCAGTCGCAACCCAGACTGGAGCTACTCGTGAACTATGTAAGTGAGTCGTGCTCTACGTCGGGTGAGCACGGGAAAGATGTTGTTTTTGCTGATGCACTGAGAAAGAGCATCGCGGGTGTCAGGACCACGGACAGGGAAAAGGAGAATTGTATTGCCTACCTAGGTGTCATGAACGGGTATTTTCTGAGACTCCGGGGGCGATTAAGGGTTTTACTTACCAATTCAGAGTATGTGACCATCAGAAGTTTTCTGTTAGACCATACCCTACTCCCGTGGCGTATAAAGCCCAGGTGAAGAAGGAAATAAACAAGATGTTGGAACAAGGAATAATTGAGCGGGCAGTGAGCTCGTACAACTGACCCTTGCTTGTCGTACCAAAACGCGACAACTCGGTTCGTTTGGTACTAGACTCGAGACAGATAAACACAATTATTATGTCGGAAACGGACAGGCCTGAGAGCCTTGAGGAACTCTTACAACGTTTCCACGGGGTAAAGGTACTATCATCTGTCGACCTTCGTTCGAGTTTTTGGCAAATCGTGCTACACCCATCTTGCAGTTTATATACAGCTCTTTTATAAGGGGATTAAATAGCATTTTGCCTGATGATTTGAAACATCGAGTGACAATTTACGTGGATGACATATTAATTGCGGAAAAGTCGTGGGAGGATCATAATGACGTTCTGAACAGACTACTGGGTGTTTTTGAGAAGGCAGGTGTAACAGTCAACTTAGATAAGTCACAGTTCGGACGAGAGAACATAAAATTCCTAGGCCATATTGTCTCAGCAAATGGAATACAACCTGACCCGGAGAAAATTGCGGCGATAGCGGAGTGTGCAATGCCGACAAATAAAAAAACAGTTGCGAGCATTCTTAGGCCTGTGTAATTTTTATAAGCGATTTATCATTTTTAGTGTACTTGGTACACCCCGTCTATGTGGACTAACAGGGAAGAACGCTTTGTGGGTCTGGGATCAAGAGGCACAGGATGAATTATATAGATCGATAAAGGCACTGGTAGAGGCTCCCATCCTCGTGCATCCCGACCTGACTCAAGAATTCTGTTTAGTGACGGACAGTTCCTTGTCAGGATTAGGTGCGGCACTGTTCCAAACGGAAGGAAAAGATGATATTACAACTTGGAACACAATCTCGTTTGGGAGCATGGTGCTCTATCGATGTGAAAAAAATTATTCCGTGACAGAACTTGAAGCACTCGCGATAGTTTGGGCATTCTCAAAATTTAGGTATTTCTTATTTGGGAGGACCACCAGGGTGTACACTGACCATCGTGCACTCCAATTTCTTATGAGCACAAAAATCACGCATGGGAGACTGGGACGCTGGGCACGATACCTACAGGAATATAATTTCACTGTAGAATACATTCCTGGACAGAAAAATGTAACTGCTGACGCTTTACCGCGCATTCCTATAGGTTTGGTTGACACAGAAGAAGGGGAACTCGGTGAAAATAATTTTAGCATCCTATACTTAAAGAATGTAGCGTTCGAGAACCTTGTTACCACCTCTTTAGGGAGCATAGCGGACGAACAGGATAAGGACGCAGTATTGAAAGATATAAAGAAGAAGTGGGAGGACAAGGAGAATGTAGGAATACGCCAGTACTACTTAGTGCGCAATAGAATACTATTCAAGAAACGAGCTCCGGACGACTCCAGATGGGTGTTGGTGATTCCGGAGGAACTCGTAAACAAAATTATATGGTATATACATTTGAGCTATGGTCACTTCGGAGTACAGAAATATTGTGAAAAACTGAAGGAGACATGCTATTTTAATAACATGCTACGGCGTTTTCGTTGTGTACTTAGAGTGTGCGGACGTTGTCAGCGAGCAAAGGCGGCCACAGCGACGTATGCTGCATAATTGCATCCGATAATACCAAGCAAACTTTGTGACCTCGCGGCCGTGGATCTATTTGGGCCACTAATACGATCTAAAGCAGGTTTTGCATATGTTTTCGTAGGGGTGAAGCTAACCTCCAAGTTTGTGTGTCTGACTGACTCCGTTGAGGCGAGCCACAGGAAGGGCAGTGGCAAGTGCATTTGCAAAGCAGTTTCTGCACGAAGTTGGGCGTGTGAAAAGGGTTATCTCGGATAATGGACCACAATTTAGATCGCAATACTGGCAGCGGATGCTTCGAAGGAGAAGAATTAAACCTATATATATATATATATATATATATATATATATATATATATATATATAATTTCACCCCAGCTCGAACCCCAGTGAGCGTATTATGCGTGAATTAGGAAAGTTATGTAGGTTATACTGCAGTCGTGATCACCGTTCGTGGGACATACACCTAAAAGGATTTCAGAAAATAATTAATGAGTTGCGTAATACGTCAACAAAGCTTCCGCCAATCACTGTGCTAAAAAAACAAGGAGCCCCCGAGCAAAATCAAAGAGGTGGTGCCTTGGCCACTAGAGCCGAGACTACGCCTGAACGCAATTGTTGACTTAGCTTTACGCAACATCAAGCGTGCAGCAGAAGCCTGAGTCAAGGCATATAAGAACAACGTGAGAAAAACAGTGTTTCATGTAGGACAAAAAGTTCTTATCAGATCACACAAGCTGTCTAACAAACGGTCAGGTGCCTGCAAGAAATTTTTTAATCTCTATAACGGCCCGTATCAGATAAGGAAGATTCCCCATGAAAATGCCATCGAAGTGGAAACTGTTCGATCGAAGAAATCAAAAGGGCTACACCATGTGTCAAACGTAAAACCATACATTGAGTAGAAAGGACAGTCAGGAGTAGAGAGGACGGTGAAGAGAAACAATTGATTAGTTTACATTTGTGATAAATGCATTTTGAATAATATCTTGGTTAAAATAATGATAAAGATGTTTCTATGTGATTGATTGATGTGATGTTTTTAGTTTTTTTTCTTCCTTGTGCAATTAGGATTTAGGTTGGTTCAAATGTGAAGATAAAAGGTTTCTTTGTGAACGAGTGAAATGCTGTTTATGGTTTTTTTGTGCAAATTGAAAAGAGTCGCTCCTGAGAGAAGCAAGATCTGTGTTGAATTAATGCAAAACTCAGGGGAATATCCGATCTGTGGGTATTATGGGTCTGGCAAACCCAGGTCCCCAGCTGTTAGTAGCCTTGTTTCCGATTTTCTGCTTTCAGTGCTACTATCTATCTATTACAATTCTATATCTGTCAGTATAAATGAGGATCTCTTACTATAGTATGCGTGCTGTATGAATATTTTAAGATAGGAGAACTCTGAGAAAGGAATGAGTAAGTTTGGAATCTTGAAAACAGGATGCAATGATAAGATGTTTAACCAATGACTTCCCAATATGCGCTAATATGTTAATATCGTTGATATACCCTTTTTGTTCTTTATAGCTGTGTACGTAAAGTGCTGTCTGTGGATTTCGTAAGTAGATTGATTCCCTTCAAGGTGAAAAAAGAGTTGTGGTTTGTGTAATTTACGTGGCCCTGAAATAGTATTATGGCAGTCAAATGACGAGCAGTTTTCCAGCAAATGAAGAATGGAAGGGAAATATGGATCCTTTTTGTAATCTTGACTGATGTTGAGCCTGAGCCTGAAAAATTATTCTGCTTTGATACTTTGTCCTAGAAAAGTGACGTTTATGTGTTTTGCTGATGCTGTGAGCATTATAGCTTACTGTTTTCGTTGGTGTGGGATGCACTGCAGCCTATATGAGATGAACTGAAGAAATTTCCCTCTTGAAGGTAGAGGAAGATTAAATAATTTTGATTATGGGACCGAAGGAAAGCTTGGTTTAATGTAATAAGGATGAAGCAAAACATTTGTCATTTAAACTACAGGAGGATTCGGATCTTTTGTGTCTGTTGTAAGTTCAATATGTTAAGATGAAACTGTTTTTCAGAATAGAGGAGACCACAATTTTGCCATTCATGAGAAATGAATCCAGAATAACCACCACAGGCGAAATAACTGATTTGGAAGCGAAAGGTAACTTAAAGAAGGAACGAAATTGGAGCAAAATGGGTAAGAAAATGTAATATAACCTGTAGGATGAAAATATTTTTACCCTTCTCAGAGTCATCTGCGTGATTAATTCTTGTGATAACGTAATTTTAGATAAAATTGTCTTACTGTTTTATGTATAAACATATGAGTATGATAAATGTATAATTGCGAGTCTCGTATCAGGTGTGTCAACTGGTATAAATGTTTTGGCATATGTGACAAGACGTATGCCGCGAGTGTCAGGAAGAGGACGAATTAGAACAATGTTGTAGTGGTATAAACACTGTGTTGAAGTAGCATTGAAGTAGCTTGTTGGATTAACTAGTAGTGGATTGAAGTAGAATTTTGAGTAATACATGTTTATGGGTAGTTAGTTTGTAGTATAGACAACAGGTGTGTGTGTGTGTGTGTGTGTGTGTGTGTGTGTGTGTGTAAATAACATGTGACCCCTATGCTGCCCTGACCTATACTTGCACAAGGCATAATCCTATTCATTTTAGTGAATTAATAAGTAGCATTTGATTTATTAAAACGCAAGTGAACCACATTAGTGATGTTGATTTAGGTACTATATTGTCAGTTCATTTCATTTTTATTTTTATACTGTCAATTCATTTCACTTTTATTTTTTTTTGTCAAGTCATTTAACTTTTATTTTTATATTGTCGATTCATCTAACTTTTTTATTTGCAAAAAAAAGAAAAAAAATTAAGTCTCACTTTTGTTCTAAAAAATTGTGAAAGACCCTTACTAAGTGGTATTATGTATGACATTTTGTAATCACATAACTATGATGAACAATTTCTGTAAATGCAGTTGAGAACGTGAAAGTGAACCGGCTAAACTCTTACGAGACAGCGGGAGCAACGAGGAGGAGGACTAGTTGTAAACAGGCGGATTTCCCAGCAGGGCCACTTCAGGAGCGCGGTCGACCACAAAAGAAGGGTACGCGGCAAACACTTTCCCTTGCACCCGGAGCTAATGGCCGGCCGCAACAGTGCGACCCTTCGTGGGGGCGATGACCTGAGATGGCCGAGCGGTCCACCGCGCGGAAATCCATCTGCTGGCAAAGCACCACACGCACGCGACCGTGACGAGACGGCCGCGGTGAAACGACAGAAGACAGGGGATAAAGGGGCGTGTAGCCTTTTGACACGTACTGTCCAGAGTAATTGGCAGAATTCAACGACGCCTATCAACATTTCCTGACGGATGCCCACTGTCAAGCGACAGTAAATCATGGTTCGATGTTCTCTGGTCGCTAAGGGTGGCACAAAGAAGAGCCATTGTCATCCTTGCCCAGGAATATCAACCTGGCGAGTCAAACGAGGATACTGCACGAGTTTGACAACACAAACATGGAACCAAATCGGGATGTACGTGACATGGGCCACTAAGAGAAACTTCATGAGAGGGCAGAGACGGCGGGATTGCACGCAACAGATGGACAAAAATCCCTACTGACAGCTGCAGCGACGAGCCGCCCCCCCCCCCCCCCTCTTATATTGTGCCTCGGAACAGTGGAACTACTGAGTGTGCCAGTGAACAGTGATTATACGGTTCTTAGTCCAATGCATATACGTGTGTTCTTTCAGAGAAACTTTGATCGGGTATTTTGCAGGGGGTTCGATTTATTGGTGTTTTTCTATTAGGCTGACTCTTGTATTTTGCAGGAGTTTTATTTATTGGTGTTTTTTTAGATGTTGACTACTGTACTTTCAGAGCTGTTTTATTTCTCAATGTTTGTTTTTCTGTGTTGTACTAGATTAGTGATATTTTGTTTCGTAAATTCATTCCTGTGGCTTTGCTTCATTTATCAGTCAAATAGCTATTCATGCTCATTGGGCTGTGATCGATTGCCTTTGCATGGGGCATATTTATACTGAGGAACCCCATAAGGGTAACAATCACATAATTCATTGTAGTTTCAGTATAATGACACAGTGATCATTGTTTGCTAACTAACTGAAATATAGTAGAGTATTAAATTAGTGCCACAAAGTTATTTTAATTCTACAAATTATTAGTTTTATAAGATATAGAATTTTTTTGCGATAACCACTTTGTAAAACATGTTTTTCCTCTTTTTTTTGCTTTTGCGGAGTGTGCATTGTAATGTTCTGCTTTATAATACTGATGTTATTTTCATGTTATTTTTTTAATTGCTGTGGCACCTTTGCTATTGTCATAAATTGTACTTGTTAATAAACAGTCATAAATTTTCCTGTGATCAGTTGGCTCTTGCAATGAACAAATACTGGTGAACTCCATAAGGGTAACAACCAGAATTTTTTTCATTTTAATGACACAGGAACCGTTGTTTTTACTTGCTAACCGAATTAGGTCTACACTACCTTTTAAATAGGTGTAACAGATTGTTTTTTCTCTTTGAAATTGGTGGATTCTAAAGATATGTTGAAATTGTGTTTTAGCAAGTAGATGGAGCCCTTTGCCTTTTCTTTACATTTTTGGTTTAAGTTGGGTGTGAGAAGCCTGCTTGGAAATGTCCTAGCATGGCCAGAAAATTCCCTGCACAGTCTTTTCCCGGATCGTTGGGGTTATGAAAGGACTCTGTTGGATTGCTTTCATCTTAATTTCTTAAATATGTTGTCATTTACAGCATAAATTCCTCTTCTAAATTTACTGTGGTGTTTCTGACTATCTGGGAGGAGACTGAGCAGTGAAACGTGTTACTTTTACACATAAACAAGAACGATCTGTCACACTACTACACTTTAAAACACAGTTTATATGTAATTCGTGTCACAAAGTCTCATACGGAACCTACATCCGCTTTCTTTTATATACTGTATATGATAAGATACTGTCATCCCCTTCCCTTCTGTGTGAGAGGATGAATGAGCAAATGTATTTCTAGTTGCATGCTTGAGGGTAGCAGACAAGCCTGTCTGCTAGAGAACAGTAGGACCAACGTCAGAACAGGTAACTACGCTTTCTAGAAGCAGAGAGGTTTCTATTCTTAGTATGGTCCTGTCCCTCCCTTGTCATGTTGGTATAGGAAGCTGCCTCTCTGGTCACTTCCGTTTGTATTTGGGAGGCACCCCTCAGGAGGGACCCACAGCAGTCTGTCCGCGGCGAGCGTCTGAAGTGGTAAGATCTCCGGCTAAGCGCGTGTCTGCTAAGTCCGTAGGACAATGGATTTCTTAAGTTCAGCCTAACTGAAAATTTAATCACCTTTATTTCAGGTTTAGCTCTAAAAAATCTAATGTTATCTTAAATTGCAACGCAGTGTAATTCGTGTCTGAAGTTCACAATATCTTCCGGTAGTTGCTTTTGTCACTACTTTGTGAGTTGATGAGTAACTCTAACTAAGATCATCAATCTTAAATGCGAATGTGCGTGAGATTATAACGTCTCGTCTTGACAATAGTTTTCAATATAGAACTTTTCTTTATGTACAACCCACGTGGTGTGTACTTTGTGAGACCAGCACCACGTGCTTATACAATTGTTTGACCCATCAGGTTAATAGTAAGACGATAGTAACCAGTTCGAGGTTTTTGTTTTGTAAATTGCGTTTCGATGTAATTTATTTTAATTATCAAAATTATTGTGGAGTTACACTTTGTCTAAACCAAGTTGACCACGTGAAGCATGTGGTGTAAGCATCAAAGTAGCCCTCAGCTATGCTTTTCGGGAAGATTTCACAGAGAGTTAGTATGAATTTAGTGTACCAGTGTGTGGTAATTTCATGACGGACAGGATTGCGCTACGAACGTAATTTCTTTAGGTGAAAAATGAATCGGTTGGTTGTGGTTAATTTCCTCTTGGATATGTTTCAACGTTCTTCGTGTGTTATTTTATGAATGCAGTGTTGTATGTAGTCTCCCAATCTTAGCTCCCTATTTGATGTGTTCCGTAAGATTACAAACTCACATTTTCACAATCCTAAATAAGGCACCTGTTTAGTTATGAATCAAGTTTCATATGCTGAAATTTTAACGGAACAATGATCAATGTTAAAATAAATGTCCAAATATAAACTGATTTATTTCTTTTTATTTAAATTGTCTTATATATAAATATATATAATCACCGGTTATCGTAAGATGAGTACTAAAAGATTATAATTAAAGTCAGTCTGGTTGAGAATTTGGTAAGCTAGACTGGATACCTGGTGAAACAGTTGCGCAGTAATGCAAGATTAACTTCCTCAGATAGCTCACAGCTTTTAACCAACTTTTATGGTCTTGAATATCAGCACCGCTTGCAGAATAAATTAATGCAACAACATTACACTTAACATTACAAAGTCAATTACAGTACTTAACTTTGAGTACACAGATGAGTCGCAAGCGACATACAGATAATCAGTCATCTTCAGAATAGACAACACAAGTCTGTGCTACATAGAGATTACTAACGAAGTGGCTAACACTGAAGCTGGTGTCGCAGTAGCCGTTACCAGTCGGGTACGGCGCATATTTCCTCTTCACGTAGGGGCCACTGCTGTCGTGTTGTTTTCCTGTAAGGGAGGTCGGTCAGTGTGCGATTAGCTGACTTCTTCTCACTGCCTTCTCTTCCCTGTCGTTCCCGAGTGCGTGCCGAAGCTGACTTTACCCCGTAACATGCAAATCAGACGTCCCATTTGGAGAACACAACTATCTCAATATGCTTATCTCATCGGAACTGGTATAAATCTTTCATTTTATAGCTCATGACTGCTACTGCAGTCCGTAAAAGTGATGCTGTTCGAAGCTGTTTACTTGTTTCACCAATCTGTATTTCACTTCCGAAAATGTTTACTGAGAACACAGTTTCTGGGACGGTCAGTAAGATGTCCCAGATATTTCTATAAGTCATCAAAGTTTTGTGCTGTGGCATCGGGATATTTTGTATGGTGCGACTATTAACTGCGGGAATTGCAAGTCGCTGCTCTGTAGCACATTCCTGTCGCATATTGTTACCTGTGTGCCTCAGTCGAACATCAATGAAACTGCCGTTTGATTTTCTCTACTCCTTTTGCTAACTGGATGAAATATCTATTAAATGCGAGTGATTTTTCATTTTAACATTATTTGTAACTAGGTCAAATTTTGTTACTGTCATGAAATATTTGTAATCAGTTTTCAGTTTGTCGGTATCTGAATGTACTTTGTCGTCAATATGACACATTCTTAATCACAGCTCTCAAGTCACTAACATTAATTTCAAAATATTTATATTAGGATAATAGAAGAAAGTTCCTTGTACTTCTCGACGATAAGGATAGTAAGAGAAGACAAGTGTAGCAAGAAACTAAAAAAAGTTAACACTCAGCTCGGGGAGGCATCGTCCCCCTGTTGATGTATCCAAGAAAGTATAATCGATCCCCTAACTACATCTGAACGTAATGAAGTGCATGTAATTCAGACTCGCTTCTTTTCGTAATTATTTTGGTCCATGATCAGTATAATTGCGCGCGGACTGTGCGCTGTCTTGTGTGTAAGTCGGTTTTTGTATAAGAAAATAATCGCCTAAATTGTCAGTATGAAACTGTATGTAAAAGTAACTGAGCTTTCTGTATCCACAAAATTTCGCTGGTATGCCTCCAAGGCGTTCACTGTTTCGAATGCGAGAGAAACTGTGTTCTCGAGACAAGTCACCCAAATGCCATGAATACGTACAGATACCTAAAACGCCAGAATATGGATAAGAATGACAAAGATCATCGCACTTGCATTCTCTTTCAGTATGTGTAAGCAGTTGTTCCGTAAGTCTTACATGGCGGTCTATATGCTGCTTCAAAGCTTCACCTGTTCTTCACAGGCTGGGATAGCCAGGTGTCCGATTTCTTGTTCTCCATGAGCTGCAATGATACAGGGTATTACATTATTTTCTTTGGATAGTTTTCCCACTTTGTCATTGCGAGAATTTGTTTCACTGTTTATGATCGTGTCGGCCATCGTTGTGTTGTTAGTTAATGTAGAAAATTGTTCTTTTTGTTCTTCAGAATTTAGTGTTATAGTTTCCACTTGTTCGCTAATTTCTTTTACTATTAAGTTATGATGTTCGCTCTCTTCTTTTATCTTTGTAACTATCGTACTTGGAACTACAGTCTTGATTTTAGCTAACAATTCGTCCTTGTCATTACGCTGACTTGTCTTCAAGTTTTCGTGGTCAGTTTCAAGGTCATGCAATCTACTTGCAAAACAGTTGATTATTGGTTGACGATCATTTTTAATTTCTTCCCTAATCTTAACTGATAAATTTGGTATTTTCAATTTCATTTCTTCCTGTGCTTTTGTGTTCTCTTCCTGTGACTTCATATTCTCATCTCGTGTTTTTCTATTCTCTTCCTGTATTTCGTCGATTTTCTTACGCATTTCATCTTGTGTTCCTTTAAGCATCCGGCGAATGGTATCTAGGAAATTGCTCGGATTTGTGCAGTGTGATTCTATATAATTGTTCACTGAAGGTGATGTGTGTTGTGTTCGTTCAGAAGACACTGGTGCAGGACGTGATTCTGATTTGCCTGTTACCAGTTGTGAAGTTTAGAACGACTGTGGTGGCGCAACTACGCTTTCGCTACACTGACGACTTATCGCCGACCGACTCAACTTCAGAATTCACGTGTTCATTACCCACCCTTCGTTCTGGTTAACAATTGTGGATGCGCGCAATTTCCTGCTGCCTCATGAAATCAACTGGTGTTTGCTAATCACTCAAGCTAGTTTATTTCATCCTGTACCGACTCGTTATTTTGTAACACCCTCTGTTGTCTTGTGCTGAGTCGAATTATAATTTTTTTCTGTTGTACCAAACATGATGACGCTATTTCTTGGAGAAACAAAATTGTTACAGTCAACAAGAAACAAAATTATACTATCGTGCATGCAAATACTCAACAATGAAAGAAAACCACACTGAACCCGTAGCATTATGCCATTGCTTATGCAACAATGTAATCGATAATTGTCACACGACATAAAATTTCACAAACTGAACACAGAATTCTGAATGAATTGCCTGAAAAAGTACAACATTAGTAAAATTTGCGTAGTGGTTTTTTTGTTTTCGAGTAATCCATCACTGACTACGTATTACCAAAATAACCAACGAACTGTCTTGCCAGACAAGTCGACATATGTAACCTCTCCACTATGTTTTGTTTCTGTATGGAATCTAGCCAAGCTTTATCTCCCACTCTATAAAATCTACGTATTACCAAAAACTATGTACCCACAAATTGAAACTTCCTGGCAGATTAAAACTGTGTGCCCGACCGAGACTCGAACTCGGGACCTTTGCCTTTCGCGGCCAAGTGCTCTACCATCTGAGCTACCGAAGCACGACTCACGCCCGGTACTCACAGCTTTACTTCTGCCAGTATCTCGCCTCCTACCTTCCAAACTTTACAGAAGTTTTCCTGCGAACCTTGCAGAACTAGCACTCCTGAAAGAAAGGATATAGTGGAGACATGGCTTAGCCACAGCCTGGGGTATGTTTCCAGAATGAGATTTTCACTCTGCAGGTCCCGAGTTCGAGTCTCGGTCGGGCACACAGTTTTAATCTGCCAGGAAGTTTCATATCAGCGCACACTCCGCTGCAGAGTGAAAATCTCATTCTGGTACCCACAAACTGTTATCCAACATAAACTCGTATACTAATCTTTGAATAAACAGAACTTAATATGAACTGAACTGTAACTGATCTGAATGCACCTTGTCTTTACGTTAAATGAGCAACGGAAGTAAAACAGTTATCTGTCCCTAATCAAAATTTCCACTTACCTTGCGTCTTGACAACATTGCTGCAGATTTTTCGAAAGCACAAAAATCAAACAGCAAGTACGCAGCTGATAAGCTAGATTTCCTTCTCTAAATACATATTGGAATTGTTCCATGTGGTAATGGGATGGGGAGAATAACTATTCCTATGAAATGATATGCCAAGACAACGATTTTAGAATGAAGTTTATATACAAAAAGACACAGTAACACTTCGCGTGATGTTCACACATAACACAGGTTTGAACAATGATATGCTTAACAAAGTGAACAACGATTTAAAAAGGGTACAGTGTTAACAAAGAATTTCTATAAAAACAAAACAGCTTAATCAGTTCATATGTTAATTTATGACTCAGGAAATGGTGTTGCGTTTCTCTCAGGTCTGAGCAAATTAACAATCTGATAATAATTATTGCTAGCTGCGCAGTGCTGCAGTTTTACGTCAAACTCCTCCTCTTCAAGACATAGCCGGCTGTGGTGGCCTAGCGGTTCTAGGCGCTTCAGTCCGGGACCGCGGGACTGCTACGGTCGCAGGTTCGAATCCTGCCTAGGGCCCGGATGTGTGTGATGTCCTTAGGTTAGTTAGGTTTCAGTAGTTTTAAGTCTAGGGGACTGATGACCTCAGATGTTAAGTCCCGTGGTGCTTAGAGACATTTGAACCATTTGAAAAATAGGTGGGGACCATCCCCATGCAACGTGGATCAGCTGTCAAAAACGGTACTGACCTGTGTTCAGTCGTGAGCTGTTCGCTTTCAAATTAAAATATGCTACTGTCGGCCTATGTCGAGTAACAAAATACCCCCCACAGATGATATTCAAGGAAGTACTGGGCCCTGTAGTGACTGAAGAATACAATTAAGTTAGTGATGAAAAGTAGTAAATTTGTTGCATTGAAATCTACGGAAAATTATTTTAACTGTTATTGGGGGGCCACCAATGACCAAAAGGAAGAAGCGTATGCAGCCGGTCAAATTTACCAAAAGCCGGCACGATAATGTGTATTTGCCACTAAGATAGCTGACAACTTAAACTACCGATTCAGTTTTACGAAGAAGAGAAGCCTAGAAAATGTGGAAGCATTTTACTGAGACTGGGGATATGAGCTACACTGGAACAAGGAAAAAAGCTGACGTTTGTAATTATACGTAAATACAAACTGTTAAAAATCCCATTTAATTCCGTTTATAAGACACAATTTAAAAGGCAAATTTATTTTCAGACAAAAACACAGCTTAATAATTGAAATTCGATATAATTGTTAAGATACTGTTTTAAAAATTTACTCGTACTATTTTTTATGAAATGTGTACGCGAAACATGTTTCAAAGCACCACTGTTACACACTCGACTTGTCGCAAGACGTCTGTAGAAATGAATACGGACATCACCTGGTATTCAAAGTTTGCATGGGAAAGTAAAATTTGCGGAGATAGGATATTTCTGTGATCACACGGTTTATAAAATTCGTACTTGTCCAAAACAAACTGCCTCGCACCAACCTTGATTAACAGTGCAGGTGATCAAATGAAATTACCTTGAATATAACTGCAGCGGCTAAGATCTCCACGTTGATTAAGCACACAGGGTAGTTCCAGAGAAATTGTAAACACTTTGTGGGTGTAATATATGCATAAAAATAAGAGTAAAATGTTAAATAAAGTTTTGTCTGTAACTGCTTTATTGCAGAGTTATACAGTGGAGTAGGAATCACAAGTGTAGCGCAAACAACAGAAAATTAATTCTTCTCAGAACGCAAGGACAAGAAGGGACCCGAAATTCAACTCAACTATGCACTGTGCGTATACCCCAGGACGTGGTCAATATGATATCCATGCAGACGAAGCCTACGACGTGCACGAATTCTTACCTTCCTAGGAATGCTGCAAGCTCCGTTCACCACATTCTGCACAGTTGCTTACCTACACATATCAAAAAAATTTCGCATCACTCCCGTTCCCTGAACGTGTGAAGATAGTCGTTGACTGAATACTGTACCACAGACATAATCCCTTTGACTGTTCAGAGATGTCAGTAAACCCGCCCAAAGATGTAAACAACAATGCATGAGCAGCACCTATTCGACGGAGGGGGGTCCGACAGCCGACCAGTTCCAGTCATTCCACCAGGAAGGAGGTACACGGCTCGTGATGTCTGTAGTTCAACGCTCCCTAGACGGTCAGCACCACGATTCGATCACGTCCGCAGGAGGGGCTCTCAACAAGCTAAGTGTCCACGCGTCTCAGAGTGAATCAAAGCGAAGTAGTTCGGACATGGAGGAGACACACAGAGACAGGAACTGTCGATGACATGCCTCGCTCAGGCCGCTCAACAGTGGATGACCGCTAGCTAAGGATTGTGGGTCGGAGCAACCCTGACAGCAACGCCACCATGTTGAATAATGCTTTTCGTGCAGCTACAGGACGTCGTGTTGCGACTCAAACTGTATGCAATAGGCTGCATGATGCGCAATTTCACTCCCGACGTCAATGGCAATATCCATCTTTGCAACCACGACGCCATGCAGCGCCGTACAGATAGGCCCAACGACATGCCGAATGGACCGCTCAGGATTGACATCACTTTCTCTGCACCGATGAGTGTCGCATATGCCTTCAACCAGACAATCGTCGGAGACGTGTTTGGAGGCAACCGGTTAGGCTGAACGCCTTAGACACACTGTCCAGCGAGTGCAGCAAGGTGGAAGCTCCCTGCTGTTTTGGGGTGGCATTATGCAGGTCGGACGTATGCCACTGGTGGTCATGAAAGGCGCCGTAACGGCTGTACGATACGTGAATGCCATCGTCCGACCGATAGTGCAACCATATCGGTAGCATATTGGCGAGGCATTCGTCTTCAGGAACGACAATTCGCGCCCGCATCGTGCACATCTTGTGAATGACTTACTTCAGGATAACTACATCGCTCGACTAGTGTGTCCAGCATGTTCTCCAGACATGAAGCCTATCGAATATGCCTGGGTTAGATTGAAAAGGGCTGTTCATGGACAACATGATCCACAAACCACTCTGAGGGATCTGCGCCGAATCGCCGTTGAGGAGTGGAACAATCTGGACCAACGATGATTTGATGAACTTGTGGATAGTATGCCACGACGAATACAGGCATACATCAATGCAAGAGGACGTTCTACTTGGTCTGTCTGGACCACCACCTCTGAAGGTCTCGCTGTATGGTGGCACAACATGTAATGTGTGGTTTTCATGAGCAATAAAAAGGGCGGAAATGATGTTTATGTTGCTCTCTATTCCTGTTTTCTGTAGAGTTCCACAACTCTCGGAACCGAGGTGATGCAAAACTTTTTTTTGATGTGTGTATTTTCAATTCGCTGCAGCAGCTGTGTTACATTCTCAATTGCAACTCCATACACGAGGTCCTAGAGATGGTTCTAAAGGTGGGAGCCCAAGGGTTTATAAGAGCTGGAGATCTGGTGGCCCTAGAAACCGGTCTTGCACGACTTTTCAACGTAACGGGGTAATCAACACTGAGATGCTCTCTTGCCTACCGATTGAAACGTGCAGGGGTACCGTCGACAAAGCAACAGCAGTCGATATGTTAGCAAACACGACACTCCAAAAGCCGTACTGGCCCATGATGCAGTGCCCAGCACAAATGACATTATGGGTTATAACTCGGAAACAGAGCAGTTTCAGACAAAACTTAAGTTAACACTTCGATTTTATGTTGATCCATACATTACACCCATGAAGTGTGTACAGTTACTTTCGAATCACTCTGCATATGCATGTGAGGACTTACGCTGCGCGTCCGCAGAAAGGTGTAATCCGTCTAACGCCTGCGTTTCGAGTGCTACTCAGTGGCGGCTACTGTGTTAGAGCACAAGAACAGGTGAACACCCTAACTTTTGACACCTTTCTGATTAATTGGCTATTTTACTTTGAATGCTGTTAAACGTAATGTAGATGCAGTAAGTTGAAATACGAGGCACTAAATTTACCGCGCAGTGCTACACATTGCTCCACTAGACTCGGTGAACTTGGCATCAGATTCGCGAGAACACCTTCACTTGAGCACGGTTTAAAGAGCTTGTGCGCATGCGCTACTGTCATGACGTAATTGCCTTATGGGCCAAACACATACGGATTTGATAAGCAATGTGCACTGTTCATGGCGTGCACTGCTAACTCTTACCACTCAACTACTAGTTTATGTCAGTTTCACCAGGTGGTAGCATACTACAGCAGACTTTTCTCTACATTCACCATTAATCCTGCCAGGCGGTAGCACACTCACAAATAGGCGAATTCACACACTGTATACTAAAATTAGATCGGACATCAGTACATGTTATGGTTATACTGAGAGGAAAACCTATTTTTTGGGATTCTAAATGAGATATGGTACATCAAGTTTTGGATTTTGTCATAGACTAATCTATTTCAGGCGCTGCGAACCATAAAGCACATCATCGTCGACTGTGAGACTGTAGCATTTATTCGTGCTTCTAAAGACATCTATTGATCTTATGGTTTCTCTCTACTGTAGGCTGAAATTATATATATTTGAACAGTCACAAAATGCTGTCTCTCTTGTTTCTCTAATATTTACTTAAATAATGGGGGGGGGGGGGGGGGAGGGGCTCGAGGACGGTGTGAGTTTGGCCCTTATGGCTCTCAGCGCCTCATTTGTATTCCAGTGGAGTGACCTTGTTTGTATATAGTACTACTTGAATTTTAATCATTTCCGCAAACGTCAGTTTGTGTTTGAAGTTGGTTGTCTACTGTGCAGGAATTAGCTTTCCTGTGGAGTTTATTTATTTTTTATTTATTTATTTACACGTCAAGTTCCGTAGGACCAAATTGAGGAGCAAATCTCCAGTCATGGAACGTGTCAGTACATGAACTTACAACGTAAAAGTAATAAACAGATAAAAAAAATGTTCATGAACCTGAAAAAAGGCAGTCTATAAGTTTAAGTAAACAATACAATAAGAATCAGCTTAATTTTTCAAGGATCTCCTCGACAGAATAGGAGTGACCCATGAGGAAACGCTTCAGTTTCAATTTGAAAGCGCGTGGGTTATTGTTAAGATTTTTGAATTCGAGTGGCAGCTAATTGAAATTGGGTGCAGCAGTATACTGCACACCTTTTTGCACAAGAGTTAAGGAAGTCCGATCCAAATGGAGGTTTGATTTCTGCCGAGTATTAACAGAGTGAAAGCTGCTTATTCTTGGGTATAAACTAACATTGGTAACAAGAAACGACAATAAGGAATATACACATTGAAAGGCCAATGTCAAAATACCCAGACTAGTGAACAGAGTTCGACAAGAGGTTCGTGAACTCGCTTATTGCCCGAACCGCCCGTTTCTGAGCCAAAAATATCCTTCTAGAATGGGAAGAGTTACCCCAAAACATAATACCATACGATATAAGTGAATGAAAATAAGCAAAGTAGATTAATTTACGTGTCGAAGTATCACTCACTTTTGATACCGTTCGAATAGTAAAAATGGCAGTATTAAGTCTGAACAAGATCCTGAACGTGAGCTTTCCACGACAGCTTACTATCTATCTGAACACCTAGAAACTTGAACTGTTCAGTTTCACTAATCATATGCCCGTTCTGTGAGTTTAAAATGTCAGGTTTTGTTGAATTTTGTGTTAGAAACGGTAAAAACTGAGTCTTACTGTGATTTAACGTTAGTTTATTTTCTACAAGCCATGAACTGAGATCATGTACTGCACTATTTGAAACCGAGTCAATGTTGCACACAACACCCTTTACTACCAAGCTAGTGTCATCAGCAAACAGAAATACTTTAGAGTTACCCATAATACTAGAGGGCATATCATTTATATAAATAAGGAACAGGAGCGGCCCCAACACAGATCCCTGGGACACCCCCCACCTTACAGTACCCCACTCAGATCCCACATCACAGCTGTTATCAACATTGTGAATAATGACCTTTTGCTGCCTGTTGCTAAAGTAAGAGGTAAACCAATTGTGAGCTATTCCCCTTACTCCGTAACGGTCCAACTTCTGGAGCAATATTTTGTGATCAACACAGTCAGATGCCTTAGTTAAATCAAAAAATACGCCAAGGGCTCGAAACTTTTTGTTTGGCCCATCCAGTACCTCACAGAGAAAAGAGAATATAGCATTTTCAGTTGTTAAACGACTTCTAAAGCCGAACTGTACATTTGATAGCAAATCGTGTGATATATAATGATCAATTAACCTTACATACACAGCCTTTTCGATAACTTTTGCAAACACTGATGGCATAGAAATAGGTCTAAAATTATCTACATTATCCATTTCTCCCTTTTCATGAAGCGGCTTTACTACTGAGTACTTTAATCGCTCAGGAAACTGACCATTCTTAAACAAAAAGTTACAAATGTGGCTAAATACAGGGCTAACATGTGCAGCACAGTACTTTAATATTCTGCTAGACACTCCATCATAACCATGAGAGTCCTTAGTCTTCAGTGATTTAATTATTGACTCACTCTCCCTCTTGTCTGTATTTCAGACATCAATCTCGGAAAGGCATTTGGTAAGAAATTTATATGATTTCCTGTAGAAACTAAATTTTTATTCAATTCACCAGCAATGCTCAGAAAATGATTGTTAAATACTGTACACACATCTGATTTATCAGTAACAGAAATATTGTTACTGCGCACTGACTTTACATCATCGACCTTGTGCTGCTGACCAGACGCTTCCTTCACAACTGATCATATGGCTTTAATTTTATCCTGTGAATTAGCTATTCTATTTGCATACCACATACTCTTTGCCTTCCTAATAACATTTTAAGCACCTTACAATACTGTTTGTAATGGGATACTGTAGCTTGATTGTGACTACTTCTAACATTTTGATATAATTCCCGCTTTGTTCTACATGATATCCTTATCCCACTAGTCAGCCACCCGGGCTGTCCCTTACTGCTAGTACCCCGTTTAGAATGTTGTAATGGAAAGCAACTCTCAAAGTCCATGAGAAACATGCTATGGAAACCATTGCATTTATCATCTATATTACCAGCACTATAAACATCTTGCCACTCTTGTTCCTTGACAAGTTTTAAAAAACTCTCTATTGCTGTTGGATTAACTTTTCTACATAGTTTGTAATTAGATAGGACATTGCTCTGAGTACAAAAGCCTTTTAGTGTTAAAATTTATGCAGCATGGTCTGAAAGGCCGTTCACCCTTTTACTAACAGAATGCCCATTTAGTAATGAAGAATGAATAAAAATACTGTCTATGACTGTGCTACTGTTCCCCTGCACCCCAGCTGGAAAAAAAACACAGTTTGCATCAGATCGTAGGAATTTAGGAGATCTACCAACATCCTTTTTCTTGCACAATCATATACAAAATTAATATTGAAATCACCCCATATAACTACTTTCTGGTACTCCCTACAAAGTGAATCAAGAACCCTCTCTAGCTTAAGCAAAAATGCTCTGAAGTCGGAGTTAGGGGACCTATAAACAACAACAATTAGAAGTTTAGTTTCACTAAATTCAACTAATGCTGCACAACATTCAAATATCTGTTCAGTGCAGAGCACTGGGAGCATTGGGAGCTCCAATGTTAGCCGGTGTAATGGGGCCCCTTAGGGATATGGCGGCTAAGGAGGGGAAGAAATCCAGTGTGCACTCCGTGTGCATTCCGGGTGGAGTCATTCCTGATGTGGAAATGGTCCTTCCGGATGCCGTGAAGAGCACAGGGTGCAGCCAGCTGCAGGTGGTGGCACATGTCGGCACTAATGACGTGTGTCGCTTTGGATCTGAGGAAATTCTCTCTGGATTCCAGCGGCTATCTGATTTGTTGAAGGCTGCCAGTCTTGCTTACGAGATGAAGGCAGACCTCACCATCTGCAGCATCGTTGACAGAACCGACTGCGGACCTTTGGTGCAGAGCCGGGTGGAGGGTCTGAATCAGAGGCTCAGACGGTTTTGCGACCGTGTTGGCCTGCAGATTCCTTGACTTGCGCCATAGGGTGGTGGGGTTTCGGGTTCCGCTGAATAGGTCAGGAGTTCACTACACACAGCTGGCGGCTACACGGGTAGCGGAGGCTGTATGGCGTGGACTGGGCGTTTTTTTTTTTAGGTTAGAAGGCCTCGGGAAAGGACGGGGTGGGCTACAATCTCAAAGGGTGCATGGCAAATACAGGACGTGCTTGGATCAAGGAAAAGTCGGAATTGTAGTTGTAAATTGTTGCAGTAGTACTGGGAAAGTCCCTGAGCTACAAGCGCTTATAGAAAGCACAGAAGCTGAAATCGTTATAGGTACAGAAAGCTGGCTAAAGCCTGAAATAAGTTCTGCAGAAATTTTTACGAAGTCTCAGACGGTGTTCAGGAATCATAGATTAGGCAGAATGGGTGGTGGAGTGTTTGTGTCTGTCAGTAGTGGTCTATCTTGTAGTGAAGTCGAAGTAGATACTCCGTGCGAATTGCTATGGGTGGAGGTTATACTTAACAGCCGAACTAAGTTAATAATTGGCTCCTTCTACCGACCCCCAGACTCCGATGATATAGTTGCTGAACAGTTCAGAGAAAATTTGAGTCTCGCAACAAATAAATACCCCACTCATACGGTTATAGTTGGTGGGGACTTCAACCTTCCCTCGATATGTTGGCAAAAATACTTGTTCAAAACCGGTGGTAGGCAGGAAACATCTTACGAGATTGTCCTAAATGCTTTCTCCGAAAATTATTTCGGGCAGTTAGTCCACGAACCCACGCGAATTGTAAATGGTTGCGAAAACACACTTGACCTCTTAGCCACAAGCAATCCAGAGCTAATAGAGAGCATCATGACTGATACAGGGATTAGTGATCACAAGGTCGTTGTAGCTAGGCTCAATACCATTTCTTCCAAATCCACCAGAAACAAACACAAAATAATTTTATTTAAAAAAGCGGATAAAGTATCACTAGAAGCCTTCCTAAGAGACAATCTCGATTCCTTCCGAACTGACTATGCAAATGTAGACGAGATGTGGCTCAAATTCCAAGATATAGTAGCAACAGCAATTGAGAGATTCATACCTCATAAATTGGTAAGAGATGGAACTGATCCCCCATGGTACAAAAAATAGGTCCGAACGCTGTTGCAGAGGCAACGGAAAAAGCATGCGAAGTTCAGAAGAACGCGAAATCCCGAAGATTGGCTAAAATTTACAGACGCGCGAAATTTGGCACGGACTTCAATGCGAGATGCCTTTAATAGGTTCCACAATGTAACATTGTCTCGAAATTTGGTAGAAAATCCGAAGAAATTCTGGTCGTATGTAAAGTACACAAGCGGCAAGACGCAGTCAATACCTTCACTGCGCAGTACCGATGGTACTGTTACCAGCGACTGTGCCGCTAAAGCGGAGTTATTGAACGCAGTTTTCCGAAATTCCTTCACCAGGGAAGACGAATGGAATATTCCAGAATTTGAAACACTAACAGCTGCTAGCGTGAGTTTCTTAGAAGTAGATACCTTAGGGGTTGCGAAGCAACTCAAATCGCTTGATACGGGCAAGTCTTCAGGTCCAGATTGTATACCGATTAGGTTCCTTTCAGATTACGCTGATACAATAGCTCCCTACTTAGCAATCATATACAACCGCTCGCTTACCGATAGATCTGTACCTACAGATTGGAAAATTGCGCAGGTCGCACCAGTTTTTAAGAAGGTTAGTAGGAGTAATCCATCGAACTACAGACCTATATCATTGACGTCGGTTTGCAGTAGGGTTTTGGAGGATATACTGTATTCAAACATTATGAATCACCTCGAATGGAACGATCTATTGATACGTAATCAGCATGGTTTCAGAAAACCTCGTTCTTGTGCAACGCAGCTAGCTCTTTATTCGCACGAAGTAATGGCCGCTATCGTCAGGGGATCTCAGGTTGATTCCGTATTTCTGGATTTCCGGAAAGCTTTTGACACCGTTCCTCACAAGCGACTTCTAATCAAGCTACGGGCATATGGGGTATCGTCTCAGTTGTCCAACTGGATTCGTGATTTCCTGTCAGGAAGGTCGCAGTTCGTAGTAATAGACGGCAAATCATCGAGTAAAACTGAAGTGATATCAGGTGTTCCCCAGGGAAGCGTCCTGGGACCTCTGCTGTTCCTGATCTATATAAATGACCTGGGTGACAATCTGAGCAGTTCTCTTAGGTTGTTCGCAGATGATGCTGTAATTTTCCGTCTAGTAAGGTCATCCGAAGACCAGTATCAGTTGCAAAGCGATGTAGAAAAGATTGCTGTATGGTGTGGCAGGTAGCAGTTGACGCTAAATAACGAAAAGTGTGAGGTGATCCACATGAGTTCCAGAAGAAATCGGTTGGAATTCTATTACTCGATAAATAGTACAATTCTCAAGGCTGTCAATTCAACTAAGTACCTGGGTGTTAAAATTACGAACAACTTCAGTTGGAAAGACCACATAGATAATATTGTGGGGAAGGCGTGCCAAAGGTTGCGTTTCATTGGCAGGACACTTAGAAGATGCAACAAGTCCACTAAAGAGACAGCTTACACTACACTCGTTCGTCCACTGTTAGAATATTGCTGCGCGGTATGGGATCTTACCAGGTGGGATTGACGGAGGATATCGAAAGGGTGCAAAAAAGGGCAGCTCGTTTTGTATTATCACGTAATAGGGGAGAGAGTGTGGCAGGTTCACTAACTTTATCTCTAATACCTATTATATTTTGATGAAATATGGTAATTCCTTCTCTACTTGGAAACATTACATCCTCTGAAGGTGAACACTTAGTTAGAGGGACTTCCTTTAAGCAGGTGTACCCATCAACTGACTTCAATCTAAAGAAGGTGCAGCTCTAACACCAACTACTACAGGAATTTTTCCATGAGTGACACCACAACCACCACCACCACCCACTACACTGTCACCTATAAGCTTAGCCAGCCTCCCCTTCCCATACTTATTGAGGTGCAGGCCATGCCTAGTGAAACCCCATCTGCTGATAGACCCAACTGGCACCACTGAGATGTGATCCATGCCCTCCGCCATCAGTGCCCTCCCCAGCCCCACATTAACGCGCCTAACAGCCGCATTAAGGTGAGGCCGATCATGACGCTGAAACAGTTGCACGAAATGCGCATTAGTGCCACCAGTTTGCGTAGCTATCTTAACCAAGTCGCCACTGACATCATAGTCCCCGTCCCTATCGAGACTGTTCCCTGCTCCACCCACTATCACTACCTGATCCTCCTCCGTAAAATTCTTACATAACTCCCCTATGCTTTCAGTCACCTGAGCCAACCCTGCACTAGGCTTCACAATGCTGGTGACCTGTTACTCACTCCCCAAGACTTCCTGCAACTGCTGGCCCACACCTCTACTGTGGGAACTACCTAGCAGCAGAACCTTCTTTCTGCTAGACTTTGCAACTAACCTAGGCCTCCTAATTGCTGAGGACTGCTGCAAGTTCCCTACATCTACAGTTACACGAGGCTCCTCTCCACTCAACTCTGACAGTTGGTCGTATCTATTGCATGTATGCAAAGAAAAACTGTCTGAATACCTCCTCTTCCTAGCTACCTTCTTGCCAACTGCCAGTTCCCATTCCCCACCATCCTTCACCCTCCTCAACCTATCTAGTTCCTCCTTTGCGCATTGTAACTGCACCTGAGGGCACAGATCTTACGCTGCTGCTCCTCTATTAACTTGTTTCTACTACAGATTCTACATTCCCAGGAGAGGATCTCCCTAAAATGACCACTGGCTACCCCACTGCATTGCCCCCAACGAAAATACTTTCAACAAATCCCACACCGTAATCCACTACTCACAAACCTACGACAAAGCCCACACTTTTCACTCATGGTAAAATTTTACAGTTACTGAAAAAAACTATACGTCTACGTTACCAAAGTTCAGTTACACCACTAGAACTATTTAAGAACTAACAATAATAGTCTCCAAATTCTCTGCCTTCTAAGAAAGCAGCTACTTGTATTAATACTACTACAACACAGCCAATACCAATACCAGCAAAACTTCACAAAATTATTAGCTAAAACCAAAAAATTAAACCGACCACTGTAACACTAAGCAAAGTTAAAACACTGAATGAAAATTTTACTGAAATATTTCATTAGAAAGAATAATAAACGTCAGTTGAAAACTAAAGCACGAAATTTACTAAACGACTTCAACACACTGAAAACTCTAAAAAACACAGCGAGCGAACGATTAAAAAGTTTATTAAGTCGTTATTTCGGCACAAACGGCACGCAACACCGCTGAAATCTATTAAATTTGATTACTGTATCACAGAGCACAAATACGTTTGTCAGTACTTAGCTTATAACCGCTACAGCTGCTCTTCAGTCTGGAACCGCGCGGCCCCTACGGTCGCAGTTTCGAATCCTGCCTCGGGTATGGATGTGTGTGATGTCCTTAGGTTAGTTAGGTTTAAGTAGTTCTAAGTTCTAGGGGACTGATGACCTCAGATGTTAAGTCCCATAGTGCTCAGAGCCATTTAACAAAGAAGTGTAACATAAGCGTAAGTCGTTATGTGCGAGCAACGTAAGAATGCCTGATTTTCAGCCCAGAAGTTAATTCGCTAACTAATACACGAATTAGAGATCTTTTACATTTGTCCGAAGAAGTGGAAAACCACGAAAACTGCCAGGTACACAAAAATGCGAAATGGAGAATACCGAAAGCTTAGACATTATTTCGTTCTTGCCATTAACTGTACTTAATTATGTCAAAACAACAAAATTCAACAAAATCAATTCTTCCCTTTTTCAGACAAGTTATGCATATTATTACTATTATTATTATTATTATTATTATTATTATTATTGACAGCAGCTGAAGTTGTATAAATATGTTGATGAGCATAACTGTTACACAGCAGACGCTGCTAATTTCGCAATCTCATATTTATCTGAATTTAAAAATTTGTGAACACCCGTAACGTATATCTACGAGTCGCCACTGGTGGCACTGATTGTCATCACTAAGATTTTTGTCGATGGCTTACCTTATGACTGCTACCCGTGTTCCGTGGTTTCACTGCATTGCACGATTTTCTCAAGATTTTTCTGACTGGAGACAACATTCACGTTACTCGTCATTTGTCTCGTTTCAAACTGTTGCTAAGCAACGGCATGGCCGCTGCAGAGACCCCTGTATTGTTGCTAGCTGCGTCACGTCCCGATATGTTGTTCAAAGTAACCGGACAATAGTCGAAAGAAGGGTCTTACTGTTAATATTATTCATTCCTGTGTGCTGATTTCGAATGGTATTAGTCTGCACAGATTTTCGATAAGATATCAACAGCGCGTATGTCTTTTTCATTTCTATAATAATACATGAACTTAACCCACTAGGAACGCACTCTTAACCACGCGTCAGGCATAACCGCGCCTTAGCATCACTTTTTTTGCTAACAACGGTGGCGTATCCTGAAAATGACGGTCAGGCTCGCAACATGAAACTTATCAGTTGTATGTTCATGCGTGATTGCCCACTCACCATGGTTTTATCTGAAAGTGGAACGCCGCTCTGCAGTTCTTCTTACAAAACTCCTCACTAACGTCGTCGAAAAATGTATTTTGAATTTTCGTCTGCACCAGTAGCTCCTTTTCTGTAGGTATGATGATGAGCGCGGACAGATGGCTGTCCTTGCGCGTTCCTAATGAAGTTCTTGTTGTGTTTAGACAAGACAGTCTAGACACAATGAGAGGAAGCCGAAAGGCACGCGCTTAAACTCACGCAAGCTGGCGTGAGGTCTGAACACGATACGTAATGAATGCTATAAAGAAAAGTACGTAGCTTCTGGAATACTTAACTTTAATCCACATTTGTAGAACATCGCTCTTGATGATACATGCTTCACCATATTAATTATCAATTGAATACGGCGCCTTGCTAGGTCGTAGTAAATGTAGCTGAAGGCTATGCTAACTATCGTCTCGGCAAATAAGAGCGTATTTGTCAGTGAACCGTTCCATGCAAAGTCGGCTGTACAACTGGGACGAGTGCCAGTACGTCTCTCTAGACCTGCCGTGTGGTGGCGCTCGGTCTGCTATCACTGACAGTGGCGACACGCGGGTCCGCCGTATACTAACGGACCGCGGCCGATTTAAAGGCTACCACCTAGCAAGTGTGGTGTCTGGCGGTGACACCACAGTTCTGTACTCTTGTCTGTGCGGCAGAGGATCGTTCAATTGATGACGATGTAGGCGGTATCATTAAAATTAGCTCACAGTGTTTATAGAGCTCTGCAAGACCTATATCAAGTTCATTTTGTTACAGGGAATTTTGTATTTCCTTCACAGATTTGACTTCGAGATGTTATGACGTGAACATAGTTGTCACTTCAGAATTAACCTAAAAATATCAAATATCGCATATACTGCCCTTAGTTTTTCAAACAACTCCTTGAGAAGCATATCTGCAAAGCCAGAGTACTTGTTTCAAACATTTCAGTAGACTTTAAGTCAGCAACGAATGAAATCTGACGTTTAACTGAATGATTATAGTATCTAATATCTCAAGGTACATCGTCTTATAGCGATCCTTTGCATATTTTGCTTTCTTGTCCTCCTTGAAGTATCAGGTACGCTTTCAGCCTTGCACCATATTTCTCAAAGCCATTGTATCTCTTAATGTACAGCTTTCAAGTCTTCCACTTCTTTGACGCAAAATGTAATTCTAAGGATTTCGAATCGACAATGTTACATGTTGTCTGTCAGTGAAAACAGTTCTTCAAAGCAGCACAAAAAAAAAAAAAAAATTAAACTGAATATCTCGTAACACAATTAGACATAACAGTGCTTCATTGATGTGTCCCAGTTTTGTTGATTTTGCGAAGTTATGGCCTCGATTTTCAGACCCGCAGCCTTTGTGTATCATTGAGATGATAATTCTTGTTGTCCTAAAAACCAGGTGGCTGCTGCCAATCTCTTTAAGTATTGCCCGGTTCTGTTTCACTCGTTCATTGTGCTTTTAAAATGCTTGCTCGTTTCTGTTCACCTGACTGCAAATCAATCCTACTTGTACCAAATGTGCCCAGTGCTATCCATGCTTGGACATGAGATTCTGATTTTTCATACAGTGAAACTCCAATGTACAGGTTGTTGAGGTCCGAATAACCACGGCATATACTGTTCGAAGGAGATTTGTCCTTGCCGAGAAACAAACGAGGCGAAGAGAAGAGTTTACAAAATGTTTAACTGTCGCACAACAAAACTGTTTTATTGTAAATGTCAGGAGTAAATACTCGTATGATATTTCTGAATTTGTGTTCTGTCTTTAAATTGCTGAAGCAGAAGGTTTTGTCTACCATTCTTTACAAGTTCCAACTTTTCATTGAATGGCCGTGAATGGAAAGATTCATTAAAAACACTCACTATAAGATCACTATTCCAATCATACATTTTGACATACTGCTGGATAAAATATCATTCAGACTCTTAGACACGATGCATTGATACGTCACTAAACCCACTAACGCACCCTGAATTCAGAGTAGCAGAAGAGAAAATATGCTGAATGCAATCTTCATCTTCCTGTTACATGCCTCTACCCATGTTTCACGCGAGCTTGGTGTGACGTCACTAATGGCCAACCGGAAGTCGGACTACCTTAACGCCTTGCCTGTATGTGCCAAGAAGTATTGGTTCAAATGGCTCTGAGCACTATGAGACTTAACTTCTGAGGTCATCAGTCCCCTAGAACTTAGAACTACTTAAACCTAACTAACCTAAGGACATCACATACATCCATGCCCGAGGTAGGATTCGAACCTGCGGCCGTAGCGGTCGCGCGGTTCCAGACTGTAGCGCCTAGAACCGCTCGGCCACTCCGGCCGGCAAGAAGTATTACAAGGAAACTTTCATAAAGCTCCACTACCTTGTGTGCAGTACAGGGACTAGCCGTCTGCTCAAAGGAAAGAAAATACTTACTGTGAAGTAGATGTTATATTACGATTTAATTATTACGAATGGACTTACAATGCATATTTGTGTTTTAACGGCGCATGTGTTTAATAGAGCATGCAATCCATTCAGTGAATTCATGGAAAATACGCCCCTACTAACAGGGCTTTACAGTTTCAGTGTTCCATATCGCCACTGAATACGGTTGTACACGAAGTTTGAGGGGTGACACTAAGAATTTTAGGAAGTGACACTGTAGATTAATTCGAGTAAAACCTTCCACATAACATGTGTCCAGTTTTTATTGCTTACAGAAATATAGCCGGTTACATACATGAGTTTCCATTACGCGCCTAGGTACTCCAGTTGCTTCAGTTTATTTATCGATTGTCATGTTTGTTTTGAAGTTCAAGTTCTGAAGTTGTGCCTTAGTCTACATAATTGAATTTTTCAACTGTGACTTTTCATTTGTTGGACAATTGAATCGTATCGTTTAAGAATGCAGCACGTATTTACAAACGTTGAGCATATCGATGTGATATTTGTATTCATGTTTTGAATGGGAACGTTGCTACTGCCTGAAGAGAATTATACGATTTCCTAACGGCAGAGTACCAGGTTGAAGAGTCAATAGGAATTTGGACTGAAGAGGGAGGCGTGCTGAAGTTCTTCGTGCAGTAGAACAAAGCCATTCTGCCATGCTGGTGTAGCGGTTACCGCGTCTGACTCGTCAGGAAAAGGCCCACCCAGGTTGGAATCATTGCATTGGTACAAATTTTCGTTCGTCGCTTCAGTCTGCACATATACATCAAGACTGAAGAGTGTTTACACGTGTTTTCACTAAACTGCGTGAGACTGGCGCAGTGCCAAGCGGTTGTATGTTATCCGGACGTGCAAATGGATAAAGCAAGAGACATTACTCAGTTGGTAAGAACAAGCACACGCAGAATTTCTACAAGTATCGGGGTTGGAAATTCAAGAACATGGCGGATATGCACGGCCTCTATCCTTATCACCTATAGCAGATCCAATATCTTAGATAAGGAGACGAAGGTAGGCGATTGGGATTATATCGCTGGCTATTGCAAACCGTCGAGTAATCCAGGTAATACTGTTTACTGGTGAAGCCACTTTCGCTTGAAAGGATATCAGTGACACACGTAACTCACGCTGGTGATCCGACAAAAGCCCACAAAACTTTCATCTGCCGCGCGGGGTAGCCGTGCGGTCTCAGGCGTCTTGTCACGGTTCGCGCGGCTCCCCCCCCCCCCCCCCCGTCCCCCGTCGGGGGTTTGAGTCCTCCCTCGGGCATGGGTGTGTGTGATGTCTTTAGCGTAGGCTAGTTTAAGTTAAACTAAGTAGTGCGTAAGCCTAGGGACCGATGACCTCAGCAGTTTGGCCCCATAGTCCTTACCACAAATTCCCAATTTTCCACTTTTCTCTAAAAATGACTTCAAGATAGCTTCCATGTAAAAGTGTTATATGGTGTAGTATGAAAATCAGTTGATTGGACCTAATGTATTATCGCATTGTTTAGAAGCCCCCCTTATCTAGACCAGTAATCATGAAACTGCGGCCAGCGTGTCTCATGCGGCCGCTTCAAATGTTCGTGCGACCCGCGATTCTTAGCCACTTTATGTAATACACTGAAGAGCCAAAGAAACTGGAACACCTGCCTAAAATCGTTAGTGCCGCAACAAGACGTGGCATCGGCTCGACTAATGTCTGAAGTAGTGCTGGAGGGAACTGTCATGATGAATCCTGCAGGGCCGTCCATAAATTCGTAAGAGTACGAGGGGGTGGAGGTCTCTTCTGATTAACACTTTGCGAGGCATTCCAGATATGCTCAATAACGTTCATATCTGGGGAGTTTGGTGTCCAGTGGAGTGTTTAAAGTCAGAAGAGTGTTCGTAGAGTCACTCTGTAGCAATTCTGGATATGCAGGGTGTCGCATTGTCCTGCTGGAATCGCCCAAGTCCGGCGGAATACGCAATGGACATGAATGGATCCACCTGATCAGACAGGATACTTACGTATGTGTCACCTGTCAGAGACTATCTGGGCGTATCAGTGGTTGCACATCACTCCAACTGCACACGCCCCACACCATTACAGAGCCTCCACCAACTTCAACAGTCCCCTGCTGACATGCAGCGTGCATGGATTCATTAGGTTGTCTCCATAACCGTACATGTCCTTCCGTTCGATACAATTTGAAACGAGACTCGTCCGACCAGGCGAAATGTTTCCAGACATCAAAAGTCCAATGTCGGTGTTGACGGGCCCAGGTGAGGCGTAAAGCTTTCTGTCGTGCCATCATCAAGGATAGACGAGTGGGCCCTCGTCTCCGAAAGCCCATAGCGATGATGTTTCGTTGTATAGTTCGCACGCAGACACTTGTTGATGGGCCAGCATTGAAATCTGCAGCAATTTGCGGAAGGGTTGTACTTCTGCCCCTTTGAACGATTCTCTTGCGTCGTCGTTAGTCCTATTCTTGCAGGATCTTTTCCCCGCCGCATCGATGTCGGAGATTTGATATTTCACCGGATCCCTGATATTCACGGTATACTCGTGAAATGGTCTTACGGTAAAATATCCACTTCAGTGTTACCTCGGAGATGCTGTGTCCCATCGCTCGTGCGCGGACTATAACAGCGAGTTCAAACTCACATAAGTCTTGATAACCTACCACTGTAGCAGCAGTATCCCATCTAAAAACTGCGCCAGACACTTGCTGTCTTATATAGGCTTTGCCTGCTTACATATCTCTGTATTTGAATACGCATGACTATACCAGTTTTTTTTGGCGCTAAAGTGTTCAAATGGTTCAAATGGCTCTGAGCACTATGTGACTTAACATCTCTGGTCATCAGTCCCCTAGAACTTAGAACTACTTAAACCTAACTAACCTAAGGACATCACACAACACCCAGTCATCACGAGGCAGAGAAAATCCCTGACCCCGCCGGGAATCGAACCCGGGAACCCGGGCGTGGGAAGCGAGAACGCTACCGCACGACCACGAGCTGCGGACCTCTTAAGTGTAATACGTTTTTCGCAGCAGAGTTCTGGAACGTTAAGAAACGTCAACAGCTTCTTATGAGCGTATTTTCCTTGACAAATAACAAACAAGTGTACTTAAAGATTCAGCAATATTTTAAGATGTACCTAATTTTAATTCACGTTGGTGAATTCGGCCGTAAGTTAAGTCTGCCGCTTACCTGAGGGGCAAAGCTGCTTGTAGCGCGGCCAGTGCGGGGTTAACAGAAGTGGTATGGCGATTATTTTATTGTCTGTCTTTCAATGTTAATAACTCACGTGCGTATGTGGCTCGCACCGATCACCTGCTATGGCATAAGTGTAAAACGAAAGTAACATGGCTTCATGAATGCGCTTTATAGAGACGTTTATCTTCAAATGTGGTACATTAGTACATGTTTGTAGCAAGTAATATGAAATCAAATAAAAGCTGTTACAGTATCGTGCAATGAGAAGACGAAAAATGACATTCAGAAGCATCTGTGCTCTTGTATCATACTTCAGTTACAGTTAATATTAAATGTAACTTTCTAATTTATGTAGGTTACCAATAAATAGTAAGATCGGTAGGAGAAGGTGTGGTTAAGTCACCAGGACAGGAAAAGTGGTCATTGTTGATATTGACAGTGGAAGCTTGTTCTGTTATTTTTTAGTAAAAACTTTTCTGATTTTTAGTCGTCTGATGCAGGGTAAATCATTTATGTTACTGTTGTCACCTTATTTGTATATCTGTGTTTATACAATGTCTTTTCGCCTACAGATGTAGTTTCTCGTTATTTCCGTAAGTCTGGTAGTATCTTGTGTGGCTCAATTATGACGAAAATGGCGTCCGAACGGGAGAAGAGACAACGCCAATGAAAATGACTTCTAAATCATTTTATATAGATAGCTATTATCTCCGATTGTATCTCTCTGTGAAAATTTTGAAGTACGAAATACCAGTTCCTGTGTTATTAAGAAGTATGATGCCCACGCCCGGGTTCCCGGGTTCGATTCCCGGCGGGGTCAGGGATTTTCTCTGCCTCGTGGTGACTGGGTGTTGTGTGATGTCCTTAGGTTAGTTAGGTTTAAGTAGTTCTAAGTTCTAGGGGACTGATGACCATAGATGTTAAGTCCCATAGTGCTCAGAGCCATTTGAACCATTTGAAGTACGATGCGATGTTCCTTTGGACATTCATTTTCTAAGTGCTTTGCCAATAAAACGGAGTCTTTGGTTTGGCATCCCCCCAACATATTCTATGTGTCTTTTCCAATTTAAAATGTTCGTAATTGCAATTCCTAAGTATTTAGTCGAATTTACGGCGTTCAGAGCAGACTAATTTATCGTGTAACGGAAGTTTAACGGATTCCTTTTAGCACTTATGTGGACGCCCCAACACTTTTCATTATTTGGGGTCAATTGCTAATTTTGGCACCATTCAGCTCTTTTCTAAATCATTATGCAATTGGTTTTGATCTTCTGATTAGTTTCCTAGACGATAAACGACAGCATCATCTGCAAACAACCTAAGAAGGCTGGTCAGATTGTCTCTTAAGTCGTTTATATAGATGAGGAGCAGCAGAGCGCCTTTACCACTACCTTAGGGAACGCCAGAAATCACTTGCGTTTTACTTGATGACTTTCCGTCAGTTACTACACATTGTGACCTCTTTGACAGGAAATCATGAATCCAGTAGCATAGCTGAGACGATATTCCATAATCAAGAATTTCACTACAAGCCGCTTGTGCGGCACGGTGTCAAAATATTTTGGAAATCTAGAAAAACGGGATCAATTTGAAATCCCTTGTCAATAGCACTCAACACTTCGTATGCGTAAAGAGCTGGTTTTGTTTCACAAGAACGATGTCTATAAATCAATGCTGACTGTGTGTCAGCAGACCGTTCTCTTCGAGGTAATTCATAATGTTCAAACACATAGTATGTTCCAAAATCTCGCTGCATGTCGAGGTTAATAATATAGGCCTGTAATGTGGTCGAGTACTTCTTCTACCTTTCTTGAATATTGGTCTGACACCAGTGCAATTTTCCAGTCTTTGGGTACGGGTCTTTCGTTGAGCGAGCGATTGTACATGATTGCTAAGTATGGAGCTATTGCACCAGCATACTCTGAAAGGAACCTATTTGGTATACAATCTGGACTAGAGGACTGCTTCACCACTCTGAGAATATCGACTTCTAAGTTACTCATGTTGACAAGCTGTTCCCAGTTTGTATTCTGGGATATTTACTTCGTCTTCTTTGGTCAAGAATTTCGAAGGGCTGTATTTAGTAGCTCTGCTTTCGCAGAAAATGTTCAAACGTGTGTGAATTTCTAAGGGACCAAACTGCTTAGGTTATCGGTCCCTAGACTTATACACTACTTAGACTAACTTAAACTAAGAACAACACACACACCCATGCCCGAGGGAGGACTCGAACCTCCGGTGGGAGTGGCCGCGCAGTCCGTGACACGACGCCTCAAACCGCGCGGCTCTGCTTTCGCAGCACTGTCGTCGACGGCATTTCCATTGCTATATCACTATTTCTATTAGCTGTGTCGTGCCGCTAGCATATTTTACATACGACCAGAATTTGTTTGGATTTTCTGCCACGTTCCGAGATAAAATTTCGATGTGGAAACTATTAGAAGCATCTCGCATTTCTTTCCCACTCACCTGTGTTAACTTATATTTTTCCACATTTAGAGCTAGTTGCCGCTCGTCACATCAATTAGAAATTTTGTGTACGTCGTCTCGTAACGTCGTACAATCACTCTACGAGGACACCTTGCAGTACACCAGAATATCATCAGCAAACAGCCGCAGGTTGCTGCTCAGTCTTCCACCGGGTCTGTCACACTTCCGTGAGGCACTCCTGACGATACCCTCGTCGTCAAGAATAACATACTGGATCCTATTATTCAAGAAGTCTTCGAACTGCTCCATTTAGGAAAGCAAAATTGGGCACTATGCATGTAGGTATTTAATATTATTTTCTTTTTCTCTTTTGTGATTTGGTGTGATATAATATGTAGATTCAAAATCAGTAAGTGGAAGCTTCTAGAGAAACTACTACGTTTTTTGGCCCCGGGTCTTACCGCTTTAAAACCGAGCGAGGTGGCGCAGTGGTTAGCACACTGGACTCGCATTCGGGAGGACGACGGTTCAATCCCGTCTCCAGCCATCCTGATTTAGGTTTTCCGTGACTTCCCTAAATCGCTTCAGGCAAATGCCGGGATGGTTCCTTTGAAAGGGCACGGCCGATTTCCTTCCCAATCCTTCCCTAACCCGAGCATGAGCTCCGTCTCTAATGACCTCGTTGTCGACGGGACGTTAAACACTAACCCCCCACCCCCCCTCTTACCGCTTTAGATTTTTGCCATTGTGGATGATTGAAAGGCGAAGTCTACAAATAAAAAGTAAACAAAGGAGACGAACTGATCGTTCTCATTTTGGATAGCGTTTCCCTCATAAAGGAATGCGAAGACAACCTCACAAGAGCTACATAGTGATGCCAAGACAATTCTAAACTGCATTGAAGGTGGATATTGAATTGATGAAAACCATCTTTGAACGAAGTCATTCATCTCTCTTTAATATCTTCTGTAAGTATGTCTTTGGGTTTCATAATAACGGGTGTATCTCTGTAACCAATAACATTTGAACACATGTTATATTGAATGTTTTATTAACAATCCTCTATACTACCAGCTCCTAAAATATTCACTATTATTTGAAAAAAAAATAAATGTGTGTGAAAGCTTATGGGACTTAACTGCTAAGGTCGTCAGTCCCTAAGCTTATACACTACTTAACCTAAATTATCCTAAGGACAAACGCACACACCCATACCCGAGGGAGGACTCGAACCTCCGCCGGGACCAGCCGCACAGTCCATGACTGCAGCGCCTGAGACCGCTCGGCTAATCCCGCGAGGCTACCATTCTTTACGAAACACCTTGTGCAGTAGCCAAAAGTAGGACGAAATACGAAGAATGCTCAGAAAGGAAGTTGTACTATACTGAAGCGCCAAAGAAACTGGTGTAGGCGCACATATTCAAACACAGAGATATGTAAACAGGTAGAACACGGCACTGCGGTCGACAACGCCTATATAAGACAACGGATCTCTGGCGCAGTTGTTAGATCGGTTACTGCTGCCACAATGGAAGGTTGTCAAGATTTAAGTGAGTTGACTATAACGCCACGTTATAGTCGACGCACGAGCGATGGGATACAGCGTCTCCGAGGTAACGATGAAGTGGGGATTTTCCCATACGGCCATTTCACGAGTGTATTATGAATATCAGGAATCCAGTACAACATCAAATCGACGACATCGCTGCGGCCGAAAAAAAGATCCTGCAATAACGGGGTCCTCGACGACTGAAGAGAATCGTTCAACCCTTCCGTAAATTGCTGCAGATTTCCGTGCTGCGCCATCAACAAGTGTCGGCGTGCGAACCATTCAGGCTTTCGGAGTTGAAGGCCCACTCGTGTACCCTTGATGACTACACGACACAAAGCTTTACACCTCGTCTGGGCCCGTCAACACCGATGCTGGACTGTTGATGACTGGAAACATGTTGCCTGCTCGGACGAGTCTCGTTTGAAATTATATCTAGAGGGTGGACGTATACGGGTATGGAGACAACCTCATGAATCCATGGACCCTCCATGTCAGCAGGGGACTGTTCAAGCTGGTGGACACTCTGTAATGGTGTGGGGCGTGTGCAGCTGGAGTGATCTGGGGCCCCTGATACGTCTTGATACGACTCTGACAGGTGACGTGTACGTAAGCATCCTGTCAGATCACCTGCATTCATTCTTGTCCATTGTGCATTCCGACGGACTTGGGCAACTCCAGCAGGGCAATGCGACACCCTACACATCCAGAATTGCTACAGAGTGACTCTAGGAACACTCTTCTGAGTTTAAACACTTCCGCTGGCCACCAAACTCCCCAGACATTAACATTATTTAGCATATCTGGGATCCCTCGCAACGTCTAATCAGAAGCGATCTCCACCCCCTCGTACTCTTACGGATTTATGGACGGCCCCGCAGGATTCACTCCAGCACTACTTCAGACACTAGTCGAGTCCATGCCACGTCGTGTTGCGGCACTTCTGCTTTCTGGCGGGCCTCTACAGATGTACCAGTTTCTTTGGCTCTTCAGAGCAGATTTCTGTATTCTTTCAGAAAAATGCATTTGAAACAAAATTATAGGATATTGTTGATACATTTTTGACTGATATTCCATATGTTCGCCAACCTGTTCAATGCATGTGATGAGCCGTGATACAAGTTTCTTCAAGCCCTCTTCGAAACGTTTCTCGCCAGCTCCTTCCTCCGCTTCAGAATCCCTTTCCGCATCTCGTCGTCGGTTGAAAATTTAATCCCACTCATGTTTGCCTTCATGGAAGTGAACAGATGATAGTCTGAGGGCGCCAAGTCAGCGGAATATGAGAGGTGATTCAGAATATCCCAGACAAATGAGTCCAAGAGTGCCTCGGTGGCCAAGGCGGTGTGGGGACGGCCGATGTCGCGCAACAAGCACATTCCTCTAGTCAGCATTTCCCTTCTATTGTACTTAAAACTCCTTTTGAGTTTTTTAGGGCTTCACAATTCGTTGTTCGTTGTTGATCTCTTTCTGAGACAAAAATTCGACCAAAATCGTCACATGGCTTTTTTGCCCAAAATTGTGTGTTTGAATTTTTTGACACTTTGTGAATTGGTGCCAGGTCACTGTGAAGACTGTTTTTAAGCCTCAGGCGTGTGATGAGTCACCTAAATTTCATCTCCAGTCACAACAGCACTCAGAAAATCCTCACCTTACAATTCAAGTCGTTCAAGAAACTCGCGGCCGCTACTGACTTCATTTTTCTTGCTCTGCTCTGGGACGCATCTTGCACATATTTCGCAGTATTCCAGGGTTTCTGTGAGTGCCTCGTTTGAGAGTATTCTAGAGAGTTGTGGAAACATCGCAGATATTTTATCCACTGTGAATCGGCATTCTTCACGAACAGTTTCCTCGATTGTTTGCACCAACTCATCACTGAATATCGAAGGTCTTCCTGCTCGTCATTAACATTTGTTCCGCCGCCACTAAACTTCCTACACCACTTAAACACAATCGTTCTGTTCATGACACCTTTGCCGTCAACCGTTTTGATTCGCGAAAAACTTCCGGTAGGTGTTATTCCTTCCTCGTGTAGGAAGCGGTTCACAGCAAGCGACTCGCTCTTTGCGGGATTTCTTACCGACATCTTTCAAGAAACTGCACACTATAACGTCAGTTTGCGTACTGCCGCGTTCCTGAGCTGCTCTCTGTGCTCAAGGGATCTCTCTCAGCGTTGCCAAACGCCAAAAAACAAAAAAATCACAGCCTCTCATGGTTACAGTACACTTATTCTCTGAACATGCCTCGTACCAGTTAAAATATTACTGCAATTCGTCAAGTTTCCTTCCATGCCTAGCTATTTACACCTTAAGCAGGCAATCTTGTCCCATTTTTCTCTAAATATTGTAAACCGTTAAGAGAGCAATGGTGACTACATCCAATGAAACTGCACTTTGGAGTTAGCTGTGGAAAGAGCGTGAGCGTGAGGTGGGCGTTGACAGTTGCGGAATGGCAGTTAGCCAGTGGCGGGCAAACTGCAAGGCAGTTCAAGGTGGATGTTAGCAGTTGAGGAATGGCCGTAAGCCAGTGAGGCAGTCCAAGGCAGATGTTGTGGTACGTAGGGGACGCAGTGCCGCCAATGGTGGCTCCTGGGACGAAAGTATAGCGAAATTAGTTGACAGCGGCTACGAGGGGAAGATAATATTTGCACTGAGTAACTGGTGTATCAATCGCGAGAAATTGACTATGTTAACAAAAAAAAGAAAAGAATGGAGTTGGCTGTTACCGAATGCACCTCCTAACGGCTAAAGAGTGTAATACGCCACTGACATTAGGTCCACGTGCAGACTCCAAGCTAAGTATATGCATATTAACCTGCCCTTTTTTGATTGAATGTTTCGAGCTTTCCCTTCATAAGCAATCTCTTTGATTTACTATGTCAGCACTGTTTCTTTAATTAGATTTATTAATGTTGTCCTGTAGTAAGCAACTGTCCAAGAAACATGAACGGTGCATAAGTTCTCTACATTTTGCATGAATGTGTTTGACATACAAGTGCTCTTCTACTAACTAAACGAAATATTCATTCGGGAAAGAACAACAGGTAAAAGGAAAGACGGCGAAGAAAATTGCAACCAGTGCTGCCAGTGTCAACATACTGTAAGTACGGTACTTCCATCTTAATACACTGCTGCATGTGCTCGTTGCGTTTGTCCAGTAATAGTCGCACTGTCTTAAAATCAGTTCAGGAAAGAAGTAGACTTTTGGTTAAGTGGTGACTGAACTTTCAGCTGCTTGTTCTACGTGGGTCTGCACAATCTTCGAACTTTTCACTTAGTGTTTTTGCACAAATTTCTGAAACTTAAAAGACATTTCTATTAAAATGTTAAGTTATTTAGTGCAATTCTAAAATAAATAGCATAACATATCAGAGTTGTATGTGGAAGGGTAACTAAAAGTTTAGTTACACGGAAGATGTGCATTTAATTTCATGATATAAGCAGCGGCTTCCCCTTGTCATAAGCGTGAGTACCGAAATCAAGATGATTGTATCCTAAACGC
Source organism: Schistocerca piceifrons (assembly GCF_021461385.2). Classification (NCBI taxonomy): domain Eukaryota; kingdom Metazoa; phylum Arthropoda; class Insecta; order Orthoptera; family Acrididae; genus Schistocerca; species Schistocerca piceifrons. The sequence continues at coordinate 492,599,956 of NC_060142.1, forward strand.
AATTTGTTTCTTATACGCGTTTTCATCTATATATTTACTCCGAAATACATAGTGAAGTGCGTGCCGGGGGTAAATGGTATCACTATGACAGATTTTCTATCCTTTTCCATCTACGTGCCGCGTGAGGAACAAGCGATTTTCTTATACGTCCGTTGTGGTCACGCCGCCTTCTTCCAACACATGTTCTCTAAATTCGCCCAGCAGTGCCTCTTTCTTCCAAGCATTTCCATTTCAACTACCCGAGAATTTTTGTTGTACTTAACGCCCTGTTACAATCGTAGCAGTACATCTCTCAGTTCGTCCGATGTCCGATTTGCTGCGTGATTGATAAGAACTCCGAGCACTGGAACAGCACTTTAGAATTTGTTGCACTAGCTAGTTCCTTAACAGGTAAATTGCATTCCCCCATAGCTGTTCCAACAAATCTAGAACATCCATTCCCCTTACCTAATGCTGTTCAGCGAGATCGGCCCATTTCATATTGTTTCACCACTTTTACAATGCATCACGATCAAGATATTGACCACTAATCTTGTCATCAGATGCAATAGAGGGTTTTTCTCTTTGTTAGGAGCGTTAGCTCACATTTATCCGTATTTAAAGAGAGCTGCCATTCATTACATTCACTGGAAATTTTGTCCCTGTCTTTCTGCAACACGTTACGATCGTCAGATGACGACACTTCCTTTACAACAACTGCACTGTCAACGAATAGTCCTGTAGTACTGCTCATCATATCTGATAAGTCATCTCTCTATATTGAGCATATCAGAGATTCTATTACGTTGCACATGCGATCTTACATTTGTTTCTACGGAACGTTCGCTATTCAGTATAACGCACTGGGCATTGTTAATCCTAAAATCGATGAACCAATAACATATTTGCAAAGATCGATTGATCGTCATCTTGATTAGTGGTCGACGACGCAGCAATTGTCGAGCAGTAGTTAGATTGAATCGGCCAGTTCACCTGCATCTATTGTTTGCAAGATTTCGTGTATGTGCAATAATAATATGTACCTGACAGAAACAAGGAGTTCCTCTCTGTCTTAACCAAGATAACACAAAATAACGTACTTCTGAACAATGCTTAAAAAAGGCTGTGAACTACTACTAGTTCAAAATGAACAACAGCAGGAGCCACACCTTATAAAAACAATTGCACAAAATAATGACCACCGATCTGCGTTAATAGATAACCCCACACAGTTCCATTAAAGTGAAAGCATATAAACTCAAAAATAACTGTACAACCATGGTTATAACTGCTTTTCCCTAGCATTCCCCACAAAATTAAATCTAACTATTTCAGCACGCCTTTCATAAGCTTCCTAGCATTTAAAGTTGCAAACATATTTCGTATTACTAATGTGAAATTAATGTTCTCGACAAACTTCGGGATACTTAAAAAATAATTGCATACTGTTAATGACGTTGCCAAAAGTAAGTTAGGAGTTTACAAACTTAACTATGTTCTTTGCTCCAGCAAAAATATTGGAAACAGGGGGAGATTTTAGTTACACGTTCAAACAACAATACGTTACCGTCGTATAAAAAATTGGTCTATTAGGGCAGCAAAATAATTGACAATGGCTGAAGTAAGAGGCAATAGGAAGAACAGAATTTTTGGAAAAAATAAATTTGTTGATATTGAATACAAATTTAAGTGTTAAGAAGTCGTTTTTGAAATTATTTGATTAGGGTGTAGCGTTATGTGGAAGAGAAAACTGGACGGTAAACAATACAGACACGAACAGGATATAAACTTTTGAAAAGTGGCTATGAAGAAGAACGTTCTAAATTGTTTGGGTGGACAAAATAATTAATGAAAAGGTACAGGATATAGTTCGGGAGAAAAGGGATTTATACCATAAAATGACTAAAAGAAGGGGTGCTCATCTGGACGTATCCAGGAATAACTGAATTGGTAAAGGAGAGACCTGTGTCGTGTGTGTGTGTGTGTGGGCGGGGGAGAGGAGAATTGTACAGATATACCAAAGTTTGAATGTAGAAGCGGATTCAGATTGATGCAGGTAACACCAGTTATGCACAGATGAGGGGATTTCCACAGCATGGAGACCTGCGTCAAGCCAGTCTTTTGGCTGAAGATTATAACAACAGCACAAAAACATGTAGCGTCAGTTTCACCAAAAAATTTAAGCCGTTAATCTTTTATTTGCCGCTTAGTAATGTAAAAATACAGCCACATGTATTTAAAAGAACATGGAAGTACTGTACGTTGACAACAAATGCTGAAAGAAAGAGGTGCTGAAGTATATTCAAATCTACACATGTAATCAGTCATCCAGTAACTGAACGAAGAAACAGATATACGGAACAAAACCTTTATTCAGAAATTTAAAGACTTTTTTTAAAAGAAAATCTAGCACACACATGTACTCTATCTGCCAGTCCAGTCCCTATCATTTAATAATATCTGTATAAATTTGCGTTGGTATCTGATTTTGAAATCTTTGTTTTATTTCAAAAATTGACTGGCGCACACGATAACAAGCAACTATAAGACAGTATTACTCCTGTGTCAAATTATGAGTACAAGAAAAAAACTGAGTGATCTATACAAAAATGTGTATGTCAATGATACCACAATACCAGTTAAGAATTAATATTTGCGTTGCTTTCTCATGAAGTACATAATTTTTGTAGGTGTTTCCATGTGAGGTAAATATTTAACATTATTGAATGTCAAAATGAACGCAATTTAAAAATAAATGTTGCGCAAATCGATAATATGGAATTGTACAGTATTGACTGCAACTTCACATTCCTGTTATACAGGAAATTCCCGTTACAAACTTGTAGATCTTGCAGAGGGAAGTGAGTGTATAATATTTTGAATAGGATCCCATGTCAGGAACGCACCGCTTCCGTTCTACAGCCGTTTGAAAACATATTTTCTAGTTAGCCGAGGTATGCAACAGGGTAGTAATGGTAGGGGATGCTTACTTCCGATCGGCTGATGTCATTTGTCATCTATATTACCTCTCTGACCTGGTTCGAGCCTCAATCATGTGTCTGTGAGAATCAGACCAACATGGCTGAGTACAAGTTTGCAGAAAACGCCGACACGATCCTTCTGTATTGCGAAGCACACGCGAATGCTTGTCGCCTTTATCAAGATTGCATACCCTTGCGCCACAATTACGTAATGGTTTTGAGAAAGTGGTAGTTTCACTGTCATAAGGCGCGACTGTGGTGCACCAAGGAGACGCCGCACACCCGAATTTGAAGAGGGCGTACTGCATCACGTTGAAGGAATACTAGGCGATCTTCTGACGAATTACACCTCATCCTGTCTACTCTATCGCATACCAGGACGAGCAGCTCCGAGACTTTTATCTTTCCCTCAGCAGACGTAGACGCGTTACGTATCTGAATTGAAACTATCGCAGAAAGGAAACGGTACGTTTACGGCCATGGGTTCCTACTCAAAATCTTATGTACTCACAGCGCTCTACAAGTCCTATAAGTTTGTAACGGAAATTTTCGAACATTCTGTATACGTGTTATAGTGCTTTGAGTCGACTTCTGTTTTGTGAAGATGTGATCACGCTCCCCTCCCGCTGCAAAGAATCTGCTGTGTGCCTAAGAAGACTAAGCACCAGGCAGCCGGTCGTAAATAGCTCCAAACGAGGTCTCAGGCCACTGCAGCCGGCTCTGTCTCTTTGATGGATACCCACAGACTGCCTTGATACACAATGTGATCAAAAGTATCCGGACACACCCAAAAAACATAACTTTTTAATATTATGTGCATTGTGCTGCCACCTACTGCCAGATACTCCATATCAGCGACCTCAGTAGTCATTAGACATCGTGAGAGAGCAGAATCGGGCGCTGCGCGGAACTCATGGACTTCGAACGTGGTCAGGTGATTGGTTGTCGCCGGCCGGGGTGGCCGAGCGATTCTAGGCGCTGTAGTCTAAAACCGCCCGACCGCTACGGTGGCAGGTTCGAATCCTGCCTCGGGCATGGATGTGTGTGATGTCCTTAGGTTAGTTAGGTTTGATTAGTTCTAAGTTCTAGGGGACTGATGACCTCAGATGTGAAGTCCCATAGTGCTCAGAGCCATATTTTCATCTTGTATCTTTCTACAGTCCCTTAACTTCTGCACCTTGTCGTACACCACACATCATCAGCAAACAAAAGCAGGATGCTGCCCACTCTGTCCGCCATATCATTTGTAAGTAGGCGGTTTAGGTTTTTATGTGGGTAACGCCACGTAGCGCTCTGTATGAAAATCACTGACTGTGCTGTGTGCAGTCTGTGGCTGGTTTGCATTGTTGGAATATTTACTATTGTAGTGTTGGGCAGCTGGAGGCGAGCCGCCAGCGGTGGTGGATGTGGGGAGAGTGATGGAAGAATTTTGAGAGCGGACGATCTGGACGTGTGTCCGTCAGAAAAAGGAAATTTGTAAGACTGGATGTCATGAACTGATATATATATTATGACTTTTGAACACTATTAAGGTAAATACATCGTTTGTTCTCTATCAAAATCTTTCCTTTGCTAACTATGCCTATCAGTAGTTAGTGCCTTCAGTAGTTAGAATCTTTTATTTAGCTGGCAGTATTGGCGCTCGCTGTATTGCAGTAGTTCGAGTAACGAAGATTTTTGTGAGGTAAGTGATTAATGAAAGGTATAGGTTATTTTTAGTCATGGCCATTCTTTTGTAGGGACTATTGAAAGTCAGATTGCGTTGCGCTAAAAATATTGCGTGTCAGTTTAGTGATGATCAGAATAAGTAAAGAGAGAAATGTCTGAGCACGTTCAGTTTTGCTCAGCTGTTTGAAAATCAAATAACGTAAGAGGTTTACCAGCTCAGTAATTTATAATTTTCCAAAGGGGACGTTACACATTTACGTGTATAGAGGACAACAGCGGTCCCGTCACACTTCCCTCGGGCACTCCTGGCGATACCCTTGCCTCTGATGAACACTCACCGTCGAGGATAACATACTGGGTTATATTATTTAAGAGGTCTTCGAGCCACTAACATATCTGCCAAATTGTTCCATATGCTCGTACCTTCGCGAACAGCGTGCAATGGGACACCGTGTCAAATGGTTCCCGGAAATCTAGAAATACGAGATCTGCCTGTTGCCCTTCATCCATAGGTCGCAGTATATCGTGTGAGAAAAGGGCAAGCTGAGTTTCGCACGAACGATGCTTTCTAAAACGATGCTGCTTCGCGGACACAAACTTCTGAGTCTCAAAAAATATATTATATTCTATCTCTAAATATGTTCAAGGATTCTGCAATACACGGAAGTTAGGGCTACTGGTCTGTAATTTTGCGGGTCCGTTTCTTTATTCTTTTTGTATGCTACAGTCTTTCGTTCTCAGAGATTCCCAATCCTGCATTATCTGCAACCATTGAACAGTGTTCTTTTTTCTTTTTGTATGTAATAATCAAAACGTCTCATCATCATCGCATTACAGTGTACATTCGGGCATACTTTTCTTCAGTATGTCAGAAATGTACCAGGTGCGGCCTGTCCTCTTACAGACATTTTAATCTGTGGTAAATGAGCATTTAATGTTTGGGGATATTCAAAATAAAATTGATAACGTGATAACAAGTTCAGCAGTGAGTCAGTCGTTAAATGCGTTCGGAATCTGCGATAAAATGTACTGATTTTTAATTATTTTAGTTTTCTTTATTAATAACCTGTCGCGAAAGCACACGTGTGCTTCCAGACGAGCGACGAGCATTGTTAGGGCAGTGACGTCACAGAACTGAGTAGTAAATTGGGAGACGGTATTACGTCCATGTCCGGTTTCCCTTCCTAGAGTCAAGAACATCGCACTGTGACTGCGGAAAAACGTGCGGCCGTTGCAGCCATCATGTTGGAAAACCACAGAGTAACCATGGCTGACATAGCAGCAACCCTTAACCTCAGTGATGGCACAGCATACATCGCTGTGCGCGATCGTGCTTCAATTTCACAAACTGTCCACGTGTTAGGTACCCGAGAAGCTGACACCTGACTTGGGAAAGCGACCCTTTCACGCGAGTTGGTGCGACGCGTTTACTCTGTCCTACATACGCATCGCAGCGGCTGATTATCAATACATGACAAAAATGAGTTTTCTGATTTTCTTGCTGTAAATAAAAGCGTATTTCAATGAAGAAGAGCTGTATCAATTTCTGGAGTTAGTTCTTAGGATTCCGAACCTCAGTCGGTAAAAACGAAGCAGTAGGATCGCCTTGCTATCCGTCTATATCGCAGACCGTCAAGAACAGTTTTTCTCAGGAACGAGTAGACGTATAAATTTGAAATTTATGTCACCTGCTACCCAATTCTTTAGAAAATCAAAACTTCAATCTCACCACAGTTGTTTAAAAGAAATGGGAAGCCATGGATCACTGGGGATGGACAAGCTTGTGATTGTTTTACAATTTTAATTTGACTCAAAACAGACAATTATAAACTTCAATTCGGGCGTTTTCCCTCTTACTGATGCAATATACAAATTTTCACTTCGACTGAATTACATAAACCCGAATATGAATCATTATTTTGTGCCCGCGACCAAAATCATTGATATTAGGCACAGTGAATAATCAATCACAAACAATCGTTCTTGTTTAACCGTATCTCAAGAAACTAATAACGCTATACACTTCCAACCAAAATTACACAGCCACATAATACCACAGCTTCATAAAGAACAAAGAGATCTTAAAGCTTAATAAAACTGAACTGCCCACATAAAGATCCACAGTGAAACGTGCTGCCGGCCATTATGGCCGAGCGGTTCTAGGCGCTACAGTCTGGAACCGTGCGACGGCTACGGTCGCAGGTTCGAATCCTGCCTAGGGCATGGATGTGTGTGATGTCCTTAGCTTCGTTAGGTTTATGTAGTTCTAAGTTCTAGGGGACTGATGACCTCAGAAGTTAAGTCCCATGGTGCTCAGAGCCATTTGAACCATTTTTTGAAACATGCTTATACTAAAAATACAAAGTGGGCCAACCAAGGTTGCAAAACTTGCACACAGGAATAATAAGTTGCACGTTCATTAAAAATACACGAATGATTAACAAGTGTTAGATAAGGAGGGCTAGTAATAACTCAACCAATAAAATGACTTACAGAAACGCCAAGGTGGCCTCACTGAATTAACGGACTTAATGACTCAGAATGATTCCCGAATTGCACTTAACTTTAGAGAACAGCGTTAAGGCCCATATCAGTGTTTGGAAGCAGTAATGCTTCGGCCGGCAGGCAATACGAGCGTTAACTGCCCACGGCTCGTGCACAGGGTCACATAGCAGGTGGTATATCTGTAGAATCCTACCGGCCCCACAATGAGCGGTCCTGACGACAGTCCATAACCGCGCTGACGCCGGGGAACAAGCAGTCTTAACGAATGGCCTGCAGCACAAATAGATTGCAATGAAAACGAGGTCAAATCACAGCCACAGAAAGCTCTATGCAACAAAAACTGCAGATCATTTTGCCATTTTCATTGCGAAATTGCCGGCTTTTTCATGTCTGGGGTAATAATGGAGGGCTGTTTGCCTGTGTTGTCTGCCAGCGTAGTGAAAGGGGATTGCTACTGCAAGGGAGGTCTGGTTTGTTTTTCAGCTCGAATCTCGATGGAGGCAGATAGACTATCAGTAAAGCAATTTTAAGAAATTATCGCGCCTCCAATACCTTTTATTACTACCTTTATTCTGTACTGGCGCCCTGTGGATTTCAATAAGAAACTCTTGTAGAATTTCATACTTGTTACCGCCTTCCGTTTTCCGCTTCTGTCAATAATTGAATTGACTTACGTGTGGCACTGAATAATTTTTAACTGAATTTAGTTATGAATCTTTACGCATTGTTAAATTTGGACACTTTCATGGTAGGTCGGCAACCGCAATCCACTATGACTGGTCTGAACTTTGACACAATTAGTTTCGCGGCCGAATGCGCATAATATTTTGCTAATTCGTACTTTGTCTTACTAGAACAGTTGCGTTATCTCGATAAGCTGAAATTCATTTTTATTAGTACAGTTCATACTAATTAGTGTTTCTTCTTTCATTTATATCTTATGTTTACGTGTTGTGTTCAACACTCCAATCAGCATTAACACGAGGATTGGAACTTAAATAGTGGCCCCTATTTATACACAACCGATACAAAAGAGTTACATGTTTGCACCTGTTACTGTCCTTCAAAGTAGTCACCAGCGTTGTGTAGAACCCGTTGCCCTCGATGTGGAAGGCATAGTATGCCGTTAGCAGAGCCTGTTCTGCTGATGGTGCGAGTGGAGCGGTCTGAAGTTACGGTGATTCTCGTGTAGAACTGTGATGGTGTAATCCTAAAGCATTACGTTCTTCCACGCCAGACCGTCAATGCACAGTATTACTGTTCATTTTTGGAGCATCACCTGAGACCAGCTTTGCGAAAGATGCGGTGACACTTTCTGCACAACCCACCCATCATTTTCCACGACATAGCGGGCGCATACAGCACAAGCTGTGGCTGCTCTGTTCGGTCGATGGGTCTGGGAAGAAATGTACCATCCAGAGTCCTTGTGACTTTGATTTGACTGCGAAGATGAAGGAACCACTTCGTGGCTTTGGCTTCAGAACTGATCCAGAGATTCGACAGGCAGTAGACCGCTCCATTCGCGCCATCATCAGACCAGGCTCTGCTAACGGTATACTACGCCTTCCACATCGATGGCAACGGGGTTCTACACAACGCTGGTGACTACTTTGAAGGACAGTAACAGATGCAAATATGTAACTCTTTTGTATCGGTTGTGAATAAATAGTTGCCACTATTTAAAATCCAACTCTCGTATAGTCTTACACATGATTGAAAACAGTCTGACAAAGTGCGGATAGTGTGTCAATTTCACGCCTGTGTGTAGTATGTTGGTAGCACTTCCTCGCCTTGCCTGTTATACTGTGTAGCAGACCTTAAAGGTGTGCGGATCAGTACAACGAAAAGGCGAGGGGTCTCGCTCGTTTTGCCCACGACTGTACAACTACAGAGAAACAAGTGAATAAAAATTTGGAAAAATATGATGATTTATTAGAGAGAAAGAGCGTCACAAACTGAGCCAGTCATTAATGCAATGGTCAAGCTGTGCTCCTTATGCAAGTACATTACTTGCCATTAAAACTGCTACACCAAGAAGAAATGCAGATGATAAACGGGTATTCATTGGACAAATATAATATACTAGAACTAACATGTGATTACATTTTCACCTAATTTGGGTGCATAGATCCTGAGAAATCAGTACCCAGAACAACCACTTCTGGCCGTAATAACGGCCTTCATACGCCTGGGCATTCAGTCAAACAGAGCTTCGATAGCGTGTACAGGTACATCTGCCCATGCAGCTTCAACACGATACCACAGTTCATCAAGAGTAGTGACTGGAGTGATTGTGACGAGCCAGTTGCTCGGCCACCATTGACCAGACGTTTTCATTGGTGAGAGATCTGGAGAATGTGCTGGACAGGGCAGCAGTCGAACGTTTTCTGTATCTAGAAAGGACCTGAAATGTAGGGTTTCGCAGGGATCGAATGAAGGGTAGAGCCACGGGTCGTAACACATCTGAAATGTAACGTCCACGGTTCAAAGTGCCTCAATGAGAACAAGAGGTGACCGAGACATGTAACCAATGGCACACCATACCATTACGCCGGGTGATACACCAGTATGGCGATGACGAATACACGCTTCCAATGTGCGTTCACCGCGATGTCACCAAACACGGATGCGACCATCATGATGCTGTAAACAGAAGCTGAATTCATCCGAAAAAATGACGATTTGCCATTCGTGCACCCAGGTTCGTTGTTGCGTACACCATAACAAGCGCTCCTGTCTGTGATGCATCGTTAAGGGTAACCGCAGACATGGTCTCCGAGCTGATACTCCATGCTGCTCCAAACTTCGTCGAACTGTACGTGCAGATGGTTATTGTCTTGCAAACGTCCCCATTTGTTGACTCAGGGATCGAGACGTGGCTGCACCATCTGTTACAGCCATGCGGATAAGATGCCTGTCATCTCGACTGCTAGTGATACGAGGCCTTTGGGATCCAGCACGGCGTTCCGTATTACCCTCCTGAACCCACCTATTCCATATTCTGCTAACAGTCATTGGCTCTCGATCAACGCGAGCAGCTATGACACGATACGACGAACCGCAATCGCGACAGGCTACCATCCGACTTTTATCAAAGTCGGAAACGTGATGGTACGCATTTCTCCTGCTTACACGAGGTATCACAACAACGTTTCACCAGGCAACCAGGCAACGCCGGTCAACTGCTATTTGTGTATGAGAAATCGGTTGGAAACTTTCCTCATGTCATTTTTCTGCCTCATGATGACTGGGTATTGTGTGATGTCCTTAGGTTAGTTAGGTTTAAGTAGTTCTAAGTTCTAGGGGACTGTAGACCATAGATGTTAAGTCCCATAGTGCTCAGAGCCATTTTTTTCCCTCATGTCAGCACGTTGTAGGTGTTGCCACCGGCGCCAATTTTGTGTGAATGCTCTGAAGAGCTCATCATTTGCATATCACAGCATCTTCTTCCTGTCGGTTAAATTTCGCGTCTATAGCACGTCATCTTCGTGGTGTAGCAATTTTTGTTGTGTTGACAGAAGAGCCAACACCGAGTTACTAGAGGAGGCCGAAACGCACGTGTTTGAGCTCACGCAGGCAGGCGTGAGGAGGGAAGGACTATACTGACGTGAGGTCTGGAACACGACAAGGAATTAGAATTCAGAAAGCGGACGTAATTAGTTTGATACTTAACTTTAATCCATTAATGATGAACGTTGCTCTTGACGGTACATGATTCACAATATTATCTGCTCAGGTTATAGTAACTGAATTTGGCGCCTTGCTAGGTCGTAGCAAATGACGTAGCTGAAGGCTATGCTAAACTGTCGTCTCTGCAAATGAGAGCGTATGTAGTCAGTGAACCATCGCTAGCATAGTCGGCTGTACAACTGGGCGAGTGCTAGGGTGTGTCTCTAGACTAGACTTAACGTGTGGCGGCGCTCGGTCTGCAATCACTGATAGTGGCGACACGCGGGTCCGACTTATACTAATGGACCGCGGCCGATTTAAAGGCTACCACCTAGCAAGTGTGGTGTCTGGCGGCGACACCACAATGTTAATGGCCAGTAGTGTAGTTATTCGGCTTGACACTGATTCATAAAGCTGTTGGACGCCCTCCTGAGGAATATCGTGCCAAAATCTATCCAATTTCCGCATTGGACACAGTTAGGGAAGATATCCCTCAGGAGGACAGTCAAGAACCATGTCAATCAATGCCAAACCGAATAACTGCTTGCATAACGGTAGAAGCAATACGGCTTGTTATTGACTTGCTCAATTTAAGAAGCTCTGTCTCTCGAAGAAATCAGCCAATTTTTATGAAATTGTAATTATTTTCTCTTCACGTACTTCACATCTATCGCTTTCCGTCCTATTTGGATAATTCCTTCGTGATAAGTCTTTTTTTGTCTCAGAGCGCATTTTCCCTACCACTTGGCATGCCCCTCGATACAGAGGAAGTTCGACTGTTCATCTGGCCAGCATATTCTCCAGATCTCTCATCCACTGAAACCATCTGGTCACAGATTACCCAGAGACTGGCACATCACCGCTCTCCAGGCACTGCGAGTGACAATTTCTGTCACAGAACCGTAATAGCTTCGTATTACGTACACAGTGTGTCGGCGGCCGGTGTGGCCGAGCGGTTCTAGGTGCTTCAGTTTGGAACCGCGATACCGCTACGGTCGCAGGTTCCAATCCTGCCTCGGGCATGGATGTGTGTGATGTCCTTGGGTTAGTTAGTAGTTCTACGTTCTAGGGGACTGGTGACCTCATAGTATTCAGAGCCATTTGAACCAACACTGTGTGTCATCGAAGCTCAGTTCGACTCGATACCCTGCCAGGACAGAATATTTTTTGTCGTCAGGTGTACCAGCCTTGAGTATATAATTCTGCACCCCTTTTACTCCAAAAATCGCCCACAAACATAATTATGTATTCAATCACTACAATACATGTGTACAATAAGTAAATATTTGTTATGTATACGGGGCAGTAAAATGAAAACGAGACAGGTGGACAAAAATAAATAAATTTTTTATCATTTCAAAAGTAATCGCCGTAACTGTTAATACTAGTATCCCTCTGAGAGGCAAGACGATCAATGCCTTAATGGGAAAATGTCTGCAGTTGTCTAAGGAACTATGATTGTACCCAGGCATGCACCCCTTCGGCATAAGCAAACCGACGACCACGCATGTCTTTCTTCTTCGATCCAAAAATATCGAAGTGGCTTGAGGAGACAAGGGGAAGTGTGTAAGGGCTTCCCAGAGAAACTTCTGCAGCCTAGGCGAAGGATCAGGCACGCCAGCTCTGGGAATGTTGTTCAGCCATGCACGGCTCGTGTTCATGCCATTTTATTATTTGTCATCTCCTCTTACCGTACTGCCGCCTCGTTTCCTTATACCATTTACTGGCGTCACTAACTTCCTACCCTACCTGCCTGTGAGTAGCAGCAACAGCGCTTATCGGTAAGTGCACTATCGTACCATCTCTGGAGCGACCGATGGTATTCCCGGGTCGTCGTGTGCCCAGAGCTCAGTTGGAAGCTCAGCCGGGACGTAGCAGCGGTGAAGTCGGGGGGACGGAGCGCCGGTGAGGCGCCGAAAGCCAGTGCTCGCCGACCGCTGGCGACACACATGAACTGTCCGATGGAAGGAGATTGGAACGGCACGACCGTTGGTTGGTGGTTCGGTCGGTCGTCTCACCGGCCAACGTGTATTTGGTTCTTTGACAGTTTCTGGGATGTGGCAGTCGGTCGGTTGGAGCAGAGCAGCGAAGAAGTCTCCATGGCGCATCGTCAGACCGGAGCCGCTGGCGGCGATCCCGCGCGGTTGTTATTGTGAGGCGCTTCTTACGAGGGTTACGAAGTTCCTTGCCCACCGATCCTGGACACTAAAGTTGAGTGCTCACTTAACCTACTATCAAGCCTCAACTGCAATCACGTCTCTTTGTTTGATCCTGGGAAATTCCCGCAAGCAACAATGTGTGTGCATTGAAGTCGGCTAGAATTGCAGCTGTCTTCCTGTGTGGTGTTTAACTTAATTTAATTCATTCCTTCGTTAATTAAATGTACCAGCGATATCTTCTGCCTTGTGGCCGTTGAAGTTCCGGTGACCTGCCCTGGTTGACGTAGTTTTCGGCAGTGTATTTTCCTCGTCGTGTTGATGCTGTCCAGCACGGCGTGTAGTTCGGCAGGTGAGGTGTTGTTGGTAGTTTTGGGCGTTTATTTATGACTTGGCTGGATGGGCGCCAGTATCCAGAACGTTGTGCTATTGACATCTTGTTGTCGTTTTGCTGGTCGGGTGGAGCAGAACTGATTTCGTTGGTTGGTTTGTCGGCTGGCTTTCGGTTGGGTTGCCTTCCGATTAAGAGGTTGTTGGTCTGGCTACCTGTCTCACCTAAACGTGCGTCAGAGTTACCTTTCCAGGCCGACCCTTGGAATCTTCAAACCTCCGCTCCTTGTGTTTTACATACTGATTTCCTTTTTAATCTTAAGTACTCTGTGTGGCCTTCAGCCGAGTTTAGCTTATTAAAATTGCAAGGCTTTTCTTCTTAGGCCTTAAGCAGTAAAAAAAAAATGTTTCTTGTTTGGTTTGTGGTCTTCAGCCAAGTTTCAGCCGTTTAAAATTAATATTGAACATTCCTTGTGCCTAGGCCTTAAGCCATAAATTTGTTTCAAGTTGGTATGTGGCTCTATCCGAGTTTTACACGAAGGCCCTCAGCCTTTTCAAATTGAAAGCTCTTCTTCCTAGGCCTTTAGCCGACTTTTCTGCCTATTTAGATTAAAATTTGAAAATCTTTGTCTCAGACTTAAGCCGTAACACTGTTCTTGATTAATGTGAGCCCTTCAGCCGAGTTCCACGGGAAAAATTTAAGCTAAGGCTTTCAGCCTATTTATTTTTTTCTAAAGAAGTGAAACCTCGAGAAGAACTCCTGTACCTCTATTCCTTGCTTAGGCCTTGTGCCTTGGATTTTCGATGTGGCCTTCAGCCGATTTAAATTAAATCAAAGGAAGTCTTTCGTTAAAACCTTGGGAGTTCTGATTTTTGCTTGTGTGATTGTGTGTTTTAAGAAATAAAGTTAATATGTTGAGTGCAACTGACAGTAACTTATTTTGGACCATTTTCCACAAATATAACCGCATCCGCTCTGTTCTGCTAGCCCAGGGATTTCAGTCGTGATGACCTGTTTCATCGACTTCAAGGACTCGCTGCTCACTGACTTTCCGGAACACAGCGCCACAACTAAAGAACAGCGGTACGTGGACACTTTGCAAAAACTGAAGCGCGCCAAGTCCAAACGCCCAGGAATATTAACGGGCGGTATCGTCCTGTTGCAGAACAATGTCCGCCTCAAGGCTGCGAAGCCCTTACACATCCTCCCTACGGACCCGACCCCTCTTCTTGTAATTTCCACACATTTTGAGCTCCGAAGAAAGATATTTATGACCGCCGATTTGTTTCGGACGAAGAGTTGCGCGCCTGGGTACCATCATGGTTCCTTGCATAACCGCCAACCAGGGGCGTACGAATTCTCCTTTCAACCTGGCTGCCCCTGTCTCACAGCAACCATTAAAGCAACTCAACCTGCTGCAACGGAGACACAAGAGTCCATGTGTACTGCAGATCAGTGGCTAAAGCAAGCCAGCTTTGGTTTCTGTGACCCCGGCAACCTTCACAGGACCCATTCAGCCTGCTGCACCTGACAACAGGTTGCAGTATCAATACAGCGTGACTAGCAAAATTTATGTTTGGTATGTAGCTTCGCTACAGCTCATTTATCATGATGGTGGAAGCAGCGAAATGAAAAAAAAAAAAACAATTTAAAGGAGACTGAGGACAAACAACGAATTGGGAAATACATACCAGTCAGGAAACAGAACCCAGGGCAAGCAAGGAAAAAGATTCAGGTAAAATATGAGGCAGCTTCATATAAATCGATGTGTATCTCGCAGTGCAAATTGACTAACAACTTACTAAAGGCTCATTCGACATGTTATGATACGTTTGGAAATTTGACCAGCAGTGTCCTCACTCCATAAATATTTTGTACGAGGACGACTTAGTGGTTGACACGCGTTTGGGAATACGTGATAAGGATTTGAGACGATACAGCAGTATATAGGCTTTCTAAATTCAGGACAAACATTAATTGAAGTAGGAAAATACGTGTTTCAGTGGTTATTAAAAATCATATTCTGGTTGTATGTTACGTAGCCTGAAGAAAGATTAGTATGAAAGAAAAGCTCCTTCTTTCATACTTGTTCTTTGTAGATTAACATAATATGAGAAACGAACTTCGAGTTTGCTACAATGCATTTGGAGAACTTAGAATGAATTATTTTGGCCGTTTAGAACGAACTCAACGACCCTACGACACACATCATGGAAAAATTAATTAAAATTAGTATAACTTGGATCATATTTGGTCGAAACACGCGAAGAGTACAGAAACTAGACTGACAATGTTCTACTTGCTATTGCAGTGTAGTAGAACTTAGCCCGCTCGGTTAGACGTGCGGTCTAACGCACTGCTTCCCGGGCGGGAAGGCGTGCCGGTCCCCGGCGGATTGGTGTCACGGTCCGGTGTGCTGGCCAGTTTGTGGATGGTTTTTCATGCGGTTTTCCATCTGCCTCGACGAATGCGGGCTGGTTCCCCTTATTCCACCTCAGTTACACTATGTTGGCGATTGCTGCGCAAACACTTTCTCCACGTACGCGTACACCACGAATACTCTACGACGCAAACAATGGGGTTACACTCGCCTGGTGTGAGACGTTCCCGGGCGGGTCCACTGGGGGTCGAACCGTACAATAACCCTGGGTTCGTCGTTGGGCGGCGATGGGGTGAGTGGACTGCTGTAGCCTGTTGTAGGGTTGTGTACCAATGCGGGCAACGTAGCCTCTCCGTTATTTTTAGGTCACCAGCTCCATAAAATACAACACAATACAACAGTAGAACTTATATTTTCAAGTGAAAAGGATCGCGACGTTCAGAAATGGTCCTGCTTACTACATAAAACATGTACTGTACATAACCTGATCATGGTTCGAATTGAAAGCAGCCAATACTAGTCGAAAGAGGGTGAAATTGCACAGAAAACCGTTCACATCGAAATAAAAATTTTCAACATTTTATGGCCTACAGTGACCCAACTGAATATATCTTTCACTGAGCCTCGCCTTGTGTTTCTTGAAAAAAAAAAAAAAAAAAAAAAGACTTTTAGTCACCTTCAGAACTCTACTCGTATCACTACAGTGAAAGGGCGAAGGCAAGCCGGACAGGCATGCAATGTTCCTTCAGCCTGCTTGCATTGGTCATAGCTTGGCTTGGTTGGAAGTAAAGTAGGCCGACCGTTTGCTACAACGTGAGGAAGCTTGCCTATCGTGCTAACAGGAGGTAAACGTGGGCAGGTTAAAACCGAAATATGTACACCTCTTCCGCAAACATCCTTCTAAGAAGGCATTGATCGTATCATCTCACATCAGGAGAAGTGTATTAACAGTTATGGCGATTACTTTTGCAATACTAAGCAGTTTACGTACTTTTTCTCCATCTGTTCCGTTTTCATTTGACTGCCCCTTTTACTTCACGTCCTAGTGTTCCCGTTTGAAAGTCCAGCTGTGTACGTATTCGGCGCGGCGTGTTCGTCGCTTACAAAATTTATTCAATAGTATACTGAGGTGACAAAAGTCATGGGACAATGATATGTACATATACAGATGGAAGTAGTATCGGATACCCAAAGTATAAAGGTGCAGTTCATTGGTGAAGCTGTCATTCGTACTCTGGTGTTTATACACGACTGGCCATTAAAATTGCTACACCACGAAGATGACGTGCTACAGACGCGAAATTTAACCGACAGGAAGAAGATGCTGTGATATGCAAATGATTAGCTTTTCAGAGCATTCACACAAGGTTGGCGCCGGCGGCAACACCTACAACGTACTGACATGAGGAAAGTTTCCAACCGATTTCTCATACACAAACAGCAGTTGACCGGCGTTGCCTGGTGAAACGTTATTGTGATGTCTCGTGTAAGGAGGAGAAATGCGTACCATCACGTTTCCGACTTTGATGAAGGTCGGATTGTAGCCTATCGCGATTGCGGTTTATCGTACCGCGACATTGCTGCTCGCGTTGATCGAGATCCAATGACTATTAACATTATGGACTCGGTGGGTTCAGGAGGGTAATACGGAACGCCGTGCTGGATACCAACGGCCTCGTATCACTAGCAGTCGAGATGACAGGCATCTTTTCCGCTTGCCTGTAACGGATCGTGCAGCCACGTCTCGATCCCTGAGTCAACAGATGGGGACGTTTGCAAGACAACAACCATCTACACGAACAGTTCGACGACGCTTGCAGCAGCATGGAGTATCAGCTCGGAGACCGTGGCTGCGGTTACCCTTGACGCTGCATCGCAGACAAGAGCGCCTGCGATGGTGACCTCGACAACGAACCTGGGTGCACGAATGGCAAAACGTCATTTTTTCGGATGAATCCAGGTTCTGTTTACAGCATCACGATGGTCGCATCCGTGTTTGGCGACATCGCGGTGGACGCACATTGGAAGCGTGTATTCGTCATCGCCATACTGGCGTATCACCCGGCGTGATAGTACGGGGTGCCATTGGTTCCACGTCTCGGTCACCTCTTGTTCGCGTTGATGGCACTTTGAACAGTGGACGTTACATTTCAGATGTATTACGACCCATGGCTCTACCTTTCATTCGATCCCTGCGAAAACCTACATTTCAGCAGGATACGGCCTTTCTGGATACAGAAGGCCCTGGCCAGCACATTCTCCAGATCTCTCACCAACTGAAAACGTCTGGTCAATGGTGGTCGAGCAGCTGGCTCGTCACAAAACGCCAGTCACTACTCTTGATGAACTGTGGTATCGTGTTGAAGCTGTATGGGAAGCTGTACCTGTACACGTCATCCAAGCTCTGTTTGACTCAATGCCCAGGCGTATCAAGACCGTAATTACGGCCATAGAAGGTTGTTCTGGGTACTAATTTCTCAGGATCTATGTACCCAAACTGCGAGAAAATGTAATCACATGTCAGTTCTAGTATAATATATTTGTCCAATGAATACCCGTTTATCATCTGCATTTCTTCTTGGTGTAGCAATTTTAATGGCCAGTAGTGTATGTGAAAAGATTTACGACGTGGTTGTGGCCACACTACGGGAATTAAGAGACTTTGAATGCGGAATGGTAGTTGACGCATGGGACATTCTACACTCCTGGAAATTGAAATAAGAACACCGTGAATTCATTGTCCCAGGAAGGGGAAACTTTATTGACACATTCCTGGGGTCAGATACATCACATGATCACACTGACAGAACCACAGGCACATAGACACAGGCAACAGAGCATGCACAATGTCGGCACTAGTACAGTGTATATCCACCTTTCGCAGCAATGCAGGCTGCTATTCTCCCATGGAGACGATCGTAGAGATGCTGGATGTAGTCCTGTGGAACGGCTTGCCATGCCATTTCCACCTGGCGCCTCAGTTGGACCAGCGTTCGTGCTGGACGTGCAGACCGCGTGAGACGACGCTTCATCCAGTCCCAAACATGCTCAATGGGGGACAGATCCGGAGATCTTACTGGCCAGGGTAGTTGACTTACACCTTCTAGAGCACGTTGGGTGGCACGGGATACATGCGGACGTGCATTGTCCTGTTGGAACAGCAAGTTCCCTTGCCGGTCTAGGAATGGTAGAACGATGGGTTCGATGACGGTTTGGATGTACCGTGCACTATTCAGTGTCCCCTCGACGATCACCAGTGGTGTACGGCCAGTGTAGGAGATCGCTCCCCACACCATGATGCCGGGTGTTGGCCCTGTGTGCCTCGGTCGTATGCAGTCCTGATTGTGGCGCTCACCTGCACGGCGCCAAACACGCATACGACCATCATTGGCACCAAGGCAGAAGCGACTCTCATCGCTGAAGACAACACGTCTCCATTCGTCCTTCCATTCACGCCTGTCGCGACACCACTGGAGGCGGGCTGCACGATGTTGGGGCGTGAGCGGAAGACGGCTTAACAGTGTGCGGGACCGTAGCCCAGCTTCATGGAGACGGTTGCGAATGGTCCTCGCCGATAGCCCAGGAGCAACAGTGTCCCTAATTTGCTGGGAAGTGGCGGTGCGGTCCCCTACGACACTGCGTAGGATCCTACGGTCTTGGCGTGCATCCGTGCGTCGCTGCGGTCCGGTGCCTGGTCGACGGGCACGTGCACCTTCCGCCGACCACTGGCGACAACATCGATGTACTGTGGAGACCTCACGCCCCACGTGTTGAGCAATTCGGCGGTACGTCCACCCGGCCTCCCGTATGCCCACTATACGCCCTCGCTCAAAGTCCGTCAACTGCACATACGGTTCACGTCCACGCTGTCGCGGCATGCTACCAGTGTTAAAGACTGCGATGGAGCTCCGTATGCCACGGCAAACTGGCTGACACTGACGGCGGCGGTGCACAAATGCTGCGCAGCTAGGGCCATTCGACGGCCAACACCCCGGTTGCTGGTGTGTCCGCTGTGCCGTGCGTGTGATCATTGCTTGTACAGCCCTCTCGCAGTGTCCGGAGCAAGTATGGTGGGTCTGACACACCGGTGTCAATGTGTTCTTTTTTCCATTTCCAGGAGTGTATTTCGGAAATGGTTAGGGAATTCAATATTCCAAGATAAACAGTGTCAAGACTGTTCTGAGAATAGCAAATTTCGCGCATTACCTCTCACCACGGACGATGCAGTGGCCGACAGCTTTCACTTAAGGTCGAAGAGCAGCGGAATTTGCGTAAATCAGTCAGTGCTAACAGACAAAATACACTGCATGAAATAACCGCAGAAACCAATGTTGAACGTACCAGAAACATATCCTTTAGGACAGTGCGCCGAAATTTGGTGTTAATGGGGTATGGCAGACGACCGACGATAGTGGCTTTTCGAAGAGGACGACACCATCTGCAGCGCCTTTCCGGGGCTTCTGAGGATATCGTTTGGACGCTAGACAACTGGAAATCGTGCTCTAGTCAGATGAGCCCCAATTTCAGTTGGTAAGATTTGATGATATGGTTCGAGTGTTGCGCAGACGCCAGCTAGCCATGGAACCAAGTTGTTAACAAAGCACTATGCAAGCTGGTGGTAACTGAAGAATGATGTGGGCTGTATTTTCATGGAGTGGATTGGGTCTTCTGGCCAACTGAACCGATCACTGACTGGAAATGGTAGTGCTTGGCTACTTGGAGACCATTCATGGACTTCATGTCCCCAAAATAACGATGGAATTTTTATGGACGACAATGCGTTGTGTCACCGATTTGAAAACTATTCTGGACAGATCGAGCAAACTATTTAGCTACCCAGATCGCCCGACATGAATTCCATCCAATATTCTACATCTACATCTATACTCCGCGAGCCACCTTACGGTGTGTGGCGGAGGGTACTTATTGTACCACTATCTGATCCCCCCTTCCCTGTTCCATTCACGAATTGTGCGTGGGAAGAACGACTGCTTGTAAGTCTCCGTATTTGCTTTAATTTCTCGGATCTTTTCGTTGTGATCATTACGCGAGATATATGTGGGCGGTAGTAATATGTTGCCCATCTCTTCCCGGAATGTGCTCTCTCGTAATTTCGATAATAAACCTCTCCGTATTGCGTAACGCCTTTGTTGAAGTGTCCGCCACTGGAGCTTGTTCAGCATCTCCGTAACGCTCTCGCGCTGACTAAATGTCCCCATGACGAATCGCGCTGCTTTTCGCTGGATCATGTCTATCTCTTCTATTAATCCAACCTGGTAAGGGTCCCATACTGATGAGCAATACTCAAGAATCGGACGAACAAGCGTTTTGTAAGCTACTTCTTTCGTCGATGAGTCACATTTTCTTAGAATTCTTCCTATGAATCTCAACCTGGCGCCTGCTTTTCCCACTATTTGTTTTATGTGATCATTCCACTTCAGATCGCTCCGGATAGTAACTCCTAAGTATTTTACGTTCGTTACCGCTTCCAATGATTTACCACCTATGGCATAGTCGTACTGGAATGGATTTCTGCCCCTATGTATGCGCATTATATTACATTTATCTACGTTTAGGGAAAGCTGCCAGCTGTCGCACCATGCATTAATCCTCTGCAGGTCCTCCTGGAGTACGTACGAGTCTTCTGATGTTGCTACTTTCTTGTAGACAACCGTGTCATCTGCAAATAGCCTCACGGAGCTACCGATGTTGTCAACTAAGTCATTTATGTATATTGTAAACAATAAAGGTCCTATCACGCTTCCCTGCGGTACTCCCGAAATTACCTCTACATCTGCAGATTTTGAACCGTTAAGAATGACATGTTGTGTTCTTTCTTCTAGGAAATCCTGAATCCAATCACAAACCTGTTCCGATATTCCGTAAGCTCGTATTTTTTTCGCTAAACGTAAGTGCGGAACCGTATCAAATGCCTTCCTGAAGTCCAGGAATACGGCATCAATCTGCTCGCCAGTGTCTACGGCACTGTGAATTTCTTGGGCAAATAGGGCGAGCTGAGTTTCACATGATCTCTGGTTCAAATGGTTCAAATGGCTCTGAGCACTATGGGACTCAACTGCTGAGGTCATTAGTCCCCTAGAACTTAGAACTAGTTAAACCTAACTAACCTAAGGACATCACAAATATCCATGCCCGAGGCAGGATTCGAACCTGCGACCGTAGCGGTCTTGCGGTTCCAGACTGCAGCGCCTTTAACCGCACGGCCACTTCGGCCGGCATGATGATCTCTGTTTGCGGAATCCATGTTTGTTATGATGAAGGAGATTTGTATTATCTAAGAACGTCATAATACGAGAACACAAAACATGTTCCATTATTCTACAACAGATTGACGTAAGCGAAATAGGCCTATAATTATTCGCATCTGATTTATGACCCTTCTTGAAAATGGGAACGACCTGCGCTTTCTTCCAGTCGCTAGGTACTTTACGTTCTTCCAGCGATCTACGATAAGTTGCTGATAGAAAGGGGGCAAGTTATTTAGCATAATCACTGTAGAATCTTAAGGGTATCTCGTCTGGTCCGGATGCTTTTCCGCTACTAAGTGATAGCAGTTGTTTTTCAATTCCGATATCGTTTATTTCAATATTTTCCATTTTGGCGTCCGTGCGACGGCTGAAGTCAGGGAGCGTGTTACGATTTTCCACAGTGAAACAGTTTCGGAACACTGAATTCAGTATTTCTGCCTTTCTTCGGTCGTCCTCTGTTTCGGTGCCATCGTGGTCAACGAGTGACTGAATAGGGGATTTAGATCCGCTTACCGATTTTACATATGACCAAAACTTTTTAGGGTTCTTGTTTAGATTGTTTGCCAATGTTTTATGTTCGAATTCGTTGAATGCTTCTCTCATTGCTCTCTTTACGCTCTTTTTCGCTTCGTTCAGCTTTTCCTTATCAGCTATGATTCGACTACTCTTAAACCTATGATGAAGCTTTCTTTGTTTCCGCAGTACCTTTCGTACATGATTGCTATACCACGGTGGATCTTTCCCCTCGTTTTGGACCTTAGTCGGTACGAACTTATCTAAGGCGTACTGGACGATGTTTCTGAATTTTTTCCATTTTTGTTCCATATCCTCTTCCTCAGAAATGAACGTTTGATGGTGGTCACTCAGATATTCTGCGATTTGTGCCCTATCACTCTTGTTAAGCAAATATATTTTCCTTCCTTTCTTGGCATTTCTTATTACACTTGTAGTCATTGATGCAACCACTGACTTATGATCACTGATACCCTCTTCTACATTCACGGAGTCGAAAAGTTCCGGTCTATTTGTTGCTATGAGGTCTAAAACGTTAGCTTCACGAGTTGGTTCTCTAACTATCTGCTCGAAGTAATTCTCGGACAAGGCAGTCAGGATAATGTCACAAGAGTCTCTGTCCCTGGCTCCAGTTCTGATTGTATGACTATCCCATTCTATACCTGGTAGATTGAAGTCTCCCCCTATTACAATAGTATGATCACGAAACTTCTTCACGACGTTCTGCAGGTTCTCTCTGAGGCGCTCAACTACTACGGTTGCTGATGCAGGTGGTCTATAGAAGCATCCGACTATCATATCTGACCCACCTTTGATACTTAACTTAACCCAGATTATTTCACATTCGCATTCGCTAATAACTTCACTGGATATTATTGAATTCTTTACTGCTATAAATACTCCTCCACCATTGGCGTTTATCCTATCCTTGCGGTATATATTCCATTCTGTGTCTAGGATTTCGTTACTGTTCACTTCCGGTTTTAACCAACTTTCCGTTCCTAATACTATATGCGCACTATTTCCTTCAATAAGAGATACTAATTCAGGAACCTTGCCCTGGATACTCCTGCAGTTTACCAATATTACGTTAACTTTTCCTGTTTTTGGTCTCTGAGGACGGACGTTCTTTATCAACGATGATAATGTCCTCTCTGGTACGCCGTCAGGTATTTTATCGTTTCGCCCAAGGGGGGGTCCCTCTAACCTAAAAAACCTCCGTGTGCACGCCACACGTACTCTGCTACCCTAGTAGCTGCTTCCGGTGTGTAGTGCACGCCTGACCTGTCTAGGGGGGCCCTACAGTTCTCCACCCAATAACGGAGGTCGATGAATTTGCAACCATTATAGTCGCAGAGTCGTCTGAGCCTCTGGTTTAGACCCTCCACACGGCTCCAAACCAGAAGACCGCGATCGACTCTGGGCACTATGCTGCAGATATTAAGCTCAGCTTGCACTCCGCGTGCGATGCTGGTTGTCTTCACCAAATCAGCCAGCCGCCGGAAGGAACCAAGGATGGCCTCAGAACCCAAGCGGCAGGCGTCATTCGTTCCGACATGTGCTACTATCTGCAGCCGGTCACACCCAGTGCGTTCAATAGCTGCCGGAAGGGCCTCCTCCACATTACGGACGAGACCCCCCGGCAAGCACACCGAGTGCACACTGGCATTCTTCCCCGACCTACCCGCTATTTTCCTAAGGGGCTCCATAACCCGCCTAACGTTGGAGCTCCCTATAACTAATAGGCCCGCCCTCTGTGACTGTCGGGACCTTGCCGGAGAATCGGCCACTGGCCCAACAGGCGAGGCATCCTGTGGTGGGTCGGAAACGATGTCATCACCACTAGGAAGCACCCCGTACCTGTTGGAAAGGGGTAAGGCAGCTGCCACGCGGCCAGATCCCACCTTCGCCTTTCGGCCAGGCACGCGCGAGCCCACCACTGTCCGCCATTCACCCTGGAGTGATGGCTGACCGGTAAGATGCTCACTGCCGGAAGACGCAGCGACATCAGGGGTTCCATGTGATTCCAAGGCCACCGAAGTAGGCATAGGTCTCACCACAGTTGCCCCAACGCCATTACGAGCCGACGCCTGCGCCTCGAGCTCGATGAGCCTAACAGACAAAGCCTCCACCTGCCCCCGAAGAGTGGCCAATTCTCCTTGCGTCCGCTCACAACAACCACAGTCCCTACACATGACTATGTTTACCCTACTCTATACGGTGACAAATTCCTAAGATAATCTTCTGATGAGCTACTCTGATAATCAAGAAACACTCACTGAAATACGAGACGCGAAAACTACGCTAGGTTTTCCCAGAAAAACTATTTAAAAGGTAAGCGCAGCAAATAAGTACAAAAACGCTTTATACAAACAGTACTCGCTGCTGCTGGTGCTCTCGCTCTGGCTGTCACAAGACAACTGCTGATTCAAGTGACATGGGACATAATCGAGAGGTCAGGTCGTGCACAAAATCCTGCACCGGCAACAGTTTCACATTTATGGACGGTTATAGAGACAGCATGTCAACGGCCTTGCCGCAGTGGTAATACCGGTTCCCGTCAGATCACCGAAGCTAAGCGCTGTCGGGCTGGGCTAGCACTTGGATGGGTGACCATCAGGTCTGCTGAGCACTGTTGGCTAGCGGGGTGCACTCAGCTCTTATGAGGCAAATTGAAGATCTACTTGATTGGGAAGTAGCGGCTCCTGTCTCGGAAACTGACATACGGCCGGGAGAGCGGTGTACTGACCGCATGCACCTCCATATCCGCATCCATTGACGCCTATAGGCTGCGGATGACACGGCGACCGGTCGATACCGTTGGGCCTTCGTGAGCTGTTCGGGAGGAATTTAAGTTAAAGTTATAGATGCAGCATGGTTCAATGCTTCTGCAGGTGATTTGCAATGACTTGCTGAGTTATGTTACGTCGAGTTGTACTACGCCCGGCAGAATGAGGTCCGACACGACATTAGAGTGTGTCCCATGATTTTTGTCACCTCAGTGTCCAACGTATTCTACGCGACTTTCTATACTCAACGGCATGTTTATAGTTTAATCAGAATTACTGGTCGGAAGGAGTGGCCGAGCGGTTGTAGGCGCTACAGTCTGGAACCGCGCGGCCGCTACTTTTCAAGGGGACTGATGACCTCAGAAGTTAAGTCCCATTGTGCTCAGAGACATTTTGAACCAGAATTACTGAATCCATAGGTCCAGCAAGTTGGCATACAAAATAAGTAAAATTTTTAACATATATGTGATAATGAATATGTGTTTCTTACAATGCTCACAGTTATCAGGTTCGGAAGGACTCCGTTGCCTGTAGGTTTTGCGTCGTGCAGTTCCGTAACTGATAAATTAACGCGCACCGAGAACATCGCCGCACGCGTGACGCCTTCTAATTGATTATCCGTGTCCTGTTCGATACAACACGCCACAGGGCGGCTGGGATTCCTGTCGGAGAGTATCTGCCAACATCGGGAGATAACGCGAGTCCTTCCAAACTTGACAGAGTGGTCCACGGTTACGTCACTCACGCTGCCAGACGCACCCTGATAACCCGTTATCTGACCGGGTGCCGCTTACTTATAATGAAGTTCCGGTGGCCAGCGCCACAGTGCTGCAATGGCTTGGTTACCCCTCTTATGGTAGGTACTTCGGCTTTTTCTACAAATACGAACGTGTTTTATTAATTTGATTACTATGTCTCCTAAACACTTTTATTTGATTTGTTGTGGAAAAGTAGTGTGAGGAATAATTTAACACATCCAGATATAATTTTGAAATATGTATTTCATTTCGATATGTATTTCATGTTGACATGATATTCTTTTTGGAATCGATACTGGATGTGGGGAGAAAACTATGTTCATATGCGTGACGATTCCTGTCGAAGTAATTTCAAACTTAAATAATTTGACTAATAAGAAACCAAATAGCCGTTCTAAATAGAAAAGCCAAAAGCTCCTGATAGTACCAGACATGCATCGCTCCTGATATACTCATGTTGCCCTTTTGTCACATGATATACTGCGAACTACGGATGAAGGGCAACAGGCTGATTGCTTATTTCTAGATTTCCGAATGGTTCAAATGGCTCTGAGCACTATGGGACTCAACTGCTGAGGTCATTAGTCCCCTAGAACTTAGAACTAGTTAAACCTAACTAACCTAAGGACATCACAAACATCCATGCCCGAGGCAGGATTCGAACCTGCGACCGTAGCGGTTTTGCGGTTCCAGACTGCAGCGCCTTTAACCGCACGGCCACTTTGGCCGGCCTAGATTTCCGAAAGCGTTTGACACGGTGCTCCACTGAAGACTGTTAACGAAGATATGAGCATACGTACTAGGTTCCCAGACACGCCCGTTGCTCGAAGACGTTTATAAGTAATAGAATCCAGTACGTTCTCGTCGTCAGGGAGTGTTCATCAGAGACAAGAGTATCGTCAGGACTGCCCCAGGAAAGTGTGACAGGACTGATAATGCCGTGGTGTACTGGAAGGAGCCATCGTTGAGTGAATGTAGGAAGGCACAAGATCAATTAGACAAATTTTCTAATTCGTGTGATGAATTTCAGCTTGTTATAAATGTAAAAAAAATGGTGTCAGTTAATTCAAATGAGTGCTAAAAACTTCCCTTAGTGATCTAACACAGTATTAGCAGTGTGCTACTTGACACAGTCATATCGATTAAATACCCAGGCGTAATATTGCAAAGCTATATGAAATGGAACGAGCACGTAAGAAAGTGGGGAAAGCGAACGGTCGACTTCGGTTTACTGGGACAATTGTGTACTTTCGTATCAGTAACAAGCCCATCCATTCTGACCTCTGACCATGCTGGGCTTGTTACTGCTACGCAGGTACGGAATCCAGCCAATTTTGACCCTGCTACATTACGACTCTGTTCGTTGCGAATGCTGGCGTACATACTTGATAACTGTTCCCATTCGAAGACTTCGTTGGTCTTTCCCATTGTTGTTGTGGATGGTAGGTAACGCTTGGGGCCTAAAGATGACACAGTTTGATGTCGAAACTGACTATTGTATTCGAATCTTGCTCACCCCCTACAATTTTTTCCCCAACGTATCTCCCCATTACCATACTGACTATTGCTTGAATTCTCAAAATGTGGCCTATCAACCAATATCTTCTTTCTGTAAAGTTGCGCAATAAATTTAGTTGTTCGACCTACGAATCTAAGCTTCTGCTTTATTTTCTGGCACCTCACTTCTTGTCTGAACTGCTTATTTAGCACGTTTCACTTCCGTGAATGGCTACTTTGCAAACACTTTCGCAATAGACTTCACAATATTTAATTTGAAATTCTGTGTTACAAATTCCTCCTACCGTTAATAGTTTTCTCTTTGCTGCCAATCTGCGGCTTATATACTCTCTACTTCAGTCGTCTTTGGTTAGCTTGTTGTGTAAATAATAAAACTCATCTACTACATTTAGTTTCACCTGATTTTATTCGACTACATTTCATTATGCTCTTTTAATTTTTATTGAAGTTAATCTTATAACAGCTTTTCAAGACACTACATATTCCTTCCAACTGCTTTTCCAATTTATTTGATGTCTCTGATAAAAATTACAGTGTAACCACCAGATCTTCAAGGTTTTGTTTCTTCTCATTGAACTTTAATTTCCTTTCCCAGTTTTTTCTTGACGTCTTTCTTAGTGTGTTCGGTGCACAGACTGAATAACGTTGAACAAAGTAAATTAATCCCGGGTAAGTGCGAATAGGATTCACGCACCGAGGGTTCCGTACAAACTTAATTATGTATATAGACACTTCATCCATTACGGGAATAGAGAATGTCGAAGAATTTTCCCCTTTAGCGCTATCGATACTGGCAAGATATCAAAAATTAGGTGGCATAAATGGCCATTTATTTCGGTCGTATTGACGTAGAATCTCATATTTTTTACACCACGAAGGGAACGTGCACTTAAGTACGTGACAAATTTCAATACGTAACGTCTAGGGGTCTTAACAGGAGAACAATAGACAGACCAATAATAAATGACAAAAAATACTTTTTTCGTATCTGTAATTACAAATTAAGAATTTTCGGTATTTTTCCTTTACTTGTACCGTTGAACCTAGCTCCCTGCCAAATTTTGTGATCCTACGTCAACGGGAAGTGCCCTATAGGTATTGATGAGTGAGTTTGCGAGTATCAAAACATGTGACATGAATGACCATATCTTTTGGCTGCATTGACGTTCAAGCTCAAATTTTTTACATCACCAAAGAACCATAGACCTTGGTATGTGGCGTAAATTTCAACTGGATAAACTTACCCGTTCGTGAGAAAAAGTGTTCCGAACAGTCGAACAGAAAGGCAAATAGACAGAGAGACGGACAAGAAACTGATTATATAAGGTTTCCATTTTTACCGATTGAGGTCTTTTTAATTTTTTTTTTAATTGAGTCATTAGTCTTCTGACTGGTTTGAAGCAGCCCGCCACGAATTCCTCTCCTGTGCCAAACTTTTCATCTGAGAGTAGCAATAGCAACCTACGCCCTCAGTTATTTGCTGACTGTATTTCAATCTCTGCCTTCTCTCTATAGTTTTTACTCTCTACCGCTCCCTCCAGTACCATGGAAGTTATTCCCTGTTGTCTTAACATTCTGTACCTTTTTGACAGTGCTTTCCATACATTCCATGTATTTCAGTGGAGAATTTCCTCATCCCTTACCTTATAAGTCCATCTAATTTTCAACATTCTTTTGTAGCACTACATGTCAAATGCTTCGATTTTCTTCTCTTCTGGTTTTCCCACACTCCGTGTTTCACTGCCATACAATGCTCTACTCCAGACGTACGTTCTAAGAAATTTCTTCCTTAAATTATGGTCTATGTTTGATACTGACAGACTTCTCTTCACCATGAATACCCTTATTGACAATGATTGCTTTTCATGTCCTCCTTGCTCCGTCCGTCATGGGTTATTTTGCTACCTAGCAGAACTCCTTCATTTAGTCTGCTTCATGATAACCTGGACTGATGCCAAGTTTTTTGCTGTTCTCATTTCTGCTACTTATCAGGACTTTCGTCTTTCTTTGATATTCTCTCAGTCCATACTAAGATACGTAACTCCAAATAGCAGTGACTTAAATCTTGATACCATGTTAGTAAAGTGTACCATTTTGGATCTTGTGGCAATGATGACGCAATGAAATTCTTAACTCCGACTGGAATGTGTATCGCAAAAATGCGTTAAAAGCTGGCAGTGGAAGCGTGTTTATAGCAATAAAAATATGATAATATCTAGTGAGATAAATACAGATTCCGAATGCAAAATAATTTTGGCGACGACAAGTGTTAAACGTGAATCAAACATGGTCAGGTGACCTGCTTCAGGCCCCCTGCTTCAGGAGCAATTGTCTGGAACATTCGAGGTGACTGTTGGAGAGTATCTCGCGTAAATTCCTCGGTCATTTTGTAGTCGTAGGAGTATTAGGTACTGTAACATTAGCCATAGAGTGGGAGGCTCAAGTGATTAGGGCAGTTAGTGGCGAAAGAGAATCCTATGAATTTTTTCTAAATGCCTTATCCAAAAATTGCCTTCAACTGTTAATCAGAGAATCGACTCGTGAAGGTAAAATCTTAGATCTACTGGTTTCAAACTGACCCGAAGTTTTCGACTCAGCGTAGAATAAGGAATGAGGTATCATAATGCCGCTGCAGCATCACTGAGTACAAAGAAACAGGAAGATTTTTCTGCTTAGCAAGAGCGACAAGAAGCAGATTTCAGTTTACCTGAAAGGTCAGCAAGAAAATTTCACCTCCAGCGCTAACAATGTTTAGCATGAGTAGGCAAAGATCAAGACGATTGTACCATACGCTTTAGGCAGTACATCCCGAACAAAGCTGTGCTGAATGGAAAAGACTGGTTATGTTTGGACACCTGTGTTAACTATTACGAAAGCAAAGAGAGCTTCACAGCAAGATTAAACTTTGTCAAAGCCTGATGGACAGACAAAAATTAGCCAGAATCAGAATTAGCTTGCAAAGGGCCATGCGTGATGCTTCAACAAGTTCGAAAATAAATTTTTGTCAACCGACTTAATAGAAAATCCTAGGAAGTTTTAGTCTTATGTTAAATTAATGTACGGGTCATAGCTATCTGTTCAGATACGTCTAGATACTCTATGACCATAATGGCAGTGAAACGGAGGTTGACACAGAAAAGGCCGAAATAGTAAACGTATTTTTCCAAAGCTGTTTTATAGAGAAAGATCACTCTGCAGTTCCTCCTTTAAGTCATCGCAAGATCGACAAAATAAGCTACCGTGGAATCGAAAAGCAACGGAAGTCGCTCAAAAGAGGAAAGGCCACTGGACCTTCCGCGATACTGAAACGATTCTACATAGAGCAGGCGAAAGAACCAGCTCCTCTTCTAGTAGCAATCTGTCGTAGGTCTCTGGAGGAGCAAAATGTTCCAGACGACTGGAAAGAAAGCACAGGTCATTCCCTTTTTCAAGAACGGTCGTTGAACAGACGCACAGAAGTACAGGCCTATATCTCTGTTGGAGATGTGTCGCAGAATTTTGGCTCTTCTTTTTTTGTGCTCGCGCATCATGACATTTCTAGAAAACGAAAGTCTGCTCTGTAGGAATCAACATGGGTTCAAAAAACAACTGTCCCGTGTAACCCAGCTCGCCTGTTCGTCCACGAGACCCAGAAGGCGGTAGACACCGGAGCCCAGGTACGTACTGTGTTTCTGGATTCCAGCAGACACTCGATAAGTTCCACACTGGCTCCTAATGAACAAAATACGAGAGAGCAGAATATCAGCCCAACTGTTTGGTTGGATTGGAGAGTATCTAGTAAACAGAACATATCATGTCATTCTCAATGGAGAGAAGTCTTCAAGAGTAATAATAATTTCGGGCGTACCCCAAGGGAGTATTACAGGCACATTACTTTTCACAATATAAATAAGTACAGTAGACAATATTTGAAGCTCCGCGAGGCTTTTCGCGATTTTTTTTTACAAGGAAATTACAACGCTACAAAATTGTATCCAAATACAGGAAGACCTGTTGAGGATCGACGCTTGATGCATGGAGTGACAGTTGACCCTCAACATAAACAAACGAATCGTATTACGCATAAATAGGTAGAAATACCCATTGCTGTATGATTACGAGATTGCAGAGCAATCACTGGAACCAGCTTCTTCCATAAAATGTCTGGGATAGAGTGGAAGGACTACGTGAAACTAATCGCAGGAAAGGCAGATGCCAGACTAAGATTCATTGGATCCGTACCAGATAGGATTGATAAAGGAAGTAGAGAAGATACGAAGAACAGCAGTTATAAGTTTATTCAGTAAGCACGAAAGCGTGACGCTGATAATTAAACCAATTCCAGTGATAGGTGTCACAAGAATGGCGTTTTCATCACGGTGTGGTTTTCTGTTGGGTTCCTAGAGGGTACATTCCAAGAACAGTCAACAAATATATTGCTCCCAGTTACGTATATCTCGCGAAAAGACAATGAAGGTAAAATTGGAGAGATTAGAGGCCACACGGAGGCTTATCGGCAATCTACGAGGGTCACTCCAAAAGAAATTCACACCAATTTTTTTTTAAATCCATCTTTTATTCTACATGTTTGAAAGTTTTACAGTGCGTAGATACATCCTTTAGGAACAATATTTTCATTTCTCCACATAATTTCCATCTCTCTCAACTGCCTTACGCCATCTTGGAACCAGCGCCTGTATACCCGCACGGTAAAATTCTGGACCAACCTGTTGGAGCCACTGTTTGGCAGCGTGCACAAGGGAGTCATCATCCTCAAACCTTGTTCCACGAAGAGAGTCACATGGAGCCAGGTCAGGACTGTAAGGCGGGTGTTTCAGTGTTGTCCATCAGAGTTTTGTGATCGCTTCCATGGTTTTTTGACCGACATGTGGCCGTGCATTGTCGTGCAACAGCAAAACATCCTGATTTTTCCGATGTGGTCGAACACGACTCAGTTGAGCTTGAAGTTTCTTCAGTGTCATCACATATGCACGAGTATTTATGGTGGTTCCACTTGACATGATGTTCACAAGCAAGAGTCCTTCGGAATCAAGCGTTGAAAAACTCTTCCAGCAGAAGGTGTGATTTGAATTTTTTTTTTTTCCTTGGGTGAATTTGCATGATGCCACTCCATTGATTGCCTCTTCGTCTCTGCTGAAAAATGATGGAGCCATGTTTCACCACCTGTCACAATTCTTCCAAGAAATTCATCTACGCCATTCTCGCCGGCCGGTGTGGCCGAGCGGTTCTAGGCGATTCAGTTTGGAACAGCGCGACCGCTACGGTCGCAGGTTCGAATCCTGCCTCGGGAATGGATGTGTGTGATGTCCTTAGGTTAGTTAGGTTTAAGTAGTTCTAAGTTCTAGGGGACTGATGACCTCAGATGTTAAGTCCCATAGTGCTCAGAGCCATTTGAACCATTCTCGTACTGTTCCAAAAGTTCGCTGCATACCGTTTTTCTTGTTTCTTTGTGAGCCACTGTCAACATCCTGGGAATCCACGTGGCACAAACCTTTTTTAACGCCAACACTTTCAGTATTCTGCAAACACTTCCTTCCCCTATCCCAACGTAGCGTGACAATTCGTTCACTATAATGCGTCTGTCAGCAGTCACCAGTTCGCTAACTCTCTGCACATTGTCTGGAGTGTGTAGAGTACGAGGCCTGCCACTGCGAGGACAATCCTCAATATTGCCGTGTCCGCTTTCATCATGTAAACTGCTTGCCCACCGACTAACTGTACTGCGATCGACAGCAGCATCTCCATACACCTTTTCAACCTCTTGTGGATGTTTGCCACTGTCTCGTTTTCACAAATGGTTCAAATGGCTCTGAGCACTATGGGACTCAACTGCTGAGGTCATTAGTCCCCTAGAACTTAGAACTAATTAAACCTAACTAACCTAAGGACATCACAAACATCCATGCCCGAGGCAGGATTCGAACCTGCGACCGGAGCGGTCTTGCGGTTCCAGAATGCAGCGCCTTTAACCGCACGGCTCGTTTTCACAGCACAGGAATTCTATGACAGCACGTTGCTTCTGCAAGTGTAGCAGCCATCTTGAAGACATGCTGTGACGGCACCACTCTCGGTAACAGGTTGAACTAAGTTTGAAAACAAGCGGGAAGGATGTATCTACACACTGTAAAACTTTCACACTTGCAGAATGAAAACTGTATTTTTACAAAAATAGTGTGCATTTCTTTTGAAGTGACCCTCGCATCTTCCCGCAAACCCTACGCGACTGAAACAGGAAAGGGGCGCAGTGATAGTGCTACTCAAAGTGCCCTCCACAGCACATCGCAAGCTGGGTTGCGGAGTATAGATGTAGACGTTGCGTGATGGGCCTCTTGCCATTACTTGTGCTGGCTCGGAAAGCAAAATCCTGGGAACTCCAGCGTAGCTTCGGCAAAACGACGCTCAGAAATGTTTTGGATAGCGCATGGGGCATATGCAGGCGTGTGTGACCGCCACAAACTGATCGCATTTGGCACGTGCACAAATCTGTAGCAACGGCATCGTTTCATTTGTGGCAAGTCTGATACACTACATTTTCTAGTGCAGAATCTGTAGTAAACTGCTCCACATTGGCCCTGTGTCAGTCGATTTTCTGTGTCAACATCTACACTCCTCAGGAGGCTTTATAGTGCGCCGGTTCCAGAGACAAACAACCCGCGGGAAGAATTATTGTTGGTAATCCTCCATGTGTGTTGGAATCTCTCTGATTTTGCATGCATGAACTGCTCACTGTGAATACTCAGGGCGAATCAGTATATCTGATGAATCTTCTGAGAATGTAAGCTTTCGGAACTTCAGCAGTAAATCTCACCGCACTGCACGGCGGCTCTGTTGTAGGATCTGCTGCTGGATTTGGATCTATATATCCGCCTCGCTTTCGTCTTTACTAAGTAAACCTGTTGTGAAGATATGCGCTCCTCCTCTTTAAATCTTCTCTATTTCAGTTATCAGTCATATCTGGTAAGAGACCCAGACTGACGAACAATATTAAGCTATTGCTCGGACGAGGGTTTCGGGAGCTGCCTTGCTCGTAGACTGACTATTCCTGTGGATTTTTTCAATGAACCACAGTCAGGCATCTGCCCCATCTGCGATTAGTTTTATATTGTCATTCTACTTAAGATCGCTCTTTGCTTACATTTTTTTTATAATTTATAGGTCTTACTGCTTCCAGTGATTGTTCTACAATAGTCTAGTGTTACAGTAACGGGTCTTTCTACTAATTTACCTTCTGCTGGTCCTCCTGCATTTTGCTACAGTTTTGTGGAGTTGCAGCTTCTCTGTGTACAATATCACCTGCGAAAAGCTTCCGAAGTTATGCACTTAAGTCATTTAGTTACACGCTAGTTTAGAGCGCCCGCTGATTCGCTCGCATGGACGGTTAGCCTGCACATACTTTTTTTTGTTTTTGTTTTTGGTTTCCTTTTCTTCTTTAATCGAATTTGCATGTTGTTCACGAATTGCAACATCTTATAAACTTTTCACGCTAGTTAAGGCCATAGAAGCATGGTCTTTTCCCAATTTACCTCTGGCCATAAAACGATTATGGTAGCTGGAGTCTGAGGTTTTTGTTAATCATGCCTTTGGAGTTCTTGTGGTCATATTACCACAAAAACTATTATCCTCTAAGACATATTTCTCCTGAAGTCAAATACCAACTTTCTTATATTTAACTTTAAACGTGTTTTAATATAAAAAATATTATCATAAAAGTTATCATCCCCTTCTTCATCCCCTTAGGGGTTGAATTTCCAAAAACTCTGAAGCACTTTTTTATTTCTAACCGAAAAGCGAACAGGAAGTTTTTAGAGATTTAATGGTTCAAATGGTTCAAATGGCTCTGGGCACTATGGGACTTAACATCTGTGGTCATCAGTCCCCTAGAACTTAGAACTACTTAAACCTAACTAACCTAAGAACATCACACACATCCATGCCCGAGGCAGGATTCGAACCTGCGACCGTAGCAGTCGCCCGGTTCCGGACTGAGCGCCTAGAACCGCTAGACCACCGCGGCCGGCTTAGAGATTTAATTTCAAAAATGCTTTCGTAATGAAATATTTCCGTAAAACTGTCATCCACTATTTTAACCATTAGGAGTTGAGTTCCCAAAAACAATGGAACTAGTATTTCTTTTTGTTTCCAATCGAGAAATCACCCATTCTGATAAACGTAACTTGAAATATGCGTTGATAGTATTTTAATAACGATTTATCTCCAAGACACCGAGCGAGGTGGTGCAGTGGTTAACACACTGGACTCGCGTTCGGAAGGTCGACGGTTCAAACCCGCGTCCGGCCATCCTGATTTAGGTTTTCCGTGATTTCCCAAAATCGCTTCAGACAAATACCTGGATGGTTCCTATGAAAGGGCACGGCCGACTTCCTTCCCTAAACCGATGGGACCGATGACCTCGCTGTTTGGTCTCTTCCACCCATCAACGAACCAACCAATGAAAATAAATTTTCGCGCACTGTTTCACACCATTAACGATAGAATTTCCAAAAATTCTGAAGGCTTTACTTTTTTATTTTTGAACGAGAAACCAAATATCAATTTTCGTATTTCTAGCTTGAAAATTGCCTTAACAGAGACATATTTTCAAATTACTTTTCAACCCATATTTCAGCCCCCTCCCTGTTCTCTCCTTTAAGAACGACACGGTGTGTTCTACTTTTCATAAACTCTCCAATCTAATCACACAGCTGGTATGATATTCCGTGCGCCCGTGTTTTATACATTAAGCGGTAGTTCGGAGTTGCATGGGACGCCATCCGCGAGTCAAGGAACACGGCATGAAGCTAAGCGCGGGTGTCTATATTGCTTTCTGTGTCTCGCGGGAGACAGACTGGGCTGGATTTCACACATTCATTGCTTGAGAAATCTACGTTGATTCATAGACAGGAGAAATTTGTACTATTGCATCGCGACAAATAGCTGCCTAGCAGCAGGAATATAGTTGCCTTTTTATCAGACCTCTTATATTCCACTAAACGATATTAAATTGCGTCTCAATATCCAGCTCTTATCGCTGTCACTTCTGCCACACGATTATAGCGTAAACCGCCATTAATCATCGACAATTGACGGAGCTACTGATAACAGCATAATAAGTCGCCGTATCTCTTATTTATGTAGGCACTATAAGCTCCTTCATTAAAACTTAATTCAACCAATCGATCTTTCGTCTGTAAAAATGAGGCGCAGTTCTCATACACAGCTAGTTTACGACATGGATGAAGTGATAAATAAATAAATGAAACAAAAACTATTTCCTGCACATGCTTTATATGACGCTTATTGAAAACAGAAATTCGCGATCTATGTACAGAATAAATTTTCACTCTGCAGTGGATAAATTTTCATTCTGTAGTGGATAAATTTTTCACGCCGCAGTGGAGTTACGCTGATTTTAAAATTCCTGGTTGACTAAAACAGTGTGCCTGACTGGTATTCCACCATGGGACCTTGTCGATCGACAGAGCTTTTCAGACCGCGGCCGGCCGTTGTGGCCGTGCGGTTCTAGGCGCTTCAGTTCGGAACCGCGCTGCTGCTACGGTCTCAGGTTCGAATCCTGCCTCGGGCATGGATGTGTGTGATGTCCTTAGGTTAGTTAGGTTTAAGTAGTTCTAAGTTTAGGCGACTGATGACCTCAGATGTTAAGTCCCATAGTGCTTAGAGCCATTTGAACCATCTTTTTTTCCAAACACCCCCAACAGATTGATTTCCACCAGTTCCTGTGTCATGCCTTCTTGTCGTAAAGTGACAATGCACCCACGGTCTGATCTAGAAATGAGAGTAGCCGTAATTTGGCAGACGGTACACTGTACACAACCCTCGTTGCCCTGTTCGCGATTCGATGCACAGAACGCTCTGCCCAACAGCACCGCAGGTATTCCTTCACCTCCAGGCGGCTGCATAGCGATGTCTATGGTCAGCGCAGTATTGAGAGAAAATATTCCACGTAAAGAGAAAGAACAAAGTAATCATATCATAATGGTGGTGCAGGAACATACAATGAAGTGCAAAATTTAAGGACAAAAGTAATTATATCTGCATCTACATCACATTCCGCAAGCCACCTAATGGCGTGTGAGGAAGGGTATTTCTGATACCAGTAACTGATCCCTCCTACCCTTCTCCGCTCGCGAATGGCGCATGGGACGAATGATAGCCGGTAAGCCTCTGTAGTTGTTCGAATTTCTCGAATTTTCTCGTCGTGGTCACTACGCGAGATGTACACTCCTGGAAATGTAAAAAAGAACACATTGACACCGGTGTGTCAGACCCACCATACTTGCTCCATCGCAGTCTTTAACACTGGTAGCATGCCGCGACAGCGTGGACGTGAACCGTATGTGCAGTTGACGGACTTTGAGCGAGGGCGTATAGTGGGCATGCGGGAGGCCGGGTGGACGTACCGCCGAATTGCTCAACACGTGGGGCGTGAGGTCTCCACAGTACATCGATGTTGTCGCCAGTGGTCGGCGGAAGGTGCACGTGCCCGTCGACCTGGGACCGGACCGCAGCGACGCACGGATGCACGCCAAGACCGTAGGATCCTACGCAGTGCCGTAGGGGACCGCACCGCCACTTCCCAGCAAATTAGGGACACTGTTGCTCCTGGGGTATCGGCGAGGACCATTCGCAACCGTCTCCATGAAGCTGGGTTACGGTCCCGCACACCGTTAGGCCGTCTTCCGCTCACGCCCCAACATCGTGCAGCCCGCCTCCAGTGGTGTCGCGACAGGCGTGAATGGAGGGACGAATGGAGACGTGTCGTCCTCAGCGATGAGAGTCGCTTCTGCCTTGGTGCCAATGATGGTCGTATGCGTGTTTGACGCCGTGCAGGTGAGTGCCACAATCAGGACTGCATACGACCGAGGCACACAGGGCCAACACCCGGCATCATGGTGTGGGGAGCGATCTCCTACACTGGCCGTACACCACTGGTGATCGTCGAGGGGACACTGAATAGTGCACGGTACATCCAAACCGTCATCGAACCCATCGTTCTACCATTCCTAGACCGGCAAGGGAACTTGCTGTTCCAACAGGACAATGCACGTCCGCATGTATCCCGTGCCACCCAACGTGCTCTAGAAGGTGTAAGTCAACTACCCTGGCCAGCAAGATCTCCGGATCTGTCCCCCATTGAGCATGTTTGGGACTGGATGAAGCGTCGTCTCACGCGGTCTGCACGTCCAGCACGAACGCTGGTCCAACTGAGGCGCCAGGTGGAAATGGCATGGCAAGCCGTTCCACAGGACTACATCCAGCATCTCTACGATCGTCTCCATGGGAGAATAGCAGCCTGCATTGCTGCGAAAGGTGGATATACACTGTACTAGTGCCGACATTGTGCATGCTCTGTTGCCTGTGTCTATGTGCCTGTGGTTCTGTCAGTGTGATCATGTGATGTATCTGACCCCAGGAATGTGTCAATAAAGTTTCCCCTTCCTGGGACAATGAATTCACGGTGTTCTTATTTCAATTTCCAGGAGTGTATATGGGAAGAGGTAAAATGTTCTCCGACTCTTCCCTCAGTGTGCTCTCTCGAAATTTCAATAGTAAACCTCTCCGTGACGCACCACATCTGTCTTATAACATCTGCCAATAGAGTCTGCTGAGCATCTCTCGCTGACTAAACGATCCCGTAACGAAACGCGCCCTTCGTTGGATCTCTCTATCTTTTCTGTCAGTCCTTCCTAGTAACGATTCCATCTTGATAAACTGTACTCAAGAGTCAGTGGAACAAGCGCCTTGTAAGCCTCTTCCTTCGTGGATGACTTACATTCCCTCAAGATTCTTCCTATGAATCTGAGCCTGGCATTCGCTTTTCGCACTATTTGTGTTGTGTGCTCATTCCACTTAAGGTGGCTCTGGATAGTTACTCCTAGATGTTTTACGGCAGATACTGTTTCCAGCGGTTTGTCATCAGTAATGTAGCTACACAATAGTGGATTTCTTTTCCTGTGTATGCGCAATATGTTACATCTACTTATGTTCGGGGTCAACTGCCAAAGTCTGCACCATCCATCAATCTTCTGCGGGTCATTCCAAAACTCTGCATTGTCTTCTGGCGTTGCTACTTTGTTATAGACAACCGCATCATATGTGAATAGCCTTAGCGAGCATCCGACGCTCTCTTCTACATAATTTATCTGTATATTATAAACAGTAACGGTCCTATCACACTTCCTTGGGGTACACCGAAAATTGCCTTTACATTTGTCGATTTTGTCCCGTTAAGAGCAATGTGTTGAGTTCTATATGCAGGGAAGTCTCGAATCCAGTCGCAGATATGGTCCGATGCTCTCAAGATCTCTGTTTGTGTAATCCGTGATTTTCTCTTAAAACACCATTATTCTTTAGCATAAAACATGTTCGATAATTCTACAACGGACTGACGTTAGCGATATAGCTCTATAATTCTGAGCATCTGCACTAGAGCCCTTCTTGAAAACGGGAATGACCAGTCTTTACGTACACTTCGTTGCTCCAGCGTTCTGCGATCAGCTTCCGCTAGGAGGGTAGCAAGTTCTTTCGCTTGATATATCACTTCCAATTAAATAGCTCGATGAAACTTGGAACATACAAAGACCCGCTATAGCGTAGTACAGAAGGTAACTGAAAGAAATACACAATGAGCCGAACAGAAATGACACTTTTATTGAAAGACAGTGTAACGTATTGCTGTCTTTACGACGTTTCTCATCTAGCCATATACGTTATCTCGCATTTCTAGCCCAAACCCTTCCTAACCATTTAGAAAAAAACGGAGCTAGGAAATTATTAGTTTCATTACTTTAACAATTTAATTACAAGTATGCAAATTTCTTTAAGTATCCAGATAAATAGTACTCCCTGTCGTGCATGAAGCAACTTGATTAATTCAGGATTGGATATCGGAGTAAGTGCATAAGATCAACACCACAGATTTTATCTTTCACGTAGGTTATTTATTGTATCTAAGTATTTGGTTGCACATCCTAACTACACGTAACTGGTGCATGACTAGAAATATTTAAGTAAGAATTTGGTGAGAATGTAACAGAGCACAATTTAACTACAGCAAGAAGAAACACAGAAAACGGGGCTGGGAGACAATGATACTATCATCTCCTTAGCATTCATTCCACTGGTTTCCACCACTGGTGGCTCGGTATGTTTACTTCCGCTAGAGGGCAGTTACGGCACCTTCTCGCGCACGCGTTGTGGGCCTTCTGCGGCCTATGTAGGGGCCGCCGCTTGCGCTGAGAAGTCAGTTCGTGTACCAGCACTCTCACCTGAAGATGCCGGCCAGTTGGACCGCCGAAATATTGTGTCAAGATCACGTTATGATCCGGCTGCACACCCGAGAAGGATATTATCAAAAACGCCTTTGTTTTAATGATTGCCACTCCAATTATCATGTCTGTGGGACTATGTCCCCTATTTTGCGATAGTACAAAACGAGCTGCTCTTCTTTGAACTTTTTCGATGTCATGTATCCCTCCCAGCTGACGCGGATACCACACCGCACAACAATACTCCAGAATAGGGCGGACACGCGTGGTGTAAGCAGTTTCTTTAGTAGACCTGTTGCACCTTCTAAGCGCTCTGCCAATGAATAGCAGTCTTTGGTTTGCTCTAGCCACAACAGTATCTATGTGAGCG
Source organism: Schistocerca piceifrons (assembly GCF_021461385.2). Lineage (NCBI taxonomy): Eukaryota > Metazoa > Arthropoda > Insecta > Orthoptera > Acrididae > Schistocerca > Schistocerca piceifrons. Next base: position 492,641,128 of record NC_060142.1, read on the forward strand.
TTCCCATTTTGATTATTTGTTTTTACGGTTGACAATGCGCTATCGCATCGGACAGCGAAGGTTGAGGGGCTCTTGGAATGGGATGATATTCGGCGAATGGACTGACCTGCCCCTGTTCCCGACTTAAATAACGTCGAACACATGTGAGATGCGTTGGGGAGACGTGTTGTAGCACACGACCACATGCACCAGTGGACATACAACATTTGTCAATCGCTATGGTGGAGCTACCACAAAAACTCTCTAGCCGCATCGGAGCACGTTTCAGAGTTTGCCGTCCATGGTTACCATAGTCCCTATTAAGAACCATGTCCCACCGTTTCCCAAGGGATCCATAATGACCCGTGGTGATTACTTTTGTAACTAGGTGTCCGACTACTTTGTCCACAACTGTGGATTCTTTAATTGGCCTGGGAGAAGGATCATCAAACTAGAACACAGGAAATATTAGCTCCATTCATTACTTCAATGAATAAAATATTTACTTAAATTTAACAAACTTCTTTGCCACAGGAACACCAGATAATTTATAACTGCCATGGACTAGCAAAGCATCACTTGATGCAGTAACATACTGTTCTCTTGGGCTACAGTATTCAACATTAACAACACTACTAGCTTATCTGAAACTTTAACTACTCAGTGATCCTAGACAATGATTGCTGTTGGTGAGGTCTCGAAATGTACTGAAAACTTGCATGCTCGATAATATATTGACCTCAGTGTGAGGGCGCTGCTGTGCTGAGAGGAAGAGGAAGATGTAGTTTTCTGGAGCCCCCGTCACCACCCATGCATCGTTGCGAATTGTAGCGATAGATTCACGTTGCCAGTGTTTTGATGCGGCATTGCGATCTCTAGACGACGTCACAACTACAGTGTAATTATTGTCCGGAAGGACGACGGTTCAATCCCGCGTCCGGCCATCCTGATTTAGGTTTTCCGTGATTTCCATAAATCTCTCCAGGCAAATGCCGGGATGGTTCCTTTGAAGGGGCACGGCCGACTTCCTTCCCCATCCTTCCCTAGTCCGATGAGACCGATGACCTCGGTGTTTGGTCTCTTCCCCCAAACAACCAACCAACCAACCTAATTATTGTCTTTGAGTAAAAGGTCATTTCTGTGCGTAACATTATGTATTTCTCTAGTTACCTTTTGTATCATTCTGTAGAAGTTCTTTCTGTGCATGGTCCAAGTTTCATCAAGCTACGTTACGTGCCAGTGACACATCATGCGAAAGTTACTTTCATTCTTAAGTTTTGCCCAGCAGTGTATCGCTTTTTATTTATTGGTGAAGCAAATATGGAAACAAGTAGTGAGATTTCCTGAAGAAAATCACCACAACTAAAATACGATATTACGCAGTCGTAGACACACCACATTAATCAGTATAATATAATTTTATGAAGAACATGGTATAAATTAAAATTTTTATTATATTTTCCATGAGCGGTTTCGGCCAGTATAGTCCATCTTCAGTTTCAGAAACTCGCCGCTGCAACTGTCAAAGTGCAACAGATGCTACAACTAAGTTTTAGGTCTCCAGATGAACTATACTGATCCGAACCGGTCATCGAAAACATAATAAAGTTATAATCCGGAATACATTACTGAGAAAAATCACCTCAAGCTGAATGTCTCCCCCACTGTTCAACGACTACGCTGCAATGAGCACTTGGATATTTTGTGACAGGTTGCTGGCGGCGCCGTGCCTGGTGGTGGGCATCCCATTCACCCAGCAGACGGAGCTTCGGGCGGACGCCGCAGTAAGGGCAGAGAGGGCCGATTACCGGCTACCCGGTGACGTCATCCCCAGCAACTACAAGGTCACGCTTCAGCCCTACTTCGAGGTAAGTCTGTCGCGCAGCAAGCCGTTTCCGGCTCTACCTCAGATTCTGTTATGTGTCCAGTAACCTAACAACAACCTTCCAGATCGAACAATCGATACGGGATTCCAATTATCGTTATTGCAGTCCTTACTCCGAAGACTGTTTTGATGCCCATCTCTATGCTGTCATGTGCAAGTATTCTCACATCTGCAAAAGTACTGCGCTCCACAGTCATTTCAACCTGCTTGTGGTACTGAAGCCTTGGCTTCCTTGTACAACGCAGGTCACCTTTTCAAAATCCCAGCTATAACCGTATTACCTTTTCCTTGATGCTTCAAGAAGCGCCATATCGGGCGCCATCATCGAGTATGCAAATCAGCGGCCCGTTATTTACACGAATTGCGTGACCTGTGCGTAGACATCTAATGCCACATACCTCTACAACAGACTGTCGGATGCCTGATACGCAGGATCAGTGATGTACACTACTGGCCATTAAAATTGCCACACCACGAAGATGACGTGCTACAGACGCGAAATTTAACCGACAGGAAGAAGATGCTGTGATATGCAAATGATTAGCTTTTTAAAGCACTCACGCGAGGTTGGCAACGTTGGCGACACCTACAACGTGCTGACTTGAGGAAAGTTTCCAACCGATTTCTCATACACAAGCAGCAGTTGACCGGCGTTGCCTGGTGAAACGTTTTTGTGATGCCTCGTGTAAGGAGGAGAAATGTCTATCATCACGTTTCCGACTTTGATAAAGGTCGGATTGTAGCCTATCGTGATTGCTGTTTATCGTATCGCGGCACTGCTGCTCGCGTTGGTCGAGAGCCAAAGACTGTTCGCAGAATATGGAATCGGTGGGTTCAGGAGCGTAATACGGAACGCCGTGCTGGATCCCAACGGCCTCGTATCACTACCAGTCGAGATGACAGGCATCTTATCCGCATGGCTGTAACGTCTCGATCCCTGAGTCAACAGATGGGGACGTTTGCAAGACAACAACCATCTGCACGAACAGTTCGAAGACGTTTGCAGCAGCATGGAGTATCAGCTCGGAGACCATGGCTGCGGTTACCCTTGACGCTGCATCATAGACAGGAGCACCTGCGATGGTGTACTCAGCGACGAACCTGGGTGCTCGAATGGCAAAACGTCATTTTTTCGGATGAATCCAGGTTCTATTTACAGCATCATGATGGTCGCATCCGTGTTTGGCGACATGGCGGTGAACGCACATTGGAAGTGTGTATTTGTCGTCGCCACACTGGCGTATCACCCGGCGTGATGGTATGGGGTGCCATTGGTTACACATCTCGGATACCTCTTGTTCGCGTTGACGGCACTTTGAACAGTGGACGTTACATTTCAGATGTGTTAGACCCGTGGCTCTACCCTTCATTCGACCCCTGCGAAACCCTACATTTCAGCTGGATAATGCACGACCGCATGTTGCAGGTCCTGTACGGGCCTTTCTGGATACAGAAAATGTTCGACTGCTGCCCTGGCCAACACATTCTCCAGATCTCTCACTGGTGGCCGAGCAACTGGCCCGTCGCAGTACGCCAGTCACTACTCTTGATGAACTGTGGTATCATGTTGAAGCAGCATGGACAGCTGTACCTGTACACGCCATCCAAGCTCTGTTTGACACAATGCCCAGACGTATCAAGGCCGTTATTACGGTCAGATGTGGTTGTTCTGGGTACTGATTTCTCAGAATCTCTGCACCCAAATTGCGTGTTCAGTTCTAGTATAATATATTTGTCCAATGAAACCCGTTTATAATCTGCATTTCCTCTTGGTGTAGCAATTTTAATGCCCAGTAGTGTAGCTATTAAGCGGGTGGTCGTAATGTTTTGGCTCATCACTGTTTGCGCGTTTCGAGGTTGATTACGTCATTTTTTGTCGAACATCGTCACAGGCTATGAAACATGGGTTCGTCAGTTCGAACTGGGAACAAAACAGAAGCTCATGAAGCGGTGTCTCACCACTTCTCCTCTGAGGATAAAGTTCAAAGCTGCGACCTCAGATGGTGAAGTCATGGTGCCGGTCTTCTGGGACTTTGAATAGGTTATTTTGTTTTATGTTCCCCCTCATGGTGCAGCTATCATCTCTGACCTCCCTTTGACAATGCTAGGCCTCATACAAGCCCACGTCCCCACAAGGAGCTCACAAACTGATCTTGCTCATCCCCTCTGCAGCCTGGATCTCGCACTTTTTTACTTCCATCTGTCTGGCACCCCGTGGGAAAGAGTACGTGGATGATGGGGAGTTTATAGAGGGAGCAAGTCGTTAGCTCCTACGTCGGCCGATAGAGTACTACCATAAGATGGCGTAAGTCAGTCTTATTGAAAGGAATATAGGGTTTTGTAGTCAGAAGGGTGAGCAATAGTATGGTGTATTTGAATCGCGAATAAAACCGATCCACTTTGAGAAAAGAATGATGCATTACTTATTGAACGGTTCTCGTATGTTTGGGTTTATTTGCAAGCGTTACAAGTGAAAATTGACTGGAATACTCTCTTTCAAATCCTGCAGATGGCAGAGGTAAAATACAGGGAGTGGAAAGCTATTTACAATTTGTACGAAAACCAGATGGCAGTTATAAGAGTCGAGGGACATGATAGGGAAGCAGTGGTTGGGAAGGGAGTGAGACAAGGTTGTAGCCTGTCCCCGATGTTATTCAGTCTGCACAATGATCAAGCAGTAAAGGAAACAAAAGAAAAATTCGGAGTGGGAATTAAAATCCATGGAGAAGAAATAAAAACTTTGAGGTTCGCCTATGACATTGTAATTCTGTCAGAGACAGCAAAAGAACTGGAAGAGCAGCTGAACGGAATGGACAGTGTCTTGAAAGGAGTATATATGATGAACATAAACAAAACCCAAACGAGGATAAGGGAATGTAGCCGAATTAAATCGAGTGATTCTGCGGGAATTAGATTAGGAAATGAGACGCTTAAAGTAGTAAATGAGTTTTGCTATTTGGGGAGCAAAATAACTGATGATGGTAGAAGTAGAGGGGATATAAAATGTAGACTGGCAATGCCAAGAAAACCGTTTCTGAAGAATAGAAATTTGTTAACATCGAGTATACATTTGAGTGTCAGGAAGTCGTTTCTGAAAGTACTTGTATGGAGTGTAGCCATGTATGGAAGTGAAACGTGGACGATAAATAGTTTAGACAAGAAGAGAATAGAAGTTTTCGAAATGTGGTGCTACAGAAGAATGCTGAAGATTAGATGGGTAGATTACATAACTAATGAGGAGGTATTGAATAGAATTGGAGAGAAGAGAAATTTGTGGAACAACTTGACTAGAAAAAGCGATCGGTTGGTAGAGCAAATTCTGAGGCATCAAGGGATCACCAATTTAGTATTGGAGGGCAGCGTGGAGGGTAAAAGTCGTAGAGGGAGACCTAGAGATGAATACACTAAACAGAATCAGAAGGATGTAGGTTGCAGTAGCTCCTGGGATTTGAAGAAGCTTGCACAGGATAGGGTAGGTTGGAGAGCTGCATCAAACCAGTCTCTGGCCTGAAGACCACAACAACAAGAACATGAGTGAAAAATAATAAACTTGGAATTATCTTGTTTTATTTCTGAGAATTAAACCAGAAAAACAATTATGTCTTTCAGTCTAGAGCTATGGCTAGTGTTGTGTCCTTATATGTGGCACCAAAGACGATGACGTTACACACCAGGAACGCATTTAGATCATCCTGGTACGGGGAGAGTGAAGCATCTGCGTGATCGCTAAAGCTTTTAACCAACGGTTCCTGGGCAGACCGTCCATTACCTACAGTACTGTGGTGAACCTTCTCATGAAATTCCGTGGAAGTAGCTACGTTACAGAAAAATGGAAAGCTGGAAAAACGGCTACAGATGAAGCGACATCAAGAGCCGTTCTGGCATCGCATCGTTCAGTAAGGGTCCAAAGCGCAGTATTCGCCACATTTAGAATGGAACCGTGGTCAGCCTTACATCAATAATGAGCATTTAGACACCCGTAAGCCGCACCCTTACAGAATCTAAATGCTAAAACATCAGAATCGGGAGCACACAAGCCAGACAAAAACCGCCGTTTCCCCTGTGAATCACCGCTTGCGGATGAAGCCATTTGCGTGTGAACGGAGAGGTAAATAAACAGAGTCAGAGATACTGATGTCAACCCCCACTGGATGGATCTATCGAAGTTAAGTGGTGGTCAGAAGTGAATGTTTGGTGGCAAATATGTTGTTCTAGTATTGTTCGGTTCTTCTTCATTCAGGTTGGAGTAACAGTAACCGCAGTTGTTAGAAGAAGACAGAACGTTCGGAATTTCCTTTCAGGACAATGATGTCCCAGATCATTACGGATTAGGTGTTCGGTATTACCTGGATATACAACTACCCCGATTTAAGCCCATTACATTTCAATCTACCGACACATGTGAAAGCAATGGCGCTGAAGATAGGAAACCCTGCATAGCTCAGGGAGCGGTCTGTGATGCCTGTTCACGTGTTGGTTAACGTCCATGATGAATGAGTGAAGCGGATAACAACAACCTTACAAAGTGCTGGACAACAGTTTGAGCGCGTACTGTAGACTTCATGTGTTATCTCCAGTATTTGCCTTGTTCTGTAGAAAATGCGACTTAACTCGAGATTGATAAACCTCTACTCAAATGAAAGGCACTATCTATCTGTTTGATACGTCACATGACCCTTTCCGTTCGAAAATTACTTGTTGCATTCAGGATGACACCTTCCAAAATGGCCGTCGCTTTGGTAACATAGCCTCACAGTTCCATCTCATACTACTTTAATTAAAATTTTTGTTTGGACCTGTTTTTAGTCTCGTAGTGTGGTTGCACACTTATGGGTCACCCTGTATGTAAGGAGAAAAGTACACGCACGCTCAAGTGCATTATACAGGGTGGGGCAAATAAAGGTGGCCTAGAGAACAGTGTTCCAGGGTACAAAGAAACACAGCAGAGGAAAGGAAATATACCGATTTATTTATTTTATTTACACGACAAGTTACGTTGGACCAAATTGAGGAGCAAATCTCCAAGGTCATGGAACGTGTCAGTACATGAAATTACAACATAAAAGTAATAACAGATAAAAATAAATGTTCATGAACCTGAAAAAAGTCAGTCCACAAGTTTAAGTAAACGCTATCAGCAATACAATAAGAATCAGCTTAATTTTTCAAGGAACTCCTCGACAGAATAGAAGGAGAGACCCATGAGGAAACTCTTTGGTTTCGATTTGAAGGCGTGTGGATTACTGCTAAGATTTTTGAATTCGAGTGGCAGCTTATTGAAAATGGATGCACCAGTATACTGCACACCTTTTTGCACAAGAGTTAAGGAAGTCCGATCCAAATGCAAGTTTGATTTCTGCCGAGTATTAACCGAGTGAAAGCTGCTTATTCTTGGAAATAAACTAATATTGGTAACAAGAAACGACAATGAGGAATATACATATTGAGAGGCCAATGCCAAAATACCCAGACTCGTGAACAGAGGTCGACAAGAGGCTCGTAAAGTCAAATGGTTGAAATGGCTCTGAGCACTATGGGACTTAACATCGGAGGTCATCAGTCCCCTAGAACTTAGAACTACTTAAACCTAACTAACCTAACGACATCACACACATCCATGCCCGAGGCAGGATTTGAACCTGCGACCGTAGCAGTCGCGCGGTTCCGGACTGAAGCGCCTAGAACCGTTCGGCCACCGCGGCCGGCAGAGGTTCGTAAACTCAAACCACTTATTGTCCGAACGGCCCGTTTCTGAGCCATAAATATCCTTCTAGAATGGGAAGAGTTACCCCAAAATATAATACCAAACGACATAATCGAATGAAAATAAGCAAAGTAGACTAATTTTCGTGTCGAAATATCACTCACTTCTAACACCGGTCGTGTAGTAAAAATGGCAGTATTAAGTCTTTGAACAAGATCCTGAAAGTGGGCTTTCCACGACAGCTTACTATCTGTCTGAACACCTAGAAATTTGAACTGTTCAGTTTCAGTAATCATATGCCCGTTCTGTGAAATTAAAACGTCAGGTTTTGTTGAATTCTGTGTTAGAAACTGTAAAAACTGAGTCTTACTGTGATTTAATGTTAGTTTATTTTCGACAAGCCATGAACTGAGGTCAAGTACTGCACTATTTGAAACCGAGCCAATGTTGCACACAACACCCTTTACTACCAAGCTAGTGTCATCAGCAAACAGAAATATTTTAGAGTTACCCATAATACTAGAGGGCATATCATTTATATAAATACGGTACAGGAGTGGCCCCAACACTGATCCCTGGGGCACCCCCCACTTCACAGTACCCCACTCAGATCCCACATCACCGCTGTTATCAACATTGTGAATAATGACCTTTTGCTGCCTGTTGCTAAAGTAAGAGGTGAACCAGTGTGAGCTACTCCCCATATTCCGTAATGGCCCAACTTCTGGAGCAATATTTTGTGATCAACACAATCAAATGCCGTAGTTAAATCAAAAAATACGCCAAGCGTTAGAAACTTTTTGTTTAGCCCATCCAGTACCTCACAGAGAAAAGAGAATATAGCATTTTCAGTTGTTAAACGACTTCTAAAGCCGAACTGTACATTTGATAGCAAATCGTATGATATAAAATGATCAATATCCTTACATACACGGCCTTTTCAATACCTTTAGCAAACACTGATGGCATAGAAATAGGTCTAAAATTATCTACATTATCCCTTTCTCCCTTTTTATAAAGCTTCTTTACTACTGAGTACTTTAATCGCTCAGGAAACCGACCATTCCTAAAGGAAAAATTACAAATATGGCTAAATACAGGGCTAACATGTACAGCACACTACTTTAATATTCTGCTAGACACTCCATCATAGCCATGAGAGTCCTTAGTCTTCAGTGATTTAATTATTGACTCAATCTTCCTCTTGTCTGTATCACAGAGGAGTATTTCAGACATCAATCTCGGAAAGGCATTTAGCAAGAAAGTTATATGATTTCCTGTAGAAACTAAACTTTTATTTAATTCACCAGCAATGTTCAGAAAATGATTGTTAAATACTGTACACATATCTGATTTATCAGTAACAGAAATATTTTAACTGCGAACTGACTTTATATCGTCGACCTTGTGCTGCTGACCAGACACTTCCTTCACAACTGGCCATATGGTTTTAATTTTATCTTGTGATTTATCTATTCTATTTGCATACCACATACTCTTTGCCTTGCTAATAACATTTTTAAGCACCTTTCAATACTGTTTGTAATGGGCTACTGTAGCTTGATTGTGACTACTTACTTACCGAAGTATAGCAGATGCTGAAAGTGACCATCATTCTTGGCAGTTTTGGTGCCTGGTCAGCAAGGTGCTGGAGGCAGATCGAAGCTGGACTATTGGAACTGCTGCAGTCTCATCTGAAATGTTCTGTTGCAGTTCTTAAAGACTGTGAGGGGTGTCTCGATACACATTAACATCAGGGCTCCCCACACAATGTAATCGCACACTGACAACTCAAGTGACCTGAGTGGCAAGCTAGCACCGCAACCAGACTACGGGTGCAGGTGGAGCATTCGTCCGTATGATCGATATAATATACCGGTCTCTTGCGACAGGCATCGGGTTGATTTGCTAGGACCCTGAAGCATTTTCTGGTGAACTGCAGCCACATTTTCTGATTTGCGGCCACATTTCGGAAAGTTTTCTGACTTGTTCAAAACAGATCCTGTCTGATACCGTTCTCCGACTTAGCTTTACATTGCACTATTTGCTGGCACTTCGACACCATTAAAAGTTTCAGCAAACAACCGATCACATTATTTCCACGACTTCGTTGTCACGTGACTTTCTACAACGAACACTCGCTACCCCCTTGTGAGTACCATCGTCCCCTTTGCACAGCTTCACTCACACTGACAGTCCCCACTACGCGCTCAACCGGTGTGGATCGTGTGCTAGGTGTACACGTTGTGAGCGCGTCACGGGATGTGGTTATCTGCATACATGCGCAGCCAGTCGTACCCACTGGTAATTAATGCTGTGGGCTTTCAAATGTGACACGTAGCAAGTTTTGTGACTACAGTGAGTAGCAGTCTCAGGTCCGCATAAAGGAGCTTGCTACATTCCCAAATGGAAAAATGGAACCCACTCCCAAATTGTTTGAAATGATCCGAGCTCTGTGGCAGACTCAAATATCAAACTGCCCACAGTAAAACTTTTAGGTTCTCGTGTAAGGAAAGAAAAGTAAAGAACAGAAAGAAATCCTCAATTTGCGCAATGAGCGATTTTCAAGAATCAATCGAATCTTTATTTTGTGTTTTATTCTTCAATGGTTATCCACTAATTCAGTACTTTCTCTTTCATTTCAGGGTGATAATGCATTTACCTTCGATGGCGAAGTCGTTATCACAGCAACTCCTAATTTCACTGTCAATGCGGAAATAAAGGAGCTGAAGTTACACCTTCACAAAGACATCACAGTGACAGGCGTCACAGTTAAGTACGGCATAGGCAGCCTCACAGCAACTCCTCAGACAGAAGCCGTGGGTGACAGTGAGATCTACACCATTACGCTGGGCACTGCCATCACATCCCAAGAAGGGGTGGACCCCACTAACCTATTAGTCATCGATATTGACTACACCGGTATTCTCAATGATGATATGCGTGGTTTCTACAGGAGCTGGTACAACGAAAGTGGCGCCGTGACGTAAGTATACACTACATAGTTTCTCCATTTTTTCTACATCAATGTTTTGTGATAGTGAATAGCAATGAACGCATTAGAGGACAACACAATGGATAAATCAAAGTGAGTATCACAGTTACGTGCCAAATTTTGAGGAGACGTTCATCACATAAAAAGCATTAAATAATTAAACTGTCAGTCCATTCTGAACTGAAACCTACCAACAGCATCAGTATGGTGTCTGATCGTCACGGGTACGGAGGTATTTTGTATTCGATGTGTTATGGAAGCCAGCTGGTTCCGAATGTCATCTTGAGGAACTTCTCGCCGTACCAAAAACACGCGAAGTGTCAGTTCTTTAGATTGCTGACTGGAGGCTAGTATGACAGTATATGATTGCCATCGCACCCTGTACGTGGTTTACAGATGGGATTTTACGGGCCCACACAAGCCAGTCAGGGATCCGTATACTACTCAAGTCGTTAGAACTGTGAACTACTGTGTGTGGTCTGTCATTATCCTTATGGGATATGATGTTTGGTACCCTGCTCATGAAGGATATGACAACAAGGTGTACCATTCTTGCTAGCATTCACATTTCCATCAACAATTAACAAATTAGTCTCCCATCTACACTCATGCTCATGAATTAAGGATAACTGCAGAATGTGGTGCCATACAACGTGGCACTACAGAAAACTGGCCCTAATAGCATAGGCACATAGGTAACACACATTATACAGATCTGCAAGTCCTCGGTATTGGTGATAAGTTGAGAAAACCGTCCCGAAACACATGTGCTACAAAATGCCACTGTTTCCTGCGTATGTACCCCGACATCAATATGGGATATGATCACCATACACACGTACACAGGCCGCATAACGGGTTGGTATACTCTGGATCAGGTGGTCGAGCAGCTGCTGGGGTATAGCCTCCCATTCTTGCACCCGTGCCTGTCGGAGCTCCTCAAGTGTCCTAGGGGTTTGAAGACGTGCAGCGATACGTCCACCGAGAGCATCCCAGACGTGTTCGATGAGATTAAGGTCTGGAGAACAGACAGGCCACTCCATTCGCCTGATATATTCTGTTTCAAGGTATTCCTCCACGATGGCAGCTCGATGGGGCCGTGCGTTATCATCCATCAGGAGGAAGATGGGATTCGCTGCACCCATGAAAAGGCGAACATACTGGTGTAAAATGACGTCCCGATACACCTGACCTGTTACACTTCCTTTGCCAAAGGCATGCAGGGGTGTACGTGCACCAATCATAATCCCGCCTCACACCATCAAACCATGACCTCCATACATGTCCCTTTCAATGACATTAAGTGGTTGGTATCTGGCTGGCTCTGAGCACTATGGGACTTAACTACTGAGGTTATCACTCCCCTAGAACTGAGAACTATTTAAATCTAACCGACCTAAGGACATCACACACATTCATGCCCGAGGCAGGATTCGAGCCTGCGATCGTAGCGGTCGCGCGGTTTCAGACTGTAGCGCCTAGAAACGCTCGGCTACTCCGGCTGGCGGTTGGTATCTGGTTCCTGGTTCACGCCATATAAAACCCGGCGAGAATCACTGTTCAGACTATACTTGGACTCATTCGTGAGCATAACCTGGGACCTCTGTTCCAATGACCATGTACTGTGTTCTTGACACCAGGCTTTACGGGCTCTCCTGTAATCAGGAGACAGTGGAACGCACCTTGCAGATCTCGGGGCGATTAAAACCATGTCTGTTCAGTCGTCTGTAGCCTTTCCACCCTGAACACCTTTTTTTGGAAAATGGTGAATAAAGTTGAATTCTCTGTATACTTGGGCATAGTAGACACTGGGAAAAATAAGAAAAAAACTTTTCCATAAAAAACGTCGCGGGAAAACAACTAGCACAATCGTGAGGGTCAGGTTTTATTTCACCAAAATTATTCTCTGACTTCCTGCTATTTGTTTGATATTATAAGTTATCTGAGGAACAGTTATGAATAAAAAAATATTCTTTTATTACTTTTATTTATTAGTTATTGGTTCAAATGGCCCTGAGCACTATGGGACTTAACATCTGAGGTCATCCGTCCCCTAGAACTTAGAACTACTTAAACCTAACTAACCTAAGGACATCACACACATCCATGCCCGAGGCAGGATTCGAACCTGCGATCGTAGCGGTCGCGCGGTTTCAGACTGAGGCGCCTAGAACCGCTCGACCACACCGGCCGCCTATTAGTTATTATAAAAAATGTTACGTAGATTGCAAATCATATTCTGTGGCAAAAAAATTAAAAATAAAATTTTAGTTATTTATTTTGTAACACAAAGTCATGGTTCAGACTGCTTCACTTTTCGTGAAATAATTTGAAACAACCCTTTCCTTTTGCAAACGTAAGTACTGATTGCATTTTGTGCACTTTGTCTTTGTTCTGGAACTGCAGCGCTCATACTGACATGTTCGTTGATGACAAAATGTCATCCACTGTCGGCCAAACCTGGTTTCGGATGGGGTTTGTAAACTTTTGCCTTTGTGGAGATACTTAATGTATCATCTAACGGTGTTTTAAAGTCTTCAGCTCCCCTCTTTCTGTATGGACATGACAGAAGAGCCTCAGCTAGAGACATTCTAAATTTCAACAGATCCATAATGTTCTTTTTGGCAGTCTGGTTTTCACGACAGTGCTCTCTGTAGAGAAACCAGCAGTTGACCTCTGAAAGGTCTATGAAATGCAGCAAGCACTTGAGCGTCCATTTTCTGGTTCTGAACCACGTTCGGTAACACTCAACCTGCTGGTCATGAATGTCTACGCCACCCATATTGGCATTGTACTGCTGAATTACAAAAGGGCAATCGACATCAAGATAGTGACCTCCTGCTTACACCACCTTTGAACTTTACATTTTGGCTCAGTGCCAGCACAAGTGGATGCTATCACGACCCTCTGTCTTGCCACTCAGTAATTACTACAGCGTCATTTGCTCTAACATTAGAATGACACTCTCCTCTTTTCATTCTTCCCTCTTTCAAATTAACATTCTTAATTTTGTTTACCATCATTGTGCCAGTAGCCTCAATTCCTTTCTCCTTAGGCTTTGCTAAGAGAGGAATTGTGGTAAAGTACCTATCAAAATAAACAAAACTTCATTGTGGGAGAGTCTGTGTTAGTCGTAAAATAACAGAAGGGCCTAATCCTAGTGACTTACCACCCAAAGGTGTAGTAGCCCCTGATAAATTTCAAAATCCAACACTATACCTGATGCTGAGGCCATGATAAAGTTTTTAAGACCTACAGGCCTTGGTTTTCCTTTAACATATTGCTTCAGTTTGCAACGCCCAGTAAAAGGGATCATTTGCTCATCAATACTGTAGTCTTTAAAGCTGCAAGGCAAACTGTGACATCTTCTTGCTGTGTCGATCACTGGCTGAACTTTCCACAGTCTATTAGTTTTAGCCTCTTCAGGTGGTTTTATACTATCAACAAAGTGCACATTATTCCTGAGTGCAAGGAACCGGTCTCTAGACATAGTGTCACTAATAGCTGATAAAGAAATAGATTTCTTCCAGTACATGGGTAGCCTAGGATACCTTATGCACCCTATCATTAAATTTATCCCAAAAACACCTTCAGTTTATGAGCTGTAGTCCCTAGGGATTTCCCTGTCTGCAATTTCCCTGTCTTTGCAACACTATTCATATTTGTATATTTCGCTGCCTTTTCAAAAAACTTTTCATTGAAATATTCACAGAAATATTCAGCAGGAGTTCCAATTGGTGAAGGACTCTAGAATTAAAAAGAAGATATTTTAGTACGAAAGTGGGAATGATACACGAAATAGGTAACTCAGATCGCACCTCTTTGTCACTGACCTCAGCAGCACTGTAATTAATGTTTGGTGGATGAAACATCTGAACAAAATTTGATCTCCGAAAAAGCAGTGGTCTGACACCTTCTGTGACACTGTGTGAACTCCTGCGCTCTTCAGGAACTTCTTCGGCACTCAAATCATCATCAGACAAGTCGTCTGCCTGCTGAATATTTGAAGGAGGAGGAACAAACTCGTCTTCTTCATCTGACGAAATGCCACTCAAATCCGAATCCTCTAATAGAGAACGGATTTAACTGTCTGATAAACCTGCATACAATAACGGGAATGTGCATAAAAACTTTCCCATTCAAAACTGTATGAAAGCAGTACTATAGCGAGGCCAATGACACAATCAACAACACCCGTTCGAGGATGAAGTTACACAGTCAACACCTAACCCGCACAATCATGCTAGTACAAATTTAACGCACAATTACTGTGCAAAGATATGAAGTTACCAGTAATTATCAATATCACAACGTTGTACACACTATAACAAATAACCAGATCCAGCAAATCGCCGAAACAATTCCATTTAACTTAATTATGAGCTACTAACCAGGCGCCGGCATAATGCTCACTTCTCGATCAACTTAAACAACATGTACTGCAATCTGTTGGCGCCGAATGGCAACATAAACATGAGAAACGCCAAGCGCACAACCTGCACAATCGTTGCAGGTCGGTTGGAAGCAAGGCAAGAGATTCAGTTTGTCGTAAAAAAATAAAAACCGAACCCGCACGATCGTGTGGGTTCGGGTGGAAACGGGTAGACTGTGCGTCTGGAGACAACTGTTCCAGTGGCTGCAGTAAGGCCCCGAGCAAGACTACCTGCAGTACTCCGTGGCCGTCTGCTGGCACTGATGGTGAGATATCGGTCATCTTGTGGTGTTGTACACTGTGGACGTCCCGTACTGAAGCGCCTGGACACGTTTCCTGCCTGCTGGAATCGATGCCATAATCTTGAGATCACAATTTGTGGCAGACGGAAGGCCCGTGCTACGACCTACTGTGTTTGACAAGCCTCCAGTCGCTATAGTATTCTACTCCTCATAACGTCATCAATATGTGTTCTTTGAGCCATTTTCAGCACACAGTCACAATTATCACGCCTGAAAACGTCTGCACACGTAATCGCTGCACCGTACTCTGACATGCACCAACACACCTCTGCGTATGTGGACTGCTGTCAGCGCCACCGTGCGACGACCGCAGTAAAAATGCACAGCATGGTCATACCCTGAGGTGCTTTAAACCCCCAAACCGTCCACCAGAGCGTTGTTTCACCATGTATCACCATTATCCCTAATTTATGAGCATGAGTTTACTTGTACATCTGCATATATATTCCACAATCCTCATGATCCTTAAGCGAAATGTATGTTGGCGGAAGTAGAATCGTTCTGCTGTCGGTCTCAGATGCCGGTTCTCTACATTTGCACAATAGTGCCTTACGAAAAAAAGAGCATTCTCCCCCCCCCCCCCCCCCCCGGGGTTCTGACTTGAGTTCAGGAAGCATCTACGTGATACCTGTGTGCTGATGGAACCTACCGGTAACAAATCTAGGAGCACGCCTCTGAATTGCTTCAAAGTTTTCCTTTAATCCGACCTAGCGCAGATCCGAAACACTCGAACAATACCGAAGAATGGAAAGCACTAGCGTTTTATTCGCCGTTTCCTCTTATGTATGAGCTACACTTTCCCAAAATTCTCCCAATAAAACGAAGTCGAGTATTCGCCTTCCCTACCACCAGATTGACGTGATCATTCCGCATCATGTCTTTATGCAACGTCACGCCTAGATATTTAATCGAAGTGACAAGCAGCACCCCACTAATACTGTATCCGAACACTGCAGCCCTGTTTTTCCTACTCATTAACTTACATTTTTCCACATTTAGAGCAAGCTGCCATTCATCACACCAATTAGAAATTTTGTCCACGTCATTTTGTATGTTTCTACAGTCACTCAACGATGACACCTTCGCGTACACCACAGTATCATCGGCGAACATCCGTAAATTGCTGCTCACTCTCTCCGTCGGGTCATTTATGTATATAGACAATAAAAGTACTCCTGTCCCACTTCCCTGGCGCACCCCTGACGAAACCCTTGTGTGGGATGAACACTTGTCGTCGAAGACTGCGTACTAGGTTCTATTATTTAAAAAGTCACTCACTTATCTGGGAACCTAAATCTTACGCTCGAATCTTCGTCAACGAACTGCTGTGGGGAACCGTGTCAAATGCTTTTCACAAATCTAGGGAGTACAGAATCTGCCTGCTGTCCTCCATACATTGTTTGTAGGATATCTTGTGAGGAAAGGGCAACCTGAGTCCCTTGTTGTCGTATCAAACAGCTGTCCACATCGCAATTCCAGGAGCTGAAGTGATAATTGTCTCAAGAATCGTCGGGGCATACATTTTGCGGGCCGCTGTGGTCGAGCGGTTGTAATCGCTTCAGTCGGGAACCACGCAGTTGCTACGGTCGCAGGTTCGAATCCTGCCTCGCGCATGGATGTGTGTGATGTCCTTAGGTTAGTTAGGTTCAAGTAGTTCTAAGTCTAGGGGACTGATGACCTCAGATGTTAAGTCCCGTAGTGCTTGGAGTCATTTGAATTTTTCGAGAATCCCTGCTTCCCGTGACATTTCAGAAGGACACTTCGGCGTCGATCTGATCGCCACAGACAGGGGCGTACATGATTGTTGAACAGCACACAATGACACTCGATGTCCCCGCTAACTCTGGCTCCTCACCATGCAGGCTTCAGTTGATGGCGTCAGCTGTAAACGACGCATGGCAATTTGAAATCTCAACTCACCATCCAGTAATGCATTCCATACGGTTCGTGGTGACTCATTTCCCGTAACCCTTGACTGGATTTCGTCAGTTTTCGCCTATCAGAGATAGTCGAAAATCATATGGTCTTCTCGTGGTGTTGTGATTATGGAAAGACTAGTGACTATTCTTCTTGCCAGACTGATGAGTCCATTATGTCACCACCCATGCTGCAGTCAATGCACTCAGCCAACTGTCTGTGCAATCAGGTGGTGAGAAGCTATCCTGTCCATTGTGTCAATGATTCGGTGTTGCTCAAAGATGTGAATCAGCTCTTTCTGCACGTCCTCTGTGTTGACGGGCTCCTCCTGGAAAGTTTCAGTAACATAGGACATTCGAAAAGTCGTCAAGGGCTCACACCATTCTTCATATGTGGGAATGGCTTTTTACTGCACTGAAAATACTGGAAATGAGCTGACATCAGGATGAAACTGTAGTCAACACTGAAATATAGATTTGGTAGCATGGTTTCAGTTGTTCATGTAACACTTTCCATTTCGGTCAATGTATGCAACAGAGGTCTCTATGAGCTCTATTTGGGTGACTTTCGGATGGCAGATATTTCGTTCCGTTTCTTCTGGTGGAAAAAAATTTATGGCTATTAATTAGTCGTGGATGAGATAGTGGCGTAAGATTCTTAATTAACAGGCTTGAGCCAGTTCCACAAGCTGAATTCCAAATGCATTTGTAGAGTGTCATAGACTGAGGACGTGTGACATTACTGATGGTGATCCACTGGTTGCACAAGAAAGGTACGCCCGGATGCACTGTTGGAGGTTTGCTAAAACAGTTAGCCACGTCTGTTAGTGTCTTTTTAGATTATAAAGTAAAAAAATGTTTGTTTGATTGCCATACTTCCTTCGCTTCTATCCTCAAAAGATACCAATAATTATGCTAGCGACGAAGTAACAGCAGAAAGTAAGTAAAACGTTGAAGTTATCTGTGTGTCTGCACTAGGTCCCGCTTTACAGCTTGTCTGAGATGTCCCCATACCCAGGTCAAAACAGTATATTGTACGTTGAAGTTATCTGTGTGTCTGCACTAGGTCCCGCTTTACAGCTTGTCTGAGATGTCCCCATACCCAGGTCAAAACAGTATATTGTTTATTGAGTACTTATGTATAAAAACTACGCACGTAGCAGATCAGAACATGCACCATTGCTCCTTACACGGGATACCATGTCCTTCTTGATATCTTGTGTTGCATTTCAGGAGTTCCCTCGAAAGGCCTTTTTTTAGTTCACATTAGTCTAGTACCGAAGATGAGCCACGTAATGAGATTCATGGCATTGTAAGATTCGGGCCTCGTGATGATTATTTCATTGGGGCTAAAGATGTTGCTGAACCATGCCTAATCCAGTGGCCTCGAAATTATTCACCAAGCAGTTCGTTTATGCTGGGACTCCATTCCTATTGTAGCTAAACAAGGTATATAATTATGTTGTCTTTGAGCTGAGATGTTAACCATGTTTGCATTCCTCAATAAGAAATAATATTCGTATATCCTCAAAAAAAAAAATTGAAAGGACAGTTACCGTGATGACATCCCGGCCCATATTATAACATGAGGCACGTTCCTTTCCAACTCTTGCTCATAATAGGAATTTTCCTTAGACTAGAATACTGTATTCCCCCTGTGTAAATTGCAGTATTTCAAACATTCATCAGATAGTAACACTCTTGGGCAAACTGTCCATTAGGAAAGCGTGCCAATAAAGCACGTCAGACTGCAGTCTTGCAGTTCCCTGTAGTTGTCAGGTAATTCACTCACAGTCATCAGCCTAAATTCTCTAATTTTCAAATCTTTGCAAAAGCAAAGGTCCCGAGTTCGAGTCTCGGTCCGGCACACAGTTTTAATCTGCCAGGAAGTTACATATCAGCGCACACTCCGCTGCAGAGTGAAGATCTCAATCTGGAAAGTACTTGCTGTTCAGCTGAACTTCTCTAAATGGATTTTAATGGAGACTGCTTTGTTGACTGTGCGATTGGGGCAGACGTTGTTTCCTTACAGCCACTGTGTGGCCTATCTTTGACACCCTCTGAAACGAAAGCATGTTTTTTCCCAACCAAGCAGGATTGCTTTGGATCAAATGGCTCTGAGCACTAGGGGACTTAACTGCTGAGGTCATCAGTCCCCTAGAACTTAGAACTACTTAAACCTAACTAACCTAAGGACGTCACACACATCCATGCCCGAGGCAGGATTCGAACGTGCGACCGTAGCGGTCACGCGGTTCCATACTGTAGCACCTAGAACCGCTCGACCACCCCGGCCGGCCAGGATTGCTTCGCACACCTGTATACACGCCCATAATCGCCCCTCATCAATGGAAATGTATCCGCACACATCGGTCACGACTTTGCAACTACAACAATCCAGTACCGAAAAAAAGCAACACTAGCATCAATACTTTCTCTCAGCTTCAGAGTAGAGATACAAATAAAACTGCTGCGCATTTCCCCAACTACACAAGGCCAAGAAAAGTAAAGTGACTTCTTGGGTACCGTATATGTTCTCTTTTCTACCATCGCAAACAAGATGCAGGGTGTTTCTATGACTGTGATACTTATCTTAATGGATAGTGGAGAATGGTAAATCCATCATTTTGAAATAAAGAACCCTTGCCCACAACTACTGAGTCGAAAGTTATAAGCAAAAATCGTAAAATTTCAAATTTATCATTGTTCTACTGAAGGTGATAACCTCCTCATTGTTTCAGCTCTCACAGTCGATTCATACATTGCACAATACTCAAAACCACACCTAGTCCCCAGGCACAGTGTCCCATCCTTCTTGTCCTTCATACTCCACACCCTCTCCTAACACTTATTGGGAACTTACTATCATGCACAACAATATTCATTGTCTACAAAACATGTTTTGTTGTGAATATAAGAACGAACTGAGCCCTCTTCTGGCGTCTGTTTACAGTAGGTCGCTAGAACAATGAACTTTGTCCGATGACTATTAAAATTAGAAGCTTATTCCAATCTACGAGAGGGTCGATAATGGATTTACTGAAGTAGGTTCTTATTTAACTAATATACAGGGTGGTCCATTATAGTGACCGGGCCAAATATCTCGCGAAATAAGCATGAAACGAAAAAACTACAAAGAACGAAACTCGTCTAGCTTGAAGGGGGAAACCAGATGGCGCTATGGTTGGCCCGCTAGATCGCGCTGCCATAGGTCAAACGGATATCAACTGCGTTTTTTTAAATAGTAACCCCCATTTTCTATTACATATTCGCGTAGTATGCAAAGAAATATGAATTTTTTAGTTGGGCCACTTTTTTCGCTTTGTGATAGACGGCACTGTAATAATCACAAACGTATAAGTACGTGGTATCACGTAACATTCCGCCAGTGCGGTCAGTATTTGCTTCGTGATACATCACCTGTGTTAAAATGGACCGTTTACCAATTACGGAAAAGGTCGATATCGTGTTGATGTATGGCTATTGTGATCAAAATGCCCAACGGGCGTGTGCTATGTATGCTGCTCGGTATTCTGGACGACATCATCCAAGTGTCCGGACCGTTCGTCGGATATTTACGTTATTTAAGGAAACAGGAAGTGTACAGCCACATGTGAAACGTCAACCATGACCTGCAACAAATGATGATGCCAAAGTAAGTGTTTTAGCTGCTGTCGCGGCTAATCCGCACATCAGTTGCAGACAAACTGCGCGAGAATCGGGAATCTCAGAAACGTCGGTGTTGAAAATGCTACATCAACATCGATTGCACCCGTACCAAATTTCTGTGCACCAGGAATTGCATGGTGACGACTTTGGACGTCTTGCACGTTCTGCCACTGAGCGCAAAAGAAATTACGAGACAATGACAGATTTTTTGCACGCGTTCTATTCAGCGACGAAGCGACATTCACCAACAGCGGTAACGTAAACCGGCATAATATGCACTATTGGGCAACGGGAAATCCACGATGGCTGCGACAAGTGGAACATCAGCGAACTTCGAGGGTTAATGTATGGTGCGGCATTATGGGAGGAAGGATAATTGGCCTCCATTTTATCGATGGGAGTCTAAATGGTTCAATGTATGCTGATTTCCTACGTAATGTTCTACCGATGTTACTCCAAAATGTTTCACTGCATGACCGACTGGTGATGTGCTTCCAACATGATGGATGTCCGGCACATAGGTCGCGTGCGGTATTATTTCATGACAGGTGGATTGGTCGCCGAAGCACCAAACCATGTCCCGCACGTTCACCGGATCTGACGCCCCCGGATTTCTTTCTGTGGGTAAAGTTGAAGGATATTTGGTATCGTGATCCATCGACAACGCCTGACAACATGCGTCAGCGCATTGTCAATGCATGTGCGAACATTACGGAAGGCGAACTACTCGCTGTTGAGAGGAATGTCGTTACACGTATTGCCAAATGCATTGGGGTTGACGGACATCGTTTTGAGCATTTATTGCATTAAAGTGGTAGTTACAGGTAATCCCACTGTAACAGCTTGCGTTCTCAGAAATTATAAGTTCACAAAGGTACATGTATCGCATTGGAACAACCGAATTTAAACTTTCAAACGTACCTACGTTTTGTATTTTCATTTAAAAAAACATATCTGTTACCAACTGTTCGTCTAAAATTGTGAGCCATATGTTTGTGACTATTACAGCGCTATCTATCAAAGCGAATAAAGTGGTCCAACTAAAACATCCATATTTCTTTACGTACTACACGAATACGTAATAAAAATGGGGTTCCTATTTTAAAAAACTCAGTTGATATCCGTTTGACCTATGGCAGCGCCATCTAGCGTGCCAACCATAGCGCCATCTGGTTTCGT
The DNA here is from genome assembly GCF_021461385.2 of Schistocerca piceifrons. NCBI lineage: Eukaryota > Metazoa > Arthropoda > Insecta > Orthoptera > Acrididae > Schistocerca > Schistocerca piceifrons. The sequence continues at coordinate 492,663,189 of NC_060142.1, forward strand.
CCTTCAAGGTAGACAAGTTTCGGTCTTTGTAGTTTTTACGTTTGACGCTTATTTCGTGAGTTATTTGGCCCGGTCACTATCAATGGACCACCCTGAATATATAGTGGGTGTCCCATTTATCTTGACCACCCTAAATAACTATTTGTCCAGATGCAAATCACAAAATGTTTTAAGAAAATGTTCTTTAGCCGTCGGGGGGACATCAATCAGCATGACTGTTTTCGTTGTATCTTTGTTTTATTTTACAAAGATATAAACATTGGTTTGACTTTTTTAAATAGTACCCTGTATTTTTTATTAGGTAATTCATTTCCTCTCCTAAAGACCTATTCAAAAATGTATCACGGTGTACCATTCACTGAAACACAACGTTATTAATAACACAACACAACTTTGACGTTGACGCTCCCAGAGCTTAGTGCAGGTACTCGGGGTAATGGAACACATCCACGTGCTGACGTTGACAGAGGACATAACACAAGTAGAATGCACGCCCATCATTCCGTCAACCATCGTCAGTTGAAGAGTTGTCTGAGTAGAATGTACACCAACGAAGAGAAGGTAGAAATGCTACTCATCTATAGGGAATGTAAGTTAGCAGAACAGTAATTGCAATACTGTTTTCTTATGTACAGGTACATTTAGTACAGTAGCTTAGTCCTTTAAAATACTGTTGCGTAGAGTAGGCATACAGTAAAGGCTGTACTTCCTACAAACTGTATCGACATAACGTTTCTTTTATTGTTGTTGTTGAAGGTAGGCGAAGTACAGAGAGCGATATCCTGACATGAACCCACCTTCCCGAAGGATGTTTTCTCGTCTTGTTGCGACGCTTCAGGAAACGGAAAGTTTCAACGAACGACAACGCAATCGTCGTAGCACTCGCACAGACGAAGCTGCCGAAGTTACTGTTCTCGCTTGCGTTGCTATGAATCCACATGTGAGCACACAACAGCTTGAACACGAGATTAGCATTCCTAAAACCAGTGTACATTGTATTCCTGCACGTCACCGGTTTTATCCTTACCATGAACACCTATATCAAGAATTGCATGGGAATGATTTCCAGAGTCGTATACAGTTCTGTCAGTGGGTACAGCAGCAAATCCTCGCCAACCCGAACTTGTTCGCCATGAATGTTCTTTCTCAAACAAATGACAGGTAAATACAAGGAACATGTATTATTGGTCCAGTGACAACCCACCATGGCTTAGACAGGTGGAACTTCAGCGTCAATGGAGAGTTAACGTCTGGTGTGGGATGCTTGGTACTACAATTATTGGCCCTTATTTCATCAATGGTAGTCTAAACGATACAGAGTATGCCAACTTCCTCAGACGAATTCTTCCTCCTCTTCTGCATGAAGTGCCGTTAAGAACCAGAATGCTTATGTGGGATCAACACGATGGATGTCCAGCACATAACGCTTTGCGTGCACGTCGTGTTCTGAACCGAAGGTCGAGGAGGAACAGTTACTGAGCTCGTAGGTAGCACACCGCGCCTCGTACACGTCCACTGCGGCGCTCGGGGGCACTGCACGAAGTTAAGACACCTGAAGATGGGCGTATTAGAACCAGAAACCGGTTGTGTGACAATAAGAGAAGTTTACAACTGTAGCGGTATTTTCAACCTCTGGGCTAAATTTGCAGGCTTGGAACACTGAAGAAATTGGTAGTACGAATAGTAAAATTTCTGAAGTCTGCGACAAATTTATGAAAGAGAAATGAGTGCAGGAACGAAAATTAGAACATCCAGAATGCAGACTTCGCATTTTAAGTAGACTTGACTGCACACTTCCCACAGTAAGACACTAAAAAGTAACTTCTCCTGATTTGATGGGGAAGTGTTTAAAAATAATATTGCGTTGTAGAAGGGACACGTTCTGACAAAATACAATCCATTTCTCTAAGCTCACTGTCGTTCAAGAAAACGTGAGCTTTGAGAAATTCATTGTGGCCTTGAAAGGATTAAGAGGATAGTTTTCTAAAGGTTACATCCATTTTCGAGGTGTTTTCGAGATCTTTGTCGTTTTAGTTGCATGCGTTCCTGTACGTGTACATATTTAACTGACTTTCCTGCAAGATAATTCCAGTTCTAATGACAAATCGTTTTACATTAAAGCGCCCAGGACATCTAAAATGCTTTCCTTAGGTTACGCTTCCAGCTCTCCATAATGAGGTTGCGTAAGTGTTACAATATTTTGATCGACTTGTTTTTGTGAATGACCTTTATTCGATTATGAAACTAAGTAAGTCACGATTACGTGGCAACTTGAATGTGAAACTCTGTGAAACTGTCTGCGTCTGTGTGCAAGCCGACGGATTGTACCACACGAAAAGTGTGTTTTCAGTGCGCTACAAAATAAATAAAACCAAAAATTTCTTTTGTTTGTGGTGTATGCAACTGAGAAATGTGAAATATAAAACCAAGACGACTGCACTGTCATTTAAATGCGGTACATCCGCAGTTTTCCCTTCTTCTCCCTCCTGACGCTCAGACAGCGCGGCGTGGCGATGGACGAAATGTACACCGAGGCTGAGCCCTTTAGCACTTATGAGCGGGCATGGCCCAAAAGCCGAAATGTTGGCCACCCGTGTCGTAGACGCATTGGGGAGTCTGCACTGATACACCAAAAAATCGGGGAACTTCATTCACGATGTTGTAATGGTTACTTCCAAATACGATAACTCATTTCTGAAATTCTTCATGTCTCTGTGTAGATCCATCACTCCATTGATTCCATACAACAAACTTGATATGTCCTGCACTGGTTTAAGCACAGTCAGAGCGCAGTCCAGGTAAACAATGTTGAACAAGCACGTAAACAATATCTCCTCCCTGTAGTAAGCTGATAACAGGAACTGTTTGCATTAGTTCGTGGTAATCACTGAATTAACACAATTACGTAAATTGGCAGAGTGCTGCAATAATGGATGAATTCAATGTCACAGTCCACTCTTTAGCAGAACAGTAACAATGTGAGATAATGGCAACAGCCAATACCAAAGTCAGAATGAAATTAAGTTTCAATACCAAAGTCCTTTAGCAGCTCCCGCCGTATTGGTTACTTTCTGGCGATTCCACAGGAAGCGGTGACTAGATGCGGTACGGTGTCCCTGGTTCCTATGTTCCCTTAGCGTGAGTTCTGATTAATAAACCGCTCATGTGATCGACACCTTGACCAGTGGGCTTGAAGGAAAAGACTAGCCTAGAGAGGCTCGGCGAAAGCCTAAATACGCTACTGGCCATTAAAATTGCTGCACCAAGACGAAACGTAGATGATAAATGGCTATTCATTGGACAAATATCTTATACTAGAACTGACATGTCATTACATTTTCATGCAATTTGGGTGTATAGATCCTGAGAAATCAGTACCCATAATAACTACCCCTGGCCGTAATAACGGCCTTGATATGCCTGGACATTGAGTCAAACAAAGCTTGGATGACGTGTACAGGTACAGTTACCCATGCAGCTTCAACACGATACCACAGTTCATCAAGAGAAGTGACTGGCGTATTGTGACGAGCCAGTTCCTCGGCCACCATTGACCAGACTTTTTCCATTGGTGAGAGATCTGGAGAATGTGCTGGCCAGGGCAGCAGCCGAACATTTTCTGTATCCAGAAAGACCCGTACAGGACCTGAAAAATGCGGTCGTGTATTATCCTATTGAAATGCAGGGTTTCGCAGGGATCGAATGAAAGGTAGAGCCACGGGTCGTAACACATCTGAAATGTAACGTCCACTGTTCAAAGTGCCGTCAATGCAAACAAGAGGTGACCGAGACGTGTAACCAATGGCACCTCATACCATCACGACGGGTGAAACGCCAGTATGGCGATGACGAATACACGCTTCCAATGTGCGTTCACCGTGATGTCGCCAAACACAGATGCGACCATCATGATGCTGTAAACAGAACCTGGATTGATCCGAAAAAATGACGTTTTGCCATTCGTGCACCCAGGTTCGTCGTAGAGTACACCATCGCAGGCACTCCTGTCTGTGATGCAGCGTCAAGGGTAACCGCAGCCATGGTCTCCGAGTTGATAGTCCATGCTGCTGGAAACGTCGTCGAACTGTTCGTGTAGATGGTTGTTGTCTTGCAAACGTCCCCATCTGTTGACTCAGGGATCGAGACGTGGCTGCACGATCCGTTACAGCCATGAGGATAAGATGCCTGTCATCTCGACTGCTAGTGATACGAGGCCGTTGGGATCCAGCACGGCGTTCCGTATTACTCTCCTGAACCCACCGATTCCATATACTGCTAACAGTCATTGGATATCGACCAACGCGAGCAGCAATGTCGCGATACGGTAAACCGCAATCGCGATAGGCTACAATCCGACCTTTATCAAAGTCGGAAACGTGATGGTACGCATTTCTCCTCCTTACACGTTGTTGTGACGTTTCACCAGGCAACGCCGGTCAACTGCTGTTTGTGTATGAGAAATCGGTTGGAAACTTTCCTCATGTCAGCACGTTGTAGGTGTCACTACCGGCGCCACTCTTGTGTAAATGCTCTGAAAAGCTAATCATTTGTATATCGCAGCATCTTCTTCCTGTCGGTTAAATTTCGCGTCTGCAGCACTTCATCTTCGTGGTGTAGCAATTTTAATGGCCAGCAGTGTACACGAGCGGCGCCAATGATACAGCTGGATGAATTTGCGGCCACATAACACGCAGAACGAAGCAGGTTCGTTGGGCCAGAGACCGTTGGTGGCACTCAAGCCGCCACCTGCCAGCCCGCTGAACGTGCGTGGTCTTCTGTCTACAGTCTGTCGTTATGACCCCTGTGGCTTCACACGGTTAGGCCACACGCATGACGCGGAAGTGGGAAGGTTTGCTGGTAGTGAGGACGAATGCCTCTATGTAGTGCACAACTAACACAAACTCCAATATTTATGTCAGTGGTAGACGTTCACATGATCACCTGGAACCATTTAGAAACTATCTGCGCTGAACCAAAGCGACCAATTTTCTGTTTTAAGACGGTTACTAATATTTTGTCCATTCAGAATATTTGATATTTTCGGCAACAACCAATCTGATGTAAGTTTTCAACGAGTCCTGATGTACATAGTTGATGACATATGGAACCTGGCAACTAGCAGTGACGCTGTTAATGCCTGCAGGTGGCTGGCGACGACACACATGGAGCCCACGGCAGCTAGGCGCGCCTTCCCCTGCTTCGACGAGCCTGGAATGCGGGCCACCTTCCAGGCGACGGTGATCGCTCCTCAGGGCTACACGGCGCGCGCCAACACCGAAGCGACGAGCACAGCCCCCATGTAAGTATCTCACTGTCTTATGGGCGCTCTGAGTCGCCTTTCAGGTTGTAATGTAGCCACAACATCCACATCCCAGTGCACTTCACTGTAAAGAATTATCTGTTAAGTTGATACTTTATCGTTTTCCACTGCCCTACTACATGACAACTACTCAATACTGATAATATAAATTAGGCCCTTCACTGCATAAAGCCCTGCCACGTTTTTCCGATTGTTCCAAACTACTAAAACGCCCATTCCTGACTTTAATAAATCGAACTCCCATGTATAAAACGTCATATCTCCCGAACTATGTATCGTACAGTGATATAATTTTGCAGGTACACTATAATCGCTCTTCCTCTGTATTTATTTTTTTAAATATTCGTTCTGAAAAAAAAATACTCTCTTTCAAATTCTGAAGGTGGCAGGGGTAAAATTCAGGGAGCGTAAGACTATTTACAATTTGTACAGAAACCAAGTGGCAGTTATAATAGTCGAGGGGCACGAAAGGGAAGCAGTGGTTGGGAAGGGAGTGAGACAGGGTTGTAGCCTATCGCCGATGTATATTGAGCAAGCAGTAAAGGAAATGGACAGGGTCTTGAAAAAAGGATATAAGATGTACATCAACAAAAGAAAAACGAGAATATTGGAATGTAGTCGAATTAAATCGGATAATGCTGCGGGAATTAGATTAGTAAACAAGATGCTTAAAGTAGTAAATGAGTTTTGCTATTCGGGGAGCAAAATAACTGATGATGGTCGAAGTAGAGAGGATATAAAATGTAGACTGGCAATGGCAAGGAAAGCGTTTCTGAAGAAAATAAATTTGTTAACATCGAGTACAGTGTCCGGAAGTCGTTTCTGAAAGTATTTGTATGGAGTGTAGCCATGTATGGAAACGAAAAATGGACGATAAATAGTTTAGACAAGAAGAGAATAGAAGCTTTCGAAATGTGGTGCTACAGAAGAACGCTGAAGATTAGATGGGTAGATCACATAACTAATGAGGAGGTATTGAATAGAATTGGGGAGAAGAGGAGTTTGTGGCACAACTTGACTAGAAGAAGGGATCGGTTGGTAGGGCATATTCTGAGGCATCAAGGGATCATCAATTTAGTACTGGAGGGCAGCGTGGAGGGTAAAAACCGTAGAGGGAGACCAGGAGAGAAATACACTAAACAGATTCAGAAGGATGTAGGTTGCAGTAGGTACTGGGAGATGAAGAAGCTTGCACAGGATAGAGTAGCATAGAGAGCTGCATGAAACCAGTCTCTGGACTGAAGACCAGAACAACAACAACAACATTCGTTCTAAAATAAACCGAAGGTAAGAAAGGGTAATTATAATTTTGATGGGAGCAATTAAAATCGGTGAACTCGTTAACACGTTGATGAGTGACCGTGAAAACATAGTTAAAGCTTTTTTGTATTCGGCTTGTAATAAAATAATGCGCTAAAAAGGAATCGGACTTCGTGTGGAACTTCTGGGTGGAGATGGGTTCTAGCACCGATCTTGCAATGTCCGCTTCAAGTCGCTACAGTGGCAGCCGATCAATTGCATCATTGTATAAAGGTGACCGATGCAGAAAATTGCTCCGAATAATTTCCTGAAAAGTATTTAAAAATCAGATTAGGACATTAAATAAACCAAATGAAAAATAATTAAACATTCGTAACGTTTTAATTTAAGTCAATTATTACATCATAAAATGACAACCTTTCATAGTGCATTAGATCAAGAGCAACGCTGACAAGCAAGAGAGTAGAAGACGATGCTGAGGCACCAGCATTTGTATTTAAAACAAGCAGCTAATGAAATACAGTCGAAGGACATACTTATATAAAATTCTTGTTGCCTTCGAGATTGGGAAGCTGTGACAATGAAAATAAAATGCAGGATTACCACACTCAGTGATATACGTGGATACTGAATGCAAAATGTGCTGCAAATAGATTTAGTTGTAAACAAGCAATAAATTAAGACATTGCACCTGATGCTAAAGTTTTACCACACCAATAGGGAAAACGTAGTAAGCAATATTTCTTCCTCCTTTTGTCATTTTGTGGAGAGTGTCAGCGAGAGAAAGTTACTTTAAAGTATGAGACAGTGTGTAAGGCTTGTTGGAAGACGCCAAGTGCTCTCCTTCTCAAATAGTGGACGAATATGATCCCGGTAATTCGTGCGCCGTGATTTAAGCTTGTAAGGAGTCCGTAGGCCCTTACTATAACTTTGCACTCGGCACAGGTCGATAGGGCGAACAATCGATTGTGACGCGTTGCGAGATGGAGTGTGGAGATGCGCGAGTGTGGCTGGCGGGAGTAGTATGAATGTGAAGACCTTTGTTGAAATAAGGTCTTTAACGGAGAAGGGTGTCGCCATCGCCGTGGTTAGACCCCTATGTAATAGATTAAAACCGGGAAAGTGAAGAAGTATCATTACAAAAGTGATCAGTGACGTTACTAGCGCCGATATTTGGTTTCGCGTCTACCGCGCCGGCCTAACCTTGGATTGCAGTGTTGGATGCAGTGATGGATTAGCGTGTGACGATAATGGAAAATGAAGAAAGCCTGTGCTGAGATTATCCGTAGTTAGATATGTATGACGAAGGCAGTAGCTATCTCCTTTTTTGTGTTTTGAGAAGAATATAAGTTCGTAATTAGTAAAACTGTGTTGGTGTTCCTTTTTACCAGACATTCAGGATTATAGTATTGAAAAGAACGAACTGGAAAGTAACAACTTCCGTAGCAGTCAATTCCGATTACCAGCCTCATTAGGTTCACGGTCATGTTAATAATAGCCCGCATCTCGTGGTCGTGCGGTAACGTTCTCGCTTTCCACGCCCGGGTTCCCGGGTTCGATTCCCGCGGGGGTCAGGGATTTTCTCTGCCTCGTGATGGCTGGGTGTTGTGTGCTGTCCTTAGGTTAGTTAGGTTTAAGTAGTTCTAAGTTCTAGGGGACTGATGACCATAGATGTTAAGTCCCATAGTGCTCAGAGCCATGTTAATAATAAATATTAGGCTGCTATTCGATCAGATCAGGTCGGGATAAAAATCGGAGGTGTTACAAGCTGCCTCAAGATATACATACAGTTTCTAGCTGTATTACTTGCCTTCCTGTGTTAAACTTTTGTCATAAAATTTTGTCTGTTAATGAGTAGAACATAAAAGCATTTTAAATTTTTAAATTCGGTCAATAATTGCATGAAGTACTGAAAATAAATTTTTTGTTGTCCCAGTAAGTCGTTACTTAGGCGACGTACAACTAGGACCGCGCACCCCGCACCGGGTTAGACAGTTAGCAAAGTACATGCTGGAGTGTCATGCTCGCAGCAATGCTTCTGGTATCCGTCTTCCACACACAACCTGTTTCCTGAACCACTTAATAAGTTCCCCACACTTCCGAAAAAAAAAAAATGGTTCAAATGGCTCTGAGCACTATGGATCTTAACATCTGAGGTCATCAGTGCCCTAGAACTTAGAACTACTTAAACCTACTAACCTAAGGACATCACACACGTCCATGCCCGATGCAGGATTCGAACCTGCGACCGTAGCGATCGCGCGGTTCCAGACTGAAGCGCCTAGAACCGCTCGGCCACACCGGCCGGCCACACTGCCGAATTCACACGAAATACCTTCACCAATCCTACAAGACCCCACCATTATTCCCCATCCTTGAGATCGCTTACCTGCTGCCACACCTCTATCAACACATCTCACCTTCCTTACACTTCTACACACCGCAGGATATTTTCAACTACTTTACCCTCCCGAACCATAAAATCATTCCTGAAATCCTTTCAACGCGACCTACCCTACTTCTTCCATTCCAAATGAATGCCTCAAATCCTCCTTACCCTGTGTAACAGCAGTTCTACCCGTCTCTTAAGTCTTCCTCCCTTGGCCACTCCCTCCAAATCCCGTAAGTCCCTTTCCGTACATATCTTCCCTCTTCCCCGTCCCACTCGCCCAAACGTAGTCTATTCCAGTTAATAAAGTATCCTATCTCCTCAAACACCCACAATATCTTCGCAAATCGATCGAATCCCTAAACCCAACACTCCACTCATAATAGTGCCTGATTAAACAAGTAATTGGCAACCAGAAAGCTGAACTGCTTAGGAGAAACATAATTGCTTCGGTTTGTAGTAACGTAATAGAATAAATTTCAAGTATATTTTCATACTAGGAAACCTTTGTTTCACTGGCTGTCGCTAACTCTAAAAATTTACGGTCCTTGGAGTGAAAAATATAAAAAAAGATAAGAAAGTTCCATGCGTTTGCGAATTGGCAAAATACTCTCCTCCCTGTGTGCTATCACTTCCCATAATCTCGTTTCGATGTCTCGGGAGGTTTAGGACATATGAGGGATGTTGTGAATATTTCATTTTCGCGGGCGTGAGGTCGGGAGTGAGCGCACTACATTGGATCCACTTTCTCGAGGTCAGTGACAGATAGGGATCTCGTCCCAAGTCTAAATAAAAATTCAACATGGTAGCTAAATTTCATACCCAGCAACATATGGTATAATGAGCACCAAACGCAAAATCATAGCGGCCCCTATTTTCATCGCAAAAGTTTCGAATTGTGCGTAGCGTCTTACTACACTACTGGCCATTAAAATTGCTACACCGAGAAGAAATGCAGATAATAAACGGGTATTCATTGGACAAATATACTAGAACTGACATGTGATTACATTTTCACGCAATTTGGGTGCATTGAAACTGAGAGATCACTACCCAGAACAACCACCTCTGGCCGTAATAACGGCCTTGATACGCCTGGGCATTGAGACAAACAGATCTTGGGTGGCGTGTACAGGTGCAGCTGCCTATGCAACTTCAACACGATACCACAGTACATCAAGAGTAGTGACTGGCGTATTGTGACGAGCCAGTCGCTCGGCCACCATTGACCAGACGTTTTCAATTGGTGAGAGATCTGGAGAATGTGCTGGCCAAGGTAGCAGTCGAACATTTTCTGTATCCAGAAAGGCCCGTACAGGAACTGCAACATGCGGTCGTGCATTACCCTGCTGAAATGTAGGATTTCGCGGGGATCGAATGAAGGGTAGAGTCACGGGTCGTAACACATCTGAAATGTAACGTCCACCGTTCAGAGTGCCGTCAATGCGAACAAGAGGTGACCGAGACGTGTAACCAATGGCACCCCATACCATCACGCCAGGTGAACGCCGGTATGGCGATGACGAATACACGCTTCCAATGTGCGTTCACCGCGATGTCGCCAAACACGGAGGCGACCATCAGGATGCTGTAAACAGAACCTGGATTCATCCGAAAAACTGAAGTTTTGCCATTCGTGCTCCCAGGTTCGTCGTAGAGTACACCATCGCAGGCGCTCCTGTCTGTGATGCAGCGTCAAGGGTAGCCGCAGCCATGGTCTCCGAGCTGATAGTCCATGCTGCTGCAAACGTCGTCCGACTGTTCGTGCAGATGGTTGTTTCCATGCAAACTTCCCCATTTGTTGACTCAGGGATCGAGACGTGGCTGCACGATCCGTTACAGCCATGCGGATAAGATGTCTGTCATCTCGACTGGTAGTGATACGAGGCGTTGGGATCCAGCACGGTGTTCCGTATTACCCTCCTGAACCCACCGATTCCATATACTGCTAACAGTCATTGGATCTCGACCAACGCGAGCAGCAATGCCGCGATACGATAAACCGCAATCGCGATAGGCTACAATCCGACCTTTATCAAAGTCGTAAACGTGATGGTACGCATTTCTCCTCCTTACACGAGGCATGACAATAACGTTTGACCAGGCAACGCCGGTCAACTGCTGTTTGTGTATGAGAAATCGGTTGGAAGCTTACCTCATGTCAGCACGTTGTAGGTGACACCACCGGCGCCAACCTTGTGTGGATGCTCTGAGAAGCTAATCATTTGTATATCACAGCTTCTTCTTGCTGTCGGTTAAATTACGCCTCTGTAGCACGTCATATTCGTGGTGTAGCAATTTTAATGGCCAGTAGTGTATATGCACGACTTTTGCCATTAAGAAGATGCAAGACGCTCGGCATACGTAATAGAAATATCTGGAGGAAAGAGACGATGAGTTTCTGTCGATACTCTGTAGGATAATTATAATGACCGGTATTGAAGGAAGAGTATACGGAAGCCGTTCTGGCACCATAGTATGCCTCACACTAAGAGAAAAGGGTGATTACTGAGGCATCAGTCGATTTTATTTCACTCACCACGCAAACAGAGCGATGTGACGCCATGGTTAGCCTACTGGACTCGCATCCGGAAAGACGGCGATTAAAATGCACGTCTCGCCATCCCGATTTATAATTATCGCGATTTCCCTAAATCGTTTAAGGTGATGATTTTTATGAAAGAAAACTGCCGATTTACTTCCTCATCCTTTATCAACTTGTGCTCCGTCTCTAATGACCTCATTGTCAGTGGGACATTAAATTCTAATCATCCATCCTTCCTTTTTTTTAATACTGAATTCGAATAAGAAAAAAAAACAGCTAAAACTGCTGCGAATTACTCTCCGCCGTGCACTGTACAGTGGTACAGCATCTAAGGTGATCCCGTGATGGTATTAAAAGCTTTCAGAAATGATGGAAAAGGGTTAACGAATCAATTTTAATTAAGGAGCCCTGGTCCAGAAACGACCAATCTAATGCTGCGAGCGGAAATCGTACTAATGACTCAGACAGTGGATCTGTTCTACTGCAAGCTCTATGCTTCCTTTATGTTGGGAGGAGGTAATACCGACTCAAACAAAAAAAAGTCTTGTAAACAAAGACTCTAAAGTGCATATCTTAAGAGTTACGAGCACTTGTTCCGTAGAAGAGGTGTGTTTCACTGTAAAAAAAGACGAACAAGTCTCATAGTCTCTAGGTGTGCACTTTAGAGCCCATGTTTACTGAACATTTAATTCTTGTTTTGATCGACACGACCTCCTCCAAAAATAGGGAAAGCAAAGTGATTGCAGTAAAAGAGGCCCACTCTCAGAAAGATTTTCGCTTATAACTTGGTCGTTTCCGGATCAGGGTCCCTTACCTCAAATTGATACATTTACTTTTGTCTAGCATCCCTGATAGTTTGTAGTATCATTACGGAATCACACTGTAAATACGTAAATATTAAATTTCAATAATCTTTAATATTTAGACTGATGAATCGTGGTGCGCAGCACAAGAGTCGGAGTCTGAAGTACTTAACTTCTCGGCCAAGCATGATTTCTTGAGGCAAGAACGCGACCGCAGGGACAATTTCTTAACAGAGAGTGATAAGAGGATTTGTATGTCAGTGTTAATAGGACTGTTTAATGATCGATTACCCAAATATAGTATGTTATTAAGCCGAGTCTTACGGATTTGAAACGATGTTCTTGGCCCGATCTCTAATCCCCTCTCCACAAAGAGATAAGACGGTCCCATGCGTTACAAAACTCCTACCTATATCACTTTTAATCTTCGCTTCTAATCTCCTCTGATATGCGATCAGGAATCAGAGATAGATGTCTTCGCGTCAAAACGAATGAGTGAGGCGCGTTCGCTAACTGCGTTGTTTTCATAGTCTTCTGATTCCTTCAACATTTATTAACTGTGTTCGTGGTACTTGGCCCGTGAGAATGCCGTGGTCTGAACTCCCTGATTACATAACGGTTCAGAAGATGGAGATAAACATGGATATTTCGTAAAATTGCCTCACCTGAATTGATCGCCTGCTGTTGCATTTAAAGCAGGGAAAGCTGTACTCGAATTCCAGGAAAAAAATTTCATCTTCAAACAATGGAAGATGAAGCCTCCATTTCACAAATTTGTGTAATGAACTATGTGATACTGCTTTGAAAAATGTTTCTACGAGATCTAATTTATATCTATTTGCCCTTCGCCGCGTGGTGATACCACGCCGTATTTGAATTGATTGTTTATGGAAGCTGAAAAGTGAAGGACGAAGAATGTATTAGATTATAATCAAATGTAAAATTGTAAAAATTATATCATATACGGTCTTAGTCGTATTTATCATAAAAAGGCAAAAAGACTTCTTTTTGCAAATGGCTGCCAGTATCAACCATCTTCAGGTCTGAGGACAGACAAATCAAAAGAAGAACTGCCTTAAGTAACAAAGTTATGTAAATATTGCTATTGGCTTACTTTCAAAAACTTGCAGGGAATTAACCACCCACACGTAATATTATAAATGTACTAGCAGTACACAACACCGTTGCATCATCCATAGCATTCTTATTTTTAAATCTTCAAATGAAATCTGTTATGTACATACTAAAACGAATGGAAGAGCCAATGTGTTATATAACAGCAAACAAATAAGAAATAATTATGTAGAAGAAAGACTGGTTAGTTGAACGTACCACGCTACCTGTGACAGCAATTGAAACAAAGAGCCTGTAAAGCATCATAAAAGTTTATACATTGAAAGGTCCTTACAAATATTTTCATCATACACAGCAGCTGCAAGCAGAGAATTTCCTGTAAAACGAAGAAGAAAGTAGCAAATGTTCGCTGTTAGTTCTTTCTTCCTTTCTCGGGCCTTTGTCCCGCTCCAACGCGGGGTTGGCTTTGTTAGTACGGATTTGGCAGTGTTAATTGCAGAGGGTGGCCGGATGCCCTTCCTGACGCCACCCCAAACCCCCTGGGACGGAAGTAGTGTACCCCAGCTGTCTGCGTCTAGTGCAAGTCATGAAATAGTGCGAATGTTTTCAAATGTCTGTGAGTCGTGTGCCGGCCGGTGTGGCCGAGCAGTTCTAGGTGCTTCCGTCTGGAACCGCGCGACCGCTACGGTCGCAGGTTCGAATCCTGCCTCGGGCATGGATATGTGTGATGTCCTTAGGTTAGTTAGGTTTAAATAGTTCTAAGTTCTAGGGGACTGATGACCTCAGAAGTTAAGTCCCATAGAGTTCAGAGCCATTTGAACCGTTTTTTGTGAGTCGTGTAACTGAGGCGGAACTTGCGGACTAGCCCGGTATTCACCTAGCGGGATGTGGAAAACCGCCTAAAAACCACATCCAGGCTGGCCGGTACTCCGGCCCTCGTCGTTAATCCGCCAGGAGGATTGGATCCGGGGCCAGTGCGCCTACCCGACTCCAGGAAGCAGCGCATTAGCGCTCTCGGCTACCCTGGCGGGTCAAATATTCACTGTTAATTAACATAAAATTAATATGATTGCTCAAAACAGTAAGCCATTCGTAGGGAAACATACCATGTAAGTCGTTTATGAAGCCAAGGGCAATACATAAAATGTGTGGGCATGGGTGTGTGAAAGTTAGTTTAAGTTAGATTAAGTAGTGTGTAAGCTTAGGGACCGATGACCTCTGCAGTTTGGTCCCATAAGACCTTACCACAAATTTCCAAACTTCCATGAAATGTGTATACAACATCGTCACACTGGGTAACTTTCCCAAACAGTAACGGTATACACTGACGTGACAAAACTCATGGAATAGCGATATACGCATATACAGTTGGCGGTAATATCGATACACAAGGTATACAAGGATACTGCATTGGCGGAGCAGTCATTTGTACGCAGGTGATTCATGTGAAAAGGTTCCCGACGTGATTATGGACGCACGTCGGTAATTAATAGACTTTGAACGCGGAATGGAGCTAGACGCATGGGACTTTCCATTTCGGAAATCGTTAGGAAATTCAATATTTCGAGATCCACAGTGTCAAGAATGTGCCGAGAATACTAAATTTCAGGCGTTATCTCTCAGTACAGACAACACAGTGGCTGACGGTCTTCACTTGACGACCGAGAGCAGCGGCGTTTCGTAGCATTGTTAGTGCTAACAGACAAGCAGCACAGAGGGAAGTAACCGCAGAAATCAATGGAGGACGTGCGACGAGTGTATTCGTTAGAATAGTACTGTGAAATTTGGCCTTAGTGGGCTATAGCAGCAGCAGCGCGGAGTGGCCGCGCGGTTAGAGGCGCCATGTGACGGATTGCGCTGCCTCTCCCGCCGGATGTTCGAGTCCTCCCTCGGGCATGGGCGTGTGTGTTGTTCTTAGCATAAGATAGTTTAAGTAGTGTGTAAGTCTAGGGACCGACGACCTGTGCTGTTTGGTCCCTTAAGAACTCACACATATTTGAACTTTTTGCTATGACAGCAGACGTGTGACGCGAGTGCCTTTGCTAACAGCACGACACCGTCTGTAGCGCCTCTCCTGATCGGTTGGACCCTAGGTGACTGGAAAGACGTGACCTGGTCAGATCAATCCCGATAACAGTTGGTGGAGCCGATGGTAGGATTCGAGTGCGGTGCAGACCTCACGGAGCCGCTGACCCAAGTTTTCAACAAGACTCTGTGCAAGCTGGTGGCGACTCCGTAATGATGCGGGTTGTGTTTGCATGGATCATTGACTGGATATGACTATGTTCGGCTACATGGAGACTATTTGCAGCCGTACATGGACTTCATATTCCCAGACAACGATTGAATTTTTATGGATGAATTTTGCACTATGCCACCGGGCGCGACTGAGTGGAAGAAAAACTGGACAGCTCGAGTGTATGATTTGGTCACCCAGATTGCCCGACATGAATCCCACCGAACATTTATAGGACATAGTCTGAATGTTATTTCGTGCACAATATCCTCCCCGGCAACACTTTCGCAATTGTGGACCTCTATAGAGTCAGCATGGCTCCCTATTTCTGCAGGGGACTTCCAACGACTTGTTGTGTCAGTGCCACGTCAAGTTGCTGCACTATTCCTGGTACAAGGACGTCCGACACGATATTTGGAGGTATCTCACGACTTTTATCACCTCTGTGTGTCTGCGTGTTATCAAGTGCTTTCAACGCACTGATTATTCCATTCAAACGATCTTCCAGGTTCCTTGCCTTGTTTGACAACATTACAATGTCGTGAGAAACCTTTAAAGTCTATATTTTTTCGGTTTGAACTTTCTTTCTCAAATTTGGAGAAAATTTTTGTTCTCCTACTATTTTTTCTCTCTTTATATGTGAATACTCATATATGAATTTTTATTTACTTTCCATAGAATTCGACATAATTTCGGATCTATCTTCAACCACTTTATCACCGTTATCGATGTGATGATCGCCTCACCTCGATCAGAGTATTAAAGACGCTGAAGATGGAACAGTAGTTGTCTCTAATCCGATAGCGAATAAATAAAAAGCAATAAACACAGATGAGTGGAGGAAAAACGGTGAAAGAACAGCTTTTATTCTCCATAACATAATATTTGACAGGTTGCGCCTCCAGTTTCCAGCACTCTGAAAACAACAAGCAACTTTTGCTGCTTCATCTACTACTTGCGCCTTGCAGGAGACAGTGTTGCGCCCTGCAACACATCTCAACTTTCGCCTCTAGCCAACCCTGTAATAGTTCATTATATCTTCTTATTCCATATTGAAATGCCAGCTTTCACTTCATGTATGCTTTCTAAAACTACAAATATTTTCCGGAAAAATAATGCTCTTCCAAATGTGAAAAACTGTTCCGTTACATAACATGGACATATACCCAGGAGGAAATATTCTATTCAAATTTAATAGTGTTGCAATCGAGAAAATAGTGTCACTACTGCATTTAATAGTCTATTTATCGCGTTACTACTCTGCTAAATACAAATAATCAGCAAGAGAAATCGAATCAAGCAGGAATGTTATCAAAAGCCGGGCGAAGTGGTCGTGCGGTTCTAGGCGCTGCAGTCTGGAACCGCGAGACCGCTACAGTCGCAGGTTCGAATCCTGCCTCGGGCATGGATGTGTGTGATGCCCTTAGGTTAGTTAGGTTTAACTAGTTCTAAGTTCTAGGGGACTAATGACCTCAGAAGTTGAGTCCCATAGTGCTCAGAGCCATTTGAACCATTTTTTGTTACAAAAAATTAGTTACAAGTTAAAAACATTTTGAAACTGAAGCTATTGACAACTAACCCAAAGGTTTGTTAAGACAATAAAAAAGAGTTAATTTGCAACTATCACGAGTTTCATGGTAGAAGACCTTCCATTTCAAGATGCTGCACGACTGACGAACTATTGATTGATCGACCATACGTTACATAATTCGTTTTAAAAATATATAGAATTTTATTCACCATAAGAAGATGTAATTGAAGAATTAACAGTAGTTCATAAGAACTTCAACATACAGCCTAGGAGAATAAACGCACCACGTAATAATCATTAGAATCGGACAAAAATCAGTAGATGTGATGTATATGTAGAGACTAACAAATAAAATTTCAGAATAACTTGTAATTTATTCAAGGGAAAGGGGTTCACAAATTGGGCAAGTCAATAGCGCATTGGTCCAGCTCAGGCCCTTATGCAAGCAGTTATTCGGCTTGGCATTGATAGAGTTGTTTGACTGCTTTTCAGGGGTATCGTGCCAAATTCTGTCCACTTGGCGCGTTAGATCGTGTGAATCCCGAGACGGCCTGAGAGTCGTACCTACAGTAATTGAAACGTTCTCCGCTGGGGAGAAATCCGACGTCTTTGCTGGTCAAGGTAGGGTTTGGCAAGCACGAAGACAAGCAGTGGAAATTCTTGTCGCGTGTGGGTGGGCATTATCTTGCTGAAATGTAAGCCCGGGATAGCTCGACATGAAGCGTAACGAAACGGGGCATAGAGTATCACTCTATAAGTTTTTCGCAAATGCAACCAAATGGATCCTGCCACGAAAAGAAATGGCACCAAAGATCGTCACTCTTGGTTGTCGGCTCCATACCGGGCGACAGTCAGATTGATACCCCACCTCCGTGTGGGGCGTCCCCACACACGTCTTCGCTGGTTATCATGGGTCACGTCGAAGCGGATATAATAACGGAAGTCAATTACACTGCAGCCAATGTGATTCCTAGCCGAAAACTTGTCTGGAAATAACCTTGACAGCAGTGGAGTGGCAACCTGCGTGTCGCCCGCCATATGGCCCAACAACCACGCTTGATGGTCCGGGGTACCAGTCTTTTTCGTACAGGAACCCTTTGGTTGTCGACAATATTCTATGCCCGGTTTTGTTATTCTCGATGGCAATCCATACTGGGCATGTACTTCAGTAAGAGAATGCCAGTCTGCATACGGCGAGACTTTCTACTACTTGTGCTTGCCAGATCCTACCTTGGCCAGCATGGTCGCCGGATCTCTCCCCAATTAAGGGCAGGGCTCTCCAACCATCTTCATATTTTGACGATACATCGCGTCAGTTGCACAGAATTTGGCACGATATCCCTCAGAATGACGTCCAACAGCTCTACCAATCAATGCCAAGCTGAATAACAGCATAAGGGCCTGAGTCGACCCGTCAGGGTAGCTGAGCGCGCTAACGCGCTGCTTCCTGGACTCGGGTACGCGCCGGACGCGGATCGAATCCGCCTGGCGGATTAACGACGAGGACCGGTGTGCTGGCCAGTCTTGTGCGGTTTTTAGGCGGTTTTCCACATCCCGCTAGGAGAATACTGGGCTGCTCCCCACGTTCCGCCTAAGTTACAAGCGTTGCAGACATTTGAAAACATGTTCTCACTGTTTCATGATTTACACTAGATGCATACATCTGGGGTAAACTGATTCCATCCCCGGGGGTACGGGGTGGCGGCAGGAAGGGCATCCGGCCACCCCTAAAACTAACCTTGCCAAATCCGTTGTATCCACACTGACCCTGCTATCGCTGTGGGACTATCGTGTAAGCGAAAGAAAAAAAGACAGAAAGAAATAAGGGCCTGAGTCAGGGCAATAAGTTATTGACTTGCTCAATTTGTGAATCTCTTCCTGTTGAATAAATTATCCAATTTTTCTGGAAGTGTAATCATTTGTTTGTCTGTACATGTACATTACATCTACCAATTTCTGACCCTTCGTATAATTTCTTCGTGGTTCGTCACTTTCTTTTTTATAATACAGCACTTAAATATGAGGACTTGTAATATTTATAAACGCAGCACAAAACACAACATCGTGTCCACATTAACAAAGACAGTAGAAAATGCCAAAAAACAGCTAATGGCGCTGTGTACCACTTGTCCGTTCAGTGGATTCGGCTATCGGCTATTGGTTCCCAGGTGCACCACCCTCCAAGCACAGTACTCGCCCCTAGAAACTGAATGCCATGCGGGACATGCTACAGCCCTGTCTGACTGCCTTCTCAGTGGTACGTGGATTCCCTTTTTCGTACCACACTTACCCAACATATCTTAGATAATTATTATAAAGAATCCGCCTCGACTGAAAATAGAAACCGGGTGTTGACCTAGGTTTCGGCGCGGGTAACCATTTCTTCTTCGGAACACACTAAAACTACAAACTGCCTAAAGAGGCATGGCCCAATATTAATACAGAAAGCCCAGAAGGGCAAAAGACTCGCATGAAATGTAAAGTAAACGGTACGTTCGGTGGGCCGCGGGCTCTCAGGTAAACTTTGGCTGGGGTGAGGAAGCACGCTTCGGACGTTTGAGATAAGTACAGCTATTGACATGGTACTCACGCACCGTTCATTTTACAGCTTATGCGAGTCTTTTGCTCTTCTGGGGTTTCTGTATTAATGATGGACCATGCCTCTTTAGGCAGTTTGTAGTTTTAGTGTGTTCCGAAGAAGGCATGGTTATCCGCGCCGAAACCTAGGTCAACATCCGGTTTCTATTTGCGATCGAGGCGGATTCTTTATAATCATTAAATTATTCACTTATGCTGACGCGCTGCAATGTTAAAAGTTCTCTTAGATACCATAAGAGAGGAAGCGGGACGGAATCATGGTTGGTAGTCACATTTTATAATTAAGACAGTTTATTGACATTATGCCTTTTAAGGAATTTGACAATTACAAATTGTGGACGAGCCACTAGATAAAGCTTTGAGAATACAGTTAGAAATCCAACGTACTCAGTACTCAAATAAACAGTCCCTTAAGAGAAAGTTAAGAAAAACTTAATGTGCCAGGCATTTATAAAAACCTTAAGCATAGCAACTATCAATTACTTCACACAGCGACTTCATAAACTCGTTAAAACCAGTTATTACATTAAGATGGCTACTCTTAAAATATTCTACACTAAAATACCCTATAAACTTACTATTTCAATCCGTTAAAGAAGCACTTGTTAAAAGGTCGATTACAAATTTAACGTTGCCAGGCACTAATACCCCCCGCTTCATTTTCCCTTGTTAAGAAAACAGAATTACTGACAAACTTCAGAAAGTCAAACTCCCATACAGGATTTCCCTCAAATTACATATAATGAAAACAGCTACCAATAAAGGGTGACTTAATGACACTTCAACACTAGTCCCAAGCTAAGATCCAATTACATAACATGACACAACCACTTACATAAAAAACTACAACAGAAACACTGATGTTTAAAAATGAATGTTCACGTGCTCAGACGTTTTTAATAAAAGACTACTAGAAAGAGCTGCGCAAGTAACTCAGCAGATGCTATGCAATTTAAAATTTAGCCAGTTACCAGTCGCTGATATTTAAGAAAACAGGTTCGTATAAGAACAGGTTACATACAATATATATAAATGTATCTACCAGCTTAACCCGCCTTGGCGGAAGAGAGATAAATACTAAACTTGGGAAGGCGCTATGTGAACAATTCCCGGTAGTGGCCAGTTTCTTAAACACTGCCAGTCCTCGACCTCGGATGGCATTTCACTCCCCGTCAAGGCGCTGGCACAGTCTTTCCAAAAACTCTGAAACACAGAAACACTCGGCAAAACTTTTGACTCGATATATGGGTAAACGTGTAAATGAACACGTTACGCTACTGCCCAATTCGCAACTGCGACCTTAAGCATTTTAGGCATGGACAACAGTATTAATAGCGTGCAGGCTTTGAAAACTTCAACATAAAATCATTTGATTACAAGTGTAAGTTGGCTGTTTAGGTATTTATGTCGGTAACGCCACGTAGCGCACTGTATGAAAATCACTGACTGTGCTGTGTGCAGTCTATGGCTGGTTGTACTCATTGTTGTAATATTCGCTTGTGTACTGTTGGGCAGTTGGATGTGAACAGCGCGTAGCGTTGCGCAGTTGGAGGTGAGCCGCCAACAGTGATGGATGTGGGGAGACAGATGCCAGAGTTTTGAGAACTGACGATCTGGACGTGTGTCCGCCAGAAAAAGGAAATTTGTAAAGATGGATGTCATGAAATGAGATATATATATATATATATATATATATATATATATATATATATATATATATATCACGACTTTTGAACGTTATTAAGGTAATTACGTTGTTTGTTCTCTATCAAAAACTTTCATTTGCTAACTATGCCTATCAGTAGTCGGTGATTTCAGTAGTTAGAATCTTTTATTTTGCTGGCAGTATTGGCGCACGCTGTATTGCAGTAGTTCGAATAACGAAGATTTTTGTGAGGCGAGTGATTAATGAAAGGTATAGGTTGTTGTTAGTCAGGGCCATTCTTTTGTAGGGATTATCGGAAGTCAGATTGCGTTGCGCTAAATATATTGTGTGTCAGTTTAGCGATGATCAGAATAAGAAAAGAGAGAAATGTCTGAGTACGTTCAATTTTGCTCAGCTGTTTGATAATCAAATAACGTAAGAGGATTTCCAGCACTGTCATTTTGAAATTTTTCTAAGGGGACGTTACACAAGAAACACAGAGCACTAGTAAAACTTCTGAGAAAGCCATCAAATAATGGCCACCATTTAACTAGGCCAAATGAACTCCTCTACACATCTTAAAGTTCGACTATGAAAGTCTGACAATAATAATAAAATTTAAATGCCCCTCTGTGCGTCGGTCAACAAAACACAATTACGAGCACTTACTCATATCACGTACACAATACGAAGGAGCGGGTTCCACAGGTTCATCGATTCACTTCAGATTTTGTTCCCATCAAAGTCATAGAACTTGTATCTCCAAGCTGCCCATGTCGCCAAAACGCCCGATCAACTTCATACCACCACATATAACGGTCATCACGCTCGTTCGGCAGCCGTAGACACTCGTCTCCCAGAGAATGTGACGAGATCTCGAGGGTTACCCGTCGAAGGCTAACAACCAACACGCTTCGCCAGCCAACCCGGGAGATAAAACACGCGAAAAGCGAAGATAGCTTAGCTCAACCACAATCGATCTCAACGATGTTGTTGTTGTCTTCAGTCCTGAGACTGGTTTATGCAGCTCTCCATGCTACTCTATCCTTCTTCATCTCCCAGTACCTACTGCAGCCTACATCCTTCTGAATCTGCCTAGTGCATTCATCTCTTGCTTTCCCTCTACGATTTTTACCCTCCACGCTGTCCTTCAATATTAAATTGGTGATCCCTTGATGCCTGAGAACATCTCCTACCAACCAGTCCTTTCTTCTGGTCAAGTTGTGCCACAAACTCCTCTTCTCCCCAATTCTATTCAATACCTCCTCATTAGTTATGTGATCTACCCAAATAATCTTCAGCATTCTTCTGTAGCACCACATTTCGAAAGCTTCTACTCTCTTCCTGTCCAAACTATTTATCGTCCATGTTTCACTTCCATTCATGGCTACACTCCATACAAATACTTTCAGAAATGACTTCCTGACACTTAAATCTATACTCCATGTTAACAAATTTCTCTTTTCCAGAAACGCTTTCTTGCCATTGCCAGTCTACATTTTATATCCTCTCTACTTCTAGCATCATCAGTTATTTTGCTCCCCAAATAACGAAACTCATCGTATATCCTCCTTCAAAACACGCTCCATTCCGTTCAACTGCTCTTCCTCGTTCTTTGCTGTCTCTGACAGGTTTACGTCATCGGCGAACCTCAAAGTTTTTATTTCTTCACCATGGATTTTAACACAAACTCCGAATTTGTCTTTTGTTTCCATTACTGCTTGCTTAATATACAGACCGAATAACATCAGGGAGAGGCTGCAACCCTGTCTCACTCCCTTCCCAACCACTGCTTCCCTATCATGCCCCTCGACTCTTATAACTGCCATCTGGTTTCTGTACAAATTGTATATAGCCTTTCGCTCCCTGTATTTTACCCCTGCCACCTTTAGAATTTGAAAGAGAGTATTCGAGTCAACATTGTCAAAAGCTTTCTCTAAGTCTACAAATGCTAGAAACGTAGGTTTGCCTTTCCTTAATCTTTCTTCTAAGATACGTCGTAAGGTCAGTATTGCCTCACGTGTTCCAACATTTCTACGGAATCCAAACTGATCTTCCCAAAGGTCGACTTTTACCAGTTCTTCCATTCGTCTGTAAAGAATTCGCGATAGTATTTTGCAGCCGTGACTTATTAATCTCATAGTTCGGTAATTTTCACATATGTCAACACCTGCTTTCTTTGGGATTGGAATTATTATGTTCTTGTTGAAGTCTGCTTCTGTATAGCTTGTATATTTTACTTTCGTGTAATTGGCCACGATAACTCAAGGATCCCGGGGAGTGTGCGCCATAGTTCCGCGGCCTAGCTGACACGCGTTTTCCCACAGGTCGGACGGCAGCACGCAGTACACGTTCGCGCAGACGCCGAAGATGTCGACCTACCTGTTCGCCGTGCTTGTGTCCAAGTTCGACGCGACGACGTCGGAGGACGACGACTCGCACAACTTGTGGTCGCGGCCCAGCGCCACGGAGCAACGCAACTACGCCGCGTCCATCAGCCCCGACCTACTCCAGGTACTCCCAGCAGTTCTCCACGTTATTACATCACAGCTCAAACGCACTAAGAGATGACCCTATAGCGTGAATCGCAGCGAGCTAACTTGTGAGACAAATAAGTGAGTCAGTTTCCGCTTGTTGAATGACTGCTGATCTCGTTAACCGGTCACTCTGAGTGTGTTTTCTAAGTTGTGTTTCACAATCGTTTAGGCAAATGTTGGGCTGGTCCCCAATCTCTCTCTCTCTCTCAAGAAATACACTGCTGCTCGATACTAACTGCTGCTCATCATAACGCTACACCATGAAGGTGTCGCGCAAAATACTACTGGCCATTAAACTTGCTACACCAAGAAGAAATGCAGATGATAAACGGGTATTCATTGGACAAATAGATTGTACTAGAACTGACATGTGATTACATTTGGGTGCATAGATCCTGAGAAATCAGTACCCAGAACAACCACCTCTGGCCGTAATAACGACCTTGATGCGCCTGGGCATTGAGTCAAACAGAGCTTGGATGGCGTGTACAGGTACAGCTGCCCATGCAGCTTCAACACGATACCACAGTTCATCAAGAGTAGTGACTGGCATATTGTGACGAGCCAGTTGCTCGGCCACCAGAGGTTTTCAGTTGGTGAGAGATCTGGAGAATGTGCTGGCCAGGGCAGCAGTCGAACACTTTCTGTATCCAGAAAGGCCCGTAAAGGACCTGCAACATGCGGTCGTGCATTAGCCTGCTGAAAAGTAGGGTTTCACAGGGATCGAATGAAGGGTAGAGCCACGGGTCGTAACATATCTGAAATGTAACGTCCACTGTTCAAACTGCCGTCAATGCGAACTATAGGTGACCGAGACGTGTAACCAATGGCACCCCATACCATCACGGCGGGTGAAACGCCAGTATGGCGATGACGAATACACGCTTCCAATGTGCGTTCACCGCGATGTCGCCAAATACGGATGCGACCATCAGGATGCTGTAAGCAGAACCTGGATTCATCCGAAAAAATGACGTTATGCCATTCGTGCACCCAGGTTCGGGGTTGAGTACACCATCGCAGGCGCTCCTGTCTGTGGCGCAGCATCAAGGGTAACTGCAGCCATGGTCTCCGAGCTGATAGTCCATGCTGCTGCAAACGTCGTCGAACTGTTCGTGCAGATGGTTGTTGTCTTGCAAACGTCCTCATCTGTTGACTCACGGATCGAGACGTGGCTGCACGATCCGTTACAGCCATGCGGATAAGATGACTGTCATCTGCACTGCTAGTGATACGAGGCCGTTGGGATCCAGCACGGCGTTCCGTATTACCCTCCTGAACCCATCGATTCCATATTCTGCTAACAGTCATTGGATCTCGACCAACGCGAGCAGCAATGCCGCGATACGATAAACCGCAATCGCGATAGGCTACAATCCGACCTTTATCAAAGTCGGAAACGTGATGGTACGAATTTTTCCTCCTTACACGAGGCATCACAACAACGTTTCACCAGGCAACGTCGGTCAACTGCTGTTTGTGTTGGAGAAATCGGTTGGAAACTTTCTTCATGTCAGCACGTTGTATGTGTCGCCCCCGGCGCCAACCTTGTGTGAATGCTCTGAAAAGCTAATCATTTGCATATCACAGTATCTTCTTCCTGTCGATTAAATTTTGCGTCTGTAGCACGTCATCTTGGTGGTGTAGCAATTTTAATGGCCAGTAGTGTAGCATCTGTAACGTACGTGCGTTCCAAGCACAGAGGTGTCGTTGTGTTTCTTTTGGCGGAAAACCAGAGCAGCGCAGGTATTCAAAGGCACTTGCATAATGTCTGCGTAGACCTGGCACTGAATAAAAGCAAGGTGCGCAGCTGGGCAAAGCGTCTGTGATTATCCCAACAAGGACCCGCAAACCTGTCCGGTCTCCCGCGTGCTGGTCGGTCGCAGACAGCTGTGACGCCTGCAGTGCTGGAACGTGCGGACACTCTCATTCGAGGTGATCGACGGTTTTCAGTTAAATACCTCGCTGCACAACTGGGCGTCTCTGCTAGTAGTGCTGATACACTGGCCAAACAACTGGGGAACTCTTAATGTATGTACCCGCTGGGTTCCTCATCGCCAACAGAAGACCGTGAAAAGTAACGAAGAACCATCTCTGCCGAATTGCTTGCCACTTTACGAAGATGATCGTGACAATTTTATGTCGAACAACGTCAGAGAAGACGAAACATAGGTTCATCGCCAGCAGACTGGTACCATGCATGCATTCAGGCCCTCCCAGTAAGATGGAGTAAGGCCATTGCAATGAACAGTGGTTATATCGGAAAATAGTGTTTTGCAGCCAAAAGAGTGGGGAATAGTATGGTGCGCTGGAATACTGGATAAGACAACCTGCCACGTCCGGCCATCCTGATTTAGGTTTTCCGTGATTTCCCTAAATCGCTCCAGGCAAATGCCGGGATGGTTCCTTTCAAAGGGCACGGCCGACTTTCTTCCCCGTCCTTCCCTAAACCGATGAGACCGATGACCTCGCTGTCTGGTCTCCTTCCCCAAAACAACCAACCCTAACGCAACCTGCTTTCAAAAATCATTGCGTTGCATTACTTGTTGAACGCCCCTTGTATATCTACTAAAACTACACGGAATTACAATGAATAAATGAGGAAGTATCAGGCCACAAATATCAGGATACGGGAAACAGGTGATCATTCCAGGCAGCTTCCTCTGCTACAGATCGTTTCACGTGATCTGGAGCCATCTGAAATTACTATCGACTTCGACATATCCTGTGATCAATTTGAACTGTGAGCTCACTGCTTAGTCTCAGCAAAGGCTTTTCTGCAGTTGTCAGTGTCAGAGATTGATGTCTCTGTGTGTGTTTCCACAGGCTATGGAAAACTACACTGGCATCAATTACAACGAGTCTACTATTACCAAGATGGACCAGCTGTCCATCCCTGACTTCTCTGCCGGCGCCATGGAGAACTGGGGCCTCGTCACCTACAGGTAACTTCGCTGCAGCTGCATACATCTCTGAATATCTGAATATATCGTAAAAAATGTAAATAAGTGCCGTACAGGGGTCCAAACGAGGGCCTACTGCTTATCGCGAGTTATTGTAGACCATCAAAGCAGGTCTGCCCCAAATTTCTAATATCACTAAAACTTCCCTCTCATTGCTCCGAACACTAAAACCAGTTGTTCTGTCACAGGGTTTGCGGAAATACTCTGTCGTAAATGGAAATTGAAACTGCTCCAGTAGTTGACGTTCGTGGAGCCATGACAACTGGTTCGTTCACCGCCACCGCCTACCACCGTGGTGTAAATGTCCTGAAGATGGTCACATTCTGGTCGAAACCGGTTACCATTTCAACTTAACATTTTATTGCTATCGAGACTGTTTTTTAACCATTTTTAAAGAATTTCAACTAGACCGTCGATTTCCTACACGGGGACTACTTACCAACAGTAGATTGGAATTATTACAGTTTTGTAACAGGTAACCGTGACAAGATATCCCGCAAAACAACAGCTAAATGCTCTGTTTGACAACTGCTTCCAGGAAAGTTGCTCTAGTTCTAACGAGAGTAAAACTGATTTTAAAGTAGGGAGGTGTGTCTCATCTACTATCTAACAAAATCTGTAAAACTCTGTATTTATGTACTATCAGTTTTTGAAGGCTGCATATGCACAAGCCACTGAGCAGTACTGTGTAACGGACTGTTACGACCGGCAGATCACAAGAGTTATAAATGAGGCACTATTTGGCGAAAAACTAAACATTTTCTTCAAATAATATATGTTAACGTATCTGTTACCGAACTGTATTTCCCGAAACAGAAGTTGCTGTGTTGTCATGTGTTCTTCTCTTATTGGTCACGACGTGCAAATGTGGAGATTCTTTGAAGTACAAAAAACAGCAGACTGGAAAGTTATACACGCCTAACAAGGGCACCATGTAGACATGCAATGAGGGTCGTACAGTAAGTAATGCACCACTTTTTTTTCTCAAAAAATATTTATTGTTAAGAGTCAGAATTTGGTGACAATGTACATCAACATATCTTGTCCACGTCCTATTTTTCTATGTAGTCGCCATCACGCTCTACAGCCGTACGCCAACGTTGTGGAAGAGCATGTTGAAACGTCCCCTTAGAAAAATTAATGAATGATTGCTCTGATAAACATCTTATGTTATTTGATTTTCAAACAGCCGAGCAAAACTGAACGTACTCAGACATTCACTAAAGTGACACACAATATTTTTTAGCGCAACGCAATCTGACTTTCAATAATCCCTACAATAGAATGGCCCTGACTAACAATAACCTATACCTTTCATGAATCGCTTACCTCACAAAAATCTTCGTTACTCGAACTACTGCAATACAGCGAGCGCCACTACTGCCAGCAAAATAAAAGATTCAAACTGCTGAAGGCACTAACTACTGATAGGCATAGTTAGCAAATGAAACATTTTGATAGAGAACAAACAATGTATTGACCTTAATAGTGTTCAAAAGTCATAATATATATATATATATATATATATATATATATATATATATATATATATATATATATATATATCAGTTCCTGACATCCAGTCTTACAAATTTACCGTCTATGATGGACACACGTCCAGATCATCCGCTCTCAAAACTCCGCCATTTCTCTCCCCACATCCACCACTGCTGGCGACTCACCTCCAACTGCGCAACGCTACGCGCTGTTAACAGCCAACTGCCCAACACTACAATAGCCAACAATAATGCAAACCAGCCACCGACTGCACACAGCACAGCCAGTGATTTTCATACAGAGCGCTACGTGGCGTTACCAATAAAAAAAACCTATACGGCCTACTTACAATGTATTCCCAGCTGGTAAAAGCTGTTGTCCTGTAGGCGTGGCCATATTTTCACTGGATGACTGACACTCTCCTCATCTTCAAAGTGTGTCTCAAAACTCTCCAACAATTCAGATGAAATGGTCTTTCTTTGACTCTTGTGGTCTACTGTGAGCATTCGTGGAACCCATCGTTAGCAGCTCTTTGAGTCTCCGAGAGGCTCTGTCATTGCAGAGGCACTTTCAATGCTGACCGACAACTGTGAGCCAATTGTCGAGTTGTGATGCTTTGGTCAGCACGAATAATGGCATCCGCACGATTCAGCATGTTTGGACCAGTGGCTGTGACAGGACGTACCGAGCGTAGCTGATCATGTAACTCTGTTTCTGCATCTGCTGAGGCTGTAACTTTCTTTTACCATTCGCCCAACTGTACTCCTTTCAACTACAGCATCGACGCACACTGCACGCAAACGGTTATGGATGTTCGCCGACGTTTCTTTCGAAAACAGCACGCTGCTTGTGACGTGAGTCGTATGTAGACGCCATTTGTACGCTGTACTACGGCTCTGCCATCTGCCAGAACGGTTCGAAACTTCACCGGCGCAAAGAACAAACACAAATCTGAAGCACCAACAAGGACATGTCTATGTATATGAATGGCTTTTTTAAAAAAAGGTGGGGCATTACTTATTGAATGGCCCTCGTACGGTGGATCCTTTCTGCAATAATCCAGTATCAAAAGCCGCAATAATCATATTGTCCGGATCTGTTCCAAAGGCTTTCGCCACGAGCTTACGCTCATCATCAGATATCTTATTTGATTTTTAGGTAGGCATGCGACAGCAAACGCCACATATAAAACCAGACATTTTTCGGAGCTCATACCTCTTGGTAATAGAAAGGAGGACTAAGTGTTTTCGACAGCCCATGGGCTAGGGGCCATATGTATACGCAGAGTAAGGTCCACCTTATTGGAATTATCCTGCAATACAGGGTCAAAGTTCGAATATTACACACTTCTCTCAGCTTAAGCAAATCGGTTATTCTTTATGCTTTAAATGTGGTCTACGCTGTGCCATAATGTGCTTAAGGGAGCACCATTTATCTCTTCGGCAGTTCCTGAGAAAACGCGAGAAAAGCATTTTTCACCATTATTTTCGCAGTCAGCAGCGGGTACCTAAATACCGAAACGCAGGAAATTGCCTATATTTTAACGGTATGTTCTCTAGAAATTTATCTAGAAGTATCATCTTTTCGTTTTCAAAAATATTTATCCATTATCAAGAAACACCCAAAGAACTTAATTTTTTGGTGCCAAAACCGATCAGCGGATTCCAAGACGGCTGCCCACAGCAAATAGCTGAAATTTTTACGATACGTTCCTAAGATCTCACACGCGAATAACTTTGAAAAATTACTTGATATCTTTATCCGTTTACGAGATACAAATGTTAAAAATTATGCTACCTATTCATGTAAAATGTGGACGTAAAATCCGGTGTGAGGTGGAAACGTAGTTTATAAACTAACGTAGTACGGAGAATTATATTGTAAAGTGCTTCCATGATAATTAGAAGGGTGCTGTGAATCCAAGGTTGTAGTACTGAACCAAATGCAAAATTTTTGTGCAAGTAAAATCCGGTCTGAGGTTTAAAATTAGCTTTGCCTTATTTCGATTTAACGTATGTAGAGCATCAAAATTTTACTGACCCATAAAGTTCTTTTCATACGAGTGACTTGCTTCGCTGTTTCAGGAAAGTAAGAGAACCAATGGGAAAATGCACCTATCGGAGCACAGGATGAATACCTTTTATTTGAAAGGCTGACTGAAAAGTGGGGTGCCTACTGCCTCATTCTACATCCTTCAACACATTTAAAGTTTTCCCAAATATTTTGGCATGAGAACATTTTCACGCTTTTTGATGCTGAGAAACAAGGAGACAGTAGCAGAGGGCAAGAGACGGAAAATTAATAAATACTGAGAGATAGTAGACTGTAGTTGTGGTACGGAAATTGTGGAACAGACAGAGACAGTGTGAGAGAAAGAGAGAACACAGTGGCATTATAGTTGAGAATGGCAGAACAGTGCTAGGAAGAGAGTGAAGGAGACAGTGCAACTGGGAGAAGAATAAGGAGGAGAAAGTGCAAGTGGGTGAGAGCCAATGATAAATATAGTCAGAGTCTATGACAATGACAGTGACAGTGAGGAAGAGAGTGAGAAGAGGGGGCAGCATTGGGAAGAAATGAAAGGGACAGCAGTAAGAGAGAGAAAGAGGGAACTAGTGACATTCAGAGGAGGCTGTAGGAGTAGAACAGAACGAAGAAGACTGTGGCTATGAGACAGGGGACAGTGACATAGAGTCACAAAGGGATAATGAATGAGGAAGTATGGGCAACTGGGAGTGGAGGGCAATGAGCGACTTACAGCGATGGACGGGTGTGTGTGAGTGAGTTACAGTTAGGGGAGCTTGCGGCAGCGAGAGGTTGGCTGAATGTTACAAAGAGTGCTTATATGTTCACATGTGCTGAAGAAGGTCTAATGAGGCAGCTGATACCCGACTTCTCAGTCTCAGTCTCTCAAAAAGGAGCAGATTCACCTTTTTTGTGCTCCGAAAGGAATATTTTTGCGCTAGCACAAGCTGAATCAAAACCCCGACAAAGTTCCCGAAGTTTTTCAGGAATATTTTCTGATTATTTTAGTATAAACGATCCGCTGACTCCGGTGATTAGTGCGTCACGGCGATGTCGCCAAATACGGATGCGGCCGTCATGATGCTGTAAACAGAACCTGGATTCATCCGAAAAAATGACGTTTTGCCATTCGTGCACCCAGGTTCGGCGTTGAGTACACCATCGCAGGCGCTCCTGTCTGTCATGCAGCGTCAAGGGTAACTGCAGCCATGATATCCGAGCTGATATTCCATGCTGCTGCAAGCGTCGTCGAACTGTTCGTACAGATGGTTGTTGTCTTGCAAACGTCCCCATCTGTTGACTCAGGGATCGAGACGTGGCTGCACGATCCGTTACAGCCATGCGGATAAGATACCTGTCATCTCTACTGCTACTCATACGAGGCCGTCGGGATCCAGCACGGCGTTCCGTATTACCCTCCTTAACCCACCGATTCCATATTCTACTAACAGTCATTGGATCTCGACCAACGCGAACAGCAATGTCGCGATACGATAAACCGCAATCGCGATAGGCTACAATCCGACCTTTATCAAAGTCGGAAACGTAATGGTACGCATTTCTCCTCCTTACAGGAGGCATGACAACAACGTTTCACCAGGCAACGCCGGTCAACTGCTGTTTGTGTATGATAAATCGGTTGGAAACTTTCCTCATGTCAGCACGCTGTAGGTGTCGCCAGCGGCGCCAACCTTGTGTGAACGCTCTGAAAAGCTAATCATTTGCATATCACAGCATCTCCTTCCAGTCGGTTAAATTTCGCGTCTGTAGCACGTCATCTTCGTGGTGTAGCAATTTTAATGGCCAGTAGTGTATTTGCCAAAGAAAATAATTTTTTTACATACTAGGGGTTAGTCTTAACTTCTCTATTACTGCAGGCCATTTGTAGTTTTGCTGCGTTGTGTTTATAAACATGATAGTCGTTGTTATGATGCTATATGGAAGGCAGTGTCGCAGAAATTATACTGTGGTTACAGCGTACGCTTGGTGTTACAAACCAAGTCGGTCTGACCAGAAGGTCTTTCACTGGAAGATGAGTGAGGGGTGCAAGAGCTGACATTCACATCCCAGTCGCCGGTTTTTTTCCATCCCAGTATAGTATGTATGTGATATAGGCTTTTCTTAAGTCAGTGTGTTACTAGGTGTCAATGTGGACTTACATCTTGACGAAAATCCTCGTACACAGTTATTATTGCGAGAAATATTTTACGTATTATGGCGGGCTTAAAGGACCTAATTATTTTTGTTCAAATTGTGGTAGAACTTTTCTGCCGTTTATGCCAGCTAAGCTTGATAATGATCATTGACCGAAACTAATAGCGAACTGTGAAAAACACAGGGTTGTTCTAAATGATGAACCTATTTTCAAAACTTCGTATTTGTTCTAGTACAAATCCAAAACCAACAATCTTTATACCAACGAAAAGAGGAAGTTTCAAAGACTTTTTTTATTTTTTAATATCAATTTAATAAATTTAATAATTTGTAAATAATTAATTTTTAGTAATTATTTAATAATTAGAAATGTGATAAATGTTATAAATGTTCAATGTAGCCACCGTGGGCTGCACGGTAAACATCGACGCGGTAGCCAAACTCGTCCCACACACGCGAAAGCGTATCTGCTGCTACTGACTGCACGGCAGCAGTGATCCGGTTCTGCAGATCGTTCAGAGTGGTTGGTAGAGGCCGGACGTAAGCAGCTTCCTTCACATAACCCCATAAGAAATAGTCACAGGGTGTGAGATCAGGAGATCTCGGTGGTCAGAAGTGCGGAGTCAGTTCCTCAAGTCCCCTGCCATCGATCCAGCGCTGAGAAAGGAAGTCATTCAAAAGTACATCCCGGTGCCAATGGGGCGGAGCTCCATCCTGTTGGAAAATGAAGTCCTGGGAAACTTCCATAACTTGAGGCAACAGCCATTGTTCCAACACGTCCAGGTGCGTGATTCCCATCATAGTTCTTTCCCAAAGAGAAATGGTCCATAAACCTTTGTACAGGATACGACACAGAACACGTAGATCTTCGATGAGTCTCTTTCGTGTTGCAATGGTGAATGTGGATTTTTCAAATCCCTTATGCGAACATTGTTTCTATTGACTTTTCCACTAAGGTGGAACGACGCTTCATCGCTAAAAATTACACACTGTAAAAATGCGTCATCCCCATCTTTGCTAGCATATAAACACAAAATGCGAGACGCTTCTCTTTGTCATTGGGGTTGAGAGCCAACACAGTTTGTAATCGGAAGGGCTTGTACAGCAAAAACCGTCTCAAAACTTTTCATACAGTTGGTTGGAGTATTCCAAGTTCTCGACTGGCTCTATTGGTAGACTTACTGGGACTGGACACAAAACTTTCTTGAATCCGTCGGACATCATCCTCTGACACACGCGATCGGCCTGTACTTTCTCCTTTGCACACACTCCCAGTGTGTTTAAATTGCTTAAACCAACGGCTAACGCTTTTGCGAGTTGGTGGTTGAATACCGAATTTGGTACGAAATGCCCCTGTACTGCAATTTGCGACTCACGTTTCGCAAGCTCAAGAACGCAGAAAACCTTGTGCTCCAAAGTTGCCATCTCACTCACAACTGACGGTCAAGCGGAATGACGGTCCTATTGCCGCACGAACTCTATCGGCCGCTTCTGAAACCATCACCGCCCCTCCGCCGCCGACCGCCAAAAACTTTGAAACGACCTCTTTTCATTGGTATAAACCTTGTTCATTTTGGGTTTGTAGTTGAGTAAATACGTATTTTTGAAAATGGATCCATCATTTAGAATAACCCTGTAAATGACAGCTGAAGGTTTCATCATGACTTTTAACAATAATACGAGGGTCACTCCAAAAGAAATGCGAGTTCTCAGTTCTAGGGGACTAATGACCTTAGAAGTTATGTCCCATAGTGCTCAGAGCCATTTGAACCATTTGTCCTCTCAGCGGCAGGCCTCGCACTGCACACGCTCCAGACGATGTGCAGAGAGTTAACGAATTGGTTCAAATGTGTGTGAAATCTTATGAGACTTAACTGCTAAGGTCATCAGTCCCTAAGCTACTTAACCTAAATTATCCTACGGACAAACACACACACCCATGCCCGAGGGAGGACTCCAACCTTCGCCGGGACCAGCCGCACAGTCCATGACTGCAGCGCCCTAGACCGCTCGGCTAGTACCGAGTGGCTACGAATTGCTGACAGACGCATCACAGTGAACGAATTGTTACACTGCGTTGGGATAGGGGAAGGAAGTGTTTGCAGAATACTGAAAGTGTTGGCGTTAAAAAACGTTTGTGCCAGGTGGGTTCCCAGGATGTTGACAGTGCCTCACAAAGAAACAAGTAAAACTGTATACAGCGAAATTTTGGAACAGTACGAGAATGGTAGAGATGAATTTCTTGGAAGAATTGTGATAGGTGATGAAACATGGCTCCATCATTCACCTGAGACGAAGAGGCAATCAATGGAGTGCCATCATGGAAATTCACCGAAGAAAAAAAATTCAAAACCACACCTTCTGCTGGAAAAGTTATCGCTACGGTGTTTTTCGATTCCGAAGGACTCTTGCTTGTGGACATCATGCCAAGTGGAACTATCCTAAATTCTGATGCGTATATGGCGACACTGAAGAAACTTCAATCTCGACTGAGTCGTGTTCGACCACATCGGCAAAAGCAGGACGTTTTGCTGTTTCACGACAATGCACGGACACATGTCAGTCATAAACCATGGAAGCGATCACAAAACTCGGATGGACAACACTGAAACACCCGCCTTACAGTCCTGACCTGGCTCCATGTGACTATCATCTCTTTGGTAAACTGAAAGACTCTCTTCGTGGAACAAGGTTTGAAGATGATGACTCCCTTGTGCACGCTGCCAAACAGTGGCTCCAACGGGTTGGTCCAGAATTTTACCATGTGGGTATACAGGCGCTGGTCCCAAGATGGCATAAGGCAGTTGAGAGGGATGGAAATTATGTGGAGAAATGAAAATATTGTTCCTAAAAGATGTATCTACACACCGTAAAACTTTCAAACATGTAGAATAAGAAATGGATTTTTTAAAAAAATAGTGTGCATTTCTTTTGGATTATATCCACTTTATCGCCTCGCGAAAGCCCGAAGGGGTCTAGTGCTCTCCTGGCTTCGTACTGTAAAAACCAGAACTTGGCTTGTGTATTGCAGGGAGCGCCGCATTCTGGTGGATGAACGAGAGACGCCCACGTCGTACCGGAAGAGCGTGGCGAACGTCATCTCTCACGAGTACGCGCACCAGTGGTTCGGCGACCTGGTGGGGCCTTCCTGGTGGAGCGTACTCTGGCTCAACGAGGGCTTCGCCACCTTCTTCGAGTACTTCAACACGCACGCTGTGAGTTCCTCTCGTCTGATATTCCAACAACTTTCACGCTCCCGCCAACTACCTGTTTCATAGAGGCTGAAAGTATTCTGAACAAACACATATTATACAGGGCTATTCACTAGTAATGTGACTCGCTGGTTCAGTGGTGCGGCGCTGGATTGCTAATCAAAAGATCTCGTATTCAGTCCCTGGTTAGTCCTATGATTTTGATCTGTCATGTATCACTTCTTGCGTTTCTGGCAATTTCTGATGATGTGAAAAACGACGAGTTGCGCAGTGGTTCGGAATACACGTTAAACCGTAGCTCCCCCTTGTAACTGGCTCGGTGTTCAAAGGCTGGAGGAAGACAATGGCACACCACCTTCAGCAGGTCCGTGACTAGGAAAGCACTGGGGTGTTCAAAACAATCTAAAGATTAATGACTGCTGTATTTTTATTCCTCAGTGCCTCCGAGGTTTCAAAATACAGCTGTGCAAAACCTACAAGAACTACAGAAAATAGACACCAGTCGCTGGTTAGAGCACATGCTCTACACGTGCATCGTTTGTGACGCAACGGACGTAAATATGGGCGTAAAAGTACGTGCGTGCAGTTCATTGAAGCTGCTGATGCGAAACGATAGTAGTCTGCTTTGCAAATTCTTCATTAGGTTGGCTGCCTGCAGGCGTGAATTAATTCGACGTGACAATAAGTCGTCGATAAATCCCATCCAGACGGAAATTTGACACGAAAACAAATCCGACTCACCATTAATAAGTTTAGTTGTACGGAAAGGATACACTGAGGTAACAAAATTCCTGGGATACCGATTCGTACGTGTACATATTGCGGTAGTATCGTGTAAATTATGTTCGAGTATAATGACTTTTCTGGAGACTAGAAATCTACTCTGTAGCAATCGTGGCGCAGTGGTTAGCACACTGGACTCGCATTCGGGAGGACGACGGTTCCATCCCGTCTCCGGCCATCTTGATTTAGGTTTTCCGTGATTTCCCTAAATCGTTTCAGGCAAAATGCCGGGATGGTTCCTTTGAAAGGGCACGGCCGATTTCCTTCCCAATCCTTCCCTAACCCGAGCTTGCGCTCCGTCTCTAATGACCTCGTTGTCGACGGGACGTTAAACGCTAACCACCACCACCACCACCACTGTAGCAATCAGCATGGGTTTCGAAAAAGACGATTGTGTGAAACCCAGCTCGCGCTATTCGTCCACGACACTCAGAGGACCATAGACACGCGTTCCCAGGTAGATGCCGTGTTTCTTGATTTCCGCAAGACGCTCGATACCGTTCCCTAGAGCCGTTTAATGAACAAAGTAAGAGCATACGGGCTATCAGACCAATTGTGTGATTGGATTGAAGAGTTCCAGGATAATAGAAAGCAGCATGTCATTCTCAATGGAGAGAAGTCTTCCGAAGTAAGAGTGATTTCAGGTGTGCCGCAGGGGAGTGTCGTAGGATCGTTGCTATTCACAATATACATAAATGACCTTGTGGATAATATCGGAAGTTCACTGAGGCTTTTTGCGGATGATGCTGTGGTATATCGAGAGGCTGTAACAATGGAAAATTGTACTGAAATGCAGGAGGATCTGCAGCGAATTGACACATGGTGCAGGGAATGGCAATTGAATCTCAGTGTAAAAAAGTGTAATGTGCTGCGAATCATAGAAATATAGTTCCCTTATCATTTAGCTACAAAATAGCAGGTCAGCAACTGGAAGCAGTTAATTCCATAAATTATCTGGGAGTACGCATTACGAGTGATTTAAAATGGAATGATCATATAAAGTTCATCGTCGGTAAAGCAGATGCCAGACTGAGATTCATTGGAAGAATCCTAAGCAAATGCAATCCGAAAGCAAAGGAAATAGGTTACAGTACGCTTGTTCGCCCACTGCTTGAATACTGCTCAGCAGTGTGGGATCCGTACCAGATGGGGTTGATAGAAGAGATAGAGAAGGTCCAACGGAGAGCAGCGCGCTTCGTTACAGGATCATTTAGTAATCGCGAAAGCGTTACGCAGATGATAGATAAACTCCAGTGGAAGACTGCAAGAGAGAATCTCAGAAGCTCGGTACGGGCTTTTGTTGAAGTTTCGAGAACATACCTTCACCGAGGAGTCGAGCAGTATATTGCGCGCCCCTCCTACGTATATCTCGCGAAGAGACCACGAGAATAAAATCAGAGAGATTAGAGCCCACACAGAGGCATACCGACGATCTTTCTTTCCACGAACAATACGAGCCTGGAACAGAAGGGAGAACCGATAGAGGTACTCAACGTACCCTCCGCCACACACCGTCAGGTGGCTTACAGAGTATGAATGTAGATGTAGATGTACACAAGGTATAAAAGCGTAGCGCACTGGCGAAGCTGTCATTTGTTGTCAGGTGATTCATGTGAAAAGTTTTCCGACGTGATTATGGCCGCACGATAGCAATCAACAAGTTTTTGAACACGGTGTGGTAGTTGGAACTAGAATCATGGTACGTACATTCCATTTCGCAAATGCCAAGAGTATGCTGAGAATACCACAATTCGTTCCCCCCCCCCCCCCCCGGCCCCCCGCCCCACCGCCCCCCCGCCACCATGATCCATGGACCTTGCCGTTGGTGGGGAGGCTTGCGTGCCTCAGCGATACAGATAGCCGTACCGTAGGAGCAACCACAACGGAGGGGTATCTGTTGAGAGGCCAGATAAACGCGTGGTTCCTGAAGAGGGGCAGCAGCCTTTTCAGTAGTTGCAGGGGCAACAGTGTGGATGATTGACTGATCTGGCCTTGTAACACTAACCAAAACAGCCTTGCAGTGCTGGTACTGCGAACGGTTGAAAGCAAGGGGAAACTACAGCCGTAATTTTTCCCGAGGGCATGCAGCTTTACTGTATGGTCAGTGATAAAGGCGTCCCCTTGGGTAAAATATTCTGGAGGTAAAATAGTCCCCCATTCGGATCTCCGGGCGGGGACTACTCAAGAGGACGTCGTTACCAGGAGAAAGAAAACAGGCGTTCTACGGATCGGAGCGTGGAATGTCAGATCCCTTAATCGGGCAGGTAGGTTAGAAAATTTAAAAAGGGAAATGGATAGGTTAAAGTTAGATATAGTGGTAATTAGTGAAGTTCGGTGGCAGGAGGAACAAGACTTTTGGTCAGGCGAATACAGGGCTACAAATAGAAAGTCAAATAGTGGTAATGCTGGAGTAGGTTTAATAACGAATAAAAAAATAGGAATGCGGATAAGCTACTACAAACAGCATAGTGAACGCATTATTGTGGCCAAGATAGACACGAAGCCCACGCCTACTGCAGTAGTACAAGTTTATGTGCCAATTAGCTCTGCAGATGACGAAGAAATTTATGAAATGTATGACGAAATAAAATAAATTATTCAGATAGTGAAGGGAGACGAAAATTTAATAGTCATGGGTGACTGGAATTCGGTAGCAGGAAAAGGGAGAGAAGGAAACGTAGTTGGTGAATATGGATTGGGGCTAAGAAATGAAGGAGGCAGCCGCCTGGTAGAATTTTGCACAGAGCACAGCTTAATCATACCTAACACTTGGTTCAAGAATCATAAAAGAAGGTTGTATACATGGAAGATGCCTGGAGATACTGACAGATTTCAGATAGATTATATAATGGTAAGGCAGAGATTTAGGAACCAGGTTTTAAATTGTAAGACATTTCCAGGGTCAGATGTGGACTCTGACCACAATCTATTGGTTATGAACTGTAGATTAAAACTGAAGAAACTGCAAAAAGGTGGGAATTTAAGGAGATGGGACTTGGATAAACTGACTAAACCAGAGGTTGTACAGAGTTTCAGGGAGAGCGTAAGGGAACAAATAGTAGGAATGGGGTAAAGAAATACAGTAGAAGAAGAATGGGTAGCTTTGAGAGATGAAGCAGTGAAGGCAGCAGAGGATCAAGTAGGTAAAAAGACGAGGGCTAGTAGAAATCCTTGGGTAACACAAGAAATATTGAATTTAATTGATGAAAGGAGAAAATATAAAAATGCAGTAAATGAAGCAGGCAAAAAGGAATACAAGCGTCTCAAAAATGAGATCGACAGGAAGTGCAAAATGGCTAAGCAGGGATGGCCAGAGGATAAATGTAAGGATGTATAGGCTTATCTCACTAGGGGTATGATAGATACTGCCTACAGGAAAATTAAAGAGAACCACTTGTACGAATATTAAGAGCTCAGATGGAAACCCAGTTCTAAGCAAAGAAGGGAAAGCAGAAAGTTGGAAGGAGTATATACAAGGTCTATACAAGGGCGATGTACTTGAGGACAATACTATGGAAATGAAAGAGGATGTAGATGAAGCTGAAATGGAAGATATGAGACTGCGTGAAGAGTTTGACAGAGCACTGAAAGACGCGGATTCTTTACAGACGAATGGAAAAACTAGCAGAAGCCGACCTAGGGGAAGATCAGTTTGGATTCCGTAGAAATACTGGAACACGTGAGGCAATACTGACCCTACGACCTATGTTGGAACCTACATTAAGGAAAGGCAAACCTACGTTTCTAGCATTTGTAGACTTAGAGAAAGCTTTTGACAATGTTGATTCGAATACTCTCTTTCAGATTCTGAAAGTGGCAGGGGTACAATATAGCGAGCGAAAGGCTATTTACAATTTCTATAGAAACCAGATGGCAGTTACAAGAGTTTAGGGGCATGAAAGGGAAGCAGTGGTTGGGAAGGGAGTGAGGCAGGGTTGTAGCCTCTCCCCGATGTATATTGAGCAAGCAGTGAAGGAAACAAAAGACAAATTCGGAGTTTGTATTAAAATCCATGGAGAAGTAATGAAAACTTCGCCGATGACATTGTAATTCTGTCAGAGACAACAAAGGACTTGGAAGATCAGTTGAACGGAATGGATAGTATCTTGAAAGGAGGATATAAGATGAACATCAACAAAAGCGAAACGAGGATAATGGAATGTAGTCGAATTAAGTCGGGTGATGCTGAGGGTATTAGATTAGGAAATGAGACACTTAAAGTAGTAAAGGAGTTTTGCTATTTAGTGAGCAAAATAACTGATGATGGTCGAAGTAGAGAGGATATAAAACGTAGACCGGCGATAGGAAGGAAAGCGTTTCTGAAGAAGAGAAATTTGTTACCATCGAGTATAGATTTAAGTGTCAGGAAGTCGTTTCTGAAAGTATATTTATGGAGTGTAGCCATGTATGGAAGTGAAACATGGACGATAAATAGTTTAGACAGGAAGAGAATAGAAGCTTTCGAAATGTGGTGCTACAGAAGAATGCTGAAGATTAGATGGGTAGATCACATAACTAATGAGGTGGTGTTGAATAGTATTGGGGAGAAGAGAAGTTTGTGGCACAACTTGACTAGAAGAAGGGATCGGTTGGTAGGACATGTTCTGAGGCATCAAGGGATCAGAAATTTAATATTGGAGGGCAGCGTGGAGGGTAAAAATCGTAGAGGGAGACCAAGAGATGAATACACCAAGCAGATTCAGAAGGATGTAGGTTGCTGTAGGTACTGGGGATGAAGAAGCTTGCACAGGATAGAGTAGCATGGAGAGCTGCATCAAACCAGTCTCAGGGCTGAAGACCACAACAACAACCACCACAGTTTCAGGTATTACCTCTCACCACGATCAGTGCCTTAGCCGGCGAATTCACTTAACGATCGAGAGCAGTGTCCTGGACCCTAGACGACTGGAACACCATGGGCTGGTAAGATAAGTCACGATTTCAGTTTCTAAGAGCTCACGGTAGGGTTAGAGCGGGACGCCGTCACCACGAAGTCATGGACGCTGGGCGCGTTGGTGGTGGCTCCATAATGGTGTTGACTGTGTTTGCATGGAATGCACTGGATCCTCTGAACCAACCATTGGCTGTGAATAATTATGTTCGGCAGCTTGGAGACCGTTAGCAGCCATTTATTAACTTTACACTCCTATGCAGGCGTAGGAGAATGTCTCCCGTAACATAAGACTGCTCCCACCAACGCGCGTCCTTTGCGCGCTGCACATTTCGAGCAGTCGTTCACCTCGACGA
The DNA here is from genome assembly GCF_021461385.2 of Schistocerca piceifrons. NCBI lineage: Eukaryota > Metazoa > Arthropoda > Insecta > Orthoptera > Acrididae > Schistocerca > Schistocerca piceifrons. Next base: position 492,705,005 of record NC_060142.1, read on the forward strand.
CGGCGTTTGTAGGCACGACTATCGACCTAGTGTATTAAAAATGAGATTCACCCGAAGAGCCGAACGTTTCCATTGATCGACGGTCGAATCCCGATAGCCCGTGGCTACTGCAATCGTACACTACTGGCCATTAAAATTGCTACACCAAGAAGATATGCAGATGAGAAACGGGTATTCATTGGGCAAATATATTATTTTCACGCAATTTGGGTGCATAGATCCTGAGAAATCAGTGCCCAGAACAACCACCTCTGGGCGTAATAACGGCCTTGATACGCCTGGGCATTGAGTCAAACAGAGCTTGGATGACATGTACAGGAATAGCTGCCCATGCAGCTTCAACACGATACCACAGTTCATCTAGAATAGTGACTGGCGTATTGTGACGAGCCAGTTGCTTGGCCACCATTGACCAGACGTTTTCAGTTGGTGAGAGATCTGGAGAATGTGCTGGCCAGGGCAGTAGTCGAACTTTTTCTGTATCCAGAGAGGCCTGTACTGGATCTGCAACATGCGGTCGTGCATTATCCTGCTGAAATGTAGGGTTTCGCAGGGATCGAATGAAGGGTAGAGCCACGGGTCGTAACACATCTGAAATGTAACGTCCACTGTTCAAAGTGCCGTCAATGCGAACAAGAGGTGACCGAGACGTGTAATCAATGGCACCCCATACCATAACGGCGGGTGAAACGGCAGTATGGCGATGACGAATACACGCTTCCAATGTGCGTTCACCGCGATGTCGCCAAACACGGAGGCGACCATCAGGATGCTGTAAACAGAAACTGGATTCATCCGAAAAAATGAAGTTTTGCCATTCGTGCTCCCAGGTTCGTCGTAGAGTACACCATCGCAGGCGCTCCTGTCTGTGATGCAGCGTCAAGGGTAGCCGCAGCCATGGTCTCCGAGCTGATAGTCCATTCTGCTGCAAGCGTCGTCGAACTGTTCGTGCAGATGGTTGTTGCCATGCAAACTTCCCCATTTGTTGACTCAGGGATCGAGACGTGTCTGCACGATCCTTTACATCTATGCGGATAAGATGCCTGTCATCTCGACTGGTAGTGATACGAGGCCGTTGGGATGTAGCACGGCGTTCCGTATTACCCTCCTGAACCCACTGATTCCATATTGTGCTAAGAGTCATTGGATGTCGACCAACGCGAGCAGCACTATCACGATACGATAAACCGCAATCGCGATAGGCTACAATCCGACCTTCACCAAAGTCGGAAATGTGATGGTATGCATTTCTCCTCCTTACACGAGGCATCACAATAACGTTTCAGCAGCAACGCCGGTCAACTGCTGTTTGTGTATGCGAAATCGCTTGGAAACTTTCCTCATGTTTGCACGTTGTAGGTGGCGCCACCGTCGCCACCTTGCGTGAATGCTCTGAAAATCTAATTATTTGCATATCACAGCATCTTCTCCCTGTCGGTGAAATTTCGCGTCCGTAGCACGTCATCTTCGTGGTGTAGCAATTTTACTAGCCAGTAGTGGTAATTGACGATTTCGTTGGGTCAACTTGTGAACACATAGGGGTGCTCTGCTGAGGATCTCGATGTTCAAAACTGTACGATGGACGATGTGTTCCGAAAAACAGTCGTGCGTGCACCGTCACTGTGCTCTTCGGGCGGGCGGCTGAAGTGGCCGTGCGGTTCTAGGCGCTACAGTCTGGAACTGCGAGACCGCTACGGTCGCAGGTTCGAATCCAGCCTCGGGCATGGATTTGTGTGATGCCCTTAGGTTAGTTAGGTTTAAGTAGTTCTGAGTTCTAGGGGACTGATGACCTCAGCAGTTGAGTCCCATAGTGCTCAGAGCCATTTTTTCTTTCGGCTGGTATGCCGCATATCACCATCTATCGTGCTTTACAGAGCAGACAAGCCTCCGAACCTCAAGTTCTGTGAAGAGTCGTGGACGTCCAACCATTTAGCGCCTAGTGGTAGTGTCGCTGTCCTTCTACCTCTTCCAGTGGACGCTTAAGACAGTAGCACATGCACATTCGACCAGCTTTGCGGTTTTCGCGATATTTGTTCATAGTCCCTACTTAATAATAATGTTCCCTTTGTCAGGGTCGCTTATCTCAATGGATTTCCCCTTTTGCAGCCCATATCTTAACTGGGGTGAATCCTGTCGGCGTCTGCTCCTCTTACATACTTCTGTTAGCGCGTCACGTACCCGCAACGCCACCAAGTCGCATCCAACGTTGCGGTGGGCAGTGGTCACAGTATTTTGGCCTATCAGTATATGGGAGAGGTCAGTTCGTGCACAAAATCCTGCACCGAAACACTTTCGCAGCTGTGGACGGCTATAGAGGCAGCAAGGCACAATATTTCTGGAGGACACTTCCAACCACTTGTTGAGCCCATGCCACGCCGAGTTGCTGCACTACCCCGGGAAAAATGAAGTCCGACACGATATTATGAGGTATCCCAAGGTTTTTGTCATCTCAGTGTACTCTAATCTCGGTGGCATACGAACAGTTTACAGACTTACCAGGAGACGACACGACCGTGGGGTCGGGGATTTGTCCGCAATTTTGTGTGGTGAAGGAGGACCCCTAACACCTCACGTGGTTAAAATATTAGGACGCACTACTCGGAAAACCCCGAGAAAAATCGATCCAAAGTTTCTTAGGTGCCGTATGAGTATAAAACGTTTATTGCCGAGCCGCCGTTTGGCCTAAATGGTTAGCGTTCGGACATATATGACAGAGGTCACTGGTACGATTCCTTCTCCCCACATTTTTTTCCTTCTGTTGCTTGCAAAATTGCAGCTAATTGCTACAGGAGAATCGTGAAATTAATTTCCGGGAAGATTGTATAAAAATTCATTCTATAATTCACCATCAATTATCGTCACCAATATTCAGAGACATTATTCAATATTCCTGGTTTGCCTCAAAGTTATCAGAAACTCAAAACATTTTCGTAAATGTTAATGGGGCATGTTTTTGTACAGATTTATTGCAAACGCCCTGTGATTGTAAAAATTCCGCTGTCATATGTTGCGCAAGATGTCGCAAAAACTATTGCTTTGTTTGTTTTTACGATAATTACCACTGTGATTCTTGTTTATAATTATTATGTGTTTAAAAATTGAATGTTTCCCAAGCGACTTTGCTATTCTGATTAAAAACCCTATGCTTCTCCTCATATACTTTACAATGAACAATGGAAAACCCACCGCCATGAATTGTGTTGTTGCACAAAAAAAAAAAAATTATTCAGTAATGTAACTAATTTGTTAAAGATAATGTAGGTTTGGGAAACTTTCTGAATAATTGGTGGAATAACAAAAGAAAATGAAACAGAAGAGAAAAAAAGTGCCGGAGGAGGAATCGAACCCGAGACCTCTAGCGTAAGAGTCCGAGCCCTAAACATTTAGGCCAGACGGCGCCTCGGCAAAGCACTCGCATTTCATACTCATACGGCACCTAAGAAACTTTGGATCGATTTTTCCCGGGATTTTCCGGTAGTGCGTCCTAATATTTTAGCCACGTGTGGTGTTAGGGGTCCTCCTTCACCACACAAAATTTCGGACAAATCCCCGACCCCATCGTCGTGCCGTGTCCTTGTTAGCCGTTTCGAAAATTCTTCCAAACTTGGTCGGAATGGAAATGGTTATGCCCTTTAGGACGTGACATAAATCGCTCCATTTCCACATTACGACAACGACTACACTGTCTCCCGTCCCGTGTGTGTGTCCCCCCTCCCCCCCCCCCCCCCCCCCCCGACACGGTTTATGTACCCTCCAGTACTAATGCTGCGACCTTCCGTCTGTGAATGGCTGTTGCATGCTGACGTAGAACTGAGGCGGTGGTCGTATTAAGTGACTGGACCGTGTAAGATGCGTGAACTACGTCAGATGTCGTGTGAGCACTGTAGGGGTCACGGACACGCACTGTACTCGTCTGAGACAACACTATCAGCACGTGAAAGAGACTGAGAGGTGCTCATTATGGGTCTCCATTCGGCAGGCTGGTCAAAACGTACAGTATCCAGACTTTTGGGGTATTCGGAGGGCGCCTCCGTGGCCGGCCGGAGTGACCGAGCTGTTCTAGGTGCTTCAGTCTGGAACCGCGCGACCGCTACGGTCGCAGGTTCGAATCCTGCCTCTGGCATGGATGTGTGTGATGTCCTTAGGGTAGTTAGGTTTAAGCAGGTCTAAGTTCTAGGGGACTGATGACCTCAGATGTTAAGTCCCATAGTGCTCAGAGCCATTTGAACCATTTTTTTGGTATTCGGATGTGACAGTAGTCCGATGTTGGTCTGCACGAGAGGACAGGCAAACTCTTCGTCAAGGTTCCGGGCGACCATTTCCGATCACCACAAGGGCGTGTCGCCGCATTGTGCACCAAGTACATCGTACCTCCTTCACATCTGCACCTGCGACAGGAAGGAAGGAAAGAAGGAAGGAAGATTAGAGTGTAACGTCCCTCGGCAGCTCGGTCATTAGAGACGGAGCACAAGCTCAGACTAAGAAAGCATGGGGAAGAGAAATCAGCTGTGCCCTTATCAAAGGAAGCTCCCAGGCAGATGCTAGCTAATATTTAGAGAACTCACGGAAAATGTAAGTCTGGATGGCCAGGCAGAGATTTGTACTGCCGTCAACCGCATGCGTGTCCAGTGTGCTAACCACTGACCCATATCGTTTGGTCCTGCCACCTGCCAACGAGTACTGAACCCTCTGCAACATTCTGTGTCATATTGCACCTTCGGCCAGAGGCCAGCAGCAGCTCGATCAGGAGCCCATGAGTGGCCAGCCGTTAACACCACAAGCGCCTGCATTTGGAGTGATATCGTGGTCAGGAGGCAAAGAGTGCTGATGAATGGCTTCCCGTTGCGCTCAGCGAAGAGTCGCGGTTCTGCACCACAGTGGATGACCAGCATTGGTGAGTATGGCGGCGACCTTTGAGAGGTCCCATTCACTAAATGTTTTAAAGAGGCGCACCGGTATTACTCCTGCCGTCATGGAGTGGGTAGCCATTGGGTATGACTTCAAGTTCCGAATGGTAGTGATTGAGGAAACTTTGACGTAACTCTCGTGCGACAGTATCGTTGTGCCATCTTTCAACCGGATGATGCCCGTCCAGACATGACACGTGACTGTATGAATCGCATGTGTGACTTTCAGGTACTTCAGTGGTCAGCAAGAGCTCGTAGATCTGTCCCATACAGAATATGTGTGGTGCTAGATCAGACGTCAACTATGTCCTAAAACCAGTAGGCCTACACAAGATATCAAGTGTTGTAACGGCGACCGGAACGTTCGCGGGGATGAAGTGACGGAAAGCGCGGCGGGACCCGCAGAGCGGCCCGCGAACAACAACACAATGATACAGGACAGACACAACCAATGAAGGACAGAACAAACAACAACAACAACATCGAAACAACGGAGTCACAAGAAAACCTAACAACCACGTCCAGTCGTACACAGAACAAGAAAGTAAATAAGCTGTCTAAGGAGAGTCATGTGTCCAGAGGCGTACGCAAGATTAGACTCGATGGCTAAGCTTTTTTTTTTCCTTTATTGAATTTCGATTCCCCCCTAAGGGGGCGGGCTGGCAGTAACTTAGTACGCTCCTCCGCAGCTTACAGACTTTTTAAAACGTAAGAAGAAGATAAGAAACAATAAAAGCAGGCGATAAAACGGTGACTTAAATTTTAAAATGGCGGAAAATAGTGGAAAGTTAAAACATAAAAAAAGGGTTGGCAATGCTAATAAAATACACAGGAAGCAGACAGGTAGCATAGTAGACAGACAATTAAAAAACACGGCGACAGTCTGGTTTCTGTTCGCAAGAGATATAAAAATCACACCCAGCGACAGTATGATGTCCGTTTGCAACACTTCGGAAAAGACACACACCACTGAAAACTCACTGTAAACACTGCACTAAAATGTCGGCACAAAGATGACACACCATAGCCAAGGGCAGATTGGGGGGGGGGGGGGGGGACCTGGACAGATGAGGGGGAAAACAAGGAGGGAGGAGAGGAAAAACTAAAGGGGGGAGACCGAAGGAGGCAGAGGACACATAATGGGGGGTGGGAGGGGGGGCAGGGCAGACGCGAGAGGGAATGGTAAAAGGCAGAGGAGGGAAATGCAAAAGGACTTGGGGGAGAGAAGGGGGGCAGAGAGAAGGTAGGTGGGGAAAAAAGAGGATGGAAGGGGGGGAGAGGGAGCCCAGGAAAAGGACCGAGGAAAGGAGGGGGGGGGGTGAGGATCAGAGTTGATAGGAGGGATAAACAGCTTACGGCGCGATGGTGCAAAGGCATCTAGGGGTCTTCGACGTCCTTGACGTCTCGTGGGGATTCAAATTCCGCGGCGCGCGGTACCAGATCAAGCTTAGACCTGCCTAACTTCTAAGAAAATACAACGATTTTATGACACCATGCCCAACCAAATCAGTGCATGTGTACACGCCAGAGATGGTGTAATGTCATATTGACAAGAGGGCTTGTACTACGAAGTTTGAAAATTTGACTAAATTTTGTAATCAATGAAATAACATCACATACCCTCTGATCTGTAAAGCATCCTTCCGTTCTTGGCCCTTAGCTTCTTTTGTCAAGGAATGTGAATACTTCAGAGGCGTATTTCTGGCATGGTGCAAACAAACCTGATACAAAGTATCGTGTCAAGTGTTAATTGTAGCACCGACGCCTGTAGCATTACCACTTGACACCATAGTTTGTATCTTTTTTTTCTATTTTTCGGCCTGTGGGCCATGTCCGAAAATCCCCAATTAACTTTTTTTAACAAGCGAACCGGCGTTATGGGGTTGCCCAGTTAATTTTTCAAATGGTATACATACCCAACATCACGAGAATCGGAGCATCAGTGACAAATTAACATCCGGTTTGCATTTCTTTTTTAATAAAACCCCTTTGATCATTAAGGTGGGATAATTTTGAAAGTAAAACCGACTACTAAACACGACGTGCCGACAGTCTTTGCAGCGACGGTCTTCAATGCAACTGAACTGCTAATTGTTAGGGATATTCTTTCCTGTACACGTTTCTATTCTGGTTTTCACCTAACACCTGACGTCAATGGGAACTTCAAAATAATGACGACTGTGGAGTGGTAGTTGCACAGAAGGCGTCTCCTACTCTCGCAACAGCGAATAGACGGCTTGTATGCGGACGAGCGCTTACATGTAGCAAGACATTTCTGCCGCACGACAATTTTCCTGTGGCCTCTTGTTTGCACTGTTTTACTGGGAAGAGATATGGGATCCGGTATTATAATGAGACTTTAAAAGACAATCAAATAAGACGGACGGGATAGACAATTCCATCAGAAATCCTAAAATCATTGGGGTACATGGCAACAAAATGACTATTCCCGTTGGTGAGTACAATGTATGAGATTGACGATATACGTTAGACTTTCAGAAAAGTACCATCCACAAAATTTCGAAGATAGCAAGAGCGACGAGTGCGAGAATACACAATCAGCTAATGTACGCAAGTTTCTGACAAGAATATTACTGAAAAAGATGGAAAAGACAATTGAGGGTCTGTTAGATGACGATCAGTTTGGCTTTAGGAGAGGTAAAGGCACCAGGGAGGCAGTTCTGACGTTACGGTTGATAATGGAAGCAAGACTGAGGAAAAATCATGAGATGTTCATATGATCTGTCGACCTGGAAAAAGCTTTAGAAAATGAAAAACGGTGCAAAATGTTCGAAATTCTGAGAAAAATAGGGATAAGCTGTAGGAAAAGACAGGTAGTATACAGGATGCATAAGAATTAATAGGGAACAATGAGAGTGGACGACTAAGAACGAAGTGGTCGAATTGAAAAGGGTTTAAGAAGGGGATGTAGTCGTCTGCCTCTGCTATTCAGCCTATACATCGGAGAAGCAATGACGGATATAAAAGAAAGTTTCAAGAGTGGGATTAAAATTCAGTGTGAAAGGATATTCATGATGTCATTCGCTGATTACATTTCTATAGTCACTCAAAGTGAAAAATTGCATTATCTGCTGAATGATGTGAATGGTAGTGAGTACAGAATATGGAATTGTGTAAACTGAAGAAAGACGAAAGTAATGAGAAGTGGCAGAAATGAGAACAGCAAGGAACTTTACATCAGGCTTGGTGTTCACGATGTCGATGAAGTTCAGGAATTCTGCTAGCTAAGCGGCAAAGTAACCCATGACGGACAGGGATAGGAGGATATAAAAAGCAGGCAAGTACCGGAGAAAAGGGCATTCCGGCCAGGAGAAGTCTACTGGTATGAAACATAGGCCTTAATTTGAGGAAGACATTTCTGAGAATGAACTTTTGGAGCACAGCACTGTATAGTAGTGAAACGTGGACTGTGAAAAAACCGAAACAGAAGAGAATGTAAGCTTTTTAGATGTGGTGATACAGAAGAATGATGAAAATTAGGGGGACTTACAAGGTAAGAAATGAGGAAAACTGGCGAGGATAGGAATATATGCAAAAAAGAAAAGAAAAAAACTGGCAAGAAGTGACAGGATGGTAGGCCATCTGATAAAACATTAGGGAATAACTTCCGTGGTGCTAGCAGGAGCTGTAGAGGGTAAAAACTGTAGAGGAAGACAAAGATTGGAATACATCCAGCAAATAATTACGGACGTAGGTTACAATTGCTACCCTGAGATGAAAAGGCTGGCTCAAGAGAGGAACTCATAGTGGGCCACATCAAAACAGTCAGAAGACAGTGGACCCAAAAACAAAAAAGAGCTCTGACCTTGAGGAGCTTCTGGCTTTCGAAAACACGAGACCCATTGGACTAAGATCGTCGGCAGCCGAAATGGAACGATAGACCACCCCCTGAAACCAACAGTTCAGTGGGTGTGAAGAGTACCACTTCAAAGACGGACGGAAATTTGGTTTTAAAATTTGTTTTTGGCTTCAAACTGACGTCACGTCAGGCCCAAAATGGTTTTGTTCAAACTGAAACAGGCCGTGGGAGCTTACGCACTTGTATCAAACCTTAGGGTTGACGATCACAGCGCTTCTACTTGTTGGTGCTGTTTCGAGACGCTGATTCGTTCCACTTTGTGTTTGACAGGTGGAGACGGAGTGGCGTCTGGACGAGCAGTTTGTGCTGGACAAGATGCAGCTGGGACTGTCTGCTGACTGCCGCCTCAGCACTCGCGCCATGACGCCGGAAGAGGATGCCGTGCTCACGCAAGCCCAGATCTCGGACCAGTTCGACAACATCGCTTACGCCAAAGGTAACGCCTCCACGCTCTACTGTAACGTGGTCACGTGGTGTCCTGCTCCAACAGCTTCAGTAACGCTCTCTGAGGAGCAATAGTACAATTGTGCCGGCCAGTGTGGCCGAGCGGTTCTTGGCGCTTCAGTCTGGAACCGCGCGACCGCTACGGTCGCACGTTCGAATCCTGCCTCGGGCATGGATGTGTGTGATGTCCTTAGGTTGGTTAGGTTTAAGTAGTTCTAAGTTCTAGGGGACTCATGACCTCACATGTTAAGTCCCATAGTGCTCAGAGCCATTTGAACTATTTTTGAGTACAATTGTGGGTCAATAAATAAAATTCCGGAATACCGACATCGTTTTAAATTTCGTGCCTACAAGTGTCTACAAGGTGGCAGCACATGTTGCGTGGAAGGTAGCCGATAGACAGTATTCGACGGCCAATGATTAATGACCTGCTGTCAGACCAAGTTGACAGGTGTGTGTACCCGACTAGAACAATGCGAGTTTTGTGAGCCGCCGGCCGGGGTGGCCGTGCAGTTCTAGGCACTACAGTCTGGAACCGAGCGACCGCTACGGTCGCACGTTCGAATCCTGCCTCGGGCATGGATGTGTGTGATGTCCTTAGGTGAGTTAGGTTTAATTAGTTCTAAGTTCTAGGCGACTGATGACCTCAGAAGTTAAGTCGCATAGTGCTCAGAGCTATTTTTTTTGTGAGCAGAAAGACTGTCCATAAAGCATGTCCATAGCGAAATTCGTCCTATATATGGTTAAAATTATGTTTCATGGAAGTATTTGTTCAGGCTGGATGCACGAATTCAACAAAAGGCAACAAAGTCACAAACAGGGCACATTATTTTGATATGTGTTGTCCGTTCTTTCGGTAAGCCCGAAAGAACGGACACAGTTTTGATCCTGCAGCCACCATGTATCAAGACACAAAAGAGTTAATGACATTAGCTGCCACTGGGCACTCAATGGGGTAAGTTGAAAATGTGTGGCAGACTGGGTTCCTTAATCGTGTCTCCCGCTTACCAGCCAAATATACTGACCACTACGCCATTCTAACACAGTGGTCACTGCAATTTCACAGGCTACCCTAGAGTTTCTCCTGTCAGAGTCGAACTCTCAACTTATGCCACAAACTACTGATGTAGTGCCCCTGCTCATTAGCCTCATTACGCTCGGCATCTCACCGATTCCCGTAAGATTTCGAGCTTGGTGTGCATATGCATCATTGGTCGCTATCGCCTTAATTATATACAGGGTGGACCATTGATAGTGACCGTGCCAAATATCTCACGAAATAAGCATCAAATGAAAAAACTACAAAGAACGAAACTCATCTAGCTTGAAGGGGGAAACCAGATGGCGTTATGGTTGGCCAGCTAGATGGCGCTGCCATAGGTCAAACGGATATCGACTGCGTTTTTTAAAATAGGAACCCCCATTTTTATTACATATTCATGTAGTACGTAAAGAAATATGAATGTTTTAGTTGGACCATTTCTTTCGCTTTGCGATAGATGCAGCTGTAATAGTCACAAACACATGGCTCACAATTTTAGACGAACAGTTGGTAACAGGTAGGTTTTTCAAATTAAAATGCAGGACGTAGGTACGTTTGAACATTTTATTTCGGTTGTTCCAATGTGATACATGTACCTTTGTGAACTTATCATTTCTGAGAACGCATGATGTTACAGCGTGATTACCTGTAAATACCACATTAATGCAATAAATGCTCAAAATGATGTCCGTCAACCTCAGTGCATTTGGCAATACGTGTAACGACATACCTCTCGACAGCGAGTAGTTCGCCTTCCGTAATGTTCGTAATTGCATTGATAGTGCGCTGAAGCATGTTGTCAGGCGTTGTCGGTGGATCACGATAGCAAATATCCTTCAACTTTCCCCACAGAAAGAAATCCGGGGACGTCAGATCCGGTGAACGTGCGGGCAATGGTATGGTGCTTCGACGACCAATCCGCCTGTCATGAAATATGCTATTCAATACCGCTTCAACCGCACGCGAGCTGTGTGCCGGACATCCATCATGTTGGAAGTACACCGCCATTCTGTGTCGCACTGAAACACCTTGTAGTAACATCGGTAGAACATTACGTAGGAAATCACCATACATTGCACCATGTAGATTGCCATCGATAAAATGGGGGCCAATTATACTTCCTCCCATAATGCCACACCATACATTAACCCGCCAAGGTCGCTGATGTTCCACTTGTCGCAGCCATCGTGGATTTTCCGTTGGCCAATAGTGCACATTATGCCTGTTTATGTTGCCGCCGTTGGTGAATGAAGCTTCGTCGCTAAATAGAACGCGTGCAAAAAATCTGTCATCGTCCCGCAATTTCTCTTGTGCCCAGTGGTAGAACTGTACACGACATTCAAAGTTGTCGCACTGCAATTCCTGGTTCATAGAAACATTGTACTGGTGCAATCGATGTTGTTGTAGCATTCTCAAAACGGACGGTTTTGAGATTCCCGACTCTCGCGCGATTTGTCTGCTACTGATGTGTGGATTAGCCGCGACAGCAGCTAAAACACCTATTTGGGCATCATCATTTGTTGCAGGTCGTTGTTGACGTTTCACATGTGGCTGAACGCTTCCTGTTTCCTTAAATAACGTAACTATCCGGCGAACGGTCCGGACACTTGGATGATGTCGTCCAGGATACCGAGCAGCATACATAGCACACGCCCGTTGGACATTTCGATCACAATAGCCATACAACAACACGATATCTACTTTTTCCGCAATTCGTAAACGGTCCATTTTTTTTTCTTTATTGTAATTTTAATCACCTCATACAGGCGGGCTGTCAGCAGCATATTACGCTGCTCTTCAGCCATAAGTGGTACAATAATATGACATATAGGTGACACAGACAATACAATAGAAACGGCAGGCAAAAAATGTAGATACAAAAAACAATAAACATGAAGCCGTTCAGGCTGGACGAGAAAAATACTAACACTTGTTGACACGGCGCACATAACACGGATGACTGCGACGGCACACGTGAACAGTGGAGGCGTGACGGAGAAAGAACACTAAACACAAAACGAAGGCACACACACGAGACACTGATGGCGATGTTCTCCAGCGCACGAAAGTTCACTGAGCGTGTACGAGTCCGGGGACCTGCCAAGAGAGGAGGAGGGGGAGGGAGAGGGTGAGGGGAGAGCAGAGATGCCATGGGCAGAGGAGATAGGGGGAAGGGAGGAAGGGGGGGGGAAGCCTGGGGGAAGAGGGGTGGAGGGGGATGGGGGAAAAGGAAAGAGAAGGGAGGGGAAGGGAGGGAGGGTGCCTAAAGGAAAGGACATAGGAAGTGGGGGGGGAGGATCTAAGTTGATAGGAGAGGTAGATGGAGGGGAGGAGGACATCATCAGGGAGGGGGAGCTGGCGGAAGCCACCTTGGGAGAGGGTAAGGAGGGTGGTGAGATGGAGACCAGGTGGGACGTGGTAATACAGGCGCGGCAGCGGGCGGAGGTGGGAGAGGATGGGCGAGACAAGCGGGAGAGGAGGATCGAGTTTATGGGAAGTGTACAGGATCCGTATCCTTTCAAGGAAAAGGAGGAGGTGGGGGAATGGAATGAGATCGTACAGGATCTGCGTTGGGGAGGGGAGATGGATGTGATAGGCGAGGCAGAGAGCATGGCGTTCATGGATTTGAAGGGATTTATAAAAGGTAGGGGGGGGGCGGAGATCCAGGCCGGATGGGCGTAACAAAGGATAGGGTGGATGAGGGATTTATAGGTGTGGAGTATAGTGGAGGGGTCCAGACCACACGTACGACCGGAAAGGAGGTTGAGGAGACGGAGTCGGGAGTGTGCCTTGGCTTGGATTGTCCGGAGATGGGGGGTCCAGGAGAGGCAATGGTCGAGGGTGACGCCAAGGTACTTAAGGGTGGGGGTGAGGGCGATAGGATGGCCATAGATGGTGAGATAGAAATCAAGGAGGCAGAAGGAAGGGGTGGTTTCGAGTACGATGATGGCCTGGGTTTTGGAGGGATTGACCTTGAGCAACCACTGGTTGCACCAAGCGGTGAACCAGTCAAGATGGGACTGGAGAAGGTGTTGGGAGCGCTGCAGGGTGGGGATAAGGGCAAGAAAGGCGGTGTCGTCGGCAAACCGGAGAAGGTGGACGGGGGTTGATGGCGGTGGCATGTCCACCGTATTCAAAAGGTACAGAAGGGGGGGAAAGGACGGAGCCTTGGGGCACACGGAGGGAAAAAAAGGTGTAGGAATCCGTGTTATGGATGGTGATGTAGGAAGGACGGTGGGAGAGAAAGGAGCCGATCAGACGGACGTAGTTAATGGGAAAGGCGAAGGTTTGGTGCTTGAAGAGGAGACCGGAAACGCGGTTATAAGCACATTCGAGGTCCAGGGAGAGGAAGATTGCGGAGCGACGGGAATTAAGCTGTTCGGAAAGGAGATGTGTGAGATGAAGGAGAAGGAACGTCGCAAGAGGACGGCCGAAAGCCACACTGGGTAATGGGAAGGAGGCGGTGCTGTCGGAGATGATGGTTGATGCGTCGGGTGAGGATAGATTCCAGGACCTTGCTGAAGACCAAGGTGAGGCCGATGGGACTGTAGGAGGAGACGGCGGACGGCAGTTTACCAGGTTCATGGAACATTAGATACGGGAGGTTTTCCACAGGTCGGGGTAGTAACCAGTGGACAGGACTACATTGTAGAGCCTGGCCAGGGTGGAGAGGAAAGAGAAAGGAGCTTCACGAAGGTGACGGTAGATGACACGATCGTGACCAGGAGCGGTGTTGCGTTTTGTGCGGAGTGTAGCAATGAGATCCTGTGTAGTGATAGGGGCATTGAGTTCCGTGTGTGCGATGTTGTCCGAGTACTGGAAACCAGGTGCGAAGGGAGGGACAGAGATGTCAGTTCGATCGCGGACATCCGGGAAGAGGGAGTAATCGAACTGGGGATCATCGGGGATGGAAAACACATCAGAGAGGTAGGAGGCAAAGTGATTGGCCTTACTAAGGGTGTCAGGGAAAGGGTGATCATCATGGAGAAGAGGATAGTATGGGGAGGGTTTAGTTCCGGTAAGGTGACGGAAAGCTGACCAGAACTTGGACGCGTTTATTGGTAGGGTAGCATTTAAACGGGTGCATGTCTGTCGCCAGTCCCGGCGTTTCTTAGCCGCAAGCAAATTACGAATGTGTCACTGTAGTTGCCGGTGGCGTCGTAGTGTGTCCGGGTCATGCATGTGGAGAAAGGCACGGTAGAGATGACGTGATTCACGGAGGAGGAGGACGGCCTGTGAGGGTAGGGTAGGACGGTGGGAATGGATGGCGACAGTAGGGACGTGGGCATCGACAGCCTCAGACAAGGTCTGCTGGAGAAAGGAGGTGGCATGGGTTACATCGTCAGGGTGGTGGTAGGTGAAGGGGTGGCTATCGACCTGGGTGGAGAGGGTATCCCGGTAGGCATTCCAATTGGCACGGGAATAGTCATGGACGTACTTTGGGGGAGGGTCATTACGAGGGTCAGGGCGGGGGCGACCACCGTCTGAAATGGTGAGGAGGACAGGGAGATGGTCGCTACCAATAGGCTCCAGGACATCCACTGTTATGCGGCCAAGGAGGTTAGGAGAGGAAAGGATAACATTGGGAGTGGATTTGGATTTGGGACAGGTGTGCTGGTGGATGGGGATGAGGTCGTCTTGAAGGGAGGAGAGGAACCGATGCCACCGCCGTAACTGGGCGGCGGAACGACTATGGATGTTGAGGTCGACGGCGGTCACGTAGGAGGAGAAGGTACGGTCAATGTGGGAGAGGAAGTTAAAGGGAATAGGGGCGTTAGGGAGGACATAGATGGTGGCACAGGTGACGGTAAGGCCCCGGAAGAAGAGACTAAGGATCAGGTGTTCGGTGGGGTCGGGAAGGAGAAGTTGGAGCCGAACGGGGATCTGGCGGTGGTGACCAATGGCAACTCCACCACACGCAATCACGAGGGGATTATCGGAGCGGTGAAGGAGGTAGGGCGAAGTGTGGATGGTGTGGTGTGGTTGGAGGAAGGTTTCATCGAGGACGAAGGCATCCACACGGTGGATGGCAAAGGTATGCAGAAAGAAGTTCTTGTTGGCGAGAAGGGAGCGGATGTTGTTGAAAAGGATACAGTGCTGTTGCGCCAAGACAGGGATTTAGACAAGGGTGTCAAGATGGGAGAAGGTGAAATGGGCCTGGTTGTTGGAGTAGGTGGCGTACATTTTTAAGTGGAAAACAGAACAGGCGGCGAGGGAGATCTGTTGGAGGGTGTGGGGGTGATGGAACGGGTGAACATTTTGGAGGACAATGGTGAGGAATCTGATGATGTCCTCAGCGGTAGGGGGTGGGCGAAGGGAATTGCCGGGAGGGATGGGGGCGTCCAGAGGGCGGACAGGAACGGTGAGTTCAGGAGTGGTAGGAGGGGGTCGGGCCTTACATTTCTGAGAATAAGTAGGATGAGGGAGATTACAGGTATTACAGGAGGGGGGGGGACTGGAGATTGGGGCACTGCCGTAAAAAGTGGGCTTGCCTACAGTGCAGGCAGGTGGGGGCCTCGCAGCACTCAGCTGTCGGGTGTGCATTATACTGCAAGCACCTTTGGCAGCGGAGGGATTGAGGAGGGGAACGGGAAGGGTCAACTTGGTAGTGTTGGTGAAAGAGAAGGGCACCCTCCTTCAGGAGATGGTCTATGGAGGGCGCGTGTTCAGAAAAGACCTGCATAAGGTGGGTGGGGCCGGCTGAGTTATGGATGTGGCGAACCGCACGCACTTCCAGATGGGGATGCTCCTTGAGCTCCGCCAACACCTCCTCCTCCGTGATCGCCGGACTAAGCTGAGTAATCACGGCAGTGAGGGTCAGCGGGCGACACGGGGGTTGGGCTTGGCGGGAGGGAGGTGGGGAAGGAGCAGGGGTGAGGGAGGCATTCGAGTCAAAGCGGGTGACAGGGATGCGGTAAAGGAGATCTGTGTGGAGGGTAGGGCTGGGGGAGGAGATGAGCAGCGAATCACGGTGAGGAGTGAGGAGGGAGATGGGGGCACCAGGAAAATTCTGGCAAAGGAAGAGGGTGAGTTTCTGGGCCTCAAGAAGGGAGGGATCAGGACAGGAGAGGAGGTAGCAGTAGGAGGAGGGGGTGGAGGAGGAGGAGGTGGGGGAGGGGGCAGGGACAGGTGGGGAGACATCCATGGCATCATAGGCTGGGGAAGGGGGATGAGGCGGAGCCTTTTTGGGAGTAGAGGAGGCAGGGGTGCCACTGGGGCGCTTGACGGCGGCGGAGGAGGTGTGGGGGATGGGAGTGACAGGAATGTGACGGGGAGTGGCAGGTCCCATTGCTGGAGTTGGCGCCAGAGATGGTGAGGGCGACGGCGAAGGCGACGGTGATGATGATGATGATGATGAAGGCGAAGGGGAGAGTTGAACGTGGGCTGTGGCCCTCCGGGCGACCACCCTAACGGGGGCCGCAGAAGCGGAAGGAGCAGAGGGAGGGACTGGAGGGCAGGGATCAGAGGAGGCCCGGGAGGGAGGAGCCAGTGATGGGGCGACAAATAGTGAGGGAGATGGAGAGTGAGGAGTGGTGGGATTGACTGAGGGGGGGGGGGGTGATGGGGCACACCACGTGATAGTGGTGGCGGCGGCGGAGGTGGGATGTGTATATGATGGCAGTGGTGGTGGCAGTAGTGGTGGTGGTGGGGGTCGACATTACAATAAGGGGAAAGACACAGGACAGGACGAAGAAGCAAACGAGGGATGGGCAAGGCGATGAGAGACACAGAGTAATGAGAATGATGAAGGAGACTGGGGCCGAAGCCCCACTCTGCTGCTGCTGGCGGGGGAGGCGACCAGGCTGGCTGGCCGGAGTGGGTGCTGCTGCTGCTGCTGCTGCTGGACGCTGGCTGGGACCGCTGCTGGACGCTGGCTGGGACCACTGCTGGACGCTGGACACTGGCTGCTGGCTGCTGGCTGGACCGCTGCAGGGTGGCTGGCACCTGCAATATACCTAACACTTCGATTAGAACCGAAAGGCCACTCGAAGGGCGGTATCCTTCCGGATTACCGCCAGAGATGAACGGTCCATTTTAACAAGGGTACTGTATCACGAAGCAAGTACCGTCGGCACTGGCGGAATATTACGTGATACCGCGTACTTATACGTTTGTGACTATTACAGCGCCACCTATCTCAAAGCGAAAAAAGTGGTCCAACTAAAATATTCATATTTCTTTACGTACTACACGAATATATAATAAAAATGGGGGTTCCTATTTTAAAAAAAAACGCAGTTGTTATCCATTTGACCTACGGCAGCGCCGTCTAGCGGGCCAACCATAGCGTCATCTGGTTTCCCCCTTCAAGCTAGACAAGTTTCGTTCTTTGTAGTTTTTTCGTTTGATGCTTATTTCATGAGATATTTGGCCCGGTCACTATCAATGGACCATCCTGTATATGTGGTGCGGTTCTGGTGATCACTGTGTCCTAACAGCGTAGCAGTCAGGGCCTCTGCCTAGTAAGCAAGAGATCCTGCTTCGAATCCCTGTCTCGCACAGATTTTATGCTAGCCCCATTGATGTAAATCAGTGCCACTAGCAGCTATTGTCTTTAATTCCTGTGTGTCTTGGCATATTATTTCCCTTTCTAAGGGTATTTCGCTACCCCCATGACAAATCGGTCTTTTGGATTGCAGCAATGTAAGAAACCGAGTGAACTTGTTATATCCCCAAGAGATCATTTTTTATATGTGAACGCTGCTGTAAGAGTTCTATGCCTTCAACGCCTTGATGAACGATGGATAAATTAAATTTACGAGGGGGATATATTGTACACGCGACTCTGATCTCTCTATCCCAGTTTGGACTTATTTATTGACCCACCCTCGCATACATAGGCTGTCATTTTTGTTCCGAAGATCAAGCTGTGAAGTTCTTCTTGAGATTACGCAACTGAATTTTTCAACAGTGAATGTGACTTGTTTCCAAATTCTACTATATCGTTAAAGCACTCTGTTCGTGTTTACAAACGATGAGTGTGGCGATGTGATGTTTGTGTGCAAATTTTGCAGTGGAAACGCTGCTGCTTGTAGGAAATACAGCAGACGATTTCCCAACTACAGAATACCAGACTCAAGAGTAAGTACTCGTGTTTTCACTGAACAGCCCGAGACCGTAGCAGTTCACAACAGACATGCGTCATCCCAACGCGCAAATGAACACAGTTTGGACGAATCAAAAGACATTATTATTCAACAGACACACAGAACTTCAAAATGTGCCGATGGTCCACATATGAGACTGTCTCGGACATTAGGTGTTCAGGCCTCCATCCTCATCTTCTACCGCAGAATCAATACTTCCAGAAGGCGACAAAGGTAGACGATTGTAATTTTGTCGCTGGCTAATTGCAAACCGCCAAGTAATTCCGTTAATACTGTTTACTGATGAAGACACTTTCACACGAGACAGCATCAGCAATTCTCGTAACTCACATCGGGGTATACCTTACAACATTGGAGATTTTAGAGAGTTCCAGGAGAACAATAAATTGCAGATGGGAATCCGTGTCCGATACCGTCGTCCATCGACGTAATACCAGGGTTATTCGGAATGTAAGGAACAATCGGACGCTAAATGGAAACCATAGTGAAAATCCGATGAAGTTTTGCAGAGGTGTTTCGGGCAGTGTTTCTAGTACGCCCGTCGATTGCTTTACGTCGTTCATTTTAGTTCTGAGCACACAGGGAGCACGTAAAGATACCTAGAACAATAGTGTCTCCGGCCAAGTACAAGGGCCTGGTGAGAAATTTCGCCTGAAGCCATGCAGCCAACATTACATAACTGCCGTGCGTTTTCTTCTTGAAGACAATTCCCAGCCGCATTCTGCTGGGGCAGTGAAGATGCTCCTGCAACGTTTTCAGTTGGAAACGTTTGATTACACACAATACAGCCTGTAATTGTCTCCCTCTGAGTTTCATCTCTGCTCACATGAACCGCTGGCTATGAAGACAACATTTTGGCACAGACAGCGAGCTGTAGGCCAGCGTAGAGAATTGGCGGAAAGCACTGTCAGCTGTATTGGAAAGTTGGTACAACGCTACGGCAAACCTATAAGTCCGATCGGCGACTATGGAGATAAGTAGCTGGAAGTTGTAGCTAACTGTTTCAAATAAAACAGTTTTTATTTTCACATTTGTTTCCATTTCGCGACCTATCGTTCCTTACTTTCCGAATAGCCCTCGTAGAGCATCACATAAGACAAAGTCTTCTTGCGCAGTAGCTAGCTCCATCTTCTCCTCTGGCAATCGTGGCAGTCAGTCGCTATAACTGCTTGGGTGACGTCTCCGGACACGGGTTTCTATCCTTGATTGTGTCTCAAGACACCCTCCACAACCTCTCGAAGTTTTCATCTTGGGTACCAACAAACCACTTCAGCTGTATTTAGTTCCTTATTGTTGGATCACTACCGGTTTCGTGGTACTAAAAGCCAAGTCTTCAAGTGAACGTCTGTATAACAATAAATGTGGAAGGAATAATAACCCTAAGATTTCCACTGGTATGGCAAATTATTTTAGATTAAATTTTTTTTAAATATCAAAAACTTTTAATCGAGAATATCAAAATACTATTACTCACATTACTAAGAAATTAGAGTGGAGAAACTCGAAATCTTTTTAACCAACATTCGTTGCCCGTCAGAAAAAAAGCCGCTAAAAAAGCCGGTACGTGATTGAATAAAACAGCCGAAAGCCGGTACGTGATTGAATAAAACAGCCGGATTCCAATATAGTCGATGGGCCTAAACCAATCATATCACAGTCGTCCATTATAAAGAAGAAAATAAATGAAACTACTGCGACTTAATTTTGAGCCAGAGTGAAAAACCAATAAGTGGTTGTCGCAAAATGGAGGGATGTTCTACCTGGACCAAATCCGTCAAGTAAATAGCTACTGACGCGAAAGCAGAACCTGAAATCTTCACTTACCGCTTCTCCGATTTATACGGAATCGAGAAAAGGGGACGCGCCCATGTGCTCTGTCTTACTGACGGCAGGAAAGT
This sequence comes from Schistocerca piceifrons, assembly GCF_021461385.2. Classification (NCBI taxonomy): domain Eukaryota; kingdom Metazoa; phylum Arthropoda; class Insecta; order Orthoptera; family Acrididae; genus Schistocerca; species Schistocerca piceifrons. The sequence continues at coordinate 492,725,284 of NC_060142.1, forward strand.
AAACAGCTTGCCTGTGGAACGTTCGCGCATGCGTTGATGATGCACGATGATAGGCGGTCTTTTGGGGGGTACAAGAATGGTGAATTAGAACAAGAAATATTGGGATAAAAAGTACAAAAACTTTTCTAAACATTTTTTATGAAACAATATTTTTCAGAATTTTAAATTTCTTACATTTTATTTAGAAAAGCTTGTTCAGTGGACACTGCCGGCAGATCTTTTTTGTTGCCGTAATATATGCGTATGATGTTCCTCTTTCACGCTCTAGCTTTCGCAAAACTTACCGGCGTTATTAACGAAAAGTGTGTCAGCTGTCACTATTACATTGTTATTCCACAGACTGTTTTACGAAAAAAAGTTTTTTTACTATTTATCCACCGAGCGAGGGGGCGCAGCGGCTAGCATGCTGGACTCGCATTCGGGAGGACGACGGTTCAATCCCGCGTCCAGCCATCCTGATTTAAGTTTTCCGTGATTTCCCTAAATCGCTCCAGACAAATGCCAGGACGTTCCTCTGAAAGGGCAAGGCCGACTTCCTTCCCCGTCCTTCCCTAATTTGATGAGACTGATGACCTCGCTGTCTGGTCTCCTCCCCAAAATCAACAACAAAACAAGAAAATTATTTATCCCAATATTCCTTGTTCTCATTCACCATTCGTGTATTCCTCGGTCGAGCCCGCGCATCATCAGCGCATGAGCCAGCTATCCACAGATAAACTGTTGCTTTCGGTATGACAGAGCATGCTGCCGCATCCGCTGTTCGCGATCTCGTAAAGATCGGAAAAGAGGTAAGTGCTGTTTTCAGGTTCTGCTTTTCCATCAATCGCTATTTACTTGACGGATTTGGTCCAGGTAGAACACCCCTCCATTTTGTGGCAACCAATTGCTGGTTTTTCATTTAGGTCTTAATACACTACTGGTCATTAAAATTGCTACACCAAGAAGAAATGCAGATGATAAACGGTTATTCATTGGACAAATATATTATACTAGAACTGACATGTGATTACATTTTCACGCAATTTGAGTGCACAGATCCTGAGAAATCAGTACCCAGAACCACCACCTCTAGCCGTAATAACGGCCTTGATACGCCTCGGTATTGAGTCAAACAGAACTTGGATGGCGTGTACACGTACAGCTGCCCATGCAGCTTCAACACGATACCACAGTTCATCAAGAGTAGTGACTGGCGTATTGTGACGAGCCAGTTGCTCAGCCACCATTGACCAGACGTTTTCAGTTAGAGATCTGGAGAACGTGCTGGCCAGGGCAGCAGTCGAACATTTTCTGTATCCAGAAAGGCCCGTACAGGACCCTCAAAATACGGTCGTGCTTTATCCTGCTAAAATGTAGGGTTTCGCTGGGATACAATAAAGGGTAGCGACACGGGTCGTAACACATCTGAAATGTAAAGTCCACTGTTCAAAGTTGCCGTCAATGCGAACAAGAGGTGACCGAGACGCGTAACCAATGGCACCCCATACCATTACGCCGGGTGATACGCCAGTATGGCGATGACGAATACACGCTTCAATGTGCGTTCACCGCGAAGTCGCCAAACACGGATGCGATCATCATGATGCTGTAAACAGAACCTGCATTCATCCAAGAAAATGACGTTTTGCCATTCGTGCACACAGGTTCGTCGTTGAGTACACCATCGCAGGCGCTCCTGTCTGTGATGCAGCGTCAAGGGTAACCGCAGCCGTGGTCTCCGAGCTGATTAGTCCATGCTGCTGCAAACGTCGTCGAACTGTTCGTGCAGATGGTTGTTGTCTTGCGAACGTCCCCATCTGTTGACTCAGGGATTGAGACGTGGCTGCACGATCCGTTACAGCCATGGCGATAAGATGCCTGTCATCTCGACTGCTAGTGATACGAGGCCGTTGGGATCCAGCACGGCGTTCCGTATTACCCTCCTGAACCCACCGATTTCATATTCTGCTAACAGTCTTTGGATCTCGTTCATCGCGAGCAGTAATGTCACGATACTATAAACCGCAATCGCGATAGGCTACAATCCGACCTTTATCAAATTCGGAAACGTGATGATACACATTTCTCCTCTTTACACGAGGCATCACAACAACGTTTCACCAGGCAACGCCGGTCAACTGCTGTTTGTGTATGAGAAATCGGTTGGAAACTTTCCTCATGTCAGCATGTTGTAGGTGTCGGCACGGGCGCCAACCTTGTGTGAATGCTCCGAAAAGCTAATCATTTGCATATCACAGGATCTGCTTCCTGTCGGTTAAATTTCGCGTCTGTAGCACGTCATCTTCGTGGTATAGCAATTTGACTGGCCAGTAGCGTAGTTTCATCTATTTTCTCCTTAATAATGGATCAACTTTGTATGGTTTGTTTAGGCCCATCCATTATATTGGAATCTGGCTGTTTTATTCTATGACATACCGCCTTTTAGCGGTATTTCGTTCTGACGGCCAACGAATCTTGGGTAAAAAGGTTCCGAGCTGTTCCGCTCTAATGTCTTATTTATGTGAGTACTGACATTTTGATATTCTCGTGTAAAAGTTTTTAGTATTAAAAAAACACTTTTAAAACCTTAAAATAATTTACCATGCCAGTGTGTATCTCAGGGTTGTTATTCCGTATGGTTTCACCGTTATGCAGATATTCACCTGAAGATGAGGCTTTTACTGCTACAAAACCGGTAGTGATCCAATAACAAACGACTAAATACAGTTGAAGCCTTTTATTAGTACCCAGTATGGCTACACAGTTGTGGTTGCCCTTCCTACAACGTTGTCTCTCGATGTTTATCGAAATACAGGGTGATTCAAAAAGAATACCACAATTTTAAAAATGTGTATTTAATGAAAGAAACATAATATAACCTTCTGTCATACATCATTACAAAGAGTATTTAAAAAGGTTTTTTTTCACTCAAAAACAAGTTCATAGATGTTCAATATGGCCCCCTCCAGACACACGAGCAATATCAACCCGATACTCCAACTCGTTCCACACTCTCTGTAGCATATCAGGCGTAACAGTTTGGATAGCTGCTGTTATTTCTCGTTTCAAATCATCAATGGTGGCTGGAAGAGGTGGCCGAAACACCATATCCTTAACATACCCCCATAAAAAAAAATCGCAGGGGATAAGATCAGGGCTTCTTCTCGGCCGTCCAGAACATTTCCCTTTGCACAAACACCCATTCTCTGTAAACTGTTTATACCAACGTTTAATACACCACCTATCAGGAGGTTTAACACCATACTTCGTTCGAAATGCACGCTGAACAACTGTCGTCGATTCACTTCTGCCGTACTCAATAACACAAAAAGCTTTCTGTTGAGCGGTCGCCATCTTAGCATCAACTGACGCTGACGCCTAGTCAGCAGCGCCTCAAGCGAACAAATGTACAACTAAATGAAACTTTATAGCTCCCTTAATTCGCCGACAGATAGTGCTTAGCTCTGCCTTTTGTCGTTGCAGAGTTTTAAATTCCTAAAGTTGTGGTATTCTTTTTGAATCACCCTGTATTTCTGGGACATCATGCATATAATCTGTAGAGAAATGGGGGGGAGGAAGAAGAAAAAGTAGCGTTCCAATAATGCGTATTCCACCTTTGTTTACCCCCTTTCAAATATCTGAAAAAATTATCTAGAACGTCTGAGAAATATTTTTACGATATGAGATCTCTTTGTGTCTTCACATTACGGATGAGAATGGCCTGTTGTCCAGATGAAGTCTGACTCATAATCAGAACTGACATGTATATACTCTTCAGTACATTAACATAATTTGCATCAGTGTTTCGTTTATTAAGAGCCGTCAGTACAGATCTCATTGAATCCGAGTGAAAAGCATTCTCAGAATCTATAAATCTCAAATACATACTCATTGTTCCATCACATAATTTGCTTCAAGACTTGAAGACTATGGTGTTGTATACGCTTCTAAAGACAGCCTGTTCCGTTGAGACCCAAATATGATGTTGCTTTATGTGGTGGATGATATTTTAGTGAAAATCTTGTATGTGACGGAGAGTGGCTGTTACGTCTATAGCTTTCTGTTTTCTCCTGTGTATTATAGTAATTACTCAGTTGTTCCCAGTTAAATGAATTTTCTTCATCCTCAGAAATTTTGCAAATAATTTTGCAAGTATCTTATACTTCAACCTCTCTTCATCTTTAACAATTTAATATCTTTCGCCGTCTTTCCTTTTCATCTATCTTGAACAGTTTTACGTACCTCACATGCCATAACTTCCAGAATGACAATCACTGCTCTCAACGAAATGGCCTTCTAGGGAACGCGTTGCAAATTGTAATTCATCTTTCGTTGCTCGTTCCTTTTCTTCCAGCATTCCTAGGCTGTTTTACTGTTGTTTTCTTTCCTTTCTTCAGGACACTTACAGTGTGTTCTCTTTCCCTCACCCCTTTGGAAGCCTTCGACACCTTGGAAACATCCCTTCTAAACATTTCTCTTTCCTTTACTACTTCTTGTCTTCCGCTGTTTCTTACCAAAACATTTTTTTTTATATCGTGAATCCAGACAGTTGTTCACTTTTTCAAAAAGATATTTGAAGATCCTGGTTATCCATTACGTAAATTTGTACAAAGAAAAGCAATTTTCTTCATGTTTTCTATTTTCTTCTTTGGTTGTTACTTCCTAATTCGAAAATTATGATGTTTTAGCTGACCTATGGTTTTCCTTATTTATCCTTATTGATACAGTTCTAATTTTCCTATTTTATAATTCAGTGCTAAACATTTTTGCGACTTAGGTATTGCGCTTCCACTACTGTGCTGTACTACTTTATTTTAACATTTTTAAATAAGCAGTTTCGTTGTAGGAATTAATACATATATTTTCATGATTTTCATGATTAAATATCTGTGTTTCTTATTCATCTCTTCAACTATGCAGCCTCTTAAGTAAAGCTTCGATTGGTTATGCAGTTATCTCTCTGTTGTTCTTCATTGTGCCTCCAACTCATTGAACTGATTAAATGATATGTCTCTTCAAAGTAAGATACTATTTTGTTTTCTTCCCAGTCTTATTGGTTTCAGGCGTATCCGTAGTCAAATTTATTTTTTACTTTCTCTCATCCTATCAAGAACGTGAGTAAATAGTTTTATTTGATTCAGTGTGTTCTATAATATTCTTGTTACCTTTGGCATGACACTCTTGCTTTTTCTTCTGAGTTGTTTCTTTCTTGCTTTACATTTACTATTCTATAATTAACTGAGATTATTATTAAATTATTAAAATTATTATTACAGTTTCTTTATTGTTAATACAATGTAATTACTTTCATTTTAGTTGGATTTAGTCCTTGCCAAATCTGTTTTATACAATTATACGTTATTATTCAAATTATACAATTAAGAACAATTCAGAGATAAGCATGTTCTTTACAGAAAATTCCATTCATTTTTGAGGTATCTATTATATTAATAAATAAAACTTTGACTGAAAAATCGTTCTTCAGCTTTTGTCCTACATTCACGTTAAAATTTTCTGTTCTTCTTTTCCTATGTAATAAAACTATGTTTCTTCAGTATTTCATAGTACTTGTAATAACCCTACCATTCCCAATTTGGTGTTATTTAACTCATCTCCCCATTCTTCTACCTTATTTTAAGTTTTCTGTGATGTGAGGATAATTCTTTTCTTTACGTTATTGTACCTCTCCTGCTGTACAGGAACCAGACTGCATAATCTACTATTTTCTAAATCATTCTCAACTTAAATAACACCTCAGGTATTGAGCTCAAGTGTTCTTCTGACGTGTCAAATCTTGTCCCATTGGGATGGGAACACTGAAACTTATTAACAGCTGTGTAGTACCACCCTCATTACCTAATTTCCCATTTAACATGATAACACAATCAGTAGTTACCTGTGTAGTCATGTCAGCTATGGGTCTGTGCATATGCATGAAATGATTTACCGGAGAGAAACGTACAAAAATATTATTTCGAACTTAGTTGTTTAGATGATTCTGTGTTAAGACTAATAGTACTTACAAATAGTTTTACTCGCTTACTAATTCAAATATCTCACTGAAAAACTTTTATTCCACAGCTGGCTCAGTACTAAGGATGATAGAACACATTCTCGGAACCGAAGCGTGGAAGAAAGGCCTCAACAAGTACCTGACAAAAATGTAAGTATGTCGTCGTGAAAATAAAATTAGATCGAAAAAACTGCATTTTTATGATATAACATCTAGGTGATGTACTATAACAATAAATATGCCGTGAGAGCTGAGTTAATTGAAAAGATATTTATTCTGGATTTTTTCTTCACAATCGACTTTCTCATTGTTCACTAATGCATAATCAAAGAACAACAATACACGTCTTCTTGGCTGTAACATGGATATTTTTAAAATCAGAGATGGGTAAAGTTACACAGTAGGACCCAGTCTGCTACAAGAGTGGCCCTCATGAAAGTAGGCACCTCGTAGTCACACAAGCTACGTGTAGTCCGCCAGCGCTAAGTGCTGTGATTCGCCTGCCTCATAGCTTTGTTGCCTCATGTACACTGGTCATCACTAGCTGAATGTAATGTGTTTCCTTGCTTTATCATGTATTCACGCGCCGTGTCAGTTTTCCATGGAACGGTGCACTGACACATGCTTGGTAGCGAGCGAAATGTAGGAGCAAGAGCCTACGTGCAGCACTACTCCGGTCGCATTGCGCGAAAGCTGAAAAGACATTCAAAAACAATCAAAAACTGCCGTATTGAACGTACTGAAGATTTGGCCAACAGTGAGGAAGCCAAGAATAATACAAATTTTGCTTAAGTTTATAAAATGACAACAAAACTTTGTGTAATTGTTTATTTGTCCATATAAATCTTTTTTCATTTCATATATCTTACACAGGATATTGGACAGAAAATCTTTTTATCTATTGGGTTTTCCAATGTCAGACATATATTATTTAAATTTTTATTACAAATTGGATCTATACAGTTAATGATAACAATTTTTTTAAAATACTGTATATTTATAACTTATTTCTACAATTAAAGATACAAATTACATTTTTTCTTGCTATGGTACTGTGAGATTGAACAGTACCAGTTTTTCAGAAGGTACGCTGTCGCAGACTTTTTAAAGCTCTGTAGTTCAGGAGAGATCTTGGTAATCTGTTGTATAGTTTTGTTCCTGCATGATATACACCTTTTTTGCGTAATGTGGCGTTACAATGATTAACATGTATGTCACTGTCTGACCTGGTATTGTAATCATGGACACTTTTGTTTTGAGGAAAAAGGTTTTCTTTTCTCAGTATACTTTTTTTTGACATGCATGACTACTTCCAGTATATAAATGCAGGGAAGGAGTAGGATCTTTAGATCTTTAAAGAAAGGTTTCCATTTTTTCTGCTGCTCACTTGTTTCATTATTCTTATAATTGCCTTTTGTTTCCTGAAAACTGTTATAGCCTGGTGCACATTTCCCCAGAAAATGATACCGTACTTCAGTACTGAATGTACACGAGCGAAGTATACAGCCCTAACTATTTCTGTACTAGTATTGTTGCAAAGAATTCTTACCTCATGGCTCAATTTGCTAGTTTTGAAGTTAGGGATGTCATATGAGCGCTCCATTTAAGATTTTCCTGGATATGAATCCCAAGAAATTTGGTTTCATTAACAGCACTAATGTTTTAGTTATCTACACATGTTACGGGTTGTGCCGCATTTTTATTTTGCTTGGTGTGGAAATTCATGAGTGCCGTTTTTTGGGGATTAACTATTATCCTGTTTCTGGTAAACCATTCAGACACTCCTTTTGTAATATCTTTTGCAAATGCAGTAAGATTTTCCTCTTTACTCCCTTCAATCAATAAACCGGTGTCATCTGCAAACAGTACTGGTTTAGAGTCCCTAACGTGTGATGGGAAATCATTAACGTACACCAAAGAAAGAAAGGGACCTAAAATGGAGCCCTGTTGAACACCATGATTTAGTTCACATGGTTCTGAAAGGTGTACCTGGAGGTCATTTCATTCCATGTACTTAATTTCAGTTACCTGAGGGCGATATTCCAGATATGATTTGACACATCTCTTTCACCATACCGTTCAAGCATTCTCAGGAGCACAGAATGATCAATCACATCAAAAACTTTTGTTATGTCCAAGAATAAACCTGAGATATTTCTGTAGTTGTCCACTACATTTAAGACGTGGTTTATCATATTGAAAGTGTCTGTTTCAATTGATCGCTGTGGTCTGAAGCCATATTGACATCTAGAAATAATATTATTCTTGTCAAAGAATGAAATTTGTTTTGAAAGGAACACCCATACTTGATATTTCCGGATTGCCTGCATTCCACATTAATCGTACACTAACACTTGTAGAATCTCTAGACGTGAGCACACGTTTTGATTCTTCAAAAGAGGAATATAAATGAAAACAAAATAACAGAATTTGACGATATTGGCAAAAAGTTTGTGCATAAAACTATACTTCGATACTACGACAGAGTATACATCTTATATCTCTTAACTATACAAAATTAGGTATCTACTTATAATTAGGGTGAAGAGAAGCGATTGGCCGCTACATACCTCTCTTCCCCATCTTCATGTTGATTCGAAGGAAATTGACAATGAAAAGAAAAAATCTATTCTTGTGATTTTGTTGTCGATTTTGTGTTCGATTTATCACAGAACCCAGTTTCTCTGGATATTTAGTTCTATATAAAACCTACCATACTTATTCCTCTCTCTCTATAAACTCAAGACGAGAATGTTACAGGGTTGATTGTGGAGAAATTCAGTTGTAATAGATACGATGAGATACAAAGACTGGCAAAAGACCCTGAAAGCCGGTCACCTAGTTTTTAGAGTGGCTCCTTGCGACTGTAAGCCTGTCTGAGCAAAGGGAAAAGAAAGCTCTTACTTGAGAAACAGTCATGCTTTTCTCCGCTGCTCACGTGCCCACAGTGACGCTGTTACACTATGAAATAACTTACTATATGCTACAAACCCTGTGTGCCAAATGTGGGAAATACTAAAACTGAAAATCAAAGGGGATGTTCTGAGGGAGAGACATTGATTCCATCGCTGTCCTTCTAAAACACTAAGTGTGGCACTTTAAATTTAAAATTTTCTTTATTATCATTGCGTAGGTATAATGAAAATTAAGAGTGCCCATGGTTCAATTACGTAGCCTAATTCACAGTCAGCACTTGAAGTCAGTGTCTGGTGGTCACAACACGGAGCTTAAAGCTGATGCTGACTAATGAAATGAGCAATGAAATATTCAGCAAAGCATTTAAATATATTTTGATGTGACAACAAGAACCATTCTGCCTGTATGAATTAATCCAGGTGTGTATCACACAATATCCCTAATACGATCTCCATTACCATTCCGGAATGAAGACTGGAAGCACATAAGGTGTATAGAGTAATATGACAAATTCTACTTCGTCTTAAGACATATGCTTCCACAAACAGTGTCAAATAAACCAGATAATAAAGAAAATTGCTTAGCGCTGATGCCAGAGTTGTAAGTCAGAGACATCACTATCGTTACTGCTGCTTGTGGTTGCTGTACGTCAAAGATGCCATTAGTTAAACTGCGCGAAATATCGTCAAAGATACTACTAGACACAGTGACTGGGACAGCACCAAACATAGCAAATTATATAACAAGTCTAAGGATATAACTACATTGTGGTCGGCTCCAACATGAGTATGGCTCACAGAAACTTATAGCATGATATATATATAACATACATTCTCTGAAACAAAAAGGCGAATGCAGTATTGAAGCCATCTATGCTGAAGAGCCAAAGAAACTGGTACACCTGCCTAATATCGCATAGGGCCTCTACGAGCACACAGAAGTACCGCAACACGACGTGGCATGGACTCTACTAATGTCTGAAGTAATGTTGCAGAGAACTGAAACCATGAAGCCTGCAGGTCTGTCCATAAATCTGTAAGAGTAAAAGGGTATGCAGATCTCTTCTGAACAGCACATTGCAAGGCATCCCAGATATGCTCAATAATGTTCCTGTCTGGCGAGTTTGGTGACCAGCGGAAGAACAGCGTTCCTGGACCCACTCTGTATCAATTCTGGACGTGTGCGCCGTCGCATTGTTCTGCTGGACTTGCTAAAGTCCGTCGGAATGCACAATGGACATGAGTGGATGCAGCTGATCGGACAGGATGCTTACCTACGTGTTACCTGTCAGAGTCGTATCTGGCCTTATCACGGGTCCCATAACACGCTAATTGCCACACCCCACACCATTAAAGAGCCTCAACCAGTTCGAACAGTCCGTTGTTGACATGCAGGGTCCTTGGATTCATGAGGTTTTCTCCATACCCGTACACGTCCATCCGCTCCATACAATTTGAAACGAGACTCGTCAGAGCAGGCAACATGTTTCCAGTCACCAACAGTCCAATCTCGGTGTTGACAGGCCCAGGCGCGGCTTAAAGCTTTGTGTCGTGCAGTCATCAAGGGTACACGAGTGGGCCTACAGCTCAGAAAGCCCTTATCGATGTAGTTTCGTTGCTCACACTTGTTGATGACCCAGCATTGAAATCTGTAGCAATCTGCGGAAGTATTGCACTTGTGTCACGTTGACAGATTCTCTTCAATCGTCGTTGGTTCCGTTCTTGCAGGATCTTTTCCGGCCGCGGCGATGTCGGAGATTTGATGTTTTACCGGATTCCTGATATTCACGGTACACTTGTGAAATTGGCATACGGGAAAATCCCCACTTCATCGCTACCTCGGAGATGCTATGTCCCATCGCTGGTGCCCCGACTATAATATCACGTCCAAAGTCACTTAAATCGTGATAACTTGCCATTGTAGCAGCAGTAACCGATCTAACAACTGCGCCAGACACTTGTTGTCTCATACAGGCGTTGCCGATCGCAGCGCCGTATCCTGCCGATTTACATATCTCTGTATTTGAAGACGCATGCCTATACCAGTTTCTTTGGCTCTTCAGTGTAAAAGCTTTGAGTGAAAATAAAGTAAAGCTGTTCACATTTTAAGTAGATAACCAGACGTTATTTTTTTGCAATACTTTATTTGTAAAAAAAGATGAGGTTCAAGTACTGGCACCTTGCGGGGAATGTTTTTGAAATTTAGGTTCCTTAAAACTTTGTGTTAACGCTTTTATGAGCATTTTAACAGTGAGAATATAACATCTGTACAGGTGAAAAGGAAAGTTGTATCGTACAACATCCCAAAATTTGTACTCCTATTTTTTTCCGTCAGAGGCATCAGTATGGTGTATAAGGTGTACTGTCACAAGTAAACCACTGTCTGTTTCTGTTCACAGTACACGGTTTTAGTGGATGTGGTCTGTCTCTATTTTGCAGGAAGTTCGAAGCTGCCATGCAGGACGACCTGCTCACCTCTCTAGTGGAGGCAGCGACTGAGGCGAATCTCAGCTTCGGGGGCAACAACCTTCTCGACATTCTCCACTCATGGACCAACAACGCCGGCTACCCTGTGCTCAGAGTCACGCGGGACCGCGAGGCCAACACCACCACCGTCACACAGGTACCACCAACTTCTCTAAGAGTGTGAATCGATAAAGACTCCCTATTCAGCTCCCTCCTCGTCAGTCTGATTTTAGACTCAGGAAGCCTTGAAGTGTGCATTTGACGTGACAGAGTGCCGTATTCACCAAACAAGCCTGGCGGCCCACATGAATGTTGCGGAAGCGAACCAGCTACCACAGAATCAGTTACTGTGATGAAGTGGCCTGCTGGTACGGTGCGACTGTCTGGTGACAGGGCAATGTAACCTAAACTTCGATAATGTTGGAAACACCTTACGTAACAAATAACCATCATTTCTTAAATATAAATACTCAATTTTAGTTTAACAATAAAGGTATCGCACTGGAGTAAAAGCCGGCCGAGGTGGCCGAGCGGTTCTAGGCGCTTCAGTCCGGAACCGTGCGACTGCTACGGACGCAGGTTCGAATCCCGCCTCGGCCTGGATGTCTGTGATGTCCTTAGGTTAGTTAGGTTTAAGTAGTTCTAAGTTCTAGGGGAGTGATGACCTCAGAAGCTAAGTCCCATAGTGCTCAGAGCCATTTGAAGTAAAAGTTCTGAGCGCTGGTCTAACCTGACAGAGATGACTAACTAATCTAACTTAGTATGGACTAGCGTCGGAGGCAGTTATAAGTTCAGGCTCTCAGTGAATAAACACCTCGACATACGTCATTGAATGGTAGACGATCACTCATTAATAGCTGTTTACCGACTGCTGCTTATCTGGTGCAATGACCGGAAATGGGACTGCTCGATTTGCGACAACCGGCCGAGTGAACGTGTGCGGGCACTTAAATCTGCAATTGAAGAAATATTTTCATCTGCGAACTATTTGTCTGACGTCAGGAGGAAGCAGGAGGCAGCGCTACTGTCAGCACCATCTGTAACGTCAGACGACACTATTGGGACATTTCTAGAAAATTTGGAAGTCGTAGGGAAGAAGCATAATGCTGTTGCTGTTACATGCGCGACCTGTGTGGCGACTGATTATTACTTTATGGCACAATACTGGAGATTGCCTGGTGTGTGGCGAACTCTGTTTATAGCTCCATACTGTATCTAATGATGAACGCACCATAGAGTGCACTCGAAACAAACACTGGATTCAAGAATATTATTTTTAGTTTACTGTCGATAATTTTATTTCCCTTCACTTCGGTCCTCGTCAATTGCTTAGCTTTCCAAAGAATAAAATTTTTCTGCTACTGTCAATATTTAATTTGCTTATATAGTTCCCGCAGTACGGTGTGTGTTTATTCAAGTGAACATCATTGTTTACTTTTATTGATTTTTTCTTATATCGTGTTTCTAAGACTCTTTACATACCTTTGAGCTGGTCTTCCAAGTACTTCGATATCGCAGACAGAATTAGGGTCATAGAGTGCCATTGGCGAACATCAAAGTAATTACTTTTTCGCGCTGATCTCTAATTCCCTTTCTAAATACTTCCTTTGTTTCCTGTATTGCTTCTTAGCACAGATTCAATAACATGGCTACAACTTTTTACTGTCCATTTCACCTTTCGCCATCTAGATGCCTATCCCACATTTACTGGTTGCTTCCAGACATATTTATTTATTATTTACGCTGCCTGACGAAAGAGGTAAAGCACCCAGGAGATTTGATGGGTTTCAATGTAACTCTGTACACACTATCGGTGATACTGAAAATTATTAGAGTTGCAATTCTCTGTGACTGGTAGAACGGCCACCAAAGTGCATTAGTTTTGTTTGAGTTTAGTGTTGTTACCAGGGTATACAAGGTACGTGAATAGCGTCAGATGTTAAGTGATGAAAGTGATCACTGTAAAGGACACGGAGATGCTGCACATTCGTATGAGACAGCGTTAGCAGCCCCTAACAGAGTTTGAAAGGGGACACGGAGACGTTGCATACTCGTGTGAGACAGCGTTAGCAGCACCTAACAGAGTTTGAAAAGGGCTTGGTTGTGGATCTCTGTTTGGTTGGCTGGTCGAAACGTGCAGTATCCAGATTTGTGGAGCATCCGGATGTGACAGAGTGCAATGTTGGACTGCATTGGAACGTAAGGGCAAGTATACTCGTCGTCGAGATTCAGGTCGACAACATTTTACCATCGCAAGGGGAGATCGTCGTATTACGAGCCAGTCACATCTTAATTCTTTCACATCTGCGCCTACCGTCCAGTGACAAGTAACAGGCTCCCTACAACATTCTGTCATACCGCGCCATTTGTCGGAGACTAGCAGCAGGGAGACCATAGTATTACCGTCCCATGTGTAGGCTACCGTTAACAGAATAACTCGGATGGATGTGTTTGGAATGGTGACCTGACAAGGAACACAGACTGCTGATGAATGACATAGCATTGTGTTCAGTGAAGAGTCACGTTTCTGCACTGTCCTGGACTGCCTCCGTAGGCAAGTATGGTGGCGACCTGCAAGGCGTTCCGTTTCTTGCAGTATTTGGAAAAGACGCAGTGGCTGTTATTTCAGGGGTCATGGTCTGGTGTCAATTATGACTTGAGTCACGGCTGGTATGAGTGAGAGAACTCGGATGGCACTACGGTACGTCACCGATATCCTGCGTCCTGTCAAGGGGCTGTATAGTGGTGCTACTTTTTTCAGCAGTACAATGCTCATCCACACACACGCATGTGTTAGTAAGAACTGTCTGCGCGATCCTGAGGTACTCCCGTGGATAGCAAAATCTCCAAATCTGTCCTCAGTAGAACATGTGTTGGACTGGTTTGCATGTTATCTCTGTCACAATGTCAGTGTTCAGGGTCTGAAGGCCCACTTACGACAGTTGTGGTCCAGTCGAATCAGCGCATGCGTCGAGTCCAGAGTTCGCGCAATGCCATATTCATAAGTGGGATCATACTGCCAAGTTATTTGGAAATTTGAGCAGCTGGTCTGGGCCGGCCGCTGTGACAGAGCGGTTCTAGGCGCTTCAGTCCAGAACCGTGCGTTTGTTACCGTCGCAGGTTCGAATCCTGCCTCGGGCATGGATGTTGTGTGATGTCCTTAGGTTAGTTAGGTTTAAGTAGTTCTAAGCCTAGGGGACTGATGACCTCAGATGTGAAGTCCCATAGTGCTTAGAGCCATTTGAACCATCTGAACCAGGTGGTCTGGAATTTACGTCTTGGCACATTCGTACATATGATCTGCTTCACCACTTGCGAACTTTGATCTTACAACGCGGCGTTCCCATCCTCAACCGTTTCAAAGTTCTCCACACAGGACAGAAAGAGAGACTCTTGCATTGGGAGGATGTCCAGGTTCGCCTGGTCAGTCTTCCATATTTCTACACCATGCTTCTGATGGGCATCCACAAAGACATGCATTCTTTGTGTGAAGGTGTTCCTGGTTGCTGGCTCGCAGGCATCTCTCAGCGATATGTGAATCGCAAGTTGGGTGGTGGGAGTCTGTTATCGTGTTCGACCTCTCCACATCTGCTAATTTTCTGACAGTCATGAGGAGGTGCCATGCCATACAATGGGTTTCTTGTTTCTGCCCTGGTGTTGACCTCAGGCGCCCAATGCTACCATTATTGACTCGTTCACAGCGACGTCCACTTCCTTTGCACGTGCGCATGCGCTGCACAAAGGAGCAGTGTAGCCAGTAAGAAACACACACTGATGTCCACAACAGTGGTGGATCGACAATTCATGACCTCCTCGTCAGCGACCTGATAACGATGTTCCTGGCATAGACCTTCGTTTCGGTGTTGATACAGTGCCGTTTAAACGTCAGGATGCTATCCGCGAGCAGAACTGGAATCGTTCACCTTCAATTCTCACAATGATGAGCACACTTTCATGCTCTGCAGCAGACGACCTCTAGGAGTTTTCATGTTGATCCAAAAACACCGTGTGTTACAATTTCATTGGGCGCACGATTATCTAAATTGGATCGTGGATGAATGGAATCATGTTACCTGGTCATATGAATCATGTTTCTTGTTATACAAGGTCGGTGGTCCTGTCCAAATACGCTGTCATCCCATGCTACTTGAAATATGGACTTCACCACACACAGGTCGATGGGGTGGTATTATGCTGTGGGGGAGCCTCATATGGGCTTCCATGGGACGTGTGAGTAGTAATCGAAGGCGCCACAACAGCTTTGGATTCCGGGAACATTACTGCGGTCCACCTGTTTTCCTTCGTGTTTGATAACTTTCCCACTAACTGTCATGGCTTATTCCAGCAGGGTAACTGTCAGTGTCGCAGGGCTAGAATCAAGCTGCAGTCCTTTGAGGAACATGACAGTCAGCCTATGTTGATATCTTGGCCATTAGATTCGCCAATCTGAACCCAGTGGAATCCATCTGGTACGCTATTGTCCGCCAGCTGGGTGCCAACGAATCACTGGCCTGAAATTTATTGAAGTTGTATGACCTGTGCGTTGACAGCTGGTATCACATATCTCCAGACAGTTAGTTTCTAAGGATTCTTCGAAACTATGACCTCTTCATTTTCTGGTTCCGACGTCGGCGTGTGGCATGTGCTCTTGCTGTTGGCGTTGATTTCCTGTCGATTCTTATGAGAACAGCCCTATCACTAAACTGCTCACAGTTAACTATCTACCCCACCTTGCTATTCATAATCCTTTATATTTCCCTTTTCAGATTTTCTAGTTTCCCTATTCAGTCTTTCTCTCATGGTTACATGCTCTCTGAAAGTCCCCTCCGGTAGAGTCAAATGTGGAACTAATCCAGAATCTTTTGGAATTGGAGAGATCATCGTAATTCTTTTTCCGTTAGAGACCACGTGTCCTGTGGATACACACTGTGTATTTTTAATGCAGTAGTTTCTGTTGCCTTCTACATCTTCATGCCGTTGATCATTGCTGATTTTTCTGCCTTTTTGGGGGCAGTTTCCCACTCAAAGGGAAAGAGGTTGCCCTGTAGCTCTGTCCACTCCCAGCCCTCTTTGACAAGGCTATTGGCAGAACAGGGGTGACTCTTTACACCGGAAGTCTTCGGCCATCACTCCTGACGATTTTTTTCTTAAAATTTATGCAGTGGCTGTATTCGAACGCAGAACGTTCTCTTTACTAGTCAAAGACACTACCTACAGACCACGATATTCAAATACGTGTGAAATAAATGTTTGGTAGAGTGCTTTTCAAGAAACGTATCCCGTTGCAAGTTAGCCAACCAAGGAATCGGTTATCACACAACTATAGGGGAATCCCTCCTCCTCTAGCGGTCACAGGCAGCTCAGATCAAGGCGAGTCCCAGCAGTGAGAAATGCTTATAAGCGGAGGATATGGCACACATACTAGACAGAGCAGAAGTGAATTTGTTGTTGCTCAGTGCAGCTGCAGTCAGATTGTCTTCCACAAACTGTCTCGGGGATAAGCTTTAAGGCCAGGCCTCATGTTCGATTATATACATTATCCATTGTGATATTGATACTTCTTATGCAGACATAGCTTAATTTCCCAACTGAGAATTTATATTCTAAATAAGACCATTAGTCTTGAAGAAATTCTTAAAAGTACCTAAACAGATGTAATCAGTGTCCAGTGAAAGAGTCGATATCTAAAGCTTGCGCCTGAAGCTCACAGACAAGTTTTTTTACTCCCTTCAGGGGTATTTTATATGTAGTTTGGTGTAAAAGACGGGTATCCTACTGTCGTCGATTAAGAGTAACAATATATGAGGGAGGCCTGAAAACTAACGTCTCCGAAATTTTTTAAGTGAAAACTCTTAAAGCTTATTAAATAAAAAAAAGCTTTATTTATATTCTGCATCTTTATTCATGATATCTACATTTTTTTTTCTGAAGACATTCACCCTCGCGACGAAGACAATTCTCGCAACGAGAGAGCAGTTTGTCGATACCGTCATTGCAGAATGTCTGACTTCGTCGACGGAGCCACAATCCAATCTCTGCTTCCACTGCTTCATCAGTGTAAAAGTGAAGTCCTCTGAGGCTTTAATCATATGAAACTGTACGGTTTATAGTTTCGTTTGATTGAAGCATCTACACCTGTGTTTCAGGCAGAATCCCTCGTTTCGTTCGATGCTGAGGTACTATTCCAATACAGCTGTAAAGCCTCAGAAATGCTGTTTGAGGATGAACTCTTCTCGGTTTTCAAGTCAATCAATTCCAGTGCCGTAAGGATGTTGAAAGGAAGCAGTGGTGGGAGGCAGGAGGCAGAAGCGGCAGTTCCAAACGTGGCGCCACGTGACGTCACTCGGTCCCGCAGCGGGCCGGAGCTATTATGAGCTACCCAGCTCGCCTTCGGCGCTCGCGTCGTTTCGGCCCTCTCTGATTGGTGCCAGCGGATGTTCAAAAATGTTTCAAATGGCTCTGAGCACTATGGGACTTAACATCTGAGTTCATCAGCCCCCTAGGACTAAGAACTACTTAAACCTAACCAACCTAAGGACATCATACACATCCATGCCTGAGGCAGGATTCGAACCTGCGACTGTAGCGGTCGCCGGGTTCCAGACTGAAGCGCCTAGAACCGCTCGGCCACACCGGCCGGCGCCAGCGGATGTAATTATATACTATGCACTCCGCCTTGCCTTCCATATCCATCTTCCGTCCCCCACGCGAATCCACTATGGCCTCATCCCCTTCCCCTATCTTCTTCTTTTCCTCGAACACATCCGCACCCTGTACATCTTCCGCCGACTCGATCCCCCCTCCACCACCTGGTGTCTTCACTTCCCTCCACACTCAGTCCATTGCCGTGACTTTACTGTTGTGTCCTGTCCTCTCTCCATTTCCACACCCTCCACCACCTTTCCCAACGCAACTTCCAGCACCGAATCCTCTTTGATGATGAACTATGCCCTGACCTCTACCCCTCCTACCAACTCGAAAGCCACCTTCCCCCTCCTCCTCAGGGCTCCCTCTCGGGCCTCATACCTTTCCCTGAGCGGAATTTCCTCCCTCCTATGTCCCCCCCTTTCCCGTGGCCCCCCTCCTGAGTTGCCTTCCCTCTCCGACCACGCCCATCTCCAGCCTCTTTGTGCGCCCACTGACCCCCCTTTTCTTCTTTGCCTCCCACCCCCTCCAAACTCCTCTTCCTCACTGCACCTTCCTCTCCCCTCTTTTTCCCTCCTCTCAGGCCTCCCATCCCTCGATAGGTCCCTACCACCGGTTTTTATTCTTTGTGTATGCTCTGTCATATACAGTGGTTTTAAGTGTCTCTCACTCTGTGTGTTTTTATTCTGCGGCCGACTTTTAACTTGCGTGTGTGACTCCAGTGTATTTTAAGTGCCCCAAAAATCGCCAACCGCGTTTTTTTAACTTTATGTCGACTTTTTTAACTGTCCCTGAATGAACGTCCCCGTATCAGCGTCTATTGTCACCATTTACTGTGTTTTTGTATCACCCATTCCTCCGCCCTTTCATGCATAAGTTTCCACTTTTTATTTTTTGTAATGCCACTGGGCTGAAGAACGGCAGTTTGTGCCACTGCCAGCCCTCTGCTGCCCATCTAGAGCTGGGGAATGAAATCACAATTGTTGTGGTCATCAGTCCTGAGACTGGTTGGATGCAGCTCTCCATGCTACTCTATCCTAGGCAAGCTTCTTAATCGCCCCGTACCTACTGCTACCTACATCCTTCTGAATCTTTTTAGTGTAATCTTCTCTTGGTCTCCCTCTACGATTTTTACCCTCCACGCTGCCCTCCAATGCTAAATTGGTGATCCCTTGATGCCTCAGAATATGTCCTACCGACCGATCCCTTCTTCTAGTCAAGTTGTGCCACAAACTTCTCTTCTCCCCCAATTCTGTTCAATACCTCCTCTTTAGTTATGTGATCTACCGATCTAATCTTCAGCATTCTTCTGTAGCACCATATTTCGAAAGCTTCTATTCTCTTGCTGTCCAAACTATTTATCGTCCATATTTCACTTCCATACATGGCTACACTCCATACAAATACTGTCAGAAACGACTTCCTGACACTTAAATCTATACTCGATAGTAACAAATTTTTCTTCTTCAGAAACGCTGTCCTTGCCATTGCCAGTCTACATTTTATATCCTCTCTACTTCGACCATCCTTTACTACATTAAGTGTCTCATTTCCTAGTCTAATTCCCTCAGCATTACCCGATTTAATTCGACTACATTCCATTATCCTCGTTTTGCTTTTGTTGATGTTCATCTTATATCCTCCTTTCAAGACCCTGTCCATCTCATTCAGCTGCTCTTCCAGGCCCTTTGCTGTCTCTGACAAAATTACAATGTCATCGGCGAACCTCAAAGTTTTTATTTCTTCTCCATGGATTTTAATACCTACTCCGAATTTTTCTTTTGTTTTCTTTACTGCTTGCTCAATATACAGATTGAATAACATCGGGGAGAGGCTACAACCCTGTCTCACTCCCTTCCCAACCACTGCTTCCCTTTCATGTCCCTCGACTCTTATAACTGCCATCTGGTTTCTGTAAAAATTGTAAATAGCCTTTCGCTCCTTGTATTTTACCCCTGCCACCTTCAGAATTTGAAAGAGAGTATTCCAGTCAACATTGTAAAAAGCTTTCTCTAAGTCTAAAAATGCATTAAACGTAGGTTTGCCTTTCATTAATCTATTTTCTAACATAAGTCTTAGGGTCAAAAAAATGGTTAAAATGGCTCTGAGCACTATGGGACTTAACATCTGAGGTCATCGGTCCCCTAGAACGTAGAACTACGTAGACCTAACTAACCTAAGGATATCACACACATCCATGCCCGAGGCAGGATTCGAACCTGCGATCGTAGCGGTCGCGCGGTTCCAGACTGTAGCACCTAGAACCGCTCGGCCAACCCCGGCCGGCCCGTCTTAGGGTCAGTATTGCCTCATGTGTTCAAACATTTCTACGGAATTCAAACTGATCTTCCTCGAGGTCGGCTTCTACCAGTTTTTCCACTCGTCTGTAAGGAATTCGCGTTAGTATTTTGCAGCCGTGACTTATTAAACTGATAGTTCGGTAATTTTCACATCTGTCAACACCTGCTTTCTTTGGGATTGGAATTATTATATTCTTCTTGAAGTCTGAGGGTATTTCGCCTGTCTCATACATCTTGCTCACAAGTGAGTGTGTGTCTGTCGTTGCAGTTCCGCTTCCTGTTGACTGAGGAGACGACGGACAGCCCGCAGTGGATCGTGCCCCTGACGTGGGCGATGACCGCGGAGCAGCTGGAGAACACTAGCCCGCAGCAGTGGCTGGCGGCAGGGGCCACCGTTACTCTTCAAGACATCCCCGGTGACGGCTGGCTGCTGCTCAACAACCAGCGCACAGGTGAGCCAGCTGCCTCATTGTGTGTCACGTGTGTGTTTTGTAGCTCGTTTTATGCGGCGCTATTGAGTGCCACTCTTTTCGTATCACAGTAGCACTTGCACCATATGTTCTCAACACATTTACGATTATTTCGTCCACTGTCACCCAGCGATTTTCCATCACAGTGGCCTGAACTGCTGCAATAGACCTGACCTGGGCACTGAGTATCTTTCACGGTAGTCTCCCTATTTCCGAACTTTCTACTCCACTCATACACTTGCTGCAGTGACAGACATGTAGTACCATACTGGACCCTCATTCGCCGATTTTCGTACCTTTACTGTTCAAAAAACGTATGACAGAACGCTGTTCTTTATTTGGATAGCCCTTTGAACTGGTATTGTGGACGCGTTTCGTTTGTCTTTAGTATTCTGCCGCCTGTAGGGCGTTCATTACATCATTGGTAATAGTATTGCGAACTTACAGAACAACGGCACGATACATTTTTGAGGTTTTCATTCCACTCCCCCTCGTATATCTTACCGGGCCGCCCACAAGTTTTACGTTATGTTCACATAACGACACATGCTATACAAAGACTTAGATTTAACATGGGTACAACGCTTTGAAATAAATACTACATATATAATGGATAGTAGTAACAGCTATAGCACTAGGGTAACTCAAATGAAAAACTTAAAAGTCCAATATAATTCCTGAAAGTTGTACCATAGATTTTGCAGTTGTCAAGAGTTATTATCTCTGTTTTCGACGAATGACGTATAGTTGGCAGCCTGTTGCATCACAGAAAATGAAGCCGTGTCAGTACATAGATGGCTGCACCATTGGGGCTTGCACCGCGTTGATATAGCGATCTGTGAGACATTTATTTAACAGTAGAGTTGTCAAATCTGTGAAAATACATCGCAAGGTGAAAATACAGAACACCTACATGTACGTACATAATTCGCAAGCCAACGTATGGTATAGCTGCTGGTAAACGTTTCGGGATATGAGGTCGTGGTCCAAGAAAGTCTTCTGTCCCTGATGTTTCGTCCAGGACTGCGCTGGACATCTTCAGAGGCGCTCCTCCGCTGAGTCTTGCAGTCCTGGACGAAACGTCAGGGACAGAAGAGTTTCTTGGACCACGACCTCATATCCCGAAAGTTTTACCAGCAGCTATGCCATCCGGTCGTGAAAGCCTTCATTTTATGACCAACGTGTGGTGCTTGGTGAAGGGGATCTTTCCTTTTTCTGTTTGACTCGCAAATGGAGCTAGGGGAAAACGGCTCGTATGTACTTCCGTAAGAGCCCTACTTTTTCTTGTCTTGTCTTCACTGTCCTTAGGCGAGACGTACGTTGGTGTCAGTAGAATCGTTCTCTGTTTAGTTCTATACACTTTCCCAATAACGTTTCTCACCAGCAATGCCCATGTAGGTTCACAGAACATCTCTGTAATACTCGCGTGTTGATCAAACCTACCAATGACAAATCTAGCAGGACGCCTCTGAACTGCTTCGATTTCTTAGTTCACTGACCTGGTGGGGATCCCAAACACTCCAGCAGTATTCAAAAATGGGTCCCATAAGCGTTCTGTATGCGCTATCCATTATAGACGAGTTAAACTTTCACGGAATCGTCCCAATACCCCGGAGTTTACTATTCGCTTTTCGTACAACCGATCTAATGTGCTCGTTCCATTTCACATCTTTTCATAGAGTTACTTCTTCTTTTGCTGGTGCTTGGTCCCGCGGTTTCGCAGGGTCGGCATGGTTAGGACAGATTTGGCAAGGTTAATTTCAAGGGGTGGCTGGATGCCCTTCCTATCGCCGCCCTGTACCCTTTGGGACGGATTAAGTGTACCCCAGCTATCTGCGTCTAGTGTAATCCATAGAATAGCGTGAATGTGTTCAGATGTCTGCGATTCGTGTAACTGAGGTGGAACGTGGGGACCAGCCCGGTATTCACCTAGGGGCATATGTATAAACGCCTAAACACCACATCCAGGCTCGCCGACACACCGGCAGACGTCGTTAATTCGCCAGGCGGATTCGATCCGGGGCCGGCGCGCCTACCCGAGTCCATCAAGCAGCACATTAGCGCTCTCGGCTAACCTGGCGCGTACTTCAGAGTTGCTTCTAGATGTTTAATTGACATATGTCAAGCAGCGCACCACTAATACGACATTCGAAGATTAAGGGACTGTTTGTCCAACCAGAAATTTCATCACTGTGGTCTTATATCTTCTTCCAGTCTCTCTACGACAACACTTTACCAAATACTGAGCGTCATCGGCAGACTGTTGCAAACTACTGCCCTCTCAGTCCGTCGGATTCTTTATGTATACAGCGGTCCTGTCACGCTTCGCTAGGGCGCTCCTGACGATGTTCGTGTCTCGAACGTTCTCCATCCAGAACAACGTACCGGATTCTGTTATTTAAGAAGGCTTCTAGTGGACACAAGCTTTTCTTCTCAAGGAAATTTATTATATTCGAACTCACAATATGTTCAAGAATTAGACAGCAAATCTGTGTTAAGGATATTGGTCTGTAATTTTTCGGGTCCCTTATGTTTCTCTCCACATATGAAAGAGATAACAACGGCCTTTTTATTATTTTCAGTCATATGAGACTTTGCACTGAGCGAGACATTCTATGTAAAGCACCATTGTCGAAGAGTACTCTCTGTAAAACCAAATTTTGATTCCATTTGGCCCTAGTGATTTATTTGTTTTCAGATCTATCACATGTTTCTCAGCGCCAAAGAATGCCTATTTCTGTGTGTTCCATATAGATGTCTATGAAACGGTCAAATAAACTTACGTCCGTGCGATCCTCCTGCGTGAATGACTTTTTCAAACGCGGGATTTATAACATCAGCTTTCGTTTTGTTGCCTTGTATTGCCACATTGTCACACCAGCTTCGTCGACGAGTGACTGAAATGGCTTAGCGATTCTACAATGCCCACAATTTTCTCGGTATCTCGTATAGATATTTTGCTAAGGTATGTCGGTGGAAGTTGTATGCCTTACGCATAGATATTTTTATGGACAGCCGAGGTCACAGTTGCATGTTATGGTATAGGAAGAGATAGCGAAGTTCTGTAAACTCTGCTGACGTGGCGTCTTCACTCCAAGTAGCTGTCCCAATGCATTGTGAGACCAGGCCTTAGATCGTGATCAAGGTATTTTTGGCTGAAATACTGCTGCCATACGTCACTCGGATATTCGTGTTTGGCGGACTACTAAATGAACAAAGGAAACACTATTGGAAAACACTAAAATTACTTCACGGTAGTTGAATTGCATCTGTAACAACTGAATATCATTATTTAAAACCATAGCAGATTTTCAATCTATTATTTTCTGCTCATTTTGAGATTAGAGCATGTTAATTACCCCCCCCCCCCCCCGTCTAAAATATAAAGAAATTTATTCTATCACTTGCGCCTTGTCCAGCGGTTACGCAGGGTCGGCCATGGTTAACCGGATTTGACACGTTAATGTTAACGGGTGGCCAGATGCCCTTCATGCCGCCACCCCGTACCCCCCAGGACGGAAATAGTGTACCCCAGTTGTTTGTGTCTAGTGTAAATCGTGATATAGTGGGAATGTGTTTCAAATGTCTGTGAGTCGTGTAACTGAGGCGGGACGTGGGGACCAGCCCGGTATTCACCTAGTAGGATGTGGAAAACTGCCTAAAAACCACATCCAGGCTGGCCGGCACACCGGCCGTCGTCGTTAATCCGCCGGGCGGATTCGATCCGGGGCTGGCGCGCCTACCCGAGTCCAGGAAGCAGCGCGTTAGCGCTCTCGGCTGTCCTGGCAGGTTGTAAAATATAAAGAAATTATTCATTCTAAAATAAAATGACAGGCTTTTTTACGAAAATATTCTACTTTTTGAGAAGCACTACCCTGACTATAGCCAATCAAGGCGTAGGCTTTCCTCGGCAGTTTCACGCCATCTAAATGAAGGAGTCCACCAAACCGTGCTGGGGGTGCAAACCGACACTTCGCAACATCACTTGGTCGGGTACACAGATTAGTATCTTCTTGTGACAGCAGCTCCCTTCTACAACACGTCAGATGCTTCGAAAGACAATGCTGTAATCGTGGTAGCGAGAACCAGAAATATTACAATGCTTCACATGCTGGCCTGAGTGCATGTACCCAGTAGCCATACAACGCCACGCTTGTAGTCAGTGCTAACAGGGCCCTTCCTTTGTCTGAGGCCTCACTGCACGTTATTTCTACGCCTGTATCAATTCTCCGCAAGCCCCCTGACGGTGTGTGGCAGAGGGTACTTCTGGTACCACTAACTGATCCCCCCTTACCTGCTCCACTCGCGAATGGCACGTGGGAAGAATGGTTGTCACTAAGCCCCTGTTTCATCTCGAATTTCTCGAATTTTTTCATCTTGATCACCTCAAGAGACGTGGGAGGAAGCAATACGTTCGACGAAAGAATCCTCTAGAAATTTCAGTAGTAAACCTATGCGGATTGGTTAGCAGCCTCTCGCTTCTGCGCAGCTCTGCCGTGTAAATGTGACCCTCGTGCCACACGCCAACTCTTCACTTCACTGTACATTGTTAACACTGAGGTGAAAGAAGTCAAGGGATGCCTCCTAACAACGTGTCTGACCTCCTTTTGCCTGGGGTAGCGTAGTAACTCGACGTGGCATGGGCTCAGCAAGTCATTGGAAATTCCCTACAGAAATATTGAGCTGTGCTACCACTATAGCTGTCAATTTCCGAAAGTATTGGCGGTGCACGAACTGACCTCTCTATTAGGTTTCATACATGTTCGATGGGATTCATGTTCGACAATCTGAGTGACTGAGTCCTTCGCTCGAATTGTCCAGAATGTTCTTCAAACCAATCGTGAACAGTTGTGGCCCAGTGACACAGCGCATTGTCGTCCGTAGAAATTCCACCATTGCTTGGAACCATGAAGTCCATGAATTTCTGCAAATGGTCCCTAAGCAGCCGAAAATAACCATTTCCAGTCAACTATCGCTTAGTTGGACCAGGCGGCCCAGTCCATTCCATGTAAACATAGCCCATACCATTTTGGAGCCACCGCCAGCCTGCACGGTGGTTTGTTAACAACTTGGGTCCATGGCTTCGTGGGGTCTGCGACACACTCGAATCCTACCGTCAGCTTTTACCAACTTCAGTCGGGAGCCCGCCCGGTTGGCCGTGCGGTCTAACGCACGGCTTTCGGGGCGGGAAGGAGCGCCGGTCCCTGGCACGAATCCGCCCGGCGGATTTGGTCGAGATCCGGTGAGCCGACCAGTCTGTGGATGGTTTATAGGCGGTTTTCCATCTGCCTCGGCAAATGCGGGCTGGTTCCCCTTATTCCGCCTCAGCTACACCATGTCGGCGATTGCTGCGAAAACAAGTTCTACACGTACGCGTACACCACGATTAAACATAGGGGTTAGCACTCGTCTGGTGTGAGACGTTCCCTGTGGGGTCCACCGGGGGCCGAACCGCACAATAACCCTGGGTTCGGCGGCGCAGGGGTGAAGTGGGCTGCGGCAGTCGTCGTGGGGTTGCTGACCACTGCGGCTGCGGCGGGGACGGAGCCTCTCCGTCGTTTCTAGGTCCCGGGTTAACATAACATAACGTAACATAACTTCAGTCGGGACTCATCTGTCCAGGCCACCGCATTCAAGTTCTCTAGGGTCCAACCGATACTGTCACGAACTCAGGAGAGCCGCTGCAGGCGATATCGTAGTGTTAACAAAGGCACTCGCGTCGGTCGTCTGCTGCCATAGCCCAGTAACGCCAAATATCGCCGCAGTGACCTAACGGATACGTTCGTCGTACGTCTCACATTAATTTCTGCGGTTATTTCGCGCAATGTTGCTTGTCTGTTTGAAAGATTACCGTCAAACCTCCTTGCCAAGAGACGCCAGATGTAAGTTGATGTCGTCAAGCCCTGAATGAAAATTGCGCAACGGATAACTGGGGAGGGGAGCTTGAGAGCGCTACCTAGAGAGCGTGCCCTATTCTGTACGATCCTAGGCAAGGGTCTGGAGGGCTCACACTGTGACGTGTGGGTCCTTGCATTCTATATCTTTTATTTTAAATGAATTCCTTTAACTTGACTCCTTTGTGATTTTTAGGGTATGTTAAAGATTGATGACAATTGATTATCTGTTTATTTTAAACATTATCACTCGACTTTACAGCGATTGCAGCAATAGTTCCAGTTTACAGATATTACAACTTTACAACTTATAGCTCGGGTATATTATATACTAATCTGCACGCACATTTCTACGGGCAAGACGGAATTGCGTTGGCCAAATGTATACTACCAAATTCTCCCAATATTTTACATGGAGCGTCCACTATGTGAGGAGGATAATGGGCAAACTGGGGACCAGACACATTAACACATGGGGGTCAAATTTACGAAATTAAACGAGAACATTCATTTCCTTACACAATCCGAAGCTGGAAATAAAAGAATTAGTGAAAATTTTCAAATACCTCTCTTCAACGCGTGAAGATCGAGACAGACGCACTGAGGGCATGTCTGCTCACTTACCCGTCTTCTGTAACACTCCCCGAATATGGCGGGCAGCCAGGGGTCTTCCTGGGCCCCGGTGGAGGGGATGGTAGAACCACTTGGCCGTGACCAACCTCTCCACCCCAAATCTTGTGACACTCGAACGTCTTTGACTTTTACCTGCCTGTGCTGTCTCTCTGATCCCCTACCCAGCAGTGAGGTTCGCTCTACTGCGCTACAGAACTACTTCCCAACTAAGAGCCGGCCCGGGTGGCCGAGCGGTTCTAAGCGCTACAGTCTGCCTTGGGCGTGGATGTGTGTGATGTCCTTAGGTTAGTTAGGTTTAAGTAGTTCTAAGTTCTAGGGAACTGATGACCTCAGAAGTTAAGTACCATAGTGCTCAGAACCATTTGAACCATTTGATCCCAACTAAGATTTGGCCACGCTTTATAGAAAGGTGTGAGGAGGATTAGGAAACTTCATGCGCAAATTCACATTCACGTACAAGAAATGCATAATACACGACTCATATAAGCCTGACACATTTCTTTCCACAAGTCGACGTGGGTTCTGTTGCACCCGCGTCGTGCAAAAAAATTGGCGGCGGAGCCGCCTCCGTTTGTATTTCCCCGTGCGAGCGAGCAGCGAAACCTGCTGCTTATGGAGCAGAAACTACTGTACCTTTTCATGTTAACACTGACAACTCGGCGCAAACGCCGCTGGTCTCGGTCCTTAAGTGAAGGCCGTCGGTCACTGCGTTGTCTGGAGTGGAGGCACTGCCAGAAATGAGGTATTCTCCGCACACTCTTGACACTGTAGATCTCTCAATATTGAAAACTTTGAACATAGCTGCTAAGGTTCAGTGACCGTGTCAGAATTATATTGGAACAAATAAGCCTTCGGTCACAAATATTAAGTCAAAATTGACCTGGTTTCGACGCTACTATGAGCGTCGTCTACGGAATTAGACTAATTGTTCTAAAACATATTAGGTATATAGTACATTAATAAATTTCCAGTCAGTACAAACTTTACTTTTATTAATGTTCTATGTACCTAATATGTTTTAGAACATTTAGTCTAATTCTGAAGACGACGCTCACAGTAGCGTCGAAACCAGGTCAATTTTGTCTCAATATTGAATTCCTTAACGATTTGCGAAATGGAATGTAGTATGCGTCTAACTGCAACTACGATTCCGCGTTCCAAATGAATCACCTGATTACAAATGACAGCTCCGCCTACGCATCGCCCTCTTATATCTTGTTTGGCCGGCCGGTGTGGCCGTGCGGTTAAAGGCGCTTCAGTCTGGAGCCGCGTGACCGCTACGGTCGCAGGTTCGAATCCTGCCTCGGGCATGGATGTGTGTGATGTCCTTAGGTTAGTTAGGTTTAATTAGTTCTAAGTTCTAGGCGACTGATGACCTCAGAAGTTAAGTCGCTTAGTGCTCAAAGCCATTCTTATATCTTGTTTACGCGATACTATCGCCTTCTCTGTTTGTGCATATCGCTATACCGTGACTTTTGTTACCTCAGTGTATGTGATGTTAGTCTTGTGAAGCCGACGCGACGCTCGCCCGCAGGTTTCTACCGCGTGCTGTACGAGGCGGACGCGTGGGCGCAGGTGTCGTCGGCGCTGCAGCAGAACGCGTCGGCGCTGCCCGTGCTGACGCAGGCGCAGTTGGTGGACGACGCCTTCTGGCTGGCGCGCGCCGGCCTGCTCGACTACGGCGTTGCGCTGGACACGACGCTGCACCTCGCCCAGGTGGACGACTACGTGCCGTGGTCGGCTGCGCTGGGCGTGCTTTCCTACCTGAAGGACCGCCTCTATGGCGGGGACCACTACGGCAACTTCAAGGTAAGTGCCAGAGGCAGCTCAGTATTTGGACTGATGATAAATATCGATAAATCGATACGTCGACGTTTTTTCCAAAAGTATTGTTATATTCGGAGATACCTTTCCCTCCTCGAAATCTATAAACTGATCCTCAAATGACAATATAGAGTGCTGATATATTTACTTCATATTATATTTTTACGCAATTTTCGATAAATATTTGAAGTTGTTATTTTGAAATTGTAGAGAACATAATTTTACTTTCACTGTGTGAAAGAGTCTTACTACTTTTTGAGCTTTTTCACGTCCAATCTTTCTCTTTGACCGTGTGAAGCAAATATACAGGGTGGTCCATTGATCGTGACCGGGCCAAATACCTCACCAAATAAACATTAAATGAAAAAGCTACAAAGAACTAAACTCGTCTAGCTTGAAGGGGGAAACCAGATGGTGCTATGGTTGGCCCCTTAGATGGCGCTGCCATAGGTCAATCGGATGTCAACTGCGTTTTTTAAATAGGAACCTCCATTTTTAATTACACATTCGTATAGTACGTAAAGAAATATGAATGTTTTAGTTGGACCACTTTTCTCGCTTTGTTATAGATGGCGTTGCAATAGTCACAAACATATGGCTCACAATTTTAGACGAACAGTTGGTAACAGGTAGTTTTTTAAATTAAAATACAGAACGTAGGTACGTTTGAACATTGTTCCAGTGTGATACATGTACCTTTGTGAACTTATCATTTCTGAGAAGGCATGCTGTTACAGCGTGATTACCTGTGAATACCACGTTAATGGAATAAATGCTCAAACTGATGTCCGTCAACCTCAATGCATTTGGCAATAGGTGTAACGACATTCCTCTCAACGGCGTGTTGTTCGCCATCCGTAATGTTCGCACGTGCATTGACAATGCGCTGACGCATGTTGTCAGGCGTTGTCGGTGGATCACGATAGCTAATATCCTTCAACTTCCCCCACAAAAAGAAATCCGGGGACGTCAGATCCAGTGAACGTGCGGGCCATGGTATGATGCTTCGATGACCAATGCACCTGTTATGAAATATGCTATTCAATACCGCTTCAACCGCATGCCAGCTATGTGCCGGACATCGATCATGTTGGAAGTACATCGCAAGTCTGTCATGCAGCGAAACATCTTGTAGTAACATCGGTACAACATTACGTAGGAAATCAGCATACATTGCACCATTTAGATTGCCATCGATAAAATGGGGGCAACTTATCCTTCCTCCCATAATGCCGCACCGTACATTAACCCGGCAAGGTCGCTGATGTTCAACTTGTCGCAGCCATCGTGGATTCTCCGTTGCCCAGTAGTGCATATTATGGCGGTTTACGTTACCGCAGTTGGTGAATGACGCTTCGTCGCTAAATAGAACGCGTGCCAAAAATCAGTCATCGTCCCGTAATTTCTCTTGTGCCAAATGGCAGAACTGTACACGACGTTCAAAGTTGTCGCCATGCAATTCCTGGTGAACAGAAATATGGTAGGGGTGCAATCGATGTTGATGTAGCATCCTCAACACCGACGTTTTTGAGATTCCCGATTCTCGCGCAGTTTGTCTGCTTCTGATTACCCGCGACAGCAGCTAAAACACCTACTTGGGCATCATCATGTATTGCAGGTCGTGGTTGACGTTCCATATGTGGCTGACACTTTCTGTTTCCTTAAATAACGTAACTATCCGGCGAACAGTCCGGACACTTGGGTCATGTCGTCCAGGTTACCGAGCAGCATACATAGCGCACGCCCGTTGGACATTTTGATCACAATAGCCATACATCAACACGATATCGAACTTTTCCGAATTGGTAAACGGTTCATTTTAACACGGGTAATGTATCACGAAGAAAATACCGTCCGCACTGGCGGAATGTTACGTGATACCACGTACTTATACGTTTGTGACTATTACAGCGCCATCTACCACAAAGCGAAAAAAGTGATCCAACGAAAACATTCATATTTCTTTACGTACTACACGAATACGTAATAAAAATTGGGGTTCCTATTTAGAAAAACGCAGTTGATATCCGTTTGACCTATAGCAGCGCCATCTAGCGGGCCAACCATAGCGCCATCTGGTTTCCCCCTTCAAGCTAGACGAGTTTCGTTCTTTGTAGTTTTTTCGTTTGATGCTTATTTCGTGAGATCTTTGGCCCGGTCACGAACAACGGACCACCCTATATGATTACTTTTAGGAGATGGCTGCATGCTGTCCCCTTACAAGTTCCTAAATGGCACACTAGCCTATATTTAACATTAATGAACATATTATTTTTCAATCGTACTCATGGAATTACATCCAAAAGCAGTTTTTTATGGGCTAAGGGTTTTTAAATTAAAAATTCGTCCATAGCATAAAAGGCATTGTCCAGAAAAAAAATGATTTAAGATCAGATTTAAACTAGTTAACTGATTCTTCCGTTACTTCTCGATAGAACGCGTAATGTGGGTGTTATACAGGATTAATTTATTTGGTTAACTGTATTTCGGATCATTTGATGATGGGCTTGTAAGCTGAAAATTGGTTAGCTGAAAAAAATTGTTCTGTAGAACATCTAAAACATTGTGCTTTTCATTTATAAGTTTTGAATTTGTTTTCATACTTGTCAGACATTTTATGCTACTCGGCAGTGTATCTATCGCGAAAAATGCATGTTGACTTTCACACAGTGGTCGTGAAACAGACTCACTGCTTGCGCTGGGTGCTATTTAAAATCTCATATCGCAAAGAAAATAGGCAACAGACAATAGTAGCTCTACCTTTAACGGCTAACATCAATGTGTATTCCGCAGCAGTTCTGGAAGGACCACCGTATGTAGTAGCTAAGTCGGCACACCTAACAGCCAACCATGTCTCGCGGGTGTATCTGAGAGCTGGTTTCTCAGGATGGGGCAGGAAAATGTTACGATTGTGGATGGGACCGTAATCAGTTTCTCTCGGTTGCACAATAAATACGTAAACTTTATTTCAAGAAATTAAAATTTTAAAACAATCTCTTAAAAAAACACATTTGACTGTGTGACGGCTGAAGGCCTTATCACAGGAAAAATTCCACAATTCCACCAACAATAACCTCGAACAGCAAACGGCTGAAGACCTGAATTAGAAGTCAGAACAACACTTTCAAATAGCACACATTAAGAGAAATACTTCGTTTTAAAACGAACAGTAACACGGCTGAAGGCCTTATTACCAAGGAAGTGAAATTACTGCTCGGCTGAAGGCCACACCAACAATAATTAGAAAAATACAAATATCTTTGAAACAAATATCACAATCTAAGGAATAAGTTCAAGCGGTTCTCAGCAAGTGCTCCTAGGGTCGGCCTGGGAAGGTAACTCAAACATAAGGTAAGGTGAGACAGGCAGCCAACAGTTGTACTCACGTAACAGGATGGCAACTCAAACTAGGAGCAGCTTAAGCGTCGACCGACCGACTAACCAATCCGCCTAAGGTCCGATCACCGGCACAACGATGGAATATTTTTAGGCAAGGGCGAAAAGAGAGGTAGCAGTGCGTCTTCAGAAAATCTGCCGCGCCCCCAACCGACCTGATGTCCGTTCGCAACTCACCAAATCCAGTACACAGACAGCATTAAAATAACTGCTCATTCAAAACCAGAAGATACACACGGATCCGGGAAAACAATTCCACCAACAACTCACAATACTAAAACCAGTCACTGTGGAACAACACGGACGAATTATAAGTCGGCACAAACACAGAGAAGCCAGAAGCGGTCGGAAGACCAAATGCACGTGGCCCGCTGCGATGACCGACCGAACGACCAACCAACGGTCGTCCCTACTCAAGTCAGGCACGGGAAAGATCCCAGTATAAATCGTCGACTGACAACTTATTGTCTTACAACTCCACTCCTTCGACACACGACGACGCGGAAATAGTACAGGCCGCTTCAAAGGTGGTACCACAGTACGTGCTATCGATAAGAGCTGGTGCTGCTACTAACGGACAGACAAGGCGAGCAAACGTAGTGGCGCCAGTGAACACACTAAAAAAACGAGACGCCACTATCGCTATTACAAGATGACAAGCTACGAACGGCATCAACGCGAGCCACACACGGCTCATTATCCTGGCGTGTGTAAGCGTTCCAATTCCTACAGAGTCTTGGTTTCAACAGAATTAGCAATCTTGGCGATTATTAGCACCACTTCAATGCAATAGCGTTATGGGCTAGCGAAGTTCATAGGAAAATATCTCTATACATTTGCATCACTGTTATCTGTTTGTCATTTCACTGTCACATTCACTTTACGAATAAAACTGGAATGCAACGGAGCCGCTCACTGGCTGTAAGCAGGGTATCTTTGGGGAATTAGACAGCGTTTTGTTTTTCAACGTTGTATGGCTTTATCTCTGTGACAAGTGATTGTTCATATCAGTGAACGTAAACGCTATACCGTGTGTATTGACTTGTCGAGTTTGCTTTGCATTGTTTAGCTGTTCAATTTTGCGTATTTGACGAATTTTGCTCGTACCTGTTTTACGTATTTGGTTTGTGGATATCAATATGCCCCGTTCCAGCAATCGAGTGTTTAAAAAAAGGCACAATGAGTGGAAGAAGAAATCTTTTGTTGTTTCGAAGGGAGATGCTGCTCAGACTGCTTCACAGACTACTCCAAATGAATGTGATAGAACTACTTCCAGCAAGAAACTTTGTGACATGAAAGAAAAATTTGAAAACTATGAAAGTGACAGTAATGATGTGAATGAAATAATTAACATTTCCTTGTTCTCTAATATTTCGCAACATATATTTTGCAAAGAATGAGGACTGGAATTGAAAACAACTTCATACATTGGTTTGGCATGTAAAATGTTATTGAAGTATAAGAAATGTGCTGCAGAAGTTTTGTTTTCTAATTCCTCGTAATGGCAATAGTGGAAAGAAGGTGTATGATATAAATGTTAGGCTAGTGTGTGGTCTGCGTTGTACTGGCAAGGGCAGTACTGCAGGGAAAATGTTATGTGGAATTACGAACTTTCCAAAACCATCAACCAAGTTTGGATTTTATAATGAATTGGTGGGATCTTCTCCTGAAGATATTGCTCAAGCAACAATGAAGAAAGCAGTTGAAGAACCCTGTGACAGATAATGGGAATTTTAGAGATTTAACTGTTGCTTTAGATGGATTAAGGCAACGTAGAGGTCATAAATTTCTAAATGGAGCTGTGACAGCTACCAGTGGAGACAGTTGCAAAGTAATTGATGTTGCTATTCTCTCAAAACATTGTTAGATGTAAGAATTATACCAAGGAAAACATAGTGAAAGTTGTAAAGCAAATTTTCACGGCATGACTGGAGCAATAGAAGTAGAGAGAGTGAAAGCATTTTTTTCCACATCACAGGAGTGGTATAATGTATGATGCACTAACTATCTAGGACATGGTGATCCTAAGGGATATAAAGCTGTAGAGTAACTCAAACCTTATGGCAATGATATTCACATTAAAAAACAGGAGTGCATTGGACATGTGCAGAAGCACATGGGGGCTCGCTTGCGCAAACTAAAGCAGACATTAGGATCCCAGAAGCTTAGTGATGGTAAAACCCTTGGAGGAAGAGGAAGATTGACAGATGAAGCAATTGACAGATTGCAGAGGTCTTATGGGTGTGCAATTAGACAAAATACGAGAAGCATTGAGCATATGAGGAGAGCAGTATAGGCATTATTTCTTCATATTGCATCAACAAATGAGCACCCACAACATGCACTGTGCCCCACAGGTGATGACTCATGGTGTACCAATCACGAAAGGAATATTCCCATAAAAACAGTATGCCAAATGCTGTAATTGATGTAATTAAGCCCATATTCAGAGATTTATCACACCCAAGTTTATTGGAAAAGTGTTTACATGGGAATACACAAAATCCAAATGAAAGTGTAAATAATTTAAGTTGAATTAGGACTCCCAAAAGAGTATTTGTACAATAAAACATTGCATTTTGGAGTATATGAAGCAGTGTTAACATACAATGAAGGAAACATTAACAAATGTGATGTGCTGAAACGTTTAGGTTTCCAACCAGGACACAACACCATTTCCACAATGCGCCCAATTGGTGAAGAAAGACTAAGAGGTGTAGGAAGAAGAGACAAAAGCCTACAACATGTAGCAAAAAGGAAGAAGGGACCAGTGAAAAGGAAACTAAAACTGGAAAAAGAAGAGAATGCTGATAATCCATCATATGGGGCAGGAATGTATTAAAAAACTTTGGAAGCCGTTTCCCGTAACTTTAAAATTTTCATCTTTGAGGAACATTTTCTCAAAACCTGAAATTTATACACAATATTGTTTACTTCTTTTCCATAATTTTTAAAACAAATTGTAAAAAAATGTATAATTCAAAATTTATAGAAGAAAAAGAGCAAAATTTTAGTGAAAAAAATAAGGGTCTGTTTAAAAAATGTAAAACAAAAACCACTAAATATTTCTTAACATGGCATTATAGTTTTGTAGAGAAATATTCACTGAACATGTAGTCCAAATTTCAGAGCAATATGTTTAATGGTTTTAGAAAAAACGTTCATTCTATTTGCTAAAATTAACATGGAGGAGATGGATCGTTCCGGCTCCCCTTAAATAGGGCTCCGCAGACGGCGCGACAGCAGAGGAAGTCCCCAGTATATCGCTTGCAAAGCTTGGCTAACAAGTTGCCAATGTCTCGGCGCCAGCATTGCCAAACGATCTGAAAATTACGTCGTGTCCTCGATCACAGCTTTGTACTGGTTTACTTTGAAGGTGAACGATCTGGTTGTGAACACCATCTTCATACAGGAAGTTGAAAAGCATCCCATTTTATGCAACGAAAAGCTCCCAGGTTACTGCAGGAGAGATTTAACAGAGAAAGCAGGGTGTGAAATGGGACGAGAATTTCATATTACATGTGCAATGTACTGTACATCTATTGTTTAGAGTAAAGTTAACGGTACGTCAGAGGAAGCAAATCTACAAGAGATAGCAAATTATACCGATAATATTCTTTTGAATGACTAGCAGCCTTTGACATTCTGTAAAATTACATCGTCAAGTGGAAACGAACAGTGAGAAAGCCACAGATCTCTGATACGTGTAAACACACTGGTGTTCTCATGCAAATGATTTAACGAGTACAAGTCTTCAACACCATACCTCTGCGTATATAAATCTGAAGATATTTGGGTTTTGAAAATAAAAGTAACGATGGGCTATGGCGGAAGAAATCAACCGCGCCAAAACACTGTAGTACTGCTTAGTCGTTCTGTAGAGAGCTATGAATTTCGAATCAGTTCTTTAAAGCTTCTTGGCTGCTACATACAGTCTGCAGTTTATATTTCTTTGGATGTGCGGAACTGAGTTTTCTTAATCAAGAGCAATAATAACAGAGAACCACACCTTCCTCTGAGCTAAAATCTGTCCTCAGCATGCCGTGTGTAACAGAAAGATTCTCGATTGCGACAAGCAGTACTCCCTCTCCTTCACGATCGGACACAGCAACCGCAGTTTCTCATTTTTGAGGTGCCTTCTCTGCGGAACTGCGTTGCCAGCTGGTCGGTAACCAGTTGCCGATGTAGGTTGCCTAACAGTTGCGTCCCTTTTCCGTTTCTCCGTGTACGGACGCCCTTACTATTCATTCTACTTATATTGCTTATTGGAGTGACGATCCTGTTCTTTAACCTTGTTGATGCCCATGCTAGCTTTCTACAGAAAAAAAATCTTTGGAAGATTTGAGAAGTTTTCAATCTTCACGTAAGGTCTTCAACAAATTTTTCGTTACAGGCTATGTACAACAAAATCTCTCGGATCCAAAGATCCCTTTTTTAGAAAATTATGACCTCTTTTGGATATGATAAAAACCAATTCTTTGATCTGTTTAAGACATCGAAGTAATACAGATCTGTACATACAGTTTTCCAAAAGCAAAGATACTTCTCCTCATAGCGAACTAACTCGTCAACTCAGTAATTATGCAGCCTCCTCACGTCACAAAACCCAATAGTAGGGCATGAATGAGGCAGTTACAAAGCTGACTAACGTGATTTGGGAATATTGGACAGCAGCAGTTATAGTAAATAAAGTTATTTGTGATTACCTGATGCTTTTACTGTTTCAGACTTACATGTTGGAGTTGTTGAGCCCGCTGTATGAGAAGTTCAAGAATTTCGAAGTAAGCTCAGAACTGTCGCACACGGATCGTCTGCTGATGGAGAAAGTGCTTACGTGGGTCTGCGAACTAGGGGACGCCTCATGCCAGGAAAAGGCTGCCGAGCTCTTTGGCGACATCACAGGAGATGGGAGCAGCAGGTGAGTTGATTTCAAGTCACATGCGCAGAAGTTTTCCTCGGGGTAGCTCTCCACGATAAAAAAGTGGCATGCAACTTTTTTACTTTTTTTTTTATCTGAACGTAAATATTATCTTGAGGAATAAGGCAATCATATATTTGCTGCGTGATCCATAACGTGGCTTTGTCCTATCTCTGTCGCCTTTGTGGCGCTTGAACTCCTAACCACGAATAACATCCCAGTACCGTAACACCACCTACTCTCTACTTAACTGTGAGGTGTCTAAACATCTTTTGAGGAATGGCAGCCCATTCTTCTTAGTTCCGAAATCAGAGAAGCTGTTGATGTTACACGCTGGGGTGTGCAGCCAAGTCGACGTTCTAAACTCATGCCAAAGGTGTTCTGTTGGGCTCGGGTTGGGACTCTGGGCAGGAAGTCCATTTCAGGAATGTTGTTATCGACAAACCAATGTCTCAAAGATGATGCTCTATAACGGGGCGTCATGCTGGTACAAACAGGCAACGTCACTGAACTGTTCTTCTGCTGTACATGATGCTACAGAATGTGTTCACATCCTTTCTTAACCACAACTAGGGAAATACATCCTAACCACGAAGAACATGCCAGTACAGTAACACCACCTACTCTGTACTTAACTGCTGGCGTTACATATGATGGCAGGTAGCATTCTCCAGGATTTCGCCCAACCCT
Organism: Schistocerca piceifrons; assembly: GCF_021461385.2. NCBI lineage: Eukaryota > Metazoa > Arthropoda > Insecta > Orthoptera > Acrididae > Schistocerca > Schistocerca piceifrons. The sequence goes on from NC_060142.1 coordinate 492,763,427, forward strand.
AATACTTCCACCGGACTGCCACTGGGTACAGATGTTTCAATCGTTTGTAGTCGTCCACTGTCGAATGGCCTCGTGTCTTGACCACCTCAAGCGTCCACAAGCACTGACTACAGAAACATGCGCCGTATGAGGAGCTGCTCGATCGTTGAAACACATTCTTTTTAACACTCTACGCATAGTCATTATGCTAGCCGGACTGCTCGCAGCACTTTGGAACTCCCACTTGAGTCCTTCCGCTCATTTCATGCGACTTTTTACAACCACATTCTGCAAAGCTCGACGGTCCCTGCGTGATACTTATTTAGCTGTGGTTGTTCCTTCGCGTTTCCACTTCACTTAGAAGATTGAAATGTCCCAGATAGATTTGTCACTCATGTGACATCCAGTGACTACAGTCCGATTAAAACTACTTGATAGTTGACACTTCACGCGTTGAAGCTGGTTTCCTCCCTCAAAAGAGAGCGCTCAATGTCACGCCCGAACTGTTCGCTGTTACCAAGTTGCCAGACTGACACAACAATTGGTCATTTCACTTCCAGTTCCTTATCGTCATTCTTTCCTGAGGTGTGTGTATCTCGAATCATGGGTATGGCTTTTTCTTCGTATTTCAACACTCATGATAAGCACATCAAACAAAACACACACACACACACACACACACACACACACACACACACACACACACACACACACACACACACACACACACAAAAACAAGAACACACACACAACGACGCCAATGCAGTAAACACGCTTCATACGCAGCACTAACCAGACACTACCGGATATTTCCGCACAAGATACGGTTCAGCGTCACAGATGCAGTTATCGTAATCAGAGAGATCGGCTTACATTAGATTAGCTACCCACAATATTGCATGAAGCCGAATTTTTGAAGACAGTAATTCATCGTCGTGAGTGGGACCACAGTTATAAACAGAAGTGCTTAATCTAGCATTGTAGCATAGCGCAATGAGCAGTCTATCAACCTGACGTGTAAAAGGGTTAGGTTCGAAACTCAGCAAATACAGTGCGATTTTTTTTATTTCCAAAAGAGCTTGATTTCTAAAAGCGTTTGAATATTATTAATATTAAATTAATTGGCTCAAACGTAATAATTTATTTCTAATACTTTACCGCGTCATTACATCATCGTATTGGCTTTTTTATTTGCTCTTTTTTTCCTCACATGCTTTTTGCGTTTGGAACCGACCTGTGTTACCCATCATCTGCAACCAAGTGTCAATCAGGACAGCTCATCGGGTGGTATTGCTGCAGCTCCTGAAGTCAATGTGAAGATAATTTCACGTTGGTTAGTTGGTTGGTTTGTGGGAGGGGACCAGACAGCGAGGTCATCGGTCCCATCAGATTAGGGAAGGATAGGGAACGAGGTCAGCCATGCTCTTTCAAAGAAAACACCCTGGAATTTGCCTAAAGCGATTTAGGGAAATCACAGAAAGCCTAAATCAGGACGGCCGCATGGCGACTTACGCCCCCGTTCTCCCGAATGTGGGTGCAGTGTGCTTATGATTGCGCCACCTCGCTCAGTAATAATTTCAAGTAACCAATGAGAAATTACGGTCTGCTTTTAGCGCTGAAATTGAATTTTTTCTGTCTTGACTTTGCTCTTTGACCTTAGCATTAATCGCCGTGAACAAAACGATCGTGATTTTACACTACTGGCCAGTAAAATTGCTACACCACGAAGATGACGTGCTACAGACGCGAAATTTAACCGACAGGAAGAAGATGCTGTGATGTGCAAATGATTAGCTTTTCAGAGCATTCACACAAGGTTGGCGGCCTACAACGTGCTGACATGAGGAAAGTTTCCAACCGATTTCTCATACACAAACAGCAGTGAACCGGCGTTGCCTGGTGAAACGTTGTTGTGATGCCTCGTGTAAGGAGGAGAAATGCGTACCATCACGTTTCCGACTTTGATAAAGGTCGGGTTGTAGCCTATCGCGATTGCAGTTTATCGTTTCGCGACATTGCTGATCGCGTTGGTCGAGATCCAATGACTGTTAGCAGAATATGGAATCGGTGGGTCCAGGGGAGTAATACGGAACGCCTTGCTGGATCCCAACGGCCTCGTATCACGAGCAGTCGAGATGACAGGCATCTTATCAGCATGGCTGTAACGTCTCGATCCCTGAGTCAACAGATGGGGACGTTTGCAAGACAACAACCATCTGCACGAACACTTCGACGACGTTTGCAGCAGCATGGAGTATCAGCTCGGAGACCATGGCTGCGGCTACCCTTGACGCTGCATCACAGACAGGAGCGCCTGCGATGGTGTACTCAACGACGAACCTGTGTGCACGAATGGCAAAACGTCATTTTTTCAGATGAATCCAGGTTCTGTTTACAGCATCATGATGGTCGCATCCGTGTTTGGTGACACCACGGTGAACGCACATTGGAAGCGTGTATTCGTCATCGCCATACTGGCGTATCACCCAAAGTGATATTATGTGGTGCCATTGGTTACACGCCTCGGTCACCTCTTGTTCGCATTGACGGCACTTTGAACGGTGGACGTTACATTTCAGATGTGTTACGACCCGTGGCTCTACCCTTCATTCAATCCCTGCGAAATCCTACGTTTCAGCAGGATACTGCACGACCGCATGTTGCAGGTCCTGCACGGGCCTTCCTGCATACAGAAAATGTTCGACTGCTGCCCTGGCCAGCATATTCTCCAGATGTCTCACCAATTGAAAACGTCTCTACAATGGTGGCCGAGCAACTGTCTCGTCACAATACGCCAGTCACTACTCTCGATGAACTGTGGTATCGTGTTGAAACTGCATGGGCAGCTGTACCTGTTCGTGCCATCCAAGCTCTTTTTGACTCAATGACCAGGCGTATCAATGCCGTTATTACGGCCAGAAGTGGTTGTTCTGGGTACTGATTTCTCAGGATCTATGCACCCAAACTGCGTGAAAATGTAATCACATGTCAGTTCTAGTATAATATGTTTGTTCAATGAATACCCGTTTATCGTCTGTCTTTCTTCTTGGTGAAGCAATTTTAATGGCTAGTAGTGTACTTCTGCCACAGACTGTTGACCGCCGTTTCATCGGATTAATTGCACATCGTGATGCTGTGGTTAGGTTAGGACGTGAATTTAAGTCCTGGCTACAAAACGGGTCGTCTGCCGCAGTTCAGTCGTTGGTCACTTGAAGTCAACCGTCGACTGAGCGTCTCTCATTTCTAACCTACCTCGCAGCGGGCACTACATTTTAGCGCGTTAGACATTAACAGCGTTTTTGAAGTGATCCGCCCTGTTTGTGTGTAGCCTATAACCGAGCGGTAGCCGGTAGCCGATGTGGCAAAACCGTAGCGGCTAGTGACAGACGTCAACTGTCACGTAATTTTAGTCGGACTATTGTCCAGGTTGGAAGGCAGTGAATTCTCCTGACAGACCCATTCTGCTGTTACACCTTCTCTGCTGACAACAATTTACTCCCCGCCTCCATCTACACTTCTGGGTCTGCCTCTTTTGTCCACATACTTCTTATCAGATAGTGTAGTGGATCCATTTCTTGTGCCCAGTTATTCCTGATCAGACAGTGTATACATGAACCATCAGCTTTCGTAAATTCGACTGTATAAAAGAGGTCACTCACAACATCAAAGAGAATATAACATATACATTTAGTAGGCGTTCGCTGCTTTAGTCAGTTCCCATTAAATTCTTCTGTCTTGCAGATCGCGTGGCACAGCAAACTGATAAACCAATTTTTCTGCCTCTAATGCAGGCGCCCTCCATCAGGATACGCGCCCTGCTCTATGAGCGCAGATTTGTTACCATAGCAATGAGAAGCCTGAACTCTTTGTATTGTGTTACTGCGACCCTTGCCACTGCCGAGCCTAGGGACTTGAGAATGCTTTCGATGTACACAAACTCTTCTGTCGACTGTTCCACTGCACTCTCCGCAGATTAAATTCAAATTATCATTTCATGACGATAACTATTACATTGATCTAAATCATATTGTGACATTCTATTCAACAGCACCATTCAGACTTAAAATTGAGTTATATTTCAAAACCATAATCTGAAGAGCCAAAGAAAGTGGTACGCCGCGCGGGAGTAGCCGAGTGGTCTCAGGCGCTGCAGTCATGGACTGTGCGGCTGGTCCCCGTGGAGGTTCGAGTCCTCCCTGGGGGGCCGGCCAGAGTGGCCGAGCGGTTCTAGGCGCTACAGTCTGGAGCCGCGCGACCGCTCCGGTCGCAGGTTCGAATCCTGCCTCTGGCACGGATGTGTGTCCTGTCCTTAGGTTAGTTAGGTTTAAGTAGTTCTAAGTTCTAGGGGACTGATGACCACAGTAGTTAAGTCCCATACTGCCCAGAGCCATATTTGAACCTCCCTCGGGCATGGGTGTGTGTATTTGTCCTTAGGATAATTTAGGTTAAGTAGTGTGTAAGCTTAGGGACTGATGACCTTACCAGTTAAGTCCCATAAGATTTCACACACATTTGAACATTTCTGAAAGAAAGTGGTACACCTGCCTAATGCGCAGGATCCCCGCGAGCACGCAGAAGTGCCTCAACACGACGTGACATGGACTCGACTAATGTCTGATGTAGTGCTCGAGGGAACTGAAACCATGAACCTTGCATGGCTGTCCATAAATCCGTAAGAGTACGAAGTGGTGGAGATCTCACATGAACAGCACGTTGCAAGGCATCCCAGATATGCTCAACACCTATCACGTCTGTGGAGTTTGGTGGCCAGCGGAAGTGTTTAAACTCGGAATAGAGTTCCTGGAGCCACTCTATAGCAATTCTGGGCGTGTGATGTATCGCACTATCCTGCTGAAATTGCCCAAGTCCGATGGAATGCACAATGGACATGAATGGCTGCAGGTGACAAGGTGACAAGGCAGGATGTTTACGTACGTGTCACCTGTCACAGTCGTATCTAGACGTATCAGGGGTTCCGTGATATTCCAACTGCGCAGGCCCGTACCATTACACAGCCTCTACCAGCTTGAACAGTCTCCAGCTGGAAAAGAGGGTTCATGGATTCATGAGGTTGTCTCCATACCACTACACGACCATCCGCTCGATACAATTTGAAACGATATCCGTCTGACCAGGCAAAATGTTTTCAGTTTTCGACAATCCAGTGTCGCCGTTGACCGGCCCAGGCGAGACGAAAAATTTCGTGCAGTCACCAAGGATACGCGTGTGGGCCTTCGGCTCTGAAAGCCCATATCGTTGATGTTTCGTTGAATGGTTCACACGCTGACACTTGTTGATGGCCCAGCACTGAAATCTGCAGCAATTTGCGGAAAGGATGTCCTTCTGTCACGTTCAGCGATTCTCTTCAGTCGTCAATGGTCCCCTTCTTTCAAGATCTTTTTCCTGCCGCGGCGATTCCGGAGGTTTGGTGTTTTACCGGATTCTTGACATTCACGGTACACTCGTAAAACGGCCGTGGGGGAAAATCCCTACTTCATCGCTACGTCGGAGATGCTGTCTCATCGCTCGTGTGCTGACTGTAACACCACGTTCAAACTCACTTAAATCTGGATAACCTGCCATTGTAGCAGCAGTGACTGATATAGCCGGCCGGTGTGGCCGAGCGGTTCTAGGCGCTTCAGTCTGGATCCGCGCGACCGCTACGGTCGCAGGTTCGAATCCTGCCTCGGGCATGGATGTGTGTGATGTCCTTAGGTTAGTTAGGTTTAAGTAGTTCTAAGTTCTAGGGGACTGATGACCTCAGATGTTAAGTCCCATAGTGCTCAGACCCATTTGAACCATTTTTAGTAACTGATATAACAACTGCACCACACACCTGTTGTCATATACAGGCGTTGCCGACCGCAGCGCCGTATTCTGCCTGTTTATATATCTCTGTATTTGAATACGGATGCCTATACCAGTTTCTTTGCCGCTTCAGTGTAAATGTCACACCAGACAGTGTACTGGAGCGTTCTCTGTCGATGTTGTAGCGTCGCTGCCGATGTGCGCAGCGTGGTCTACTGCAACGGCGTGCGGCGCGGCAGCGTGGACGACTGGCAGCGACTGTGGGAGCACTACCTGGCTACCAACGTCGCCTCCGAGAAGACCGTGGTCATCGCTGCGCTCGGTTGCTCCAGCAACGTCACGGTCCTCGAAGAGTGAGTAGCATAGCGCAGAGTATTGGCAGCGATTCGCCTTGCTCGCATAAGCACACCGAACAATAAAAAGTGTTGAAGGGTACCTATATGTGAAGGATCTGTTTAGGCATTGGTGCTCGTGGTGAAGGTGAAAAAGGCTGTATCTGTTAACATGCAAAGTGGGAAGACATGTGGATGTACATGAAATTAAAAACCTTTGATGTTTAAATGAACTGAGTCGCCGGATCTGCACATTTATGATCTTTGAGTACATACAAAGGTTGCCCAGAAAGTAATGCACCGCATTTTTTTTTCTCAGCCGAAAACAATGCTACGAATGCGAAACTTTACGTCTGCTGAGCGAGCGCGCCAAGTTTCCGTCACTTCCAACAGATAGCGTAGCTGCAGGGCAGTTTCAAAATGGCGTCCGTAGATGATGTACGTTACAGCAATGTGCCGTCATTAAATTTCTCACTGCAGGGAAAGAAACTATGGGAAACATTCACAAACGTTTATGCAAAGTCTATAGAGTATCTGCTGTCGACAGAAGCACAGTTAGTCACTGGACACAAAAGGGTGAGGTCATCAGAATGCGTCCGGCGGAGCTGTACGATTTGCAGCGGTCGGGGAGATCATCCACGGCTGTCACACCTGACATGTCGCAGCGAGCTTAGTCATTCGCAAGGACAGACGCAGTGCGACTCGGCAGTTGGCGCTGGACCTGTCAATCAGCAAAGGAAGCAGGGATACAATTATCCGCCCACTTGGATATTCAAAAGTGTGTGCAAGATGGGTCCCGCGGTGTCTAACGGTGGATCACAAACAAATCGCACAGAAAAAAACATTTGTCTAGATTTGTTGCAACGTTTTGAAGCTGAGAGGGAGGGGCCGCGCGTTGTATCCGTGCAGTCTCAGGCGTCTTGTCACGGTTCGCGCGGTTACCCCCGTCGGAGGTTCGAGTCCTCTCTCGGGCATGGGTGTGTGTGTTCTTCTCAGCGTAAGTTAGTTAACGTTAGATTAAGATTAAGGGACCGATGACCTCAGCAGTTTGGTCCCATTGTCCTTCCACAAATTTAAAAATTTGAGGGGGAGGCCTTCTTGTCCCGAATTCTGACAGGTGATCAAACATGGGTTCACCATTTTGAGCCCGAAACAAAAACAGCCGTTGGAATGGCGCCCCTCCCACTCCCCGCAGAAGAAAAAATTCAGAGCAACTGCTTCCACCGGTAAGGTCATGATGACCATGTTCTAGGACCTTGAAGGTGTGATTCTCATTGATGTGATGCCAAGAGGCGGTATCATTAATTCAGAAGCATATGTCAACACATTAAAAAAAACTCAAGACGCGCCTCTGGCGACTTCGGCCCCACAGAAAACAGGCCCTACGCAAATCTGAGGACTGCTGAACACATCGCAAAACACGGTTGGACAGTGTTACCCCATTTACCCTACATCCGTGACCTAGCCCCCACGGATTTCCATGTGTTTGGGCTATTAGAGGATGTCATTAGTGGAAGACATTTTGAAGACGATGAGGAGGTGATTCACACATTGAAGCACTGGCTCCGCCACCAGGACAACGATAGGTATCGACAGGGCATACACGCCCTTGTTTCACCCTGGAAGAATGCCATAGAACGGGATGGCGATTACGTGGAAAAATAGGGTTCGTAGATTAAATACGATTCTTTCGTGTGTGTAATTCTCATCAAGTCATCAAGTTCAGTAAAGAATTGTTGAAGAAAAAAATGCGGTGCATGACTTTCTGGGCAACCCTCGTATTAAATAAATAACTTGGCCATAAACATCTCTTGCACAACGGATACCAGTGAGACGTAAAAATGGAAGTTTGCTAGAGGATACGTAAGCACGTGCTCTGGTAAAAATATCATATTTATTCAAGACATAACTGATCAGACTAACGAACTAAACAATTAACAAATGGCTGATCATTGTTATTCTTCGTAACACTCTCAGCTTAGTTATCAAATTACATTTACATCTGCGTCTTGGAGACCACAGCAGGATTGATCATAAATCATGGAAGGGTCAAGGGAATCTTTCAGTGGCGACATTTGCGCACATATAAACATATCATAGAGATTCAGGAAAGATATAAGAATAAAGAAAAAGTTCACCAGTGGGCACGTAGTTAGCAAACGGTCGTTCCCTTGGCTTGAGTGCACGGAGCAACTGAACAAGGATTCATCGATAAAAGTAAACCGTTAATAATTGCACCACAGACGAAACTCTAAAACTAATTTGGAAGTTTTACCCAGAGAATCAGTAACTGTGACATGTAAGGATCCTCACAATCCACGAACATGTGTCGTGACAAACAAAAATTGTGCATAAAATAAGTGGTAGAATTCAGAATAACTAAACAAATTGGACAAGATACCTTGCTATGAAATACGATCTGCGGACTGAAGGCTCTCAGATCCGCCTTGACACGTGCTGAGACAACAAAGACAACTGGAAATTAAGTTACGAACTGAAATCGAAATTAGCGAAGTTCCAGAAATCTTTTCAGTTATACTATACTCGTGAGATCAACGAACTAAATCACATTGGCCTGAGAAGATACATCAAGCGTCCACATGTCTGAACAAATTTGGAGCAGAACAATAGCTTGCATGTGTGGCTAAGTGCAACTGTTGATAATGTTCCAAAATTAGCAAGGAAAATTCCGTATACCGCTCACCGAGCAATTAGCGATGAGAGCAAGACGTTAATTTTGACTGGAGCTGAAACATACAAAAATAAGATATTGAATTGATAATGAATAGGCACACTCACACTTAGTCGGTGTCGCGTGTCCCGGAACACTGCCGAGCGAACTCCTGTGGGAGCCATGGGTCCCGTTCCTCCTGAAGTGTCTAGAGAGCGCCCTGTTGTGTGGTGCAAATATAAAAGAGTTTCGTGTAAGACGAAGAGAAACCTCTTTGCTACTTGGTGCGCGCTTTATAGGGTTGGCCATTCTGCCACAGTAGCAGGTTACTTTTACTCTCACAGATCTACACACTGAATTTTATCTTGTACACATTCATCCATGCTCTTCATTCATCAGGTGAGAAGAGGAAAGGATGTACGTACTGATACATTGCACATAAATGTACTGAATATACATTTGGGACTCCGATAATTAACGAAAACCTTAGTGAAAAGTGAAACAAAGATAACATACATTGTAGCCACTACAGACACACTCAGCTGTTCAGTCTTTTTTTAAAAGATAGTTTACAGTTTGCTCTCAGAATTGAGGTGGCAGAGGTGAGGATTTTAAGTTAAATGTGAAGCAAAATCATGAAGAGGCTCATGTAGAGACCTTTCAAGGTCATCTCCAGCAGAAATCGTTCTAATGCCATGCAGCACAGCCTTTCACCTCGTATATGGTGAACTAGACATTGCACAAGATTCTACAGTTATGTCATATCCAGCTGAAGCCTTTCACTGGTGGTCAAATCCCATAAGCTACTTAACTGCGGAGATGTCGATTGCTAAGTTTAAATAGTTGCTTCAAACTGTTCTGCACTATTTCGTACACAATAGCAAGGAGTGGTGGGCTATAGAGTAGTGCAGCAACTGTTGTAGGAAAGATGGGCAGTAGCAAAAGTGATAACTAAACGAGTTAACACATCAAATAGACGATTTACTTATATATCCCCAAGTAGGAAGAAACAGTCCAGCTATCACAACAATAATAGCGATGGAGTCGGAGCAGTGACTAGGTGGCCGTTGTATTCAGTATCGAAGTAGCTCCAAGCGCGAGTGGGCTATGTCGTTGCCGCCGGACGTTCTGTATCATGGCGTCAGAGGGCGATCGTATTCCAGAGCCACTGGAGGAGTGGTGCAGCGAGCGTGCTTTCGTAGGTCTGCCGGATCGCGCACGACTATTGTCGGTATTGGACGGTGACTTGCAACTCCGTTGCCAACTGTGATATGTTGGTAGGGTGGTACCGAGATGTAATACGACACAAACAGTCACAGACATGTTATTTGTGATAAAAATTGGGTGAATTAACAGGCTAGGCTAGATGTGACAGCGTGCCTGCTGTTTGTGAAACCAGCGATGTATGGGTGCAACCCTGTGAACATGGCTGTTGACATCTTGGATGGCAGGACTTTCCACTGGATATTCCTCACGAAAATGTAGAAGAAAAAGCAACACCGATAATTTTGAAATAAACATCCTGGTGCATGCTGCTTCCATGTTGCTTCGGTGTACTGCCGAATCCAGTTATTGAAGATCACGATATTTTGGCGAACAATAGTTCTAGCAACATCAGGTGGTGCAGATAGACTGAAGTGTCTGCTTCGTGCTGTCGGTGTTTAAATCTGCCGATTCGGAGTTTGAACCTTGTAGGCCCGCACCATTCTCGGTTGAGCGTGCGTGTTGTGGAAGGGCGGGGGTGGGGGGGGGGGGGGGGGGGAGAGATGGCGTGCGACTGCACTGGTGAGAGGCAGAGAGAGAGCCCCAAGCCCCAGTCACCTTCCGCGCACCGTCCCTATCGCATCTCGTGCCCAGAAGTCAAGTTTTGCCTTAATGGAGCTCGAGATTGGCTTCCGTTCCTTGATCATTTGTAAACACACGTCCCTGTTCATTAAATTATCAGTTACACGAATTTCATTTGTGGCTTTAAAATGCAGTCCCAAAATGTATCGGTGGTATCCAAGACTTTCCATTCACTGGTAATTCATTTTATGCCCATTTTCAGTGTAGTTTTCCGCTACTGCAGAGTTAATGGGGACTTCATTTTCAAAGAAGCAGTTGAAATCCGTGCAACTGATAATTTAATCAACAGGGACACGGACGTCCCACTGAGAAAGGCGTGGTAGCCAATGCTAAGCTTCAACAAAGCAGAACGAGACGTCCGAACGTGAGATGCGACAGACGGCGGACGGAAAGCAAATGAGATTCCTCCCTTGGCTTGTCCTCCTCACCACCACAGTCGTGACCCCCTACCCCCCTCCCCCCCACCAACCTCAACCCGACCTACCGTCGAGCACGGTGTGGGGTCAACGAGGCTCGAACTCTGGACCAACAGGTACAAATACCGCTAGCACACAACGGACACTTCATTCCATCAACACCGCCTGTTGATGACGGTACAGCTGTTCGCCGATATATCACGGACTTTTGACAGTTGGAAGGCCAGTACACCCCGAGAACCTTGGAAGTAGCATATACAGTGGGAAAGCCTCTGTTCACATAAAATCCTGGTTCACGTTAACGGTAAAGTGAATCAGACCCATGTCACGGTAGGAGAAACGCCTCCAAAACCAGCTCAGGAATGACCTACGCACTGCACACACACCAGGATAAGTGCACATCAGATGATCATTGCACAAACGCCTTGTATCATTTCAAAAGAGTCAAAATTGTGACACTCGGACCTCATTACACGCTTCTGTTCTCCTACAGTCCAATTTATGTGTGGCTGGCCCATCGGAGACGTGCAGCGTTATGAGCTGGTGTGACCAAAGGTGTGTTGCGAAGATCCCAAATGCAAATGTCCATTGCAGACAGTCCCCTTCGCAATCTCCTTTTCTCCTCTCCTCATCCCGTTTCTTCACGGGGTCGGCATTTTAATCTGGATCTGGGAATGTTAGTGGTAGGTGGTGGCATGATGTCTTTTTTATCGGATTACTTACTTCTGGATAAACGAGGTTTCATTTTAGTCCGTTTTTATAAAGACTGTTATCAACTGACCGTATTTTTAAAAATGCAGCCATATTTTTCTTAAATTCCTCAACGTATCAATGATAATTTTAAAATCGTACATAATTTTATTTGTTCTGACCCTGTCTTTACGTATGCTCTCGGCTATAGAGCGACAATATATTGCTGCCAACCAATCCTTGTCTGGTCGACTGTAGTGTGCTCTTTTTCTCCCCAATATAGGTAGTTATCTTAAATTTGTTCGTGATTATTGCAATTAATTACCTGAAATTTAAATTACCAGGTTATGAATAAAAGAGGGGCCATGAACGATCAATTTGACCTACACCAGTTATGATACCCATAGTCAAGGGAAATAAGTATTGTTGTCCTTACCTTACATGTTGCTTAATAGTGGAAATCATTAATTTTATTTTTCAAAAAAAAGTTATTCTATTTTTTCTCTTCGTTTCATTAGCAGCTTGAAATTCCTTTTCCTAATATTGCTTTCCTCAATATGGCTCACCTTTCTATAATCCATTGTTTTCAGTATTTTAAACTTTCCGTTCAGTACATTAAACGGATAAAATAAAATTTCATCCATAGAGTATTTATAAAATCGTCCTGACACAATCGCCAATGTCGTGTACCCTTTGTCTCTGCGGTATAGGAAACTATTTTAAATTTACTTGTGACAGTTAAACGTTATCGAAAGAAATGATCCACTACAATGCCAGCAAGAAAATATGTTATCACATTTTACTTTATGAGGGTTTGATTTAACTGCCATGAAACAATTAGCTGCAACCCAGGAAGTCGTCACTGAAATGCGGCGAGCTTGGTGACTAGAAACCTTGTTGTTAATTGTGAATGTAAATAAATCGTTTGCATAACAATAAACGGACTTCGTTTAAAAACAGAGATTGCAGATTCGACTTACAAATGTTGAAATGAGTCAACGTTAGAGGGCTTGGGGCGCGCGGTTGTCACGTCACCAAACTCCTTATGGCCCAAAAAATTAAAAAAAGCCTTCACTATTACAGGAAGGCAGGGTTATGACCTAGACTACAAAATAAAGATGAAGTGCATTATTATTTAGCAACAGGATTAAAGATACAGTAATAATACAGCTATCTAGCAGCGAGGCTCAGCAAGAAAGAAAGAAAGCACTGTATTCTAGTATTTTAACTAAAACCAATCAGAATTAATTCCACAGACAAACTGTGTACAGAGATGACGTTTAACATCAGAAATTAAGTCTTAATTTCGCTGTTGTTTTCTATCAGACTCCGTTAGGGTAGCTGCTCGAGTTGAAATAATTTGCTACGCGGGAGAGTGAGTGAAATACCAATACCCGAAAAAAAATTAAACATTACATGTAGCTTTAAATACGTACTTTAATTAGAGCTTTCAGTGTCATGGTGTTTGACTCTGCAGGTACCTGGCGACGACGTCTGATGGCAGCATGGACATCAGGAGCCAAGACTACTCCGCGGTGTACTCAGCCGTGTACAGCAACCCCACTGGCTACCAGGCCGCGATCAACTACGTCACCAGCAACAAAGGCGTCAGGTGCGCACAGACACCAACTTTTACACTCTTCATTTGTTAACAGAAAGCCTGCAATCTCACTTGTTTGTAGATGTGAAATCCCATATCTGTTCCAACACTCGAAGTAACCTTATGCTGTACAGACCATGTACGCGGTGGATAAACAGAGCCAGACAATCTTCATCTACACTCATGCTCATAAATTAAGGATAACTGCAGAATGTGGTGCCACTTAACGTGGCACTACACACAACTGGCGCTAATAGCACAGGCACATAAGGAACATACGACACAGATCTGTAAGTCCACGGTATTGGTGATAACTTGAGGAAACCGTGCTACAAAACGCGACTGTTTCCTGCGCATGTACCCCGACATCAATATGGGATATGATCACCATGCACACGTACACAGGCCGCACAATAGATTGGCATACTCTGGATCAGGTGGTCGAGCAGCTGCTGGGGTATATTCTCCCATTCTTGCACCAGTGCCTGTCGGAGCTCCTGAAGTGTCCTAGGGGTTTGACGACGTGCAGCGATACGTCAACTGAGAGCATCCCAGACGTGCTTGATGGGGCTTAGGTCTGTAGAACAGGCAGGCCACTCCATGCGCCGGATATCTTCTGTTTCAAGGTACTCCTCTACGATGGCAGCTCGGTGGGGCCAAGCGTTATCAACCATAAGGAGGAAGGTGGGATCTACTGCACCCCCGAAAAGGTGGACATACTGGTGCAAAATGACGTCCCGATGCACCTGACCTGTTACAGTTCCTCTGTGAAAGACATGCAGGGGTGTACGTGTACCAATCATAATCTCACCTCACACCATCAAACCACGACCTCTATACAGGTTCCTTTCAAGGACTTTAAGGGGTTGGTATCTGGTTCCTGGTTCACGCCAGATGAAAACCCGGCGAGAATCACTGTTCAGACTATACCTGGACTCGTCCGTGAACATAACGTGCGACTACTGTTCCAATGACCATGTACTGTGTCCTTGACACCAGGCTTTACGGGCTCTCCTGTGACCAGCGGTCTTGTCTGTTCAGTCGTCTGTAGACTGTGTGTCTGGAGACAACTGTTCCAGTGGCTGCGGTAAGGTCCCGAGTAAGGCTACCTGCAGTACTCCGTGGCCGTCTGCGGGCACTGATGGTGAGATATCGGTCTTCTTGTGGTGTTGTACACTGTGGACGTCCCGTTCTGTAGCGCCTGAACACGTTTCCTGTCTGCTGGAATCGTTGCCATAATCTTGAGGTCACACTTTCTGGCAGATGGAGGGCCCGTACTACGACCTGCTGTGTTTGACCAGCCTCCAGTCGCCCTTGCATTCTACCGTTCATAATGTCATCAATATGTGTTCTTTGAGCCATATTCAACACACATTCACCATTAGAACGTCTGAAAACATCTGCGCACTTACTTGCTGCACCGTACTCTGACATGCACCAACACACCTCTGCATATGTGGACTGCTGCCAGCACCACCGTGTGACGGCCACAGGTCAAATGCACCGCATGGTCATACCCCGAGGTGATTTAAACCCGCAAACCGCCCACCAGAGCGTTGTTTCACCTTGTATCAGCATTATCGTTAATTTATGAGCGTGAGTGTATATCTACGTCAGTATTCCGCAACCACTTCATGGTATGTGGCGGAAGATGCCTCGTGTACCTCTGTCCGTGTCATATTCCTGTCGTGAATAGTGAGCGGGAAGAACTGATGTTCATAAGCTGCGAAGTAAGGTCGAATTTCTCTGTTTATACTTTCGCGGACTTTTGACGAGATATTTGTTGGAGGGAGCAAAATATAGTCTGACTATTCTAAGAACATACACTCTCGTAATTTTAACAGTAAACTACACTGTGACGCATAGTGCCTTAGTTTTAGCGTATTCCAGTGGAACTGTATGAATGTCTCTGCCTTTCAACATGCCTGAGACAGAAGTCGTGAAGATATTCTAACTTGCTGGAAGTGCAGACGGGTGTCACGCTTTGCCAGCGACAAATACAGACCCGACAAGAATTGCTGCTGTCAGTGAATGCAGGTCCGTCTCGACCAGTTTCCGAGTGAATACTGACTTCGCTTCGCCCAGCAGAGTTTTCACATTCTACTGGAAAATGCGTTCAATATAAAATCCGAAACCGCTCCTGCACCAAAATTAAGAATATATGACTTACGCATGTTGTTAAAAACTTCTTTGCAAATGAAGCTGTTAATCATCAAATCAGTAAACTATTGGGGAGCAGCAGTGCTGTAGTACTGTCCAAAGATGAATAAACAATCATGTATAGTTTGATGATATCTAGAGAACTCCGGGTCCAGTTATATCTTAAATCATTGTGTTCTTAGCCTCCTTTGTAGTGCATTATCTCCTACATTTTTTCTTTTTTGTCTCCTCATTTCTTACCCTATCAGGTCACCTGACTGTCAACATTCTTCTGTAGCGCCACATCTCAAATTCTTCGATTCTCTTCTCCACAGGTTCTTCCACTGCTTTACAATACTGTGCTCCAAACGAACATTCTCAGAAATTTCTTCCTCAAATTAAGGCCTATGTTTGATACCTGTAGACTTCTCTTGGCCAGGAATACTCTCTTTGCATACGCTAGTCTGCTTTTGATGTCCTTACTTCGTCCGTCATGGGTTATTTTGCTTCCAAGGTAGGAGAATTCCTTAATTTCGTCTACTTCGTAACCAACAATTCTGATGTTAAATTTCTCGCCATTTTCATTTCTGCTACTTCTCATCACTTTCGTCTTTTTTCCAGTTTATTCTCAATCCATATTCGGTACTCATTAGACTGTTCATTCCATTCAACAGAGCCTGTAGTTCTTCTTCACTTCCACTGGGGATTGCTACATCATCGGTAAATCGTATCATTGATATCCTTCCACTCCGAATTCTAATGTCTCATTTGAATCTTAATTTTGTTTCCGTCATCGCTTCTTGGAGGTACAGTTTGAACAGTAGGAGCAAAAGACTGCAGCCCTGTCTTACACCCTTTATAATCCGACCACTTCGTTCTTGGTCTTGGAATTTTATTGTTCCCACTTGGTTCTATTATATATTGTATATCGCCCGTCTTTCTCTGTAGCTTATTCCTATTTTTCTCAGAACGTAGAACATCGTGCACCATTTTACATTGTCAAGCGCTTTTTCTAGATCGACGAATCCTATGAGCGTATCTTGATTTTTTTCTGACTCTTGCTTCCACTATCAATCGCAAAATCCGAACTGTCTCTATGGTACCTTTAAGTTTACTAAAGCCAAACTAAACGTCATCTAACACATCCTGAATTTTCTTTTCGGTTCTTCCGTATACTATCCTTGTTAGCCGCTTGGGTGCATGAGATGTTAAGTTGATTGCGGGCTAGTTTTCGCACCTTTTGACCCTTTCTACCTTCGAAAATGTGTCAATGATGTTTTTTTGAAAGTCTGATGGTACGTCGTTAGTCTCATAGATTCTACACACCAACTTGAACAGTCTTTTGGTTGCCATTTCCTCCAATGATTTTAGAAATTCCAGTGTATTGCGATACATCCCTTCTGCCACCTATCCGCTCTGTCCTCTGCGTGTAACAGAGGAATTCCCATTGCACTCTTACTGTTACCACCCCACCGTTCAATTTCACCGACGGTTATTTTGAATTTTCTATATGCTGAGTCAGTCTTTCCCAAAATTCATTCTTTATCGACTTATTCAAATTTTGCTGCACCCATGTTGCCTTGACTGCCCTGCACTTCTTCTTTATTCCATTCCTAATTGATTTCAATCGCTGTATTCTGGTCTTGGCCTGAAAATTTTAGTACCTCTTCCTTTCGTCGATCAATTGAAGTATTTCTTGGTACCCAAGGTTTCTTCAGAGTTACAGCCCTTTTACCTATGTCTGACTGCCCAGCATCTGTGATTCCCTTTCTTGGTGATGTCAACTCTTGTTCAACTAAACTGCCTACTGTGATATTCCTTATCGCAGTATCAACATCCTTAGCGAATTTCAAACGTGTCTCATCTTTCCTCAGTACTTCAGTGTGCTGCATACTTCCACACTGATTCTTCCGTACGATTCTCTTTAACTTTAGTCTACTCTTCATCATCACTAAATTATGATCTGAGTTTATACCTGCTCCTGGTACGGTATCAGATTTCGGAAACTCTGTCTGACCATGATGTAATTCAGCTGGAATCTTCATATGTCTCCGACTCTTTTCCACGTACAGCTCCTCCTCTTGTGATTCTTGAACAGAGAATTCCCTATTACCATCTGAAATTTATTGCAGAACTCGATTAATGTGTCTCCTATCTCATTCCTACGGCTTATCCCATATTCTCCCGTAACCATTTGTTCAAATTCGTTCCCCAACAATAGCGTTCCAGTCCTCCATCATTATTAGATTATCATCTCCCTTTACATACTTAATTACTCGTTCACTATCTTCATATACTCTCTCTATCTCTTCATCTTCTTGTGAAATCGGTATGTATACGTGAACTATCGCCAGTGTTGGTGTGATGTCGAATCTGATAAGAATAAGCCTATCACTGAATTGTTGACAGTAGCACACTCTACGCCTTACCTTCATATTCATAACGAATCCTACCCCTGTTATACCATTTTTTGCTGCTGTTGATAGTACTCTACTGAATGTGCGTCTAACCAGAAATCCGTGTCTTATTTCCATCTCACTTCATTGGCCCCCACTATGAATGAGTTTCTGCATTTCAGATTTCAGGTTTCCTAGGTTTCCTACTATGTTTAATCTTCTGACATTGCATGCTCCGACTCGTAGAATGTTATCCCTTCGTTTGTTCACCCAACATTTTTTCATATTCGCCTCCCCATTGGCAGTTATCTCCCGGATACCCGAATGAGGGACTAATCCGGAATATATGTGGCTGTAGGCTTTCCCGGTGTAAACTATTGATGAAGATTTTGCCAATGGAAAGCTCATGACGACACACTTCAAATACAGGCCGCATTTCCTGTGGATATAGATTATGTGTCTCTAACGTAGTGGTTTCCATTGCCTTCTGCATCCTTAGGGCTTGATCTTTCCTGATCCTTCCGCCTTTTTGGGGCAGTTTTTCACACCAAGGGCAAAGAAAATGCCCTGAACCGCTATCCGCTTCTCCTCCCTCTCTCCCAGAGCGAGGCTGACTTCTTATGCTATAACTTTCGGCCACCATTGATGATGATTTTTGAATTCAGAATTTAAGCAGGACCCGGATTCTAACCTAGAACCCAAGATGTTTTGATTATGAAGGATGCTACCCCTAGACCACCTACCACCGTCTGCGTGAAAAACAAGAAACCTTGAATTAAATCTTGCAGACCTGCACCTACACCTGCCTTGTGGAAAACTGTCATAGCGTTACTGTTCAGCGAGCTGCATCTGCCTTCTCCCATCTCACGGAGATGGACCCCTTTCTACAGATTCATCAATAAATTTCTTCATGCTTCAGCTTGTAACGAAGTATCCTCTGAGAAATCGTTCATTTGGTATTCCATCCCTCCTAGCTATGTGAAATAACAAAGACTACAGTAGATGAAACCGATTGGAAGATTATCAAGGTTATTTTAAGTAAATCTGTAATGATGCATTCATGTCGTTGACGTCAGAATCTATTTTACAGTGGTGCGTCTACAATCCTGGCTGGGCTCGCGTCAAAGGTTACTTCCCAAGACCACGTGCAAAAGGTAAGTAGTGTGTACTGCGTGCAGCTCATTCACAAATGCAACATCATTTTTCTTTGTATTAAATCATTAGAAAACTTTGGTCAAAAGCACAGAACGAACTGCTATTCGTAAGGTATTGTCACTGTGCTAGAGTTCCACTGCACAATCATATTTGATAAAAATGTGCATTTATATATCACATTCGCATCTCGTCTGAAATCAGATTTCTGATACAGTATCAAGAAGTGTGCCGTCATGTATAACATCACAAATATTTACTGATACCTCTTCTCTTTAATCCATTATTCTGAAAATGAATTTTTGCTCATGTCTCACAGAACCAAGACCTTTTGTACCGTTTTAGTTCATTCACAAAAGTCCGCTGGCGTCTCCCGAATCAGCACCTGGATCGTATAACCATGAAGAGTGGCTACATGTAACATGACACAGGCCATGTGGACGAACAATGAAGCTGTACTGCGTTGATGTTTGAGCGCTCAACTCTTTATTTTGAGGAGGTCAGTTCTTTAATGAGTTAATGAAGATAGCGGCTCTACTCCAAGAGTTCGGATACACAAAGGGCGCCGTCGTTAACCTATATCGTCCCCACAGACAGCAGACGAACATTGAAAAGCCTGTGCAGCTTGTAGTAGTTCAATGATCGCAGATGATTCGTAATTTTCGACAACCGATTCCTTACGTGAGGGTAACAAACAGCACTCGACCTGTAGAAATGTCGTCAGAGAAAAGTGGAGCACCTTCATTCAAAAATGTAACATTTTCTGTCTTCTGAGAATCAATACAGGTCCACTCATCAAATGGTTCTGCATTTCGGTTAATGCACATTCTACAAATTTCAGTTAGCATTAGCAAGTCATTTGCTGTTTAAAAACGGCACATGGCCACCTTGAGGCGCGAAAGAAAACCAGAAATTTTTAATTGGTACTCTTAGGGGCCATCTGGTGAGGTCCTGTAGGGGATAACTCAATAAGCTGACAACAGGTGACACAACAATAGTGGTTTGAGCCTGTCCTCGTCTTCATTTAGCTTCTACTAATCTGCATCTATACCCAACACCTTTTTCCACCTGTTTTGTTTATTATAGTCTTGTGTTGTTCCTACTACCTTTCATTCTACTGTTCACTGCCGTATGGAATTAACTATTCCCGGATAGCGTACCGGGTGTCTCACTAGTCTGACCCTTTTCCTAATAAGCATCTTCCATAGCGTCAGTTCCTCGCCTATTCTTTCAGTATTTCATTTCATATCTTACTTGTCCAGTTAACTTTTAATATTCTTGAACAGCAACACTATTGAGATGTTTCCTCAAACTTCATATACAGGGTGTTACAAAAAGGTACGGCCAAACTTTCAGGAAACATTCCTCACACACAAAGAAAGAAAATATGTTATGTGGACATGTCTCCGGAAACGCTTACTTTCCATGTTAGAGCTCATTTTATTACTTCTCTTCAAATCACGTTAATCATGGAATGGAAACACACAGCAACAGAACCTACCAGCGTGACTTCAAACACTTTGTTACAGGAAATGTTTAAAATGTCCTCCGTTAGCGAGGATACATGCATCCACCCTCCGTCGCATGGAATCCATGATGCGCTGATGCAGCCATGGAGAATGGTGGATTGTATCACAGTCTTCCACAATACGAGCACGAAGAGTCTCTACATTTGGTACCGGGGTTGCGTAGACAAGAGCTTTCAAATGCCCCCATAAATGAGTCAAGAGGGTTGAGGTGAGGAGAGCGTGGAGGCCATGGAATTGGTCCGCCTCTACCAATCCATCGGTCACCGAATCTGTTGTTGAGTAGCGTACGAACACTTCGACTGAAATGTGCAGGAGCTGCGTCGTGCATGAACCACATGTTGTGTCGTACTTGTAAAGGCACATGTTCTAGCAGCACAGGTAGAGTATCCCGTATGAAATCATGATAACGTGATCCATTGAGCGTAGGTGGAAGAACGAAACTAAAATGAGCTCTAACATGGAAACTAAGCGTTTCCGGACACATGTCCACATAACATCTTTTCTTTATTTGTGTGTGAGGAAAGTTTCCTGAAAGTTTGGCCGTACCTTTTTGTAACACCTTGTATAATGTATCCTCACAATGATGAGCTCCAGGCTTACACTTTCAAGCCCGTCTTCCTCAGTTTCATGTCAATATCTGATACCAGTACCTCAGTCTCTAATGAAGAATGCCGTCTTCACGTGTGCTAATATCTGTTATGCTCATTGCTTCAACCAGCCTGCGTAATTTTAATTTCTAGGTAGAATGTTTCCACTTATCCCACTAAAATCTCTTTCCGACTTTCCAAAAAAATTTTCAGCCAACTGTCGACTTCATAGATATACTTGGAGAAATGTTTGATACACACTGTGCTTACAATACATTTATTCACTACCGTTTTCAATCATGGACCATCTTCACAGTGGAAAAATACACTTACGAGTCAAAACATTATAACCAACTGCTTAATGTTTTTTATTAGTCTTTGGAACGAAATACATCACTGATTCTGCGTATCAGTGATCCGACAGTTCGTTCGTAGCTTTCTGGAGGTATGTGGCATTAGATTGTACGCACAGGAAATGTAACTCGGGGAAATAACGGGCCGATGATTTGCGTATGCGGTGATGGCGATCAGTAGCGACACAGATGGGTGCCATAGGATTTACATCAGACGAATTTTCTCGCCCACACATCAACGTTAGTTCACTATATTGCTGCTCAAACACTGTAGCACGATTCTGGCTCAGAGACACGGACAATTATACTGCTGAAAGATGACATCGGGGTCGAGGAAGACATCAAGTGTGAAGTGATGTAGGTGTATCGCGGCTGTCAGCATGTCTTTGATTACTATGACCGATCCCACGCAAACGCAGGAGAATTTATCGCATATCATAATACTGCTCCCACTACCTTGCGTCCGTGGCGCGTTGCACGTTTAAGAGCCGCCGTTCACCTCGATGTTTGTGGAGCAAAAATGTGTTTCAACAAAATTGCCATTGATTGACGGTCGAATCCCGGTGGCCCCGTGCCCACTGAAATCGTAATTGACGATGCCGTTGGGTCAATGTTGGGTAGTCTGCTGCGGAGCTCCATGTCCAACAGTGTACTACGAACGGTGTGTTCCGAAACGCTTTTGTATGCACTAGCATTGTGTTCTTTCTGCAGAGATGCCACCCACATATCACCCTCTATCCTTTTTTACAGAACAAAGAAGACTGCGAACGCCACGTTCTGTGAAGAGTCGTGGACCTCCAACCACTTAGCGCCTTTTGGTAGTTACACTGTCCTACCTCTTTCCGTAGATGCACGTCAACGTTCGACCACTTTTTCCGTTTTAGAGATACTCGTTCACAGGCTCTTCGTAACAATAATTTACCCTTCGTCAAAAACGCTGTCTTAATGTGTTTCCCCCTTCTGCAGCTCGTTTCTTTGCTAGGCTGATCCCCCGTCGGTGTCTGTTCCGCTTATATACTTTTATTACCGCGTCACATGCCCGCAGCGCCACCAAGCGGTATACAACGTCGCGGTGGACAGTGGTCATAAACGTTTTGGCTGATCAGTGTATCAACTGTAACAACTTAACGTGGCATTGATGCTATTTAATCAAGAAAGTATACGCCCTTACTGACTTGAAAACATATGAAAATTGATACTTAACACCGTAATGAAAGCTGAACCAAGCAGAAAACACCGCTGAAAGCACGAAAACCTGTAAATTGCTGAGGCACAACAAGCTTTGATGAAGCGCAGCGATGAAGCGCATTGCTGCACTACCCTTGGTGTCCACCGTCGCCGAGTATAAAGGTGATCTGGGAAGAGGTTCAAAATGGTTCAAATGGCTCTGAGCACTATGGGACTTAACTTCTAAGGTCATCAGTCCCCTAGAACTTAGAACTACTTAAACCTAACGAACCTAAGGACACCACACACATCCATGCCCGAGGCAGGATTCGAACCTGCGACCGTGGTGGTCGCGCGGTTCCAGACTGTAGCGCCTAGAACCGCTCGGCCACACAGACCTGCCTGGGAAGAGGTCCCATCCTTTCAGTGTTTTGGAGAGGCACAGCGGTGTTACTCATGGCGTCATAGCTCAGAGAACTATCGGGTTATCAGGTTATGGCTAGTAGTGACACGGAAGAACGACACGTGACAGACGTCTGACGTCCGCACGTGTCACCTCTCATGCGACAGTATCGTGGTATCATTATTGGCAGGACAATGCTCAGCCACACACGGCACATGAATGTGAACTGTCTGCGTGATGCTGAGGTACTTCTGTGACCAGGAAGGATCCCAAATGAGTCCCAGATGCAAAGTGTGTGATACCATCTCTGATGTCAACTCTATCACAGTGTTAGTGTCCAGGACATGAAGGACTAGTTGTGAGCCGCTTTGTTTCAGGAGAGCATATAGTGTGTGTATTGTATATTGAACTGGGGACCTAGAAACGACGGAGAGGCTTCGACCCGCCGTAGCCTTTAATGGTACACAACCCCAGAACAGACCACACCAGTTCAACTGCCCCACCGCCACCCCACACCGAACACAGGGTTATTGTGCAGTTCGGGCCCCAGTGAGCCCCACCACCCGGGAACGTCTCACACCAGACGAGTGTAGCCCCAAATTTTTGCGTGGTAGAGTAATTATGGTGTACGTGTACTTGGAGACAGTGTTTGTGCAGCATCGCCGACATAGTGTAACGGAGGCGGAATAAGGGGAACAAGCCTGCATTCGCTGAGGCACATGGAAAACAGCCTTAAAAACCATCCACAGGCTGGCCGGAACACCGGATCTCGACTCTAATCCACCGGGCGGATTGGTACCAGCGACCGGCACGCCTTCCCGCTCGGGAAGCAGCGCGTTGGACCGAGCGGCTAGCCAGGCGGGCGAGCATACAGTGACTTTATGGCACATTCCCGAACCCACGAATGAATGCATGCAGATCAGATTAGATTAGGTGCAACGACATACTGATAAATGGAGTTTTACTACTAAGTTCTTTCTGAATTTGACTCACACGCCTTCTCAAATCGTGAAGCTTCATTTCAGTTCCTTATCCTGCGAGCTGTGTGCTTCACTTTTCTCTCAGGCAGTGTATTTTAGTTTGCTCACTAGACAGATGACAAGCTGATGGATGGCGAGGTGGAACCTTGGGTGAAAGAAGTACATCCTAACACTATTGTCTGGGTTTTCACAAGACTGGTTTTGAGGTGTTGCCTCAGGAGATAAGCCCTTTGAAATGGATCTGGAGGGGCCGTTGAGATGATCAGAGGGAGGGTAAAGGAAGGCGTTGTCGTAAGTGTACTATAGAAAATGGTCGGGGCGCCGGCAAGTGTGCTCTCATCTTCATGTCAACAGTGTTAGTCGAACGAACAAAAACAGAATGACATTTTCACCTGGCGCCAGTTATTACAGCTGTTGGGTGGGATAGGAAAAGAAATGATACCAGTAGAGTTAACGACTTTTAAGTTTTCCTACTGAAATGCCAGTAGGATGTTTCCACAGACAAGGCTGTTGGCACGAGTGAGGGGTACTAAGTTAGTTATATGTTCCATAGATAATTTGAAAGAATCTTTTATCGTAATGATATGGAACGAGTCACTTTACAGGATGTGTTTGCATGATTAGTATTAAAATTAGCAAACACATCATTATTTTTAGTCCTACTCACGCAGCTACACTTATTTTTCACTGGCTACCAGTTTTCAAGCAGAAATTTGTCCATGGAATAGAAGAAGTTGTCCTGGAGAAATGATTTTACATTAGATTTAAAACTTGCTTCGCTACCTCTCAGACATTTTATGTTATTGAGCAAACGATCAAGAATTTTTGTTGTTTCATATTGAACACATTTCTGGGCCATTGACAGCCTTAACATTGGGTAATAATGGTCATTCTTCCCTCTAGTGTTGTAGGTATGGATATCACAGTTCTTCCCAAATTGTAATGAATTATTTATGAAGAATTTCATTAGTGAACATATGTATTTTGATGCCTAACTAAAATGGCTAGCTTCTTGAAGCGGTACCTACATGACGTCCGTGTGTGAACACCAAATATTATTGTTACTGCCCGCTTTTATGCAATTAATACTTCCTTTCTAAATGATTGGTTACCCCATAAAATTATTCTGTAAAACATTATTCGGTGGAAATGAGCAAAATATGTCCGATGTTAGGAGGACGATACGATTATGTTCCACAATTAACAGTTATACAAAGAGCAAAACTAACTGAACTTAATTGTTTGAAAAGCTTCTTCCAGTTCAAGTTTTCAACACGTACACCCAAAAATTTGGAGCATTCTTCTACATTTACTGACTGTTGCTCATATGCTACATCAATTGCTGGTATGACTGAATTCGCTGTACAGAAATGAACGTAGTGTGTTTCTCCAAAGTTTATTGGGAGTTTGTTTTTAGAGAATCACTTAATAATTGTTTGGAAAATATCATTTACTAACTTCTCTGTTGCTTTCTTTCTAATGGGATTTATTATAATACTAATATCATCTGCAAAAAGTAACTATTTTGCTAGTTCAGTGTTAAGTAGAAGAGCATTCACATATATATGGTATAGGAGTGGACCCAAAATGGACCCCTGTGGGACCCACTACGTGATTTCTTTTTTTTTTTTTTTTTCCACCAGTCACCAAAATTTTCTACCTTTCCAACGTTCTCTGAATTATTCAACACAACCTTTTGTATTCTTTTTATTAAGTGTAATTCAAACCAGCTGCCATCAATTCCATAAAACGTAAATTTTTCTGATAGATTAACATAATTTGCACAATCAAAACACTTGGAAAGGTCACAAAAATACGAACTGGCGATGTATCATTATTTATCGCTTTTACTACTTGATGAGGGAATATATAAAGAGCATTCAGAGTCGAGAATGTATAAGTTTTAAATTTCTGTGGAAAACACAACTTAAGGTAAGACATTAACTACTCTTAATCAGGCACACCCTGAGATACAACCAAATCGTTGACAAAGTCGTGACAAGCGAGGAGACAGGATAGGAGAAGAATTTGTTTCGGAACGGAAAAAGAATGATAAACACTTCAAAACTGGATGCAGTCTAATGACTCAATAACAAAAGCAAACAGGTTTTATGCACTTCCATTTGCGTGGTATGAAATGACGAACGTGCCTATGTGTTCGCAGCTGGTGGAGGTGGCGACAGCAGCGGAACTCAGCGAATCAGCCATCGCGAGCCTGGAGCAGTCGACGGCCGAGCACGTGCAGTGGAACCAGCGCTACGAGGCGGTCGTAGGTGCGTGGCTGGCGGCCCGCGTCGAAACGCCCACCACTACCGCTGACCCCGGCAGTGACGCCACGCCAGTAGCCACGGGTTCTGCCGCGGCGCTGCTGCTGTCGCTCCTGCTGTTGTCCCTGTTCGCCGCCTAGGCCTCTTCAAACCGTCAACTGGTCGATCACCACAGTTCACAAGTTGACTTTGCAGCTACGTCATCAACAATTCTCGACATTCCAACCCCTCTCCCTTCGGCCTACCTCCCGATCGCTTCAGAGCTGATCGCATGTTTGTCTCACGCAAACACACACAGGGCCCATGTAGCACTGATGAAGTCCAGACAACCTGTTCACCGATATGAACCCGTTTGCTCTTAATGTATATTTTACTTCCACGTAATACGTGGAGCTAACGTGCAATAACCTTTTATACACCTAAATTAAGCTTTAAAACCTGATGTGCACCTTTGTTTCGTATCTGAACCACTATCTTGGCAATACAGTTAACATTACATTAGGATTACCCATAGCAGTTGACTCCACATAGCGAGGAAAAGTGTTGTTTCTCCATCATGAAACTGAAGTAAAACTTTTGGACCACTACATACTCAGGTCCTGTGACACAGAAACTGACCAAATGAACAGCGTGTTCCTACAGTCGTTTTCTGTAAGAGGGAAGAATAAAATAATTGCTGTAAGGATTTTACCATCACTCGAATTATCGGCATGCAGAACTGACAGTCACACGCCATTCCATCCTTTCAGTTGTGCAGACAGTCTCGAAAATGATCATAAATTATTGTAGTTCATGTTAGGAATAAGACGCTTCATCTTCTTCATCCCTCTATCTGTCTACCTAATCCTCCCATCTTTATCTATTTTCTGTTCCCCATTCTCTGCATCTTCATCTCCTCTTCCCCTCTCTTCGTCCATTTGCCCCACCCCCTCTATCTGTCTATATCATCCTCCTCCCTCTCTTCTTTGACCATATCCCCCTTTCTCTTCTGTGTCTGCCTCCCAGTCTTCCTTTTCCATCTTTCCACTACTCCTCTACGTCTTCCATTTGCCTCATGCACCCGCCCCTTCTCCCCTCTCTCTGTCCTTATCCTACTCCCTGTCACTCATCCCCTCCTCTGTTCATGTCAGCCTGTCTCCAGCTATGCTCATCGGCACGTGTAGCTCCTGAAATATAGTTCAATGAAGTATGCCGATACTATTCCCACAACATGCCTGTCATACAGGGCAGCCTACATGTCAGGGCCTGTAAAACTATTTCTTGCCCCTGACTTGTAGGTTACCCTGCAAAGCACGGTGACACGGCAGGCTGATACCGTTCCCAAACAAAATGTCTGTTGTACATGGCAACTTACTATCCCTGGGACTGGAAAAAACACGTTTTTGCCTATATCTCCACTCCTGTTGCATCTAGGAGGTTTTAAATGCATACTTGTGACACTCACGAGGCCTGCTGTGTCTATGCCAAATTTGGTTCAAATTAATACAGGGATGTTGAAGGAGAATGTGGACGTACACACATTTATACTGTCTGTAACAGGTAACATAAAGCTTACACCTCTATGTGGTATAAAATTCCACGATTCACACCTCTTTTCTGTGCCTCACACAGTAAAATGTCACAGCATACCAGTTGGGAAAGCCTAATGGAGTCCTACTTAGTGGTGGAAGGTGGAAGCCTAACTCCACGAGATCCTGAAGGCAAATGGGCGCATCAGAATATCTTTCTCATTAAAGTACACATGAAAATTGAACAGAAACATACTGCAAACACACTGTACCTGACCTCAAACAAGTGAAAGGAAGATGTAACGAGATGACAAAATCGGTACTAAATGAACTAGATTATCAGAACTTCAATTCAGATGAGCAGCAGTCACTGATTGGAAATATTCTGGTTTCCGACGATTTCGCTGAGTGGTCCAGGTTGATTTTTACGAGTACATATATATACATTAAAATACCATGTTAGCTGAGCTTAGATGGCGTAATAAAATAGAATTACCTAAAATAAATTCATCAGACATTCGGAAAAAGGACACAGTCTCACGCCAGTGATCTGTTCCTAACAAAGATAAAGTCTGTGTTGCGAGCCTGTGATAGGGCTATAGGCGTGACTGCAGGTAGAGCACTGCCTTTCTCCGCTAGATTACTAAGAAGGGAAGGGCGGCAGGCCCAGCGTCGCAGCCACATTTTACTCCAGAAAAGGAACTCCTGTGGATCTGGAACTGTCCTGAAGGGATTCGAAAAATGCCTGCCCCTATCAAAGATGAAAACAGGACCTCCATTATTCGTGTCTAGTGTTTTATCCGCCAGATCACTATGGACGCGTCTATTATTTACAGTGCTTTAGAAATATTGCAAAATCATGTGTACATATTCCTAAACAGCGTTAATATTTTCTATTCAAGACTGCTAAAGGTTAATTTTCCCTGGAAAAAGAATATCAGGTTGACTGCGGCGCATCTGACAGCCTGTCTCTCGGCCTATGGACAAACCACCTCTGTTCCCACGCACTAATCAACGAAAGCAGCGCCTGTTATGTCCGACTCCTTAAATTTTGAAAGACTGAACGCAATACTGACTCTATACGGGTAACAAATCGACACTGTTCACCTCTCGATGTTAAAAATTAGAAGTTACAATGTGTGTTACCTCTTTTTGTATTTTCAGATACGAAATATGTGCTTCCATAATTATTGGCTTCATTGCATTATTACTTAAATATAACAGTCTTTTTCTTTGCATCCGTAACCACGACATTTCCATGAAAAAGGACTGTCCATTACCACGTTGTTTTGGTGCCATTAGTGGTTCGGTCTTTACCAGATGAGCATGTTGCTAAAGGTAGAGTTACCTGAGAATAACTTCATAAAAATATGGAATATTATTAATGACTGCAAAGTTGTTCATGTTGTATTTTTAAATTAATTTCCCTATCATCAGTAGAGAGATAAAAAGCATTACTTCACAGAAATGATTTCTCGAGATGGCAGTACAATACAGTATGAAAGGAACGCAGGCTGGTCCTCATTCCGCACTGTCATACAGCAATGAGCGGAAGAGTAACATATAGGGAACCAAGATATGTCGCAGGTAGAAAATTGCAGCTGTTGTAATATCAAGCAATAGTGAGGGACATTGCAAACGGTAAATCAAAACCACTGCACAAGAATGTGTGTGCCAGCTTATACATTAATTAGATAAAAGACTGACAAATTTCAGAAACTTCGAATGACTCGTATCTCGTAAATGATAATGCGGCCTGTAGATTACATACCTTTAACCATGAATATTTTGAAAACATGCAATAACAGGTATTTCAGGCCGTAGCCCAACTAGCTGCGTTGTAGCGTCGAGTTTTGGCTATAGCTCCTCTTTGACACCCTGTTTGGGCTGACTGCAGTAATTAACTACGGCCTCCTCATGAGTGTACATAATCGACTGGTAAACGTCCTATTCGTCGAGGTCAGCATGGACCATGCCACCTTCTCCGACAATGTTGATTCATTTTTGTTACCCTCTCGTATTCGTAACAGGGTCGCATGCACACATAGTCCAATTATCACCCACTGTCCACAGAATCATCAAGAGATATAACACATAGGTTCCTGTCATACAGTCGTGATTTTGAGCTTCGCTAGAATAAATATGCGCCGTCTTATGAGACGCTACCTACGTGTCATTAATCTTAAATTTATTTTCAACTAAAGGCTAACAGTTAATTATGAGCACAAACTACATCAGCGTCATGTTAATATGCATACCCGGAGATCAAGTACGAGCTTCCTTGAAAATATGGAGAGAACTTTGAAACTTAAAGACTTTCTTAATTGGTCAAACGTGCGGGGAGAAGTAATGCTCGGGAGAAACGAGAGGTGTAGAACTGAATATCGCCACAGGGGAGAAACGTACATTCAGAAAGTTGGAAGTGTAGCTCAGGAAAAATTACACACATCATCTACCCACACTCAAAACTCTGTCTTTCACATTTTAGCAGAGTTTAGGCAACACATTGTATATATCACAAGAAAGCAAGTTTCTCATTAATAGCGCTCTGGAATTAAGTAAGAACTGCTTTGTTCTGTACTGCTTTCTTCCTCCTCAAATAAAACGATGTTTTCTGAGCCACATATTACATAACAAGCATATTATAAACCTTAAACAGTATTGATTTAGTTATAATATTATTTAAACTTATTTGTGTAAATTGTTAATGTACAGTTTTTATGGCTAATATGATGTAATGTATAAGTATTGAATAAAAACAAGAATAATATACATTCTACTTTAATTAGTTTAAACTGCCTCATCTCACTTGAAAGATCTGTTTGCTTTCATCAAACTGCCTTTGAGAGTACAAACAGTAAGTTTCTTACCAATTTCTCTAGCCTGAAAAAGAATAAGTCTTCACCGTAGCCAAGTAAAAGTCTTGTAATATGCCTAGATGCTACAATAATTGTGAATTGACAAGAGCATCCTTCATCTTATTTTTTCAAAACGCTGACTGACACCCTGCTGACCAAATCCATGTTCCTTGCTTTCTAGCAAGTTCAGAAGTAGTTCGAAATTTAAGAATCTGATCTGGCGCAAAACGACGACAGAATATAGTGAAACGAGAAACGCTTTCAGCTTATTTTTTATTCATTGCACAGAAAAGTGTTTTATGGCTTGTATCTTGTTTTCATTAGGTAAGATTCCTTGGGCTGTAATAGTACGTCCCAAGAATTTACTTCTCTCTCTTGGAACTTAGACTTTTGTAAATTAACAGTCACACCACAATGGTGAAATTTGTCTAAACTTTTTTTAGTAATTCAACATGTTCCTGCCAAGTTTGGGTGGCAATTAACAAGTCGTCCACATACAATGTGATTCTGTCTTGTAAGTTTGGACCTAGCAAGCGATCTATTAATACTACCTACATTGGTAACTACCGCCAGCAAACATAAAAGCCATATATTTTTCTTCAGTATTCACCTAACCGAACCTATCAGCATCAAGCTCTCACATCTATCAATGTTAAGTATTTAACACCATAGATCCGTTGTAACTGTTCTTCCAACTTTTCATGACGAGTTGTTACCGGAATAATAAGTTGTTGATTCCTCTGGCATTCTCTGGCATTCGATTATTGGCGCAGCTTTTGCTACCGCATATAAGCGACTTTCAAAAACTTTTACGTATTCCAACTGAACATTAATTTAATCTACCTGCTGGTATTTAGTAAGGCATTGCGACTCAGGTATTTTAATCTTAATTCGGTGCCCAGTATTGAGCTCTTTATTGATTTTTTTCTGAGTGAGTGAATAGAGTTTTTCGAACCGCTTACTGATTTAACGTAAGACGAAAGCCTCTTAGGGTTTTTACTCAGATCGATAGAAAAAATTTTACTTTCAGAGTAATTGAATGCTTGTGTCATTGTACTCCTTGCGCTCATTTTCGCTTTGTTAAACTTTTATTTGTCGCCTAGATTTTGACTTGTTTTGAATCTGTTAGGAAGGTCTCTTTCTTTACGGGGCAGTTTTCTAACACGGCTATTAAACCATGGTGGTCTTTCCTACCCCTTAAACCATCCTCGAAACATATTTGTCTAAAGCATACTGTACCATTCTTTTGTATTTTATCCATTTCTGTTCACATCTTCACCCGGTGCTGAATATCTGATGTTCACTACTAAGATACAATGGGATTTGTATCCTGTCACTCTTCGTAAGCAGAAATATTTTCGTAACTTTCTAGGCATACCTTGTGATATCTGCATTCATAGAAGCTATCACAGTCATGTGATTACTGATACCCTCATCTACGTCTTTTGTTCGATAAGTTCCGGTCTGTTTGTTGCTAGGGGGAGTAAGTCGGTACCTTCACGAGTTGGTACTCTATCTGGCTCAAGTATTTTTCGGACAATATATTCAGAACAATGTCACACGATTGTTTGTCTCTGGCACCAGTATTGACAGCTTTACTCTGACTGTGTATACCTGGAAAGTTGAAATCATCCCCCGCCCCCCAGTCTAACAATACGATCACGAAAATTGTTAATGATGCTCTAGAAGCTCTCTCTGAAGCGTTCTACAACTATAGCTCCTGGTCCAGGCGACCTGCTAAAGCATCCGATTACCATTTTTGACCGACCGTTGATGGTCTTCCTGTCTTTCAAGTTAGCAGCAGTGTGCAAAATTAGCGATATGGCCTTTGTCAGGACAGCCAGTATGAATTTTGCTTAGCCGATGAACAAAATGTGCTCTTAGTGCCGTAGTGGAGAAAAGGGTTCAATCGCACCTGCAGCCAGGTCGAATTCCGGCAACAGGCTTCCGCCATGGCCTTTACCTTTTTCACTGTTGGTTGGTGGTGATACGTGGTAGGTGTTCCGGATGAATTACGAAATCTGAGCCACATATTATACTACACTCCTGGAAATGGAAAAAAGAACACATTGACACCGGTGTGTCACACCCACCATACTTGCTCCGGACACTGCGAGAGGGCTGTACAAGCAATGATCACACGCACGGCACAGCGGACACACCAGGAACCGCGGTGTTGGCCGTCGAATGGCGCTAGCTGCGCAGCATTTGTGCACCGCCGCCGTCAGTGTCAGCCAGTTTGCTGTGGCATACGGACCTCCATCGCAGTCTTTAACACTGGTAGCATGCCGCGACAGCGTGGACGTGAACCGTATGTGCAGTTGACGGACTTTGAGCGAGGGCGTATAGTGGGCATGCGGGAGGCCGGGTGGACGTACCGCCGAATTGCTCAACACGTGGGGCCTGAGGTCTCCACAGTACATCGATGTTGTCGCCAGTGGTCGGCGGAAGGTGCACGTGCCTGTCGACCTGGGACCGGACCCCAGCGACGCACGGATGCACGCCAAGACCGTAGGATCCTACGCAGTGCCGTAGGGGACCGCACCGCCACTTCCCAGCAAATTAGGGGCACTGTTGCTCCTGGGGTATCGGCGAGGACCATTCGCAACCGTCTCCATGAAGCTGGGCTACGGTCCCTCACACCGTTAGGCCGTCTTCCGCTCACGCCCCAACATCGTGCAGCCCGCCTCCAGTGGTGTCGCGACAAGCGTGAATGGAGGGACGAATGGAGACGTGTCGTCTTCAGCGATGAGAGTCGCTTCTGCCTTGGTGCCAATGATGGTCGTATCCGTGTTTGGCACCGTGCAGGTGAGCGCCACAATCAGGACTGCATACGACCGAGGCACACAGGGCCAACACCCGGCATCATGGTGTGGGGAGCGATCTCCTACACTGGCCGTACACCACTGGTGATCGTCGAGGGGACACTGAATAGTGCACGGTACATCCAAATCGTCATCGAACCCATCGTTCTACCATTCCTAGACCGGCAAGGGAACGTGCTGTTCCAACAGGACAATGCACGTCCGCATGTATCCCGTGCCACCCAACGTGCTCTAGAAGGTGTAAGTCAACTACCGTGGCCAGCAAGATCTCCGGATCTGTCCCCCATTGAGCATGTTTGGGACTGGATGAAGCGTCGTCTCACGCGGTCTGCACGTCCAGCACGAACGCTGGTCCAACTGAGGCGCCAGGTGGAAATGGCATAGCAAGCCGTTCCACAGGACTACATCCAGCATCTCTACGATCGTCTCCATGGGAGAATAGCAGCCTGCATTGCTGCGAAAGGTGGATATACACTGTGCTAGTGCCGACATTGTGCATGCTCTGTTGCCTGTGTCTATGTGCCTGTGGTTCTGTCAGTGTGATAATGTGATGTATCTGACCCCAGGAATGTGTCAATAAAGTTTCCCCTTCCTGGGACAATGAATTCACGGTGTTCATATTTCAATTTCCAGGAGTGTAGATGAGCTCAGCGATGTTACGTCTGTTAAATTCCGCTCAGCAGCTTATTGCGGTCATTGTATTGCAGGTCAAATTGGTTGCACTGTGACCTTTATGTTTGCACGTAGATTACCCCAGACCTTGAAGTTTTGAAATGGAGTTTGCTGCAGGAGTTACTTACATAAGTGAAAAAAACCCTATTTAATTGTGCACTCTTACATTAACAATTGTTACCTTCACTAAAGATCGCACTAGAACTTAAGGAAGTTGGATTCATTACAACGAAAAGCGTGAAGGTATTGCGCGACATTCCGATATATTTCGCATTGTCCAATAATGAGTCAGTACATATGTAGACTACCGTCTTCTCAGTGAACTGCCTATAATCGCAAATACGCTTAGAAGCGACATTTTAAACGACACCTGTAGT
The DNA here is from genome assembly GCF_021461385.2 of Schistocerca piceifrons. Classification (NCBI taxonomy): domain Eukaryota; kingdom Metazoa; phylum Arthropoda; class Insecta; order Orthoptera; family Acrididae; genus Schistocerca; species Schistocerca piceifrons. Next base: position 492,797,981 of record NC_060142.1, read on the forward strand.
ATGACTTCGTTTGATCATTTTGTAAAACCGGATTAAAAAATGTAAAAGTTAGTTCAGATTGATACAAAGTACCCATCAAAAATTCTCCATTATGCGATATCTGTACCATATGTATGCGAACTTGAATGTCTTTTCTATGCATTGTGCTATGCATAAATACTAAACAAACCAACAAATAAAAATGTGAAATATGAAGATCAGTAGTAGAGAAAAAAATAAAGCAATTTTATGTCCTCTGCATTACTAAAAAAGTCGTTGATTGTATGAAAGTTCCACATCTCTTCCAAAACTCCTAGATCTACTTCAACAAAACTAGGAACATATCACTTACTATGTTCAAAGAAGGAAATCAAAATATTCACCACTAAATGTTCTCACGTTTGCAACTCTTGGCAACCAAATGAATCTCATGATTATTTCTTGATTCACATTTCGAAACATACTCAATAAACACATTATAAATTACGAACAGGAAATATTACAAATTAGTGACAACTAAGAAGATTAGGTTGGTAGCCGCTTTTCACAACAACAGAGCTAAAGTGTGCCCTGAAATGCCCAATGGAAGCTTCTGTCTTTTCGTTTAGCATTTTGGCACATCTCTTCAAGCTAAAAAAAACATTTAAAAGAACCTCAATTTTTATTTACTCAAAAAGAAATAGAAAACCTCATAGAACCTCCATGCATGAAGAATAGGATAAAGGTGCATAAAGTCGGGGAACTAGTGAAGACCATCCTCAACGACAGAAGTGGATCTGGAGCATTTCAATGCCTATTTTAGCGAAGTTCTAGTGAAAAGCAATTATAAACCTAGTCTGTTTAGTAGACATGAAGTTTTAATGTTTCCTGTTTGTAATTTTTAATGAGCGTGTCGAGCATATTTTCGAATGTCGATCAAGGGTTAGTGGTGAGTTTCATTTGGTTCCTAATAGGTGCATTTTTCGGAAGGTACTCGTATATAAGTGAATATCATATTCTCTCGATTCTCAGTAGCTGGAAACATTGTAACACTGAATATAGGTTTTAGGATCTGCCATAATTGTTGTTGTTGATGTGGTCTTCAGTCCTGAGACTGGTTTGATGCAGCTCTCCATACTACTCTATCCTGTGCAAGCTTCTTCATCTCCCAGAACCTACTGCAACATACATCCTTCTGTATCTGTTTAGTGTATTCATCTCTTGGTCTCCCTCTACGATTTTTACCCTCCACGCTGCCCTCCAATACTAAACTTGATGCCTCAGAACATGTCCTACCAACTGATCCCAATTTCTACTCAAGTTGTGCCACAAACTCCTCTTCTCCTCAATTCTATTCAATACTTCCTCATTAGTTACGTGATCTACCCATCTAATCTTCAGCATTCTCCTGTAGCACCACATTCAAAAGCTTCTATTCTCTTCTTGTCTAAACTATTTATCGTCCACGTTTCACTTCCATACATTGCTACACTTCATACAAATACTTTCAGAAACGACTTCCTGACACTTAAATCTATACTGGATGTTAACAAATTTCTCTTCTTTAGAAACGCTTTCCTTGCCATTGCCAGTCTACATTTTATATCCTCTCTACTTCGACCATCATCAGTTATTTTATTCCCCAAATAGCAAAACTCCTTTACTACTTTAAGTGTCTCATTTCAAGACACTGTCCATTCCGTTCAACTGCTCTTCCAATTCCTTTGCTGTCTCTGACACAATTACAATGCCATCGGCGAACCTCAAAGTTTTTATTTCTTCTCCATCGATTTTTATACCTACTCCGATTTTTTCTTTTGTTTCCTTCACTGCTTACTCAAAATACAGATTGAATAACATCGGGGAGAGACTGCAACCCTGTCTCACTCCCTTCCCAACCACTGCCTCCCTTTCATGTCCCTCGACTCTAATAACTGCCATCTGCCATCTGGTTTCTGTACAAATTGAAAATAGCCTTTCGCTCCCTGTATTTTACCCCTGCCACCTTTAGAATTTTAGAGTATTCCAGTCAACATTGTCAAAAGCTTTCTCTAAGTCTAGAAATGCTAGAAACGTAGGTTTGCCTTTCCTTAATCTTTCTTCTGAGATAAGTCGTAGGGTCAGTATTGCCTCACGTGTTCCAATATTTCTACGGAATCCAAACTGATGTTCCCCGAGGTCGGCTTCTACCAGTTTTTCCATTCGACCGTAAAGAAATCGCGTTAGTATATTGCATCCGTGACCTTTGCTGCTGCCATGACACCTAAATGTTCAAAGATTTTAGTACCAACAGGAGCAGCGCTGATGCCTCTGAAAGAAGCAGGATAGTACGATCTTTGGTATGTGATTGGCAGTTGTTTTTCATTAGTAAACAGAGCTCTATGAGACCGTTATTCGGCGCCGGTAATTAAGACTGTTGTATCATATTATGTATAAGGAACAGTCGTATACGCTCGAAAATGTACGTTTGAGGCTTGTTTAATATTTTTTACTACCTCTAACGGCATATTAATTTTAAGGTAACTGACGTAGAAGTAAATATCCTCGGAATAGTGAAGCAACTTACATCACTTAATAAAAGTAAGTCTTCTGGTCCAGACTGTATACCAATTAGGTTCCTTTTGGAGTATGCTGATGCATTATCTCCATATTTAACAATCATATACAACCGTTCGCTCGACGAAAGACCCGTAGCCAAAGACTGATAAGTTGCACAGGTCACACCAATTTTCAAGAAAGATAGTAGGAGTAATCCACTAAATTACAGGCCCATATCGTTAACGTCGATACGCTGCAGGATTTTAGAACATATATTGTGTTCGAACGTAATGAATTACCTCGAAGAAAACGGGCTATTGGCACACAGTCAACATAGATTTAGAAAACATCGTTCTTGTGAAACTCAACTAGCTCTTTATTCACATGAAGTGCTGAGTGCTATTGACAAGGGATTTCAGATCGATTCCGTATTTCTGGATTTCCGGAAGGCTTTTGACACTGTACCTCACAAGCGGCTCGTAGTGAAATTGCGTGCTTATGGAATATCGTCTCAGTTATGTGACTGGATCTGTGACTTCCCGTCAGAGAGGTCACAGTTCGTGTAATAGACGGAAAGTCATCGAGTAAAACAGAAGTGATTTCTGGTGTTCCCCAAGGTAGTGTTATAGGCCCTTTGCTGTTCCTTATCTATATAAACGATTTGGGAGACAATTTGACCAGCCGTCTTAGATTATTTGCAGATGACACTGTCGTTTATCGACTAATAAAGTCATCAGAAGATCAAAACAAACTGCAAAACGATTTAGAAGAAATATCGGAATGGTGTGAAAAGCGGCAGTTGACCCTAAATAAGGAAAATTGTGAGGTCATACACATGAGTGCTAAAAGGAACGCGTTAAACTTCGGTTACGCGATAAATCAGTCTAATCTAAAAGCCGTAAATTCAACTAATTACCTAAGTATTACAATTACGAACAAACTTAAATTGGAAGGAACACATAGAAAATGTTGTGGGGAAGGCTAACCAAAGACTGCGTTTCAATGGCAGGACAGTTAGAAAATGTAACAGACCCACTAAGGAGTCTGCTTACACTATGCTTGTCCGTCCTCTTTTAGAATACTGTTGCGCGGTGTGGGATCCTTACCAGACAGGACTGATGGAGTACATCGAGAAAGTTCAAAGAAAGGCAGCACGTTTTGTATTATCGCGCAATGTGGGAGAGAGTATCACAGAAATGATACAGAATTTGGGATGGACATCATTAAAAGAAAGGCGTTTTTCGTTGCGACGGAATCTTCTCCCGAAATTCCAGTCACCAACTTTCTCCTACGAATGCGAAAATATTTTGTTGACACCGACTTACATTTTATCACAAAGATAAAATAAGGGAAATCAGATTGGTTGTTGGTTGTTTTGGGGAAGGAGACCAGACAGCGTGGTCATCGGTCTCATCGGATTAGGGAAGGATTGGGAAGGAAGTCGGCAGTGCCCTTTCAGAGGAACCATCCCGGCATCTGGCTGGAGTGATTTAGGAAAATCACGGAAAACCTAAATCAGGATGGCCGGACGCGGGATTGAACCGTCGTCCTCCCGAATGCGAGTCCAGTGTCTAACCACTGCGCCACCTCGCTCGGTGGGAAATCAGAGCTCATAAGGAAAGATATAGGTGTTCATTCTTCCCGCGCGCTGTACAAGATTGGAATAATAGAGAATTGTGAAGGTGGTTCGATGAACCCTCTGCCAGGCACATAAATGTGATTTGCAGAGTATCCATGTAGATTTAGATGTAGGTGTAGATGTAGAGATACTAAAATGCAATATAGAAAGACTTGCATTAAGCCGTCTGATCAGAAGTATCCAGATACCCTACGTAATGCGGAAGATATCACAAGAGACAAACACACCAGTATAAAAGGAAAGCAGGCCGGGAGTATCGTATTGTCAGTAGAGAAGCAGTAACAGCCAAATGGATCAGTCAGGAGAGATGACATCGAATGTGGCCTTCTCATTGGATGTCACCTCTGTAACAAATACATCAGGATATTTCAACCCTTCCAAGGTGGCTGCCAGTGACGTGACTGTGAAGCGGACACGCGAAAAAATAATCAGAACTGTACCCAGACCAGGCAGACCTCATGTACTAATGGAGAGGGACTGTCGAACATTGAGGACGGTGGAATGAGATTTTCACTATGTTGCGAAGTGTGCGCTGATATGAAACTTCCTGGCAAATTAAAACTGTGTGCCGGACCGAGACTCGAACTCGGGACCTCTGCCTTTCGCGGGCAAGTGCTCTATCAAGTGAGCTACACAAGCACGACTCAAACCCCGTCCACATTGTGGAAACATCCCCTAAGCTGTGGCTAAGCCATGCCTCCGCAACATCCTTACTTTCAGGAGTGCTAATTCTGCTAGGTTCGCAGGAGAGCTTCTGTAAAGTTTGGAAGGTAGGAGACTAGGTACTGGCAGAAGTAAAGCTGAGGACGGGGCGCGTGAGTCGTGCTTGGGTAGCTCAGTTGGTAGAGCACTTGCCCGCGAAAGGCAAAGTCCCGAATTCGAGTCTCGGTGCGGCACACAGTTTTAATCTGCCAGGAAGTTTATTGAGGAGGGTGGTTGTAAAAAATCGCATGAGATCAGCTAAGGGAATCAAGTACCAAAGTGCTGCCGGCTCTCCATCTAGCACATTGACTGGAGTACAGTGTCCTAGTAGCTTCTCATCAGGCACACATTTCTTTAGCCAGTGCTCAGAGGCTCTTGGGGTG